>NC_137333.1:88498428-89117595 GCF_965287045.1 Carcharhinus amblyrhynchos | reverse complement strand
GGATTAGTCTAAGCCATCCCTGCACATCTGCCTTAGGAATTCCATGCCTCTGGTAGAACCACAACGAAACCACAGATTATTTCTGCAGCATTTACCATCCCACCTCAGGCTTTGGCAACAAAACAAAACATGTAGCACTGACAGATTATCAAAGTACCAGCGACAGAGCAGAGAGTCCATTGGGAAATAAAGATTTCATGTGAGCAAGTGAAATTCAGTTTAAGTTGGCAGTAATTCCTTTCAAAAGATCTCCTTGTAACATTTTTCATTTTTGTTATGTGTCTGATAAGAATTACAGGCTGAATTCCTTGACTTTAAGATTGTGAATATGTAAATACGTAGCAAGATCAAATTTACGTGCCGCAAGTTACGAAGACAATTTAAATGTGAATTTCTGGAAAAAGAGACATGCTGTCGAAGCTTATCGCCTTGTACTCATCAGGACAGATGTTAGAGTGCTAAATTTCAAAGGGAGCAACAAGTTACACTAAATGATTAAGGAAGTCCTGATTGGTTGGAAATTCAGCTCTGATTGGTTGACTCATTGTCATGGTTAATACATCAAGGAGCTATTGCCTTTATGCTTTTGCTTATTCAAAAAAAGTGCAATGTTTGGACTTCTTCCTTGTGCCTGCAGAAGACACGTCATTGCATATAAATATATGTAGCTTCTAGCAAGGGTATGTGACTTACATTGAAAGCTCAACTGACATTCTTAAATTGGTTGTTTCTCATCAAAATCTTGCTGGTGTTCACG
Organism: Carcharhinus amblyrhynchos; assembly: GCF_965287045.1. NCBI lineage: Eukaryota > Metazoa > Chordata > Chondrichthyes > Carcharhiniformes > Carcharhinidae > Carcharhinus > Carcharhinus amblyrhynchos. The sequence continues at coordinate 89,116,838 of NC_137333.1, read as the reverse complement.
ATATGCTGGGTTGCCCAGCGGTGAGGGTTGCACTCAACAGGAAACTCTGTTGATAATGGTGATATGACACCACCTCCTGCCACCGCAAAACACACTGCAGAGAGGGAGGAAAATCCCACACAGTGTATTTCTTTGCACAAGTTTAGAATTGTTTAGCTAATGTTGTCCAGCCACGGAATCACATCTAATGTTAGACGTTATGTTCTGAGTTTTGCAAGTACAGGTTGGTTGAAGGAGGTCAGTACTTCTCTGCTGGGAACAGTCAAAGTGAAATGCAGTTTAAATGATCCACATCATTGAGTTGGAAGGCCAGCATACTGGCATCACACCGGTACTGAAGCACATACACCACATGACTGATCTGTGTGGCAAACAGAGTGTCATTCTGGCTTGACAGCAGCATCCTGTTAGTGAAGGATGTCACTTGTGTTGCCACTGCATAGTAGCAGTGTGATACAGCGAGATTCACTTGTTGCTCAAAGTTTTGAGGCACTTTATCCTTCTCGGGTAATTTACAGGCAGACTGGACACTTTACAGAGGTCTATGGAGCAAAAGTGATTTGTCCAAACATTGCACCTTTTTGAATAAAGGTACAAGGACAAGAGTTCCCTTGTTCATTTACCATAGCAATGTCTCAACCAATCAATGCCAACTTGCCAATCAGCAATCCTTTTTCTTATACAATATAAATTGTATTTCCCTTTGAAATTTGACATTCTTGCATCTGTCCTGAAGAGTTCAAGACAAAAAGTTTTGACAGCATGTGTCTTTTTCAACAGTTCTGTACTACCAAGTGACTATTAAATGTAAATAAGAACAAAATACTGCGGAAGCTAGAAATCTGAAATAAAAAGTTAATTTAATTAACTTTAGTTAGAATGAAATTCTTTTAAAGGTAAAACAAAACTAAATTAAATGTGAATCATTTGGCATTTGCTAAATGCTCTTTAACTAGCAAGACGGTGGAGTTTCCTCCTCCACACGGTGTGTTTCACAATGGCGGAAGGCCCTTGCTGGCGGCGGGATCTTACAGTCCTGCCGTTACCAATGGGGTTTCCTGTTGAAGACATTTCTCGCCACTGGAAACCCACACAGGGGATGTTCCATCGGCGGGACTGTAAGATGTCACTGGTATAAACGGCGGCGAGGTTTTGGCATTTGTACATAAAACAAAACAGAAAAAGAGAAGACGACATATGATTGTTCGCGCTGTGCTGAGTTTCACTGAGTAACATTTAACAGAAAGTAGGAATCAGGAACAGCAGCTAACTGTAGCACCTGAATACTGCAGCGTACTGGAGTTCTGTTAAGAAGATCAGGCAGCGTGAGATGCCAAAGTTGGATCAGGAGTAATGCTGATCTTTAATGAGCTACAACGTCTGTGATTTCTGCTGACTGGATTCTGATCATGGGAATCGCTGTTGAGAGGGGGGTGTCCCAGTCCTGCTCAGTTTCATTCCAGTCCGCTGCGAGCCAGCTTTGTACAGTTCATCTGTATCTAATTTGTCTCAGCGAGGGTTATGTTTCAGGCAGGGTGATCTCATTGTATGGTTGCCTCAAACATATTGGTGAATACACTCTGGGATTATACATGGTCGAGTCCACCACTGGAGTGCCAAACAGGTCAGTTTAGGAAGTGCTGTGGGACTATGTCTAACAAGTCATCATCCTGCCTGTCTGGCTATCCAATCTGTGAATGAATGCAGTGGAAATATACTCTAATCTGAAGTCGTTTGTGCTATGCTGCAAAGATCTTCCTTGTAGCTGCTATTACCTCCTTTTGTGAAAGCTATCAAGTTCACATCTTCAACCTAATCCCAAATTCTTTGTTGAATTTTACCATGTGATAAAATGCTCTAAGATAATAACGAACTGCACCCTTAAAACTTGAATGAAAACTATACTGCAAGTACTACTGGAATCCCCTTTCTGCTTTGATCTTGTTATGTTAGTGGATGAAATGATAAAATTAAAATAACTTTGTGAAAAAGAGGTTAATAATGCAAGTACACTCAGAATTACTGAATTTAAATAATTTGCCCAGATCTGCCTGGTGTGTCCTTCCCTTCACATTGACTATATTCACACACTGAAATATCTACACATTGTATAAAGTTTAGTAAATGCTGATCTGGTGCAGCCTTCTCAACGGCTGCATTGGTCTGTGAGTTACCCAAGTCTCATTGTACTACCGAGATGTGCAAAATATTTGCATTTACCCACATTTTTGTAACTTACCCAAGAATTGGAAAAATCCTGCACACATGCAGGTGTGTGAAGTTAGAGGTTTCTTTGAAATTAAAACAATTTATTAACAAATATGTGGGGAATAAAGCGAAATGAGATCTCCCTTAACTTGCAAATGAAAGGTTTTTAAGTCACAATGTTCTTGCTTCCGTTTTATCTTAAATCAAAGACTTTGATTAGTACCTACCAAACACTACAAATTAAACCATGCTCAGTGTCATATATCTGGATTACTCTGAAGACCATTGCTGCCTATCTGTTTGAGTGACAGCAGAGCTTTGACTGTAAGTTTGAACAAATGCCATTCTGCACAACACAATAGCAGACTTATTCCCCGCTGTGTTGTATCCCATTGGTTTCTGGAGTAAGGTGCCAAGTGTCCTTGACTGTTCCTGTGACCACAACTTACTGCGCAGTGACTCCCACCAACCACACACCACCCGCCCCCCCCCCCACCCCCCCCGCTGCGCCACCTCCCATCTCCTCCCCCAACACAACCAGGTTACTTCAAGTCAGCCCCAGTGATGGTTGAGATTCTTTGGCAATCACAACCCAGCAAATTAAGTTCTTGCTCCCCTGAAGAATGTGTGACCATCATTTGTCAAGCCCTTGAAGATTGTCATGGCACTTCAAACAAAATTCTAAAATTTGTAAGCCTCCAGAATAGTTTCTTTGGTTTTTTTTTAACAGGATGTTTTACCGATAACATTTGCAGTTAATATAAGTAAAATCAGTTCAACTGATGATGTTAGTCAGGACTAATTTACAATCCAAAAGAATGCAAAAGATCTGATTATATATTCTGTTTGCATAAAGATTCCACAGCGCTCCTCATATCGCAAAACTTACATTTGACGGGCATTAACTATAAATTGCTCCTTATTTTTGTTTAGAATGCAGCGCTGTTTTGGTGGAACCTCCACAAAAATGGGAAAGGCAATGCAGACACTCTCCATGCTGGCTGCCCAGTGCTAGTTGGAGACAAATGGGGTAGGTGTGCCATTAAAGCAATTGCGAATCATTTGTTCAATACATTCCTTAAAATGACTGTGCACAAGATAGATGGGCCCAATGTACCACAACTAAGTCAAACGCAAAAAGGCATTTAAAATGTAAGGCGATTCTGATAGCAAAAAAGATGTTCGTTATGTGACTGGTGACACAGCCTTGTCATTTAGTTTAAAAATAGTTAACATCTGATGTAATATAAATGTTTCCAATATTAAAATTATTTTGCAAAAACACTTGAGGCGAAGATTTAAAGAATTTGGGGGGAAGGTAGGATCAGACTATTGAGTTGGATGATCAGCCATGATCACAATGAATGGTGGAACAGCGTCAAAGGGCTGAATGGCCTCCTCCTGCTTCTATTTTCTATGTTTCTATGAATTCATCCCTGTGTCTATTGTATAAATTCTATCACAATCCTTGATGGTTTTATCAATGCCAAAACACAGGTCTCTGGTATACAGCACTCACACTTCCTGTATTCTATTCCAGAGACCTTTGTTTGGCATTACTGAGTTACAGAAGGATCTGGCTGTCCTAGTGTATGAATCACAAAAGGCTGGGATACAGGCACAGCAAGTAATTGGGAAAACTAATTGAATGTTATTGTTCATTGTGAAGGAAATTGAATACAAAAGTAGGGAGGTTTTTCTTCAGTTATACAGGGAATTGTTGCAACCACACCTGGAGTACTATGTAAAGTATTGGTCTCCTTATTTAAGGAATACATTGAAAGCAGTTCAGAGAATGTTTACTTGACTTAATACTTGGATTACGCAGGTTGCCTTAGTAGGAGCAGTTGGGCAAACTAGGCATGTATCTGTTAGTTTGGAGGAGTAAGAGGCAACTTAATTGTAAACATGTAAGACCCTGAGGGGTCTTGACAGGGTGGATGTGAAAAGGCTCTTTCCTCTTGTGGGAGAATCTAGAACTAGGGAGCACTGCTTAAAAATAAGAGATTGCTCATTTAGGACAAAGATGAGGAGAGTTTTTCTCTCTGAGAAGATAGTGAGTCTCTGGATCTCTCTTCCTTAAAAGGGGGGTGGAAGTAGAGTCTTTCAAGGCCAAACTAAAGAGATCCTTGTTTTATAAGGGGTGAAAAGTTATTAGGGGTGTGCAGAAAGATGGTGTTAAGGTTGCAATCTTATTGAGTGGTGTAGCAGGCTTGAAGGGCTGAGTGACCTACTCCTCCTTCAAATTCATTTGTTTGTATGTTTCTTTTTGTGTTCTTCACAGCTTCAAGATCACACCTGAAAGAAGTGTGATATTCCTGACTAGTTCTGACATGTTTTGCCTCGCTGATGTTTTTCCATTCTGTCAGTCCCTTCTGTTGTGCTCTCTCATCCTCTTTCTTCATCCCCCATTTGTTTCTTTCTCTCACATTTCCTTTTCTGACTGACTTTCTCTCCTGTTGTCATTTTCTCTTATCACTGTTATACTCCTGACTGCCACTGGTTTCAATTCATTATTTGCATCTTTGTTCAAGGCAGAGTCAGTTGGTTGTGTTATAAATAAATACTCTTTTAACTCCACTCTTTTGTTGTTTTACCCTGTATGCAGCTGTTACCTAAAGGAACAATTTAACCAAAGTTTTGGGAGCTGGCAAAGTTGTTGTTCGAGGGGGAGGCAATAGTGGTATTGTCACTGGACTAGTCTCCAGAGACCCAGGGTAATGTTCTGGAATTCTGGCTTTGAATCCCACCGTGGCAGATGGTGAAATCTGAATTCAATGAAAATCTGACACTAATCATACCCCTAGTCAAGCTTTTCCAGTACAGTTACAACACTGGCATTTACCCAGCAATGTGCAAAATTACCCAGGTGTGTCCTGTAGAAAAGAAACAAGATAAATCCAACCCACCCAATTACCAACCATCAGTCTACTCTTGATCCTTATTAAAACAGTGGAAGGGGTTGTTAACAGTGCTGTCAAGCAGCACTTGCTTAGCAATAACCTGTTTACTGACTCTCAATTTGGCTTCCACCAGGGTCACTCAGCTCCTGACATCATTGCAACCTTGGTTCAAACATGGACAAAAGAGCTGAATGCTAGGGGTGAGGTGATAGGGACATCAAGACAACATTTGACCAAATTTGTCATCAAGGATCCCCTAGCAACACTGGAGTCAATGGGAATTGGGGGAAATAAATCAACTGCTGGTTGGAGTCACATCTACTCAATGGAAGATTGTTGTGGTGTTTGGAGGTCAATCATCTCAATTCCAGTATCTCACTGCAGGATTGCTGGGTTAAAATCCTGGAATTCTCTCCCTAACAGCGCTGTGGGTGTACCCACACCACCTGGACCATTTCAAGAAAGCAGCTCACCATCACTTTCTTAAGGGCAAATAGGGATGGTCAATAGATGCTGGCCCAGCCAGTGACGCTCACATCCTGTAAATTAATTTTTAAAAAGATTAGTGTCCTAGACACAACCATCTTCAGCTGCTGCATCGATTACCTTCCTTCCATCATAAGATCAGAAGTGGGGAGAATTGTTGATGACTGCACAATGTTCAGCACTATCTGTGACCCCTTACATATTAAAGCAGTCCACGTTGAAATACAGCAAAACCTGGACAATGTCCAGGCTTGGGCTGACAAGTGACAAGCAACATGCATGCCACATAAGTGCCAGACAATCTCCAACAAGAGAGGATCTAACCATTGTCCCTTGTCATTCAATGGTATTACCATCCTTCAGCAGCACCTTCCAAACCCACAACTGTTACCATCTAGAAGGACAAGGGCAGCAGGTACATGGAAAAACCACCAGCTGAAGGTTTTCCTCCAAGTCACTCACCATCCTGACTTGGAAAAATATCGCTATTCCTTCACTGTAGCTGGGTCAAAATCTTGGAATTCTCTCCCTAACAGCTGTGGATGTACCCCCCACCACTGCAACAGCTCAAAAAGGCAGCTCACCACCAACTTCTCAAGAGCAGCTAGGGGTGGACAATTAATGTTGGCCCAGCCAGCAATGCCCACATCCCATAAATACATGTTAAAAATTGCCAACAGTGTACAGATGAGAGGTGAGTAGGTCATTGGGACCAGCTCTTAAGTTCTGAAGTTTGATTTAATAATTATGAAAATTCTGCATAAAGTTTAATTACCTCTAATTAATTACTTTGAGTGTGAGTAAGTGGAACCACAGGATTTAAAATAAACTACAAGGGCAGAACTTTTAAAATTTATCGGTAGTGTATAAATGGGCAGAAACTCAAGGTAGAGTACATAGAATCAGAGAGCAAAACAGCATGGAAATGGGCCCTTTGGCCCAACCAGTTCATGGCGACCAGCTAGTCCCAATTGCTCAGGCTTGGCCCACATCCCTCTAATCTTTCTCTGGCAGAGAAGAATCTAGAAAAGTGGCAAAGAAAGATTGAAGCAAATGACTGAAAATCCACACGTTATAGTTTAATGAAAACGATCATTTTGTACACTACCATTACAGCTGGGAACAGGAAATCTTTTAAACCAGTGTCGATTTCAGTAAATGCAGTAAACTCTTCATTATTTGTGCTATTAGTTCAATGCTTTAGAATGTAGCAAGTAAAGATTAAGCTGATACAATGCCCAACTCAAAGTGGAAAAGCGTTGGTCTTTAAACAGACAGACTCACAACTGGTTACTGTTAAACACTGCAAGGGCACTGTTTTCAATCCAGTAGATTTAGTGGCTCAAACAGTTGACTTTCTATTTATCTGTGCACATTCCACACTCTGCCTGATGTCTCGTGATTTCTACTGGAGTAAAATATCTGCCACACACAGCAGTTTATAAAAACTGTTGAAAGGATATTTTAATTTGGAGATGAATGAGATTCTCCAGTTTGGAATAGTGGTGGGACAGGACTTTGTAATCATGCCAAGGTTGAAAGAAGAGTTAAAGACAGAGGAGGGCTGATTAGAGGTGGAAGCGGAAATTGTACTGCAGATGGCAAGAGCAATTAAAATGGAAATGTTACTGTGGATGGCAGAGTTAGTACGTGAGATGGCAGAATTAGTACGTGAGATGGCAGAATTAGTACATGAGATGTTGGTTTCCACTGAAAATGTTGGAATGAAAATGGAAAATGTGATTGGATAGAGAAGTTATGGTCTCTATAGTTAAGGATGAAATACTGAAAAAATTGATTGAACTTTAAGTGAAAAAGGCAGCAGGTCCTGTTTCATGCCTCTGAATTTGAACATTTGAGGGAAATCAGCAAATATAATACCAAATCTGGACATGAAAGTTGGGCAAGAGAATTAGGAGGTTGCCCATATTACACTGTTCAAAAAGCAGATAATGGTAAACTAGATAACTGTAATCCAGTTAGCTTACCTATAAGCTTTTACCATTGGATGAAATTGATAGAAGGGGTCATCAACAGTGCTATCAAGCAACACTTACTCAGTAGTGACCTGCTCACTGACACATAGTTTCCATCAGGGCCTCTCAGCTCCCATAGTCATCACAGTCTTGGTTTAAACTTGGACAAAAGAGCTAAATTCCAGAGCTAAGCTGTGGGTTACTGCCTTTGACATCAAGACAGCAGTTGACCAAGTGTGGCACCAAGCAGCCCTGGCAAAATTGCAACCAATAGGAATCAAAGAGAAAATCCTCTGCTGGTTGGAGTCACACCATGATGGTTGTGGTCATTGGAGGTGAATTATCTCAATTCCAGAACACGATAGGAGTTTCTCAGGGCAGTGTCTTAGGCCCAACTATCTTCAACTGCTTCATCAATGATCTTCCCTCCATCATAAGGCAAGAAGTAGACACATTAGCTGATGATTGCACAATGTTCAGCACTATTCATGACTCCTTGGATACTGAGGCAGTCCAGGTCCAAATGCAGCAAGACCTAGACAAAATCCAGGCTTGGCCTGGTAAATGACAAGTAATATTCATGTCACACAAATGCCAGGCAATGACCATCTTCAACAAGGGAAAATCTATCCATTGCTGTTTGAATTCAATGGCATTACCATTGCTCAGTCCACCTATAGCAATATCCTGCGGGTTACCTTTAACCAGAATCTGAGCTGGACTATCCATATAAATACTGTGGCTACAAGTGCAAGTCAGAGGCTAGAATCCTGCGGTGAGTAACTCAACTCCCAACCCTGATGTTTACAGGAATATGGGGTTCCTGCCAAAATTAACTGCAAGACCTCACTGCAATGTTGCAATCCATTTTGTGCTTTGCAGCCAGCCAGACTGCGGGGTGGACGGGGTGGTGGGAGCTGTCAGCACATTGGCAAATAAGCTGGTGATTTCTGGAGACAGTCCCTGGCATTGAAGAAGACAGGTGGTCACATGTGTGTGGGGAATGGAGGGGGGGGGAGGGTAATATCAAAACAGATTGGAGAGGTGGGAGGGTTAGATCATGGGGCTAAAGTCCACGAATGATCATGAGTTGAGAATGAGAGATTTCCTGGGTAGAGGCTGGGATTAAATCACAGGGGATTCTGAGAGATAGTGTGATTGGTCCCACTGATTGTGGAGTGGAGGAGGTCATTGAGGTCACTCCTTCTCCAACCACAAGCAGAATTGGAAAAGCACTGATTCCTGCAACTCTATCTAACTAACTGACTCAAGAACAGCTTCTTTCTTGCTGCCATTGGACTTTTGAATGGACCTATCTCCCATTAAGTTGATCTGTCTCTTTATAACTGTAACACTACATTCTGCACTTCATCCTTTCCTTTTCTATGAACAGTATGCTTTATCTGTAAAGCGCACAAGAAACAATACCTTTCACTGTATGCTAATACATGTGACAATAATAAATCAAATTCTCAAATCTATCTGGATGTACAAGCAGCTGCATTAACAGGGAGTCAATGAATGAAGTGATACATTAACTGTGACACATAGGGTGGCATAGTGGCACTGTGGTTAGCACTGCTGCCTCACAGTGCTAGGAACCTGCGTTCAATTCCCAGCTTGGGTCACAGTCTGTGTGGAGTTTGCATGCTTTCCCCGTGCCTGAATAGGTTTCCTCTGGGTGCTCTGGTTTTCTCCCACAGTCTGAAAGATGTGCTGGTTAGATGCTTTGGCCATGCTAAATTCTCCCTCTGTGTTCCTGAACAGGTGCCAGAGTGTGGTGGTTAGGGAATATTCACATAACTTAATTGCAGTGTAAATGTAAGCTGACTTGTGACTAATAAATAAACTTTCCTTTACCTAGACATCACTCCCATTATTTCTGATATCATTTAAATTTGGCATTGAAAATGAAATGCCCCAAACAAAATGGTAACGTAGCTAAAATGTATAACAAAAATGGTAAATTGAATTAAGCAATTTTGGATTAAGATAAGCAGTTTGTAATGGGGAAAAATGAATATAATGAATATATACTTTGCTTTTTTAATAGTTCATAACATTTGTTATTTTTACTAAATTTCAATGAAAAATGCTTAAGTATTGTCATTGCTGGCATTTCCAACCTGGCGGTTTATTTAACTGGAATGGAGACGTGCAGTTCTTTAACACGAAGATGTTTAACAATTGTTCTTCTTTGTAAAAAAATCTTTCAGTGGCTAACAAGTGGATCCGTGAACATGGGCAGGAATTTCAAAGGAAATGTGGAGCTGACCCAGATGAATAAGTGACGTCTTTGTCATGGGGCCTCTTGGAGCACAAGAACTTGCATTGCGCATGGAGAAGGGTAGACACCATATGGTTCTGAAATAATGAGTGGAAGCCCAAATGTTGTCTCGACAGGGGTGAGGAAGCACTGGCCTGAAGCCAGACACACTTTAGCACTGACTTGGATCTGAGGAATGGAACTGAACGGTCGTTACATCACGACGATAAAGCTCTTCATATGTGGAAAACATACACCTTCAGAACCAGGACACATTGCCACAAGTTTCCATTCACTTCATCACTGACCGTGCCCCCATAATAAGTCCCTGAAAACTGTGAAAATGTTGGATCAAAGAAAAACAGAAAAGAAACTATCGTCAGATAAATGAGGACATGCATGGTTCATCTTCTGAAAGTAACTGACTGAAATAAATTGCTATGTTGCATTGTGCATTTTCTAAGGAGAATTTCCTTGAATAATTTAAAAAATGAAATCGAGAGGAACAAAATCTCACGGATCAGTTCTGGTGCTTTTATTGTCTTTTTTTAAAGGAATAAATAATAATTACATTAAATAAAAATTACAGGAGGGGTGACAGCCCCCGGTGGGGCACTGTAATAAAAATAAAACATCAAGAGGTAACTTAATCAAAATGTCATTCACAGGGTGACGATGCAGCCCAGCTCCACCGTGCCCACCAGTCACGGAAGGTTCTGGTCATTTTATTTCAACCTGTCCAGTGACAGTACGTAGATTATTGATAGGCAGAATGTACACAGATTGGAATCATGTCCAATAACAGCACTAAGTACAGAATGCACAGGCTCACTCCACATGGACACCATATGCTCAAATTTCTTTTTATTCTTCATTTGCAGGATGTAGGCATCACTGGCTAGGCCAGCATTTATTACCCATTCTTAATTGCCCTTGAGAAGGTGGTGTTAAGCTGCCTTCTTGAAACGCTGTAGTCCATGTAGTGTAGGTACACCCACAGTGCTGTTAGGAACTGAGTTCCTAATGGTGCCGTCCAGGCAGCTGCCTGAAACTAGCGTTAAACCCATCTTTTATTTAAATTCTGAGCCTAATTGTTAAGTTTAGATTCCATGTTGCAGCATGGTGGCACAGTGGTTAGAACAGTTGCCTCACAGCGCCAGGGGCTCAAGTTCGATTCCCGGCTTGGGTCACAATCTGTGTGGAGTTTGCACATTCTCCCCGTGTCTGCATGGGTTTCCTCCCACTGTCCAAAGATGGATTGGCCATGTTAAATTGCCCCTTAGTATTGGGGGGCCAGATAGGGTAATTGCATGAGGTTATGGAGATAGGGCCTGGGTGGGATTGTGGTCAGTGCAGACTTGATGGGCCGAATGGCCTCCTTTCGCACTGTAAGGATTCTATGATTTTTGGGTTACCAACTGTGAGTTCTCATTGCACGACCTTGCCCCACACTCCAGGCATTAGTCATAATCTGTCCTTGTAACAGAAACAGCAAATGCTGGAAAATCTCAGCAGGTTTGACAGCATCTGTTTTGGAAGCAAACAAAAGCTGTCCAATAATGTAGTCTGGGCTCCCATTGAGGCAGAACTCCATAGTCTCCTTGCCTCTCACACACACATATATAGCATTGCTGACAAAACCATTCATCAGGCACTTCTAGTGAGACCCCAGGGGAAAGATACCATAGAATGGAAAACACAACTGCTGAGGGTGAGAAGGATAGTTTCAGCTATAGTCAATGTTGAGTTAGCAGTGTGACACATGGATAAGAAAATTGTTATTTAAACATGCCAATGTTGTAAAATATAACTACTGGATGAATGATAATTCACATCAAACACTAGTTTGAGTTAGATTCTCACATTCCCCTCAGAGTTCCAGTCGGAATAGCAGGCAGGCACAATTTGTCAAGACACAGCAGGCAAATTGCAGAACCAGGAACATTTCAGCCCAGGGCCAAATGTCAAAAGGCAGTTGCAATGAATGAGTCTCTTTGTTCCTTACCTTCTGTTTGATTGGCCTACGACAATATAAATTCTGAAGTTTTGCGACTATTTTGGAATAAAAGCAACAGGAAGGGCCAGGGAAATAAAAAATGCATCGCAAGGGGACAGGGGCACCACTAATACAAACCTGGAATTGAAACAAAAACTGGTATCAGTATCCACTCATGAAGCTGGGGGATTTTCCATTGCTTAACATTCAAATTCTCCACTTTATGCATCTTGTTTTCTATTTGATACATGACAGAAAGCTGGACACAACTGACTGAAAATAATATAGCACCAGCATTTGATCAGTTTAGAAAATTTTACAATAGTTTACTAAAACAAAACAGGGAAGTATAAGGAATTCCTTTTCATAGGATGTGAGTGTCACTGGCAAGGCCAGCATTTGGTGCCCATCCCTAATTGCCCTTGAACTGAGTGGCTTCTTACCAAGGCCACTTCAGAGGGCAATTGAGAGTCAACCACTTTGCTGTGGCTCTGGAGCCCACGTAGACCAGACCAGGTAAGGATGGCAGATTTCCTTCCCTAAAGGGAATTCATGAACCAGATGGGTTTTTGCAACAATTAATAGTAGTTGTTGTGGTCACCATGACTAAAACTAGCTTTATATTTCAGGCATATTGATTTAATTCAAATTCTATCAGTGGTGTGATCTGAAACTGTGGCCCCAAAGAATTAGCTTGGGTCTCCAGATTAGTGGCGCAGTGACATTACCACTATGCCACTACCTCCCCTATCAGTTGCTCTGAAAGCTCCCTTTAAAGGATTCTCATAAATCCAAAGCAAGTTAATTTAGTTCTGGATGGCCTGTGTGGCTTGTTAATAAATTCATTTAGCAACAAATTAGGAAGGGCAGCACAGTGGCACAATGGTTAGCACTGCTACCTCAGAACACCAGGGACCCAGATTTGATTCCAGCCTTGGGTGACTGTGTGGAGTTTTCACGTTCTCCCCATGTGTGTGGCTTTCCTCCGGGTGCTCTGGTTTCCTCCCACAGTCCAAAGATGTGTGGGTTAGGTGGTTTTGGCCATGCTAAATTGCCCATTAGTGTTCAAAGATGTGCAGGTTAGGGGCATTAACAGGGTAAATACATGGGGTTACATGGATAGAGCGGGGGAGATGGCCTGAGTAAGATGCTCTATCAGACAGCCATGTAGACCCAATGGGCCATACAGAAATATAGAAACATAGAACATTACAGCACAGTACAGGGCTTTCGGCCCTCAATGTTGTGCCGAGCAATGTCCAATCCCAAGATCAAGCTATCCCCTCCCTATAATTCTGGAGTGTTCCATGTGCCTATCTAATAACCACTTGATAGTTCCTAAAGTGTCAAACTCCACTATCACAGCAGGCAGTTTATTCCACACCCCAACCACTCTCTTGGAGTAAAGAATCTACCTCAGACATCCCTTCTCTATCTCCCACCATGAACCTTATAGTTATGCCCCCTAGTAACAGCTACATCCACCCGAGGAAGTAGTCTCTGCACGTCCACTCTATCAATCCCTCTCATCATCTTATAAACCTTTATTAATGACCTCCTTCTGTGCTGTAGGGATTCTATGATTCTTTTCTACCTAAAGTCATGCATGTTTTTAGTAAATAGCATGCAGCTACCAGATGTTTCCAGTTGATAGGGAATAGTCAGGATATTTTCAGTATCTTATTTTCTCCAGGTAGCATCCTTGTTTGAGTGTCACCAAACCATGACATATACTGTGCTTCTGCTCCAGGGTAAAGTGAGGAGATAGGATCTAGGTGTACCTCAGCCACAACAGGGGCAGAACCCCACATCTTACTGTTCTCCCAAAGCACATGCTAACTAACTAGCCCCCTACTCTGTATGGAAATAAATAAAAATCACATCCATAGCGATAGGCACAAAGATCTGTGCCACTGCTTTAGTCCATATTAAAAAAGGGCAGAAATTAACTAAACATATTAAAAATATTGTTACTGTATTGACAATCCTAATCCAAGCCACTGGAATATCATTGCCTTTATTAACACCTCTTTGGGTAAAATATTATATTGTCAAATGTAAAAGTCAAATTGTGGATCCAATTTGTTACTATGTAAACAGTTTGTATTTATAAAACTCAAAAAAAACTAAGCAGGGAAACAATGAGCTTACGGTTTGTAAATTCTTTTAAAGTTTATTTATTGGTGTCACAAGTAGGTTTACATTAATACTGCAATGAAGTTATTGTGAAAAGCCCCTAGTCACCATACTCCAGCGCCTCTTCGGGTACACAGCAGGAGAATTTAGGACAGCCAGTGTTCCTAACCAGCACATCTTTGGACTATGGGAGGAAACTGGAGCACATTCTAAATTTATGAAGGTAATGAAGAGTGACATCTGAGGTTAATTTAGATAAGAGAAATTGCAAGGGACACCAGGGCAGGTACCCCCTGTGCAAGCTAGCTGTTTTTGAGACTTCAGCTCACAACAGGAAGCTGAGTCAACTCCCAAAAAGCTATGCTTGGAGAAAAATCTGTTTAAGGCAGTTGTTTTGTTCCAAGTCAAAATCAACCACAAAGGATACAAGTACCCAGTGTGGTAACCATTGCTGGATTATGTCTACAGTCTTGAAGTCCTTGGGATGTTATTTGGGAACTTTCACTCTTAAATTTTCCCAATTTAAGCTAGGAAAATGTAAGTTGGGATTTGGAATTGGGTAGCTTTAGAGATACCGTATATAGCCATCAAGTTAATAACGTGTGGACGAGGTAGGCCAAATGGCTTCCTTCTGCACTGTAAGGATTCTATGAGTAAAAGTTCGTCAAAGAGGTAGTTTTCAAAGAGTTCCTTAAAGAAGGATAGGGAGGGAAAGGGTAAGGCAGATGTTTGGGAAGGGGACAGGGCCATCAATGGTGGAGTAATTAAAATTGGGGATGCTCAAAAGGCCAGAATAAATTTCAATATTTCAATATTTCAGATAGTTGTGCGGCAGATTGCAGAGATAGAGAAGGGGCCCCAAGGAGAGAGAGTAGAAAATGAATGAAATCAAAGAATTCTTTCACCGCAGGACTCTGAGGTAGTAAAGGCAAGGGTGATGGGTGAATGGAACTTGGGGAGAGTTCAGGTTTATGGAATGAGAAGCTGGTCAGGATTTAAGCCTTGAGATAATGAAGACATGGATGGTTATCTGCATTGAAGAGGTTTTTAATTACAGCAAAATATTTTTCAACCCATCTACGAGATCCTTTCACCTGTGCACACATTGTAATACTTGATCTTTAAACTGGGCTGCAGATTTTTAAGATTTCTCTAATATTTCTGTGGCACAAGAACACCATCAATTTCCTTAATCAGTTTAAATGAGACAACACTCCATCCAGTGGCCAAGGAAGGAATTACACAATCCTTTTCAATGAAGGAAAAAAAGCGGTTGTAATTGTTAGGAAAGTTTTCGTATATTTTAACTCACCAATTTTTGATCTATTCCTTGTGTGAAAAATCATTAACTTTTAATGAAGTTAACAAATAAAGAATAGAGTTTTACAAATTATTTATTTTCCTATAGACTAGAATGAGTGGCATCAGCTATTGGGCATGCTGTTGTATTGTAATTGAGCACTGATGTACAATTCCAAAGCCTTTAATGCAAAATGTTAGACATCATGCACTTCCTCCCTAAAAACAGAACAAATTCAACTCTGAAATCCTTCAAACTCATGTTAAAGTAATTCTATGCCAAGGAGGTCTGAGGATTCTCACATAAAAGGACTATTAAACCAACTTTGTTCAATTTATAGTCATCAAATAGAAATTAATCAGTGTTTTTTTTTGTTTTTATTCCAATTCAATCAAATCAAGTCCAATTCAGAGTCTCAACAAGTTGAAACATTCCCCATCCAAGCTGACAAGACAGAGCTCTCAACTCCTGTCTTGAGCTTTATTTACATGATCCAAGTTGATTAGAGTAGGCATAGCTCCTCCTCCAAGGCTTGATCTCATTTGCATCTTAGCCAAAATGCCACTTTTAAAAATAGCTTCAAATGAAGCTAAAATGTAACCTAATGACTTCAACCAAGCACAGCATGTCAATACTACCCTTGATCTTAGCCAAAAGGCCAGGAAGCGATCAGTGTTGTGCATCATTCATACCATAATACTTACAGATTTGTCCAAATTTAACTTGGGAATCCTATACTAAACTTACTCTGAAATTTAGTAGCTTGGAGTTCTGTACTTGTTTGAAACCTTTATATAGTGGTAAATTGAAGTGGTTCTCTATATTCATTAAGTGTTTCTGTATCAGTCACACTTTATAGAAAGTACACCCAGGGTACCAAATGAAAGCACTGACAACAAACAAATTGTAGATCAAGGGTTTCAAGCCTAAAATTTTGAAAACATTTTCAATAAGATATTGTTGCCTCAATGTTCAAATAGTTACCTGCACTAATAGTGGTGCAATTCAGGCACGTTATGTTTCCAACTCAATTTATCACATGGATTTCGATACATTATTAATGTGTCGATTGAGTGATGCCTTTGGACTTTATCTACATCAAGGCTGGTCCAATCACGGTCATGCTGAAACAAGACCTGCCTTCCTGTCAGCTCAATTCAAAAAATGGCCTGTTCATTGCAGTTTATTTTGAGATGGTGTGGAGATGCCGGTGTTGGACTGGGGTGGGCACAGTAAGAAGTCTCACAATACTAGGTTAAAGTTCAACAGGTTTATTTAGAATCACAAGCTTTCAGAGTGCTGCTCCTTCATCAGGTAGGGTGTAGAGAAAGATCAACTTAATGCAAGGTAGGTTCATTCAACCTCACACTTTTGTATCTCTTTCTTGACAGAAGAAGGTGGAAGAGAATGTTTAGAGTGCATGGGGTCCTTACTAATGCTGGCTGCTTTGCCAAGGCAGTGCAAAGTGTAGACAGAGTCAATGGTTGGGAGGCTGGTTTGCGTGATGGATTGAGCCACATTCACAACCTTCTGTGGTTTCTTGCAATATTGGACAGAGCAGGAGCCATACCAAGCTGTGATACAACCAGAAAGAATGCTTTCTAAGTGCATCTGTAAAAGTTGGTGAGAGTTGGAGCTGACAAGCCAAATTTCCATAGTCTTGTGAGAAAGTAGAGGCATTGGTGGATTTTCATAACTATAGTGTTGGCATGGGGGAAGAGGGGAGGGGGGAACCAGGACAGGTTGTTGGTGATCTGGACATCTGAAAGCTTGAAGTTCTCAACCTTTTCTACTTCATTCCCATTAATGTAGACATGCTATGCTTCCTGAGACACTCCTACTTAATTAATTGCATTGGCACTATGCTTCCTGTTTAATGCTGCAGATAGACAAAGGGAATGTCATGTGCTGGACAATATCTAGCCCCATCTCAAAACCCCAGATTTCATAAACCTAGTTAATAGCTCAGCTCACTTCAAGTTTGTTTGGAAACATCTTCACCCAGCCTGAAAATGGTTTCAACTCATATCACTAAATTAGTTTTGTGAGCAAAGTATGTGTGCATCTTTAACTCATCAAGTGCAAAATTCCTACTTGCCCTTTGGAATCTGGCAGCAAATCTGTACACCCACTTTTAAGGAGTAATGAGTTAAGTACACAGCATCGAATGCCACCTACATATTTTATGCATTTAAAACATGCTTTTTGCACTCAGGTCTTTCTACACTTTTTTTAAATAAGAAATTCAAGTTTACTCTGGAGATATTTGTCCATTTGTACTTGTTTTAATGTCACAGCAGTTTCTGAAACCAAGAAAGATTTTAGCAGTCACAATTGAACAACCCAAAGCTAAAACATCTTACATATGACCTGTATTCTTCATTTATCTTTGCTGCACTAATTCAGACATCCATTCACACTGGGAAGGAGTGGTGTTTATAGGAGTTACAGCATGGGCTTTTAAGTTTTTTACCTAATGTATTTCTGAAAATGATAGCACAGCATTGGAGAAATTTCAAACTAGCCACAGCAGTGCAGTGGTTAGCCCTGGTGCCTCACAGTGCCAAGGACCTGGGTTCTATTCCTGGCTCGGTTCACTGTTTATGTGGAGTTTGCACATTTTCCCTGTCTCTGCATGGGTTTCCTCAGGGTGCTCCGTTTTCCTCTCACAGTCCAAAGATGTGCAGGTTAGGTGTAGAGGCTATGCTAAATTCTCCCTCAGTGTACTCGAACAGGTGCCAGAGTGTGGCGACTAGGGGATTTTCACAGTAACTTCATTACAGTGTGAATGTAAGCCTACTTATAACTAATAGATAAATTTTACTTTAACTTCATACCAACTTTAGAGTCACAGAATGAATTTCAATGTTGCTCACCTTTTAAGTCTTCATTGTTGGTGAACCATCCATAAATGGAGGAGTTAATCAGTTAGACTTGCAAACTTGAACAAAAGATCAGTCAGCAAATTAAGCCACCAGATATTTAATAGCAGATTTGGGATGTTAGCCTGAAATCCTGCCACTTGTGGATCCACAATGATGTTACAGTAAAAAAAAACTGCACCCAAACGTTACAAGCAAGGGTTAACAACAATGCTTCAAAACAAAATGTAAAAACTAAACAAAAATAAAAAATCTAGGGCAGTTTGTTTCAGCAAGTCAAATTAAAATGCACTGCGTCTAAAACGGAAAAAAACCTGGAGAAGTACTCAGGAGGTCAGGTGGCATTGGTGGTGGAAGAAACCAAAGTTTAATGTTTCAGGTCAATGAGCTTTCATCGGCTGTTTTTCTCTCTCCACAGATGCTGCCTGACCTGCCTGAGCATCTCCAGCATTTTCTGTTTTTAATTCAAGCTTCCAGCGCCCACAGTGATTTGCTTTTGGGCTGAATTCTGAAAAGGTTTTTATTTTAAAAAAATAATACAACTTGCTTTTACAATTCTTAAGCCACCATTACCTCACAGAGGTCAGTCTGTTTATATTAACTGTCAAATTTTAAATTCTAAAATATATTTGTTCTTCCCCTTCAATAAAAATATCATTTTGTACCATCATTGGCTGAAAACACATTGGGGTAAACTTTCTTCTTGGTTTAAAATAAAAATCAATATTTTGAGCATAATAACTTTAGAAGTTTTCTTTCAAGTCTGAAAAGTCTTAAGACACACAAGATATGAAAAAATAAAAAAAGTTCAAAGTAAACTGAATGAAAACAAAAGGGACTCAGGTAAAACTAGTAAAGAGCTGATGAGAAATTGTAACACTAAGTCCCACAGAGCAAAATATTTATGGACTAAAAACAGAAAAGTCAGGCAGTCTGTGGAGAGAGAGGGCGAGTTAATGCTTCAGGCCAAATGACCTTTCAGCAGAATAAATATGTAGAATCAACTGCCAGAGAAAATGATAGAAGTGAAAATCCTGGAATTATTTGAGAACAAATTAGGTCCTGTAGGATGTCTCTGGATGAATGTAATAAGATTGGTCAATTAGATTGCCATTAGTATTGTGATGTTATGACCAGGGGCAAACCAGTTTTCTACTTTCACCGTACAATGGGAAGAAAATATACCCCGAAAATATTAGAAGCATTAAGTGGAGCTTTAAACTGCATAAAAATTACGCGTGAGAAACTGGAGGTCTGTGGTTACTCCTAATCAAGAACTGGTTTAATGCTAGAATGATAGGTGAGATTGGTGAGGTGACAATATACCTGGAAAAACTAACAATGTACAGCCCATATATTTGCTAAACATGCAGCGCCTTAAAATAGCCACTGAAGGTATAGATTAGTACATCCAAGGAGCCCAATATCTGCTTTAGTTAAGTGCCCTGGACACTTCAACATCACTGCTTCAAACTTGACTGTTGACATACTTCAAGTGGGGGAGGGAGAGTGGGGAGGGAATGTTGGTGGGAACACAATATTTAGGCAGCAATCGCCTGTAATCAAACTCTTCTCCCAATCCCTCGTCCTGCTTCACTGTTCTGTTCCTGGAATATGTGTAGAAACAATTGCCTGTCACAATTATTCAGATATATAATGAGTCCAGACAGTTTTAGTAATCTCTCAATAAATTTAATTTCTTCTTCAATTGTCTTTTGTTACTGATTGCCATTCTCTGCAACAATAAATGGTCACAGTGAAGAACAAAAAAAACTCGAAGATTGCAGTTATACAAAGTTCCAACAAAAGAACACAGACCTGCAATGTTAACTCTCTCCCTCCTCAGATACTGCCTGGCCTGCTGAGTAATCCCACCATTTTCTATTTATATTTCAGATTTTCAACATCCACAGTACTTTTGCAGTTTTGCTGCCATTTTCATATTGATGCAAAGCAATTTTGCACATCAAAGATAAGCAATTTCAAATCGAGTCCAGGCTTTGTCACACCACTTAAAGCTTCACATTACATGAAAGATATATCCACTTCAGTATGAAGCTGGATTTAAAAAGTGCTGAGGCAAGTCTACTGGATCTATTAGACACTTTAGAAATAGAGCATTGAGTTTTTTTTTTAAAACCTATAAGTGAAATTGGTTGCTGCAGTTCCTTGCTTATTAATAACCACACATTCAAAGACATTTCCTGGTGGGCAAGACTCCACATTACAGATAGCAGCAGACTGCAGTAGAATTTATCTCTTGTTGCCTGTGTCTTTCATCAGCAAATGTCTTGGAACAATAGTATATATAACTATGGTTCAAAACACTGATTTTTATTTATAGACAGTTTGGATAACAGACTGGATAAAAATAAAAACATTTTATCTTGTCATCAAGCAAGTGCAAAATCTTTTGTTCGCCAATAGTTAAGGCCAATAAACTTTGATCCCAGAAGTACACTTCGATGTCAGTTTAAATTAGGTTAAGTCTCAGTACAAGTTAGGAGTGTTTGTATTTTGATAATAACAAATCCAGCAACTTGATATATATTTGGTTGGGTTTTTCTGCGTATTTGTGCTCATTTTTCTCCTTTGACTTTTTTTTTGTAAAGGATCACCTAACCCAGTTCTAAAACAGACCTAGATTTAACCACAGAAATTATTAGCATCACAAACACATTCAGTTCCAGAGCACATCTTAACTCCCGAGTAATTAGCACGTTACAAAACACTTCCAGAGTCTATAGTAGAACATGTGCAAGAAAAAGAATACACTTTTGAGTAAGCAATCCCCTTTAATTGTTTTAATGTTTGAATCAGAAACAGGTTGCACTTTTCACTCATTTCCGCAGCACCCACTATGGCGGATTCAATGAATGATGCAGGCTAATAGTGGGGTGAAGTAGACTTATGGAGTTCTGTCATTCAAGCTTCACTGTATTACTCAGATTAGGCAGATGACGATACATGAATACATCACAGTGGCCCCTGATGCATCTTTATACAGTTGCAGTAAAGATTGAAGGCTGGTGAATTGATTAAAAATTGGGGTAAGTGCTGAAATTAAAAAAAAAGTACGTAAGTACATGGAGAACCTGTTCAAATTTACTGTTAGTGATATAAGCAAAGTGTGAATATTCTTTCTGGTCAGTCTACATTATCTCTATATACAGCTTGATTTGGTCTAATCTAGTCCAAAGATGTGCGAGTTAGGTGGATTTGCCATGCTAAATTGACCCTTTAGGTGTCAGGGGGACTAGCTAAGGTAAATGCATGGGGTTAGGGGATAAGGGCTGGGTGGGATTGTGGTTGGCACAGACTCAATGGACCGAATGACCTCCTTTTCTACTGTAGGATTCTATGATTCTAGTTCATTTTGCAAGTCCAAGATTCTCAGCTTTATTTATGTTTTCATTGAATAATGGATACAATATAAAATTAGTCGGCTAGACCAGTCAATCCAACCCATATACATTAACGATTTGGAGAAAGGAACTGAAGGCACTTTTGCTAAGTTTGTAGATAATATGTTTGCAGATGATACAAAGATACGTAGAGGGACAGCAAGTATTGAGGAGGACGCCTGGGTGGGAGGGGGCCTGCAGAGGACATGGGCAGGTTAGGAGAGTGGGCAAAGAAGTGGCAGATGGAATACAATGTGGAGAAATGAGAGGTTATGTACTTGGAAGGAGAAATGGAGGCATAGACTATTTTCTAAATGTGAAAATGCTTAGGAAATCAGAAACACAAAGGGACTTGGGAATCATTGTTCAAGATTCCCTCAAGGTTAATGTGCAGGTTCAGTTGACAGTTAGGAAGGCAAATGCAATGTACTAGAATACAACAGCAGGGATGTACTTTTGAGGCTGTATAAGGCTCTGGTCAGACCACATTTGGAGTATTGTGAGCAGTTTTGGGCCCCATATCTAAGGATGGATGAGCTGGTTGTGGAAAGGGTCCAGAGGAGGTTCACAAGAATGATCCCTGGAATGAAAAGCTTGTCATATGAGGAAGGTTGAGGACTCTGGGTCTGTACTCACTGAAATTTAGAAGCACGAGGCGGGGGGCTCTTATTGAAACTTACAGGACACTGTGAGGCCTGGATAGAGTGGACATGAAGGGGATGTTTCCACTAGTAGGAAAACTAGAACCAGTGGGCATAATCTCAGGCTAAAGGACGATCCCTTATAACAGAGATGAGGAGGAATTTCTTCAGCCAGAGAATGTTGAATCTGTGGAACTCTTTGCCGCAGAAGGCTGTGGAGGCCAGGTCATTGAGTGTCTTTAAGGCAGAGATAGATAGGTTCTTGATTGATAAGGGGATCAGGGGATATGGGGAAAAGGCAGGAGAATGGGAGATGAGAGAGAAAAAAAAAAATCAGCCATGATTGAATGGCGAGCAAACTCGATGGGCTGAGTGGCCTAATTCTGCTCTTATGTCTTATGGTCAGTCTTGGAGTCCTCACTAGATGCTTGTCTGATGGATAACCCTAAAAGTCGGCTCCCATAAGAAAGTACCATTTTTTTTTGATGAGGGAATTGGATCAATGCTCAAAATAACCTGGGACATCATGTCCTAGGCTAAGAATAGATCAGTTTTGTGAATTTATGAAGGATTCCTACAAATGCGTACCCAAGTTACTTGAAAAATCAATATAATTTATAACAGACACTTTTAGACATGACTGAATTAACAGATTTTTTTTAATATACAAACAGCAGCAGTAGAGATGCCAAAGTCAGCTAGAAGAATGGGAGATTGGAAGTGGGTTGCTAACAGGTTAAACAGACATGCTAGTCAGTTACTTAAGTTCCTTTGCACAGTTGTTCTTACAAACAGTCCAGGTTGGAGTGGCTTTAAGGGAATTCAGAGGCTGGGTCTTTGAAAGTGAAGTTTGGAGTTCATGGAGAAGGAAACAGAGATAACGACATTGGCTGACTCATGTCTAGGTGGGTTGTGGAAGAACCAGTGGGATTTGTCTTCTATTGTACAGTGTGTTGTCTTTGACCGGTTTACTTGTTAATTCAGGTGTACTTCATATTTACTCTGAATGATAGAATACAAGATAGATATTGTAAATTGTTTTACCTTATATAGAGATTATTTTTGTTTGTTCAAAACTCACGAGAACCTTGTGATTTTATTCTTTGTAAGTGTCTTGATTCTCGAACTTTAAACAAAAAATTACTTAACCAGGTCATATGAACATTTGGAGGTCTGGCCCAGGATCACAACACTACATTATTAAAAGTTTCAATAGATTACTGCAGAGATCAGGTAGAAGTTTCAGACAATTTCATCTTCTGGCAGGTCTATTTTGAAAAAGAAAATTCTCTCTTTTTAAAAAAAACTTCCTATTCTGACTTTAGGGCCATTTCAATTTCAGTTTGTAGATGTGTCAGCACTGCCAGGAGGAGCGTGTTGCAGGCTTGCAATTGTGAAATTAATTCTGGAACTTATTGGAACCCTTCTGGTTTACTCAATGCTCTACTGTAAGCATGTGCTATTTCTGTTCATATTAATGGGCTATACCAGTAGGTATTGTGTATTAAAAAAATTTGATCCGTTCTGTGTTTAGTCCAGTCCATATAAAGTTATCCACACGTGTATATGTGGACAGGGAGAAAAGAGGAAAGAAAATTCAAAACAAAGTGGAATTATTCAAAATTAAATATTATTTCACAGTAAAACTGAACAAATGCCTACACATGTATTTTCAGAAAGATGTACATACAAATCAAAACTAGGTCATAGTTAAGAATGTTTCTATATCTTTTTTAACACCTGATTCTATAAAGAATATAGAAGAAATCAAACTAGAAAGAGTGCAGAAAAGATTAACTAGGATGCTACCGGGACCTGATGGTTTGAGTTATAAGGGGAAGCTGGACAGACTGGGACTTTTTTTTCCCCTAGAGCACAGGAGACTTAGAGGTTTATAAAATATTAAGGGGCATAGATCAGCTAAATAGTCAACATTTTTTCTCAAAGGTAGGGGAGTCTAAAACTCAAAAGGTACAGGTTTAAGGTAAGAGGGGAGAGATACAACAGGGTCCAGGGGGCCAAATTTATTTCACAGAGGGTGGTGAGTGTCTGGAACAAGCTGCCAGAGGCAGTAGTAAAGGCTGGTACAATTTTGTCTTTTAAAAAGCATTTAGATAGTTACATGGGTAAGATGGGTATAGAGGGATATGGGCCAAATGCAGGCAATTGGGACTAGCTTAGTAGTTAAAAAAAAAGTGGCATGGCCAAGTTGGGCCAAAGGGCCTGTTTCCATGCTGTGAACCTCTATGGCTCTATGAAATGGTAATAATGCAGTGCAGATTCTGTATACTATACTACAGATGAGAGGGTATTGTAATAAGCAAAACACTAGAGTAGAAGATAGCAGGATGACCTTCTATAGATCTTCAAGATTCTGAAGAGCAATGATAAAATAAACTGGCAGTTGATGAGGTGGGAGCAGGCACAAGATTAGAGTCGTAAAAAATAATTAAAAAAGGAAAAATTGAAAGCAGAATGCTTTCCATGGATGTTCATTGTTAAAGAGTCACAATTTCTTTGAAATATGGGAAATAAAGGGAATGGAGGGCAAACAAGAGGGTAGGATTAGACTAGGTGACTCAAATGGAGAAAAATATCAGTATCGGCTTGATAATCTGTTGTTCTAATATCTTATGTAGTATGCGAAACAGATTATTTTACCTTTGGATTTCACCCTTTGCTTCTGTAAACTTATTGCGAACCATGAATGTTGCAACTGCCTCTGCCACCTAGAGAAATATTTAAAGTTGTTATAAAATTGACTGAAAATAAATGAAAGTTAGATATGTCTCAATATAACCAGAGTCAACCACTGCATCAACATTTAAAATACCTATCTAAAAATAATTTGAAGAAATCAAACACATTTCACCTACAGCCTGGAATGATTTAAAATTTACTCAAATGTTGACCAGAAAGTACTGGAAAGATACAACAGATCTCTCAGTTTTGAGGGAGGCTTTTCACCTGTAGTGCCTTTTCCCTTTGCAGATGCCGACAGCAGATTTTGTTTTTATTTCATGCTTCTAGCATTTATAGATCAATTCTGTTGGCTAAAGTTTTCCAAGAAATCAAACATTCATGTTATTCAAACATCAAAAATAAGTTGGAGCATATTTTACATTTCTATGCTGTTTATGCAAAACCAGCTACAAAAATAAAGCACAACGGACTTTTTTAGTCGATAAAGTTGCCAGGTTGTAGTGAGAGTCGTTTGCTTATTAAGCCAGCCAGGCCTCAAAACACTCTTGTTATTGCTGTTATTGGTCACTCTCAAGTCTAATTCTGATTCTACGAATTTCAGTTTAAGGATTTGCAGAAATTCAAATATCTCAATGAAATCAAAGAGATTTTCTCTGATAGAGGATAAAGTCTTATGCTTACTTTATCTGGGGCATCTTCATGTACAGCATGGCCACATTGTGGAAGAACTTGCATCTGGAATTTTCCTAAAAAATGCATATAGGAATCATAACCACATTAGTGAAATCATCACTGTCATTTGAAACTTTTTTTTTTAAATTGCAAAAGCTATTATTTGCATCCAGCAACTTAAAAACTCCAGAATACTATTTCTAGTATACTAATTGCTCTAAGGAATTGTAATTATATTTTGATCAAGACTTTAATTGAATGAAATTGCAAATCAGTATCAAAGGTAATTAATGATGGAACTGGAAATGAGAATACTGTGCATTAAGCTTCATTAAAAGTGAAGTTTTAATGTGGAACCTTGAATGAGGTGTCACATGTTACTTAAGTTAAAACTTGCCAAGATGAACAATGTAAAGTCGCTGATAATTCAAGACATGAGAAGTTAATATTTATTGCTGTAAAAACAGACATGTTGAAACTTTTCATCTTTCACTTATCAGAACACTTCACAAGAGTACCTCTATATTGGGTAAACAACAATTTAAACATTAAAGCAAGAGAATGCTGATTGGTTGGCAAGCAAACTCTGATTGGTAGAAGCACTGCCATGGAGAATGCTGTGGATGTGCCGGCGTTGGACTGGGGTAAACACAGTAAAAAGTCTGACAACACCTGGTTTTAGTCCAACCGATTCAACCGAAATCGGTTGGACTAAAACCTGGTGTTGTCAGACTTTTTACCATGGAGAATGCACCAACTGATGGTGACTTACAGATAACTGATAATTATAAGTGCAGATGCATGTGATAATTTTGTTACATATCTTAAATGGGCTCTAATCTGCATTCAAATTCACCTTTGAAAGCGAGCAGTCAAATGAATTCCCCTTCCTTGGTGTACTAGTTGGGAAATCTGTCATTGAGTTTTCTACCATGGTTTACTGCAAGCCTACCTTCACTGGTTAATATACCTGTTGTGATTCTTACAGTTCCTAACACTATTAAGATTGGTCTTGTCAGTACCCTTATGAATTGGGCCCAAGCCATTGGCTCATCCTGGAAATTTGATGCCGAAATAGGGCAGGTCACAGGGATCCTGTGGTATAATGGCTAATGTGATCAGATCATTTCGCACTGTATATCGTGCAAACTCATGAAAGAAGCTAAAGCCATCACTTTCAGCACTGAAAAGTGCTCAGTCTACTTCAGATTACCGTGGAAGGGTAAAGTATCTCAAAACTTTGAGCAACAGATGAAGCCAGCTGATACCATGCAGTAGCACACATGTAGTATCCACCATTGAAAGAATGCTGTTGTCAATCCAAAAAGATGTTGTACCTATCGTACAAATGAGTAATGCAATATACGAATTTCTGCATCAGTGTAACTTGATATGTAGGTTGTACATCCCAAAGATTGGCAGCAGATTGTATCAAACAGCATGTCCCAGCCACTGGTTGTAACAACCAAGGTGCAGATAGCAACTAACTAGCCCATACATTCAAAACTCAAAACACAATGTCCAATATTAGATGTGATTCTGTGACTGGACAAAAATTGCTAAGTGATCCTCAGTGTGCTAAGAATTACACTGACAATCAATTTAAAATTGTCAGTTGGGCTCGCAGTGTGGTGCATTTTTGTGTACTGGACATTTTATATATTAACATACAAGTCACTGCTCTTTACAGACAGAAAGAACTTGTATACACACTGCACCTGTTTCAGCTAAACAAAATAAGTGAGAGCCATTTGCAGACTCTTTCCCCAGGGCAATGCCTTGGCCAAAAATTTAAATTTTAAACAATGCTTGGCAGTTAACTGTCAATCATAAATTGTTTCATTTGCCATGGTAAAGCCCACCAATCAGAATCCACTTGCCAATATCATTCTCTTATATAGTATAAATCATTGGTATCCTTGCAAAGTGTTCTGATAAGTGCATGGTGAAAAGCTTCCACATGCCTCTTATTTTTAAGCGATACTCAAATTCTGTACTACCAAATGACTAAGTTAACATTATTACCTTGCATTTGACCAATTGTAAGATCTCGATCTAATCGGTCAACACCTGCAATAGAAAAATACACTGTTATATGGATTATTGAAATCAGGCAACAAAAGATTTTTAAACCGTTTACAAAAAGGAACAAATGTTAAATTAAGAATATAGGTACCTGCTAGTAATAGTAGTTTGGGGATTGGACAACTGAGAAAGAGGTTGGATAGTCCTTTGAACCACCCTTCCCAGTATTTCTCAGTTTTGGACAGCTCAATACGCCAAGTGTACTGAAATAATAAGCATTAAATAACATTATATGATTAACCAGCCATAGACCTGCCTAGAAATTTTAGCTTTGACAGAGAATGGAACAGAAATAATCCATCAAGCCATAAACACAGTGAATATAATGAGTTCTCAGATAGTGTACATAGGGGTACACAGGGCAAAAGGAACTAAAATCTAGAATTTGTTTAGGCAGTCTTATATTTGCTGCTTATAGATATTACACAGTACAATACTACTGTTTAATACGATTTACCAAAAAGATCAATTTAAAGGGCCGTGGGGAAAAGAGTGGGGCAAATGGGAATAATTGAATAACTTATTCAAATAACTAACACAAATGGGCTGAATGGTCTCCATCTGTGCTGTATGCATTTGCTTCTATGAAGGTGCACTGGAGCTGGTTAAAAAGTAATTTGGTAGGTGCTGGTAAATTATCTTTGAGGAAATACTAATATAGTACAGTACCATAAGTGCTGCATTACCATGCAATAACATATCCAGTAAAAATTTAATGACTTCAGAGTCTGGAGGATTAAATGTAAGGAGTTGAAAGAACGACAAGTGGGAGAACAAAGTACATACAAACAGAGACAGAAATATGATTGTGATCACCCTTAAATTGAATGATTAAGCAAGGAGAGTTAAATAATTTAAAAGAGAAAGTAACTGTGTTAAATCAATGAGCTCTGGAATCAAATCTGAACCTATAATAAATGTTAAAGTTAAACATACGATATCTTGCAAACATCACATGACCAGAAAAGCAGTTCAATAATAAATTTTGTTACTACTTGCACTTAAATAAATTTAGTAAGCTTAATATTTAAACATTTTGCAAGCAAACTGAATTTAAAATATGATTTGAAGAGTTAATCACATTACTGGGCATTTTCAACTTAAAAACATTAAGCATGCAACTTTGAGAACAGGAATATCTTTAGGCACCGGAAGCGCTCAAGTCAAAGCATCCCTGTACATGGACAATGTCACCTTCTTCTCCTTGGATGCATTGTTGGTACTCAGGCTGATCAATATCTGCAAGCAATTCTAACTGGCCTTGGGCGCCAAGGTAAATTGTGGAAAGAGTGAGGCCATATACTTTGGGAATTGGACTGACAAATCCCTTGCTCCCTTCACTGTCAGATCAAACACCCTGAAGGTGCTGGGGATATGCTTTGGAAGGACCACAGCATGTGTTAGAGACTGTAGTTCATTTTGAAATATCTGTAATATCTGATTGTATTGAAGCACCTTAGAATGCAAGATGATGTATGTCAAGAACCTGAATATTGTTGCAGTGTGTGATGGCCATTTGAAATGTTGGTACCATTCTTTCAGATACAAATAAAATATTTTTGCAATAAAAAATAAATAGGCTTTGGTCCAAAAGTATCAAAAATATCATCAGGAAAACAAGAATAAAAAAAACAAATAGATGGTGACATATTTTCACTTAAATTCAATAGCTGATCACTCACCTCAGTTTTATTAACATTGATTGTTTTACTTGGTTCAGGCTCTTTCTCCTTCTTCACTATTCCTCCTTCTACCTCCTCCTCCTCCTCCTCTTCATTAAGAGCGGTGTCCACAACAGATTGCGAGCCCCCTGAAATGTTGCTATCATCCTCATACCTGCGAGGAAAACAATTCAGAATGGGCAAGTATGTAACTTTTCTGGACTTCTGACTATTTCCCCATGCTAGACTTTTGATATAGGTTTATTAAAACGCCACTTGTAAACTATATTTAGCTCCCATGGATTAAGTTCACAGAGCAACAGAATTGGAAGACTTGGACTAAGAATCTACATGCAGCATCTATCCGGATCACTTGATACATTGGACAATTGATTAACATCACAGTGATCATCTACACCTATTATTATTGAGATTGCCTGATTATTCTGGAAGCAGCAAGAATTCATTTCAAGTGGAAATCCCACCTTTGAGGTGACAGTTAGTTTATTGGCAGCCCTACTGTCCAACAGGAAGATCACAGATCAAGTTGCTGGTTCCATCTGTACCCAAAAGAGAATTACAGTACACAGGCTGGAGCAGCTTTTAAGTTGAGCTATGAGAGGGAAGATCACGAGAGGAATATAGGTCTCTTCAGGAAGAGTACTAGTTTGAAAGGTGTGTGCTGGCCCACAAAGTGTCATTCTAGAATGTTTACGTGAATTGTGTATTACAGAGTAAGATCAAATTCAGGATTTACAATTCTAATTGATTATATGAAATCTGTAAATTAAACCAGATTTGTGTTTTCTCACCCTTGAGGACTTTATCTCATTAACTTCCATCAGTTCACCTTTCAGAAGGGAGGAAAAGCATACACATTAGTATCAAGTTCGTTTAAAACTGGGAATGCTGTTATGGCCCCGGATAATGTTACTATATCACTACATATTGGATATTCCTAGCTTTAAAAAAAATGTGGAATCCAGTTATGGGAGCAACTGATGCTCCCACTGATGTTAGCACATCCACCCCATCAGGGATCCTGCGTTGTCAGTGCTGAAGTACCTCTGACGGTTGCGGCATTCAGCAAGGGTACGGAAGTCTCCGGATTGGCTGATGTTATGAACTGTTTTCCCCTGGTGTTACTTTTGTAATACTGTTATTTCGCTGCCTACATGTTAACAGTCTTCTTTTTGTTTTATCATAGGTATTCCCATAAGTTTGTCTGTGTGTGTGGGGGTGGGGGTAGGGGAGAAGAGTGTGGTAGCATGAACCTCTTAAGAGGTGATGCTTCATGGGTTATGTGACTGGGCCAGAGCCAATGGAGCACAAACGTGTGAACCTGGGCCTGTTGAGAGTGAGGGTGAACTGTGCAGTGGGGGGCTTCAGCTGGAGTCAGGACATTGTTAGGAGTAGACTTGTATTGGTTGTGCTGTTCAATCCTTCATGTATATAGTTCTTCTCACCAATAAATCCTTCAGTTAATTGTTTAACACACCGAGTCGCCTCAAGTTATTACAGTTTGTACATCTTTCCTCACATTATACCATACTAAAAAACACACGCTTAAAAACCGGCATTCCAAGTTAGCCTACTGAGTGTAGGGATGCTCTCACGTCCAACATCAGCAGAATTCTTAGCACAAGAATAAAGCCCTTCAACAATTGTACAGGGTTATGTGAGATCGCACCTCAAGTAACTGCACAGTTTTGCTTTCCACATTTAAGGATATAATTGCACTGGAGATAGTATAATGAAAGTTCACTAAATTGGTCCCTGGGATGAGAGGGTTGTTCTATGATGAGAGGTTTAATAAATTGGGCTTATATTCTCTGGACTTTAGAAGAAAGAGGGGTGATCTCATTTAACCCTACAAAATTCAGAAGGGATATGATAGGGTGAACACAAGGACCGTGTCTATTAGGTGGGGGAATTTAACATACAGGGGCTCAGTCTCAGGATAAAGAGTCAGATATTTAGGACTGAGAGGAGAAGTTTCTTCAGGCAAAGAGTTACATATCTTTGGAATTCTCTACCTCGGAGGACGGTGAATGCTCCATCACTGAAAATATTTAAAGCTGGGATAGGCAGATTTTGATTTCTCAGGGAATTAAGGGAAACATGGAGCTCAAGATCAGTCATGATCAGATTGAATGGCAGAGCAGGCTCAGTGGACCCCATTTTCAACTCCAGCTCCTATTTCTTATGGTCTGAACTGAAAATTTTCTGTGTTTCACAGAAATTAGCTGAACCAAAATATAATGAGCAAGTGTTTGTGATCATAAAGACTTCACACAAGATCACCTCAATTGTTTCACTGCAAAGAGGAAAGAGGAATGTGTGCTAAGTGAATAAAGCTAATGGGAAAGCCACTCCTACCCACTTCATAGCAGCTATTTATAAACCTTCAGACAGGTGTTTCAGACAATACAACAAAACAAAATGATTTTGGACAGTTTCACAAGTTGAACCAGAAACTGAAAGATCTGCCAGATCGAGTTACTGCATTAAAACAATGGAAATTGACCCATTATAGTTATGAATTTTAAAGAACAAAGAAAATTACAGCACAGGAACAGGCTCTTCAGCCCTCCACGCTTGCGCTGACCATGCTGCCTGCCTCAACTAAAACCCCCGAACCTTCCGGGGACCATATTCCTCTATTCCCATCCTATTCATGTATTTGTCAAGGCACCCCTTAAAAGTCACGATCGTATCCGCTTTCACTACCTCCCCCCAACAGTGAGCTCTAGGCATCCAATATCCTCTATGTAAAATATTTGCCTCGTATATCTCCTTTAAACCTTGCTCCTCACATCTTAAACCTGTGCTCCGTAGTAATGACTCTTCCACCCTGGGAAAAAGCTTCTGGCCATCCACTCTGACCATGCCTCTCATAATCTTGTAGGCTTCTGTCAGGTCGCCCCGCAACCTTCGTCGTTCCAGTGTGAACGAACCAATTTTCTCGAACCTCTCCTCATAGCTAATGCCCTCCATACCAGGCAACATCCTCGTAAATCTTTTCTGTACCCTCTCCAAAGCCTCCACATCTTTCTGGTAGTGTGGCGACCAGAATTGAACACTATATTCCAAGTGCGACCTAACTAAGGTTCAATAAAGCTACAATATAACTTGCCAATTTTTAAACTCAATGTGCTGGCCAATGAAGGCAAGCATGTTGTATGCCTTCTTGACTACCTTTCACCTGAATTGCTACTTTCAGTAACCTCTGTACCTGTAACACCCAGATCCCTTGCCTACTGATACTCTTAAGGGTTCTGACATTTTCTGTATATTTCCTATCTGTATTAGATCTTCCAAAATGCATTATCTCACATTTGTTTGGATTAATCTCCATCTGCTATCCCTCCGCCCAAGTCTCCAACCGATCTATATCCTGCTGTATCCTCTGATGATCTTCATCGCTATCTGCAAATTCACCAACCTTTGTGTCATCCACAAACTTACTAATCAAACCAGTTACATTTTCCTCCAAATCACTTAATATATATTACAAACAGCAAAGGTCCCAGCACTGATCCCTGAGGCCATTTGTCACAGCCCTCCATTCAGAAATGCACTCTTCCACTGCTATTCTGTCTTCTTTGACCGAGCCAGTTTTGTATCCACCTTGCCAGCTCACCTCTGATCCAATGCGACTTCATCTTCTGCACCAGTCTACCATGAGGGACCTTGTCAAAGGCCTTACTGAAGTCCACGTAGACAATATCCACTGCCCTATCCTCAATCATCTTCATCGCTTCCTCGAAAACCTCGATCACGTTAGTCAGATACATTCCCCCCCGCCAACTTCACAAAAGGACCATGTTGCCTCTCACTAATATGTCCACTTATTTCCAAGTGGGAATAAATCCAGTCTCGAAGAATCCTAATGATTTCCCTACCACTGATGTAAGGCTCACTGGCCTGTAATTACCTGGATTATTTTTGCTACCCTTCTTAAACAAAGGAACAAAATTGGCTATTCTTCAATCCTTTGGGACCTCCCCTGTAGCCAGTGAGGATACAAAATTTCTCTCAAGGCCCCAGCAATTACTTTCCTTGCCCTTCTCAGTATATTAGGGTATATCCCATCAGGCCCTGGGGACTTGTCTACATTAATGTTTCTCAAGAAACTCAATACCTCCTCCTTTTTGATCTCAACACGACTCAAACTATCTACATACCCTTTCCCAGATTTATCATTCACTGAGTCCTTCTCTTTGGTGAATACTGACACAAAGTACTCATTTAATATCACGCCCATTTCCTCTGGCTCCATGCATAGATTCCCTCCCTTGTCCTTGAGGCCCAATCCTCTCTCTGGCTACCTTTTTGTTCTTTATATATGTATACATGCATAAATAAAGTTTATTTATTATTATCACAAGGCGGCTTACATTAACATTGCAATGAAGTTACTGTGAAAATCACCTAGTCGCCACACTCCAGCGCCTGCTGGGTACACTGAAGGAGAATTTAGCATAGCCAATGCATCTAACTAGCACATCTTTTAGACTGTGGGAGGAAACACACTCAGACATGGGGAGAACGTGCAGACTCCACACAGACAATGACCCAAGCCAGGAATCAAACCTGGATCCTTGACTCTGTGAGGCAGCATGCTAACCACTGTGCCACCGTGCTTCTCCCAAATTTGGTGTATATTGAGAAGCCATTTTAAGAAGCATTATGAAAACAATGGCACAAAGTACTAATTCAAGATATAGGGCTCTAGAATCATCCTAGAAAACAAAAATAATCCCCTACTTTTTCAATGCAGTACCAGTTGGCTCCTTAACCCAGTCCCTCGGCCCACTCTCCTTCACTCTTGACTCCTCTCTCCTTGCAAACTAGCACACCATCTTCAATCTCCCTGCATTTATCATTGTCTCCCACATTCACACTCACCTCTTTCACAAAATCTCTTCAATCAGGGTTCCACAACACACTCAGCACCAAAACAACCTTATACAATGTCATAAGCAATATTCTGTGTGCGTGATACATTTCTCTCTCCTCAAACTCTCTGCAGCCTTTCACATGGTTGATCACACCATTCTTCACCAATAATGCAACAGCATTCCCTACTTTCACTTATAACTAGAGAACCTTCGGCATCAGCCTCCCTTATCCAATTTCACTCCTGAACCCTTTTATATAGATTTATTGAAAAATCATCATGGTGGAAGGTGGCAAACTGTGACAATGATATAAATAAACAAGCAATCATAATTCTTAACAGTCATAGGCAATTAAAATAAAAGCACAAAATAATAAAAGGGTTCTACAATGAACATTTCAGTGTGAAGATAATTACAACAGGTCTTCCACATCTATATGTCTCCTTGGCAACAAGATGGGGTCTACTTCCATATGCAAGTTATGACGTCTAGCTGTACCTCCTCCTTTCTTGGCCCTTCCATTGCCTCTATGCTATCTGATTTTTGTTTTACGTCAGTAGATGAGCTGCAATTAAACACAGGGAAGACAATTAAGCAATTGTCGTCAACCCCATCATAAAATTCTTACCATTCCGGAGACTCCATTTCCCTCCTGACACTGTCTCAATTGTACCAGACTACTCGCAATCTGTGTTGTAACTGCACTTGTGTTGAGCTAGTGACCTGAATCCTATCCATCACACAAACTGTCTACTTCCCCTTTGTAACTTCACCTGCCTCTACCCCAAAACCAACTTCAGTTTTATCTATCCCCTTGTCATCTCTAATCCTGATTGTCCCAATGGTCTCCTATCTGTAAACGTCTTCTCATCCCACTCAGCTGCCCTTATCCTATGCCAAACCAAATCTCACTAGTCCATCTTCCTTCTCTTTGCTGATCTGCACAAACTCTTCATCCCCCAGTGCCTAAAAACTAAAAGATTTTCCTTCTTATGTTTAAATCCTGCCACAGCCTACAGCTGCCAAGGACCCACACACTTGCCTTAACATCTATTTTTTCCTACATTTCTATGAAATGCTTCAACACTTTTTTCTATATTCAAGGTTGTATATAAATTCAAGTTAATATGGCAAATAACAATTACCTGTAGAAACTAAAGATAGAATTCAATGGCAATTCAATTAAGAGATGCAAAATACCTCAAAAGAATCAAAGTTTGCTTGGGATAAGACAAATTTACTTTCCTGCTAATAATGTATGATAGTTGGAAAGAAAGGAACCACCAAAAACTTACAGTTTTACTTGACCAACCATGGAGACTTTTGCTGATTCTATATTTCGTATCTGACCGCTTTTCACACTGAAAAAAAGGTGGATACCTGAATAAAGTAATTCTTATTTATGATGAGTCACATTCATCATTAGCTTAACACCATATTTATCAGTCAAATGGTTTTGATTATTCCCAAAGCAACATAGAAGGGACAGAATTGGATAAATAGGAATTTTCCAAAAAAAAATGCAGCATCAGCAGGATAAATGCATGGGGCTACAGGAACACGGTCTGTGTGAGAGATGGTTGTTGGTGCAGGGTCGATGGGCTGAATGGCCTCTGTCTGTACTGTAGGGATTCTTTGATTCTAATGGGGAGGCAATGGCCTAGTGGTATTATCACTAGACTATTAGTCCAGAAACTCAGCTAAGGTTCAAATCCTGTCATGGCAGACGGTGGAATTTGAATTCAAATTTTAAAAATCTGGAATTGAGAATCTGCCGATGACCATCAAACCGTTGGCGATTGTCAGAAAAACCCATCTGGTTCACTGATGTCCTTTAGGGAAGGAAATCTGCCATCCTTACTTGGTCTGGCCTACATGTGACTCCAGAGCCACAGCAATGTGGTCGACTCTCAACTGCCCTCAGCAACTAGGGATGGGCAATAAATGCTGGCCAGATAGTGACACCCACGCCCCATAAATGAATAAAAAAAAGAGACCATTAAACCTCCATAACAGACGAAAAAGGATTATATTTTCTGAAGACACAATGTGCTGCTACTGGCCTGTACAAATCATGGAAGATTAATTGATTTTAAGCAAACAGGTCTCAACAGGGCAATAATGGAGCCACCATAGATAGCTCAAGCATCCCCAGACTAGGGAAGGAAAAATGAAGGCGAGTTACTGCTACTGATCATATGTTCGATTGGAAAATATACACCTTTCAAGAATCTTTTGTAAAATGGGACTGCCCTTAGCTATCATCTTCACAAACTGACCTTGATATGCATTGGCTAACTTCACATTTGAACAGTTGGGCAAGGTGCAGTCCTGATGGAATTGTAAATTCATTCCCCTTTATTCTGAGACTATCCCCTCTCCCATAATGGGGAACATCCTGTCAGCATTTACCCTATCAAGCCCATTAAGGATCCTCTATTTCTCAATGAGCTCCTCTTACTCTTCTAAATTCCAATGAGCAGAGTCCCAACCTATTTAACCTTTCCTCATAAGACAACCCCTCTGTATCAGGGATCATCCTATCAAACCTTCTCTATACTGCCTCCAATGAAATATCTTTATTTAAATAAGGTGACCAAAATTGTTCTCAGTACTCCAATAGATGTGGTCCCACTAATACCTTATACATATTGCAGCAAGACTTCCCTACTCTTATACTCCAACCCCCTTGAAATAAGGGCCAACATTCCATTAGCCTTCCTGATTACCTGCTGCACCTGTGTGCTAGCTTTGTGTTTCATACACAAGTATCCCGAAGCCCTTTTGTGTTGCAGCTGACAGTCAAAATGTCATTTACTGCTCATCATTTTAAATATAAATATTAGATATCGTTTTTAAAAATTCCTACTGCTGAGTTTGTTCAATTAATTAATAACCATGTAACGTGTTTTGTTTGAAAGCTGTACGCTTGAGTTCAAGATCAATGCAGTTCTAAATTATGCAAGTTCCGTGCACTAGTTTTGGGAACAACTGTTGGTTCAGGGGCATTGTGATGAGCGGCACGGTGGCACAGTGGTTAGCACTGCTGCCTCACAGCGCCAGGGAACTAGGTTCAATTCCTGGCTTGGGTCACTGTGTGGAGTTTGCATGTTCTCCCCATGTCTATGTGGGTTTCTTCCAACTGCTCCAGTTTCCTCCCACAGTCTGAAAGTCGCGCTGGTTAGGTGCACTGGCCACGCTAAATTCTCCCTCCGTGTACTCGAACAGGCGCTGGAGTGTGGCGTATAGGGGATTTTCACAGTAACTTCATTGCAATGTTAACGAAAGCCTACTTGTGACTAATAAATAAACTTTAACTTTATTTTATAAGTTTTTAGTCAGAATTCTGGATGAGCAGTCACTGAAGAGCTCATGCAACTGGCAGAATAGGTGGACCATGCTCTTCTCAACAGCCTCAGTGTTTATAATTGCAAATGTTCCTCTGCTTCCAACTGAATTAATCGGCCTCTCGATGGAAAAGATGTGCAGTCAACAATTCCCTGAAGATTCGCCGATAGCTGTAAAGCAGGCAACATATATACCTAGCGTGCAGTAATAACCCTGCTTCTGGAGGGGTTAGGTTTGTTCTATCATAGATCAAGTGGAGCCATGTGACTTATTTTATCCTGTATGTACACATTTGTATTGAGAGGCAACGTTAGCCAAGTTTGGGGAGAATAATCTTTGCACGAAAGCAGCCAGCCTCTGATCCAATGCTCGAATGCAAGATAGTATACTTAAGAACTGTTGCAGAGCTATTAACACCACAGCAGCTACTAAAAGATCTGGTACAAATCTGCAAGAAGCATTTTGGATGTCTGCAAAACAGTTGAATGCTTAGTGAGTGAAATTTCTACTTATATAGATTCTAGTTTTCCCTATTGGAGCAGGTAAGG
Organism: Carcharhinus amblyrhynchos; assembly: GCF_965287045.1. Classification (NCBI taxonomy): domain Eukaryota; kingdom Metazoa; phylum Chordata; class Chondrichthyes; order Carcharhiniformes; family Carcharhinidae; genus Carcharhinus; species Carcharhinus amblyrhynchos. The sequence goes on along the minus strand of NC_137333.1, from coordinate 89,078,719 downwards.
AAATGTGTCTCTAATTGGAGGCAAACATGCAATCTTAGAAAACCCCAAGTTCCTTCTTCAGGAACTCAGTGATTTTGAAGTCTGCTGAGTGCAGATATGAAAAAGTGATTGACTGATGTGGCAAATGTCATTTGCAAACACTGGAATGATCAGAAGCAATCAAAAATTTAAGGCAATAGTGACTGTCACCTACATGCAAAGATACGTCTGACTCTGCTGACAATAGGTGCTGCTAAAGGTTATAAGGATCTGTCTACCTGATAAAGTGGATTTTCTACATGTTCCCAGCTCCAGTGAATTACAGGCAAGAGGTTCTGGGCCTAAACATGTGAAATAAAGTCTCCTGCAAGCTACCTCCTTTTTATTTCTGCTGCTGTAATCTCTGCAAGCTAATAAAATCCTCTTCCCTTTCCAGTATAAGCACCAAACCCATTAAACCTACCAGAAATTTGCCAGAACACCCTGGATTTCTACCGAGTCAACAAATGGTTACTGTCAATTCCAACAACCAAGATGTTCAAAAGCAACTTATGATCTTTTCTAACTATCACTGGAAATTCATTCTCCAAGCTGCCCATACCCATGATTTTTGTGACTGATTTGGCAGTTGGGACGCCAGAATTGTTTAAAAGGGTGTTTGGGTCATAAAACACTTGAGTGTTGACAGGCAAATTCTGAGACAGCGAGATGGAGAGATGCACGAGAGAATGACTTTGTGCTTTAACATTCATTTTATAGAGGCAAAAGAATTATTCCCAAGCTAGAAATCACTATTTTCCTTTACATACTTACAAAACCAAATCTTGATTCATTCAAATTTGACTCAAGGCTCAAGAAACTCCCAAAGTGCTCTACTCCCAACCAGAGATGGCACTTACCATGGTTAGAAAAGAAAACGATCAATTCTTGCCTAAGCCTATAATTGGACTGCTATGTTATGATAGATACAGCATTTTAGATAAGATTGCTGGCTTGTGCTAAAGCAACTCCTCTTCCTGTTGGGATAATGTGGACTTCATTATCCTGGTTCTTTTGTCCTTTTGAATGAAAAGGGCTTGTTATAGAGGATGTTCCACAGAAATGGAGGAGGGGTTACTTTTAATCAGAAAGGTAAGAAATCTCACCTCCATTCTATGGCACTTTCAATAGAGTTGAATAGTTTAGGTCGACTCCGTAAAAACGTTTGCATGCTGTTTAAAGCATCCATCGCTGTGCCTAGAAATTATTTTTTTAAAAATAAAGTTACAAAATGCTAAGAGAAATTTCATTTATATGTACAGTAATCGACATGGCAAAGTTACTATTCAGTCCTAGTGACTTATAAGAAGTATTACTCAAGATCCCATTATATCCTCTTTTACCTAAAATAAAAATCTTAAACATATAGCAACTTAAAGAACCCACCTTCTACTACATCAATCACACAGAGGCCCACGAGAGATGGCACCAGGTTTTGTGCTGCAATGTGAACTGCTATTGCTCCACCCATACTATGGCCAATCAACAGAACAGGAGGAGCATTTTCACCGTAGAGCATTTCCACTATATTACCAACATCTCTGTAAAGAGAAAAATATGTTTTTAAATAAATACAGCAACAAAGTTCAAACCAAGTTGACTTACAGACTGTTTAAAGCTTACTGTGTCTGAATAGATTATCTAATCGAGGTGCAAATGGATTCAATAGCCCTACAGCAACTTTGACAAAGGGTCATCTGGACTTGAAACATTAACTCTTTTCTCTCCTTACAGATGCTGCCAGGCCTGCTGAGATTTTCTAGCATTTTCCCTTTGGTTTCAATAATCCTATGTTAACTTATCCTATAGAACAGGTACAGTGTCACAAATCCACTACCTGAAAGCTGCCAATAGCAAAAAACTGGACTTTTTTAAAAAGTTGTCTTGAATTAATTTTAATTATGATTAGATGATTAAAGTAACTTACCAGCTTGCTTGGCTAAATGCTGCCTTTGGCGCTGTGTTTAATTTGGCAGGAAGGTGCAGAATGTACAGCCCGTCACCTTTCTAACTCACCACCATCATTCCCCCACCCTCCCAGCCCTGTCGGTATTGGCCTTCCTACACGAGGGCGAATGAAACACAAAACAGAACGGTCCATCAAACCTGCTCCATCATTCAATCCAATCATGGCTACTCCAACTGTAACCTCAATTCCACAGTCCCATCTACCCCGAATAACTTTTCACCCCATTGTTAAGAATCTATCGAGCTCTGCCTTAATGATGAAGGGTATCCTCAATCTGAAGATGGAATTAGTCTTCACAAGGACTGGGCAGTGATCACTCCAACCAATACGGTCATGGACAGATGCATCTATGGCAGGCAACATGGTGAGGATAAGAACAAGTATGGTCTTCTTTCCATTTATTCCCTCAGCACCTGCTATAGACCGAATCTAGTAGCAATGTCCTTTAGGACTCAGCCAGCTCAGTCTATGGTGGTGCTACCAAGACTCTCTTGATGATGAACAATGAGGTCCCTCACTGAGAATACATTCAGCATTCTTGCCATACTCAGTACTTCCTCTAAATTGTATTCAACATGAAGGAGTACTAATTAATCAGCAGAGGTGGTGGTGGGCGGAGGGTTGGTTTGTATGTGGTAACCAGCAGGAAGTCCCCTTGTGCATGTCTGACCTGATACCATGAGACTTCACAGGGTTCAGAGTCGCTGTTGAGGGCTCCCAGAACAACTCCATCCTAATGTATACCGTTTGCTGCTGCCATCTGTGCTAGGTCTCACCTACTGGCGGGACAGGACATACCCAGGGATGGTGATGGTGACGTCTGAGACATCATCGGTAAGGTATGATTCTGTGAGGATGACTAGGTCAGGGTGTAGTTTGTCTAGTATAAGGGACAGCTCTCATATTTTTGGTCCCCAGATGTTAGTAGGGAGGACTTTTCAGAGTCAACAGGGCTGGATTTGCCATCATCATTCCCAGAACCTAGGTCAATGTCGGGTGGTCCATTTGGTTTCATTCCTTTTTATTGACTTTATAGCATTTTTGATACAACTAGGTGGTTTGCTAGGCCATTTAAGAATCAACTATATTGCTGTGGCTCTGGAATCACGTATTGGTCAGGCCAGGTAAGGATGACAGATTTCCTTCCCTCAGGGACTTTGGTGAACCAAATGGGATGGATATTTGACAATGGTTACAAGTTTTCAAATGCCATGGTGGGATTTGAACCCAGGTTCCCAGAACATTACCCTGGGTCTCTGGAGACTAGTCCAATGACAATACCATTACTGCCTTACCCTCTATCCAACATTAATTTTTGGATGATTTTGTTGCCAGCTCCCAAGATTCTGACTAAGCTGTTTCTTTAGGTAACAGCTGCATAAAAGGGTAAAAACGCAAGTGAGCGGAATTAGGAGAATATTTATTTATGACATAACCAACTGATTCTGCCTTGAACGAAGATGCAAATAATGAATTGAAACCAGTGCCAGTCAGGAGTACAACAGTGATAAGAGAAAATGACAACAGGAGAGAAAGTCAGTTAAACAAAGAAATGTGAGAGAAAGAAACAAATGGAGGATGAAGAGGAAGAGAGAATACAACAGAAGGGACTGACAGAATGGAAAAATATCAGTGAGTCAAAAAAATGTAAGAGCTAGTCAGGAATATCACACTTCTTTCAGGTGTGATCTTGGAGCTGTGAAATGAAGGGCACGCAAGGAAAGCATACAAACTTGGAGCAGGAGTACGCCACTTGGCTCTTTGAGTCTGCTCAACCGTTCAATATCACAGCTAAGCTGATTGCCATCTCAACTCCATCTTCCTACCTACTCCTGATAGCCTTTCACCACCTTGAAATCCTCCACTATGAAGACCAATTCAAAATACCTGTTCAATTCATCTGCCATCTCCTTATTTTCCATTATTAAATTTGGCCTTATTCTCTAGAGTTTTGAAAAATAAGGTGGATGAGAGGTCATGCAACAACATAAAAATATCCAAGATATATTGTATATAACCTGAAAAGGGTTGATACTGTGATGCTACTTCCACTGGTAGGAGAATTTGAGAATATGGGGCAGTTTCAGGGTAAGGAGCCAATCATTTAGGATTAAGATGAAGTAAAACATAAAAGATTCTGAAATTTTGGAATTCTCTACCCTAGAGGGTCACGGATGCTCCATTGTCTAATATATTTATTGGGATAGATAGATGTTTGGTCTCTCAGGAAATAAAGAGATATGGGAACAAAGGGAAAGCACAATTGAAGTCCAAGACCAGCACAATCTTATCGAATGATGGAGAAAGTTCAACAGTGCCTCATGGTGGGTTGGTAGAAAAGATTAAGGCTCATGGGATACGAGGCCAGGTATCTAGATGGGTTGAGAACTGGCTTGCTAAGAGGAGACAGAGTAGTAGTGGAGGGGTCCTTTTCTAGCTGGAGGTCTGTCACTAGTGCTGTGCCGCAGGGCTCAGTACTGGGACCTCTTCTCTTTGTAATATATATAAATGACTTGGAGTGTTGTGATCAGCAAATTTGCTGATGACACCAAGATGGCTGGATTGGCAGGCAGTGAGAAGCAGTGTCTGGCAATACAACGGGATATTGATAGGCTGGTATATTGGGCAGATATATGGCAAATGGAGTTAAATCCGGATAAATGTGAGGTGATGTGTTTTGGCCGGAATAACGTAGGAGGGAGTTATACGATAAAGGGTAAGCCCATAAGGAGTATAGAAACGCAGCGAGACCTGGGAGTGCAAGTGCACAAGTCTTTGAAGGTGGCAGTACAAGTGGAGAAGGTTGTGAAGAAAGCCTATGGTATGTTAGTCTTTATAGGAAGGGGTATAGTATATAAGAACTGGAGTCTAATGTTGCAGTTGTACAGAACGTTGGTTAGGCTGCGTTTAGAGTACTGTGTCCAGTTCTGGTCGCCTTACTACCGGAAGGACGTGGAGACTCTGGAGAGAGTGCAGAGGAGGTTTACCAGGATGTTGCCTGGTATGGAAGGACTGGGTTATGAGGAAAGATTGAGCAAATTGGGACTGTTTTCCCTTAAAAGACGGTGACTGAGGGGGGATCTAATAGAGGTATATAAGATTATGAAGCGTATACATAGAGTAAACAGAGGCAAGCTATTTCCTATGTTAGAGGCACACAGTACAAGGGGCCATGGGCTTAAGGTGAGGGGGGAGAGGTATAACACAGATATTAGAGGGAGGTTTTTCCACACAGATGGTAGCGGGGGTATGGAATGCTCTGCCAAGGAAGGTGGTGGAGGCAGGCACGCTGGAGTTGTTTAAGTGTAACTTAGACAGGCACATGAGTGGGTTGGAGATGGGAGGATATAGGAGATTGTTTTAAATAAGGTTCATTAGCATTGGGACGTCCCTGGTAACGTAAAAGGATATGGTATGATAATAATGTTTTTTCTCTTTTAATTCACAGGTTTTAAGTCGGTCCGCCTTGTTGTCCAACGAGGGGCATACACGCGATGGGTCGTACTTGGGCTGCTCTTGAATGTTCGAGATTGGCCGAGTGCTTCATGTTGTTAGTGTGTGCTTAAACTGGACCAGATGCTGGGCAACACGACAGCTCAGTGACTATCACTGCTTGCTGTGCAGACACATGGATTTGGGCCAGTGCGCAAACTCCCACAGACATTCTCCCCGTGCTTGCGTGGGTTTTCTCTGGGTGCTCCGGTTTTCTCCCAGACCCCAAAGATGTGCTATTAGGCTGACTGGAAGTAATAAATCGTCCCTAAATTAGTTTCCCTCAATGTGGATTGCCATAAAACAACAGATAAGGGTCATGGGTGGAGGGGGGGACTGGTAATGTTAAAATGGCGGCGCGGGCTCGTTGGGCCTGTTTCCCGGGCTGTTTTTGTTCTTTGTTATTTGGTCTACCTCCTGTCTTTTGCGTCCTCATGTTTCATTAATTATTTATCAACACTTCACTGGCATATAGCCATCAGTTTTTCCTTACAAAATTTCATTTTTGCATTGTAGCTGTTCAAACAATACTGAATATTTTAAAATTTACCCAAATTAACCTAATTCATACACTCAAAAGTGTCACTGCGCTGAATGAATGTTTTACATCCATTTTTCACCCAAGAGAATGAGGACGATGGTATGGAATTCAGGGAAAGAGACTGTGAAGTTCTTGAGCAAACTGACATAGGGAAGAATAAGGTATTGGAGGTGTTAGCAGCCTTAATAATGGATAAATTTCCAGGTCCAGATGAATTCAGCCCCAGGCTGCTGTGGGAGGCAAGGGAGGAGATGGCAGAGGCTCTGACGCAAATTTTCAATTCCACTCTGGCCACAGGGGAGATGCCAGAGGACTAGAGAACAGCTACTTAAGAAGGGCTGTAGAGATATTCCAGGGAGCTCTACAGGCCAGCGAGTCTCACGTCAGTGGTAGGGAAACTATTAGAGAAACTTCTGAAAGAGAACATAGAACATTACAGCGCAGTACAGGCCCTTCAGCCCTCGATGTTGCGCCGACCAGTGGAACCAATCTAATGACCCTCTAACCTAAACTATTCCAATGTTATCCATATGCCTATCCACTGACCATTTGAGCGCCCTTAAAGTTGGCGAGTCCACAACTGCTGCAGGCAGGGCATTCCACGCCCTTACTACCCTCTGAGTAAAGAACCTACCTCTGACATCCGTCCTATAATTACCACCCCTTAATTTAAAGCTATGTCCCCTCGTGTTAGCCATCACCATCCAAGGAAAAAGGCTCTCACTATCCACCCTATCTAATCCTCTGATCATCTTGTATGCCTCAATTAGGTCACCTCTCAACCTTCTTTCTAACGAAAACAACCTCAAGTCCCTCAGCCTTTCCTCATAAGACCTTCCCACCATACCAGGCAACATCCTGGTAAACCTCCTCCGCACCCTTTCCAATGCCTCCATATCCTTCTTATAATGCGGCGACCAGAACTGCATGCAATACTCCAAGAGCGGCCGCACCAGAGTTTTGTACAGTTGCAACATGACCTCACGGCTCCGAAATTCAATCCCTCTACCAATAAAAGCTAACACTCCGTACGCCTTCTTAACAACCTTACCAACCTGGGTGCCAACTTTCAGGGATCTATGCACATGTACACCAAGATCTCTCTGCTCGTCGACACTACCAAGAGTCCTTTCATTAGCCCTATATTCTGTACTCTTACCAAAGTGAATCACCTCACACTTTTCCACATTAAACTCCATTTGCCACCTCTCAGCCCAGCTCTGTAGCTTATCTATGTCTCTCTGCAAACTGTAACATCCATCTTCACTGTCTACAACTCCTCCGACTTCGGTGTTGTCAGTAAATTTACTAACGCATCCTTCTACACCTTCATCTAGGCCATTTATAAAAATGACAAACAGCGGCCCCAAAACAGATCCCTGAGGTACACCACTTGTAACTGAACTCCAGGTTGAATATTTCCCAACAACCACTGCCCTCTGTCTTCTATCAGCTACCCAATGCCTGATCCAAACATCCATCTCCAGTTGAAGAGACAAAGCTTAAAATCATAGAAACCTGACAGTGCAGGAGGCCATTCAGCCCATTGAGTCTATACCAACAATACCACCCTAGCCCTATCCCCACAACCCCACACATTCACCCCGCTAATCCTTCTAACCTACACATTCTGGGACACTCAGGGACAATTTAGCATGACCAATCAACCTAACCCACATATCTTTGGAGTGTGGGAGGAAATCAGAGCACCCAGAGGAAACCCAAGCAGACACTGGGAGAATGTGCAAACTCCACACATACAGTGACCCAAGACAGGAATCAAACCCAGGTCCCCAGTGCTTTGAGGTAGCGGTGCAAACCACTGTGCCACCATGCCGCTTGATTAGGGATCATCAGCATGGCTGCATCAGCGGGAGGTCATGCCTAACAAATTTGACTGAATTTTTCAAGGAGGTGACCAGGTTTGTAGATGAGGGTGGTGCAGTCAATGTAGTTTATATGGATTTCAGCAAAACCTTTAACAACGTCCCACATGGGAGACTTGTAAAAAAAATAAATTCACATGCGATATAAGGCAATTTGATAAAGTGAATTCAAAATTGGCTCAGTTGTAGGAGACCAAGGATGATGACAGAAGACTGCTTTACTGACTAGAAGCTAGTAAGCAGTGGTGTACCACAGGGATCTGTGGTGGGCTCCCTATTATTTGTTGTTTATATTAATAACAGAGATGACTACGTGGGGGACAAATTATTAAATTTGTGGATGACGCAAAGATTGGCTGGGTGATTAACAGTGAGGTGGTCTGTCTTGGGCTACAAGATATAGATGAAATGGTCAAACTGGCAGATAAGCGGCACATGGAACTTAACTCTGAAAAGTATGAGGTGATGCACTTTGGAAGAAGTAATTTGACAAGAAAGTACTCCACGAACAATAGGACATTCTGTGGAACAAAGGGTTCGTGACATGTTTGTCAACAGATCTCTGAAAGCAGAAGGGCACGTTAGTAGATGGTGAACAAGGCATATGGGATACTTGCCTTTATCAAATTGAGGCATAGATTACAAAAGCAGGAAAGTCATGTTGAAGTTGTATAGTACTTTTGGTGAGGCCACAGGTGGAGTACCATGTGCAGCTCTGGTCGCCACATTATCAGAAAGATGTGATTGCACTGGACAGGGTGCAGAGGAGATTCACCAGGACATTGCCTGGGATGGAACATTTAAGTTACGAAGAGAGACTGCAGAGGTTTTGTTTGTTTTCGCTGGAGCAGAGAAGACTGAGGGGCGACCAGATCGAGATGTAAAGATTATGAGAGGCATTGAGAGTGTATAAGGAGCAGCTGTTTCCTCAGTTGAAGGGTCAGTCACGAAAAGACGTAGGTCCAAGGTGGGGAAAAGCTTTTGTTTTTACACAGAGGGTGATGACAGTCTGGAATGCGCTGCCTGGGAGAGTGGTAAAGATGGGTTGCCTCACATTCTTTAAAAAGTATCTGAATGAGCACTTGGCACATCATAACATTCAGGGCTACAGGTCAAGTTCAGGCAGATGGGATTAGGTGGGAGTTCAGATGTTTCTAATGTGTCAGTGTGGACTCAGTGGGCTGAAGGGCATGATCGCTGCGTGATTCTATGTTTAATGATCAAGAAAATAGATGAAAAATTAGGAATATCCACCCAATTAGTCAAATACATTTGACATTTAGACAGCAGTAGTAGCAGCTAAATTGCTAAAATCAACAAACTATTTTTGTAGCTATGATACTTTTGAATCTATAGAAAACCCCAAGTTTCCTGGCCACCAGCTTCCTCTAAATTAATACAGCATCCCCCCCCCCAAAAAAAATCTATAATTTATAAAGATTTAAAATTTCAGTTGTGCTATTGGGGACAGAAAAGGAGATAAAAATTGAGTACTTACACAAATATAGTCATTAATAAAATAGCAGTAGGTTGCTGAGTCAGAGTTGGAGCCTAAAACAGTGTAGGGGCTGGGAAAATTGCCCCCATAATATGATAGCTAGCCCACTTGAAATCAGGAAACACTTCTTCCACACAAAGTGTACTAGAAACCTGGATCTTGCTCTCAAAAAGGCTATGGACACTAGGCCAAGTAAAATTTTCAATAGTCAGATAGTGTGTTTCACATGGGAATCAGTGGGTATGAGGCACATAGGAAAAAAGGAGCTGAGGTACTGACACTTATAAATTCACATAAGCTGTCACAAGATGATTCTAGGTGCTATACTGAAAGAACTGAATATCCCTCACCTGTAATAATTTCCCTCCACTTTTCATTAATAAATACATATTGCCACAAAACTTATAAATTAGGTTAAATAATTCAAGGAACAAATGCATCCAAAGAATCAATGTTCAGAAAGAATTAACGTAATTCCAGCTGCAGGAGAATTAACAGAAACTACATTTGCAGCTTGGATCAAGCGGAGGATGTACATAATAGTTAATTGTAACACTAGGATATTCACTCATCTTTTTAGAACACAAGACATTTCAGGTTCTGGATGTTAGTGTTAAAAAAAGATAGTCAGGATGTACCTCACACCGGGAGATCTTACCAACAGATGGAACAGCCCACATCACAAGAGAATTCCACAAATTTGTGAGAAATTATGAAGTCTCTAACGACCTTGCAGTAATGCAGAGGCAAAAGCGAAGTGGCAGAAAAGAGAGTAGATTAACACCTAAATTACTTAAGCTGCTGAATCATTTACAATGGTTTGAAAATAATTAATTTACTAAATACCTGGACATGGTTTCAGCTGAAAGATCATCAGGATTTTTGACTTTTGTATCACCTGCAAAATAAATATAACTATCAGTTAGATGTTTTCGTAACAGATAGATTCTTTATATTACATATCATTTATGATTTAATCAAGTGTCCACTAACTACTACAGCTTCATGAACAAACATCTATCTTTCGCTACAAAACAAGGACAAAATCAGACTCCATACTTTAGTATGCAGCAGAAATACAAATTCAATTTATGAACTCATTGTCTGTGCCCATTTTATGCACAGCATTCAAACCATTGCTGATGTAAGAAATTTGTATTCCAACATTCCCAAAAAATTGAAGCGCAAAAATGCTACATTATCAGGTAGCAATATGATTTGCTGGAGGCAAGAAATTCCAGAAGAATTGTTGGAATAGCTTAAGTGCTAACCTATCTTGATCTCTATCTTACATATATCACTATTATATCTGTTGTTTTGTTCAGAAGATAATAAATTGTTTTTTTTCCCCCATTTAGACTTGCTTCTCAAGATTACGTGAGAAATAAGACACAACATAGTCCAGCACCTCAACATTGTTACCAAACAGAGTTTGGTGCTGTATTGGGCAGATGACCACAACTCTTCCTTTATATTCCTTGAGGGCAATAAGATGGCACAATGGTTAGCACTGCTGCCTCACAGACCTGGAATCAATTCCGGCCTCAGGTGATTGTCTGTTTGGAGTTCGCACATTTCCATATGTCTGCATGGGTTTCCAAATTCCAAAGATGTGCTGGTTAGGTCGATCAGCCATGCTAAGTTGCCCCTTAGTGTCAATGGGATCAGCAGGGTCAACGTGTGGAGTTACGGGGATAGGGCCTGGTTGGGATGGTTGTTGGTTCAGCCTCAATGAGTCAAATGGCCTTCTTCAGCACTATAGGGATTCTATGATATCCAGACACACAGATACTCTTAATGCCATGTGAGGTTAAAATTGATCCACAAAAGCACAAAACATTTTTTTGTGGGTGGGAAAGATTTATATTGAAAAAGACCCAAATGCTTACAGTCCCAAGTTAGGAGTGGAGTCTAGCAAGCTTTGATGGGGACCTCAAGACCTACAAATACTCTAGAGAAAGTACTGGAGGGAGGTATTAGATCTAGAAACTATAGTGAAATGTCCCAGTGTCTGGGAGCAGCATACGGGCATTCTGGACTTCCACTTCACTGGAAAACAGGTGTTTGAAAACTGGAGGAAAAGGTGGAGGTTAGATAATTGACCACAATAAATTGGAGACGAGCTGTGACTGGGTAAACCTATGGATAAAATGTAGCAAATACTCAAAAAAAAAAATTTGTACAATACAAATCCAGCAAATGCTCCTAAAAGACAAATGGTTCTACTTGTATATTTAAACAAATGCTGACACATAAATAAACACATGTACCTTTTCAGTTTAAAGACCATCAAACTAATGCTTTTTTCTTAAATTTATTAAGCCAGAATAAAATATAAAAACCTTACCATGGCTTCGTAGATCTACTGCCACAACCCTACAGTGAACTCGACTGATAATCATGGACTGTGGTCAGAAAGAACAGATCAACATTAAGTCATATATACCAATATATCGCATCGTGATTTTCACATATACATTTTAGAAAAAAGGACATGATCAAAAATGTTCAATTCATGTTCAAATTTCAAAACTTAAAAGACTAAGTAATTTAGTTTTGTTGAGAAATTCCTCATTGCAACCAGAGATGGGAAGAAGGAGCTTTGCAGTGAGAGAGAGAGGGAACATCTCTCACAGCTTTGCTAGAAGAAAAGCCATACAATGGAATAAGGAACAAGCCAGCAAATGTCATTAATCTAAAGGACAGCTAATTTAGGAAACCAGAGAAATGAAGAGACATTTTCAGGAAGCATGAAGTTAAGGGAACAGAGGAAACTGGAACAGGGTACTTGCTATTCATTGAAACCATAGGCAGAGCTGAGGAGTTGGCTCAGGAGAAGCAAGAAAAGTATCTGAAGTGATTCTAAAGTTTGTGAAAACTTATAGTTTGTGAAGTTATAGCCGAAGTAACTGTGGAGCGATTGGTGAATGGATCTCAAGAATTTGTGTAATAGCATTCAAGATGCAGGAAAACTGAAAGGAGCATTAGAAAACCTGGATGTAGATCCTTGCTAAAACAGCTAAGAGAAAACCTGCTTGAAACGAGAGTCAGAAAATCTGAAGGTGGCTCCTTGATGAAAACAGCTAATAGAAAGTATTGTTTGTAAGATTTTAAAGTATGATTTTTTTAATATAAAGACTGAGTTTGGAAATACTTGTGTGACAATCTGGGAAGATTTTGAGGAGATATCCACAGGCAATTAACTAGTAGCCTCTGCCACTAGGTTTCAGAGTGGGGTGGTTAACCTAAAAACTGTTTTGTGAAGATAAGTGGGAATGGAGTACGGTATTGTCAATTTTTTCTTGTTTAATACATGTTATTATTGTTGGTAAAAGCTAATTGGCAATCCTGTGACTCTGTTCATCCATGTTTTCTAAAAAACGGGGAATGGTAAATGCTTTTTAGTCAGGGTTCCATTCAGGAATCTTCCCATCCAGTTATATCAATTAGGATCACAACATTCCCCCTTCTGTATACACAACTGTTACAGTACACTGTAAAGTATCTTACCCAAGTGATCATTTTTCATGTACAAATTGAAATAATGAAACTTAATTGGTTAACTGATGAGGGAAGACAACAAAACAATAAAACGCTGACTTCACCTAAAGTTTGCCCATAAATACTTCTCAATCACAGGTCACTGTCAAGAGCAGGAAGCTTGGCCACTCCACATGTAGAGCTCACGATTCTGCTCCTGACACTTCTCCTGAAGTTGGCGCGCAGCAAAAACCACGTCAGTAATCCCACAACCTTTGCGGAAGCCACACTGTGACTCTGGAAGCAGGCCCAGCTCCAGGTGAGTGACCAGACGATTTAGCAGGACTCTTGCAAGGGTTTTTCCTGCGATGGAGAGCAGCGAGATTCCTCAGTGATTGTTGCATACTTGCCGATTGCTCTTCCTCTTGTAGAGGTGTACGATGGAAACATCTTTAAGTTCCTGAGGAATGGATCCTTGCTTCCAAAAGGACTGGAACAACTCGGTGAGCTTCTCGATAAGTGCAGGACCAGCAGCTTTATAGATCTCTGCAGGTGTGGCATCTGCCCTTGGGGATTTGCCAGTGGATAGCTGGCTGATAGCTTTCGTGACATTGGCTACTACTAGTGGCGCTGTTGATATCAACCCAGGGAATCCTGTCTATTGTCTCATTGTTAGATGACGGTTGATTGAGGACGGCTTCAAAGTGTTCAGCCCATCTTGCAGGATCTGAACCTTCTCTGAAATGAGAGCTGTACCATCTGTACTCAGGAGAGGGGACCTCCCGAGAGAATGAGGTCTACAGAGAGTGTTGAGGGCTTCGTAGAACCGTTTCAAGTCCTTTTTTTGGTCAGCGTATCCCTGTATTTCATCTGCCTTGGTGCTTGGCCAGGCATCCTGCATTTTACGCAGTTTATTCTGGACTGTCCTGCAAGCACTGGTAAAAGCATTTTTCTTGGCAGCTGAAGATAGGTCGTTCTGACAGGCCCAATGAAAACGATGCTTTTCAACAAGTAGAGCCTGTATCCCCTCATCATTCTCATCGAACCAATCATGCTGCTTGCGGGTAGAGGGCCTGAGCATCTTCAGCACAGATGTATAGATAGCATCCCTGAAGCGATCCCGGTCATCCTCAGTGCTGCCTGCAAGGTGTAGGTCAGCAAGTTGACTTCTAAGTCTTCAGCCAGTGCTTAAGCTATGCTAGGGTTCTTTAGCTTGGCCGCATTGATTCTTTTCATAATCTTGCTTCCTTGTGGTCGCCTCTTGGGTCTGATGCAGAGCCTCATTTTGAAGACAATGAGCCTGTGATCTGTCCAGCAGTCAGCACCACACATGGCCTTAGTAACTCTGACATCCTGCCTATGTTTTCTCCTGACAATAACATAGCCAATAAGATGCCAATGCTTAGAGCGGGAGTGCATCCAGGAGGTCATGTTACAGGTAGGCAGACGGAAGATTGTGTTGGTGATGAGGAGGTCCTGTGCTGCACAGGTCTTCAGTAAGAATAGGTTGTTACTGTTACACTTGCCCACTCCACGCTTCCCTTTGACTCCCTGCCAGATTGCAGAGTCACAACCTACTCTTGCATTGAAATCGCCAAGCAAGATCAGCTTGTCAGTACTGCTCACTGCTGATAGTAGGGCGTCTAGTTCTTCGTAGAACTTGTCCTTCTAAGCCAATTCACAAGATCTATCTTAATTGCATCTTGCATCTATGCAAGATATAATTTACAATCAACTGCAAATTGTTTGTTGATGTTGATTCTGGGTTTTGTAGCATAGATCATTAGCAAAGATGGTATTTGGAGTTTGCTATGTTTGACTCTTGTATAGTAAAAATACTTTTGTTTTTAAACCATGGAATTCCGAAACTTAATTAAGAACATAAGAAATAGGAGCAGGAGTAGGCCATCTAGCCCTTCGAGCCTGCCCCGCCATTCAATAAGATCATGGCTGATCTGTCGCTGCTCAGTTCCACTTTCCCGCTTTCTCCCCATAACCCTTAATCCCCTCTCCTATCAAAAACCCATCAACCCGCGTCTTAAAAATATTTAGCGAGGCAGCCTCCACCGCTTCAACGGCAGAGAATTCCAGAGATTCACCACCCTTTGAGTGAAGAAGTTCCTCCTCAACTCCGTTCTAAACCGCCCCCCTTTTATCTTGAGGCTGTGCCCCCTAGTCCTACTGTCTTTTTTGAGCGGGAAGAGTCTCTCCACCTCTATCCTATCCATCCCATTCATCATCTTATACGTCTCAATGAGATCTCCCCTCATTCTTCTAAACTCTAACGAGTACAAGCCCAGTTTATTCAGCCTCTTCTCATAGCTCAACCCCCTCAACTCCGGTATCAGCCTAGTAAACCTCCTCTGCACTCCCTCCAAAGCCAAAATATCTTTGCGCAGGTGCGGCGCCCAAAACTGCACACAGTACTCCAGCTGCGGCCTCACCAATGCCCTATACAGCTGCAGCAAGACCTCCCTACTTTTATATTCAATCCCCCTCGCTATGAAGGCCAGCATCCCATTCGCCTTCCTGACCACCTGCTGCACCTGCAAGCTGGGTTTTTGCGACTCATGCACAAGGACCCCGAGGTCCCTCTGCACCGTCGCCTGCTGCAGTTTTTCGCCCCGTAAGTAATAGTCCTTCCTACCATTCTTCCTACCAAAGTGGACCACCTCACACTTGCCAACATTAAATTCCATTTGCCATTTCCTGGCCCATTCGCCCAGCCTATCTAGATCCTTCTGCAGACTCTCCACACCCTCCGCACAATTTGCCGTTCCTAAATAACTAGGACTTCAGGTTTCTTTTTATGGAATCATAGAATACTTACAGTACATAGAGGCTTTTTCGTCCATCAATCCTGTACTGACAACAATCCCACCCAGGCCTTTTCCCTGTAACACCACACATTTACCCTGTTAATCTCCCTAACACTAAGGGGCAATTTAGCATGGCCAATCAACTGAACCCGCACATCTTTGGACTATGGAAGGAAACCGCAGCACCTGGAGAAAACTCACGCAGACACAGAGAGAATGTGCAAATTCCACACAGATGGTTATCCGAAGTTGGGAATCGAACCTGGGTCCCTATAGCTGTGAGACATCAGCGCTAACCACTGTACCACCCTTTCATAAAAGCAGTTACTGGTCTCCATCAAGATCATAACAAATGGATACAGTGCAACATGCAAAATTAACATAATAATATTAACTACTTTCCTGAATCAATACCTTCTTGTTGTATCATTGTATCACATGTTGATCAACAGCATGATACATTATGTTTTTCATATCCACTGATTCATTCAGCCTCTAGTCTTGGACTCTCTTAATTTGGAAGTGGTACTGAACATACTTGACACATGATTTGTATGTCTATCCAGTGCTATTCTGTATTTCAAAGGAAGCCTGTGTACATGGCCAGTGTGACGAGGCTGGTATAGCTTTGCTGTAGCATTGCTTAATGCAATGCTAAGACTTGTGTTCTGCAATAAGAATAATTGTAGCACAAAGTGTGAATTTTCTTTTACAAAAATCTATGGTGCATCTACCTATAATGCCTATAAACACAAACACCAGAATGACTGTCTTTGGCTCTTACAATAACCCAGCAAACAATTTAGTATTACAGCACTGAAGAATTAGTCTGTCACCACTCCATATGGCACTTTGGCACAGTTATTAGCACTGCTGACTCACTGTTTCAGTTACCCAGGTTCAATTCTGACCTTGGGTGGCAGTCTGTGTGGAGTTTGCATGTTCTCCCCGTGTCTGCGTGGGTTTCATCTGGGTGCTCATTCCATTTAGCTGGGTGGGCCATGCTAAATTACCCCTTTGTGTCTCACGATGTGTATGTTAGGGGGATTAGCAGGGTAAATATGTGGGGTTACAGGGATAGGGCCTGTGGGCTGCTCTGATGGAGTCAGTGCTAACTTGATGAGCCAAATAGCCTCTTTCTGCATTCTAGGGATTCTATGACATACAACCTGAGTCGCAGTAACACCCGAGGGTGGCAAGATTACAAGGAATTCAAAAGTTCAATAACTCAAACTATAAATTACACCATTAGAGCCAGTCATATACTAGACTGAAAACATGATAGATGGTGCATGTGAGAGTTACTATTAAGAACATTTACAGCTATATTCCCCATTCCCACTGTCAAAATACTTGCCCATATGTTGCACTATTCAGCACTGCAGCTCAGCATTTTCATTATTAGGCACACAACTCTGAATGTGACTTGCACTGTGTTTTATAAATGCCACAGTCAGAAATTTAGATACCATACGCCATCATTTGATGGCAGACTCAGTTAAGATGAGAGTAAATACAAAGACAGATGAGGTATCTTAGTGGGTTAAATTTTAGGACAAATGTAGATGTGAGGTCACCACCTCACCCCTGCAAATAATGAGATGGAATAATACAGTCCATAAGATGAAAATATCTATATTTGGCATCAGCAAAAGTGCCTCTGATTTAAATCAGATTAGATGAGAAAATTAAAGAGAAAGGAAGGGACGTGAAAAAACTCCTTTTAAAACCATATTAAAGAAATAGATCTGTCTATAAAACCAAACTTCACCAAAATAAAAAATCCAAAACAAACATTTAGAAACATGATAACTTTATTTTTAAGAAAAGACGCTTTTCAGCAAGGAAGCACTAATTACTTTTTCTATGCTTTCTGATCACAGGTTTATTATTCTGCACAAGTTTGAGCTCTGGCATACAGACATCATCTTAAGAACTCTGGACATGAAGAACATAATTTGGGCTCAACAGGCTTTTTCTTATCTCTATCAGGCCTTGGGTATAAAGTTAGAGAATGAATTATATCTCTGCAGCAAAGCAAAAAGCAACATTAACAGAAGAATGGAACCTGATTGCAAGTTAGTCCCCAGCTGGGAATGGTTTGAGAGGAGGATAGGAAAAGAAAATGAGTACCTTGTTTCTAATTGATACATCACTACAAGAAAGGAAAGATGTTATTATGGGGATCATTAACATTAACAGAATGGAACAGCCATTTTGTCATCCTCTCCTTCTACATGTGAAAATCAAATATTAATACATCTACAATACAAATAAACTTGTAATAAGGCATCACAGAATGTACGATCCTTTGCTTAAACCAACGATGTTACTATTCACGCATGTCTCTTTGTGCAGCGAATTTAGAAGATTCTCAATGATAGTTTGTCAAGTCATGGATGCATAAATCGCCATTTTAATAAAGCAGTGGAAAGTATTTCAAATACATGGCATTACAGTTCAATGGTTTGCATGTCCAAGTTCAGATGTGAAAACAAAGCATTTTTCATTCCTTCCTGTATCTGATATTTACAAACAATAATAAAATGAAAACATGCTTTTAGAAATAGGGAGCATGTTGATTTGAGAACCAACTGGAATCTTGTTATTGTTTCAATAGTGACCAAATACAAAAAATTTCTTGCTGTGTTGCACTGACCAGAACAATCATAAGAATTTCAATGTTAGGGGAAACAACTTTATACTGTATGAGAAGAGGGTGCAGATTGGTAGGCAAGTGGACTCTGATTGGTGAAGCTGCTGCCATGGAGAATGCAGCAGTTGATAGTGACTGACGTTTAACTGCCAAGCAGTTTGAAATTTAAACCAGGCAGCTTGACACCAATGGTCAAGACATTGCCCTGTGATATGAACCATGCTGCACTCTCCATGGCAATGTCTCCAGCAGAGTCCATCTGCTGACCAATCAACACCCTCTTCTTATACAATGTAAAAGTTGTTACTTCCCTGATATTGGTATTCATGTGATTGTTCTGATCAGTGCAAGACAAAAATCTTCGACAAAATGTCTTTTTCAGCAATGTTTAAGTTACGTACTACCAAACTAAATTTCATACTGCAATTTCTGCACTGCATTGTTCTAAAAGTGTTCAATTACTTACAGTGAAGACTGCCCAGGAGAGAGCTGAATGGCCACCACCATGTAATAATAAAAGAACAGGCCCGTCAGATCCACTTTTGTAGATTCGAAAAGAGTACAAGTGGTTAAGGTATACTTGCAATACATAAAATTGCATGACAGAGCACATGATAGTCCATGTTCTAGATTGGACTTAAATGGCCTTAAGGTTAACAAACATAAATCTGCAACCTTCTCAAAGCATTAGATTTTTAAAATAACATTTTAATAACATGCGAATCAAACGCATCATACCGTGGTGTAAATGAGTGGGCAAAACTGTGGCAGATGGCGATCAATGTGGGAAAGCATGATATCACTCAAATTTAGATTTAGAAAAGATACATCAGAATATTTACTGAATGGTTGAGAAGTTACAAACCATGGGGGAAAAATAGAGAAATAAGGCATTCGCATACAGAAATCATTGGAAGCTATTGTGCAAAAAACTTTAAAAGTTAATGCAATACAAAAGGGGTGAAAGTTATGTTACAGTTATACTGTAACAGCACTGGTTACATCCTAGATGGATGCTGTACTGATTTCTGAAACCTTACCTCAGGAAGGCATATTGAAGATGATGCAGCAGATTGACAACAGAGGGTTAAAATTATAAAAACAGCTTGTACAGGCTTGTTTATATTCCCTTGAGTATATAAGATTAAGATTTCTAACATCGGTGTTTAAAATGAACATTAGGAAAGAAAGGGGTAAACTAGTTCCTCTGATAGGGGAGTCTAGAATAATCTTTTGATTATAATTTAAAATAATTGATAATCTTAAAATTAGAGCTAGGTTGTTTAGGGATGATATTAGAAAGCACTTCACATGAAAGGTAATGGACATCTTTCTCCCAAAACACTGTTGAGGCTCGGTAAACTGAAAATTTCAAAATTCAGGGTATTAAGGGTTACAGAATTAACATGGATAAATGGAGTTAAAATATCAATAATAGGGCCTAGTCCTGTTCCTTCCTATGTTTCCACCTAGAATGCACACAGCCTCATACTGCACGATCCATGCATCTTCAAGTTTTAGATTACAATCTTTTCACATGTATCATATTTTTTCAGCACGCTAGCTCCCTACAGGTAATATTTTAAAAGCTAGAATTACACATCTATCCATTACAAATATTGAACATCATTTGTAATGATGCATACTCAATTAGGAACAGAAAAGGTATTTATTAACAAGGAAAAACTGTAGAGGCCAGAAGCCCTCAGCTGCCTGGGGTGACTACCCACTCAGTCCCTCAAGCCAAGTGAGCTTCTATTAGAAGTCTACGACTGTTACATTCTATCCCATAGTTATTAGATAAATTTGCTGGACGATTGTGAATCTTTTCTTTTTCAAATTTAATCCTGGTGCTCATGTTGTAAGGTCAGATGGGCAATGTAGGTCTTGGAGAGAATGATTTTAAGTTGGGAGTCAGTAGAGGTCAGCAAGAACCTGATGACTTGCAAGATAGGAAATACGCAAGAGACTTGTGGACAATTTGGTGCTTATGAACCTGATGCCATCTTTAGTGAATAAACACATAGTTGAAAGTTTCAGTTGCAGAGGACGTGAGCCAAGAGCAAAATGGGTAGTGTTACGGAAGTACATGTCTTCATGATTTATAGAATATGGAATTTAAAGTTCAGGTTAGTGTTGAACAGGACACCATCTGATTCAACTTGAGCAAGCAAATAGGGAAGAGAGTTAAAAGTGGACAAGTGTTTAAAAGAAAAAGCTACTGCATCATACAATTCCAATATCTTCATCAATTCAAAAACTATATTAAGTGATCTAAAATACAGAGCAACTCAAAAGTATTTCGTGAAACAAAAATCAATTTAAGAGAACATCCCAAACATGCAGAAAAAGCTCAAAAATTTTAAAAGAAGTTTTGGAATCTCTTAAATGCAAAAATCTTACGTTAATTGAAACACTGTCACTATAACCTTTACCAAAAGTTGTAGGACAATAAGTATATCTAGCAATGCTACTAATGTTAGACAAAGCAAAACAACACTGTGCCTTGAAACAAAATTCTTCATCAAGCACAATGTTATTCAGTACAAATCTTTTACACATTGCATAGGAGTTTTAAAGGATATATCTTCATTTGTTCCATCTGCAATTATGACATCTTCCATGGTTTCAAAATAATGGTTCCAGGGCACAGGAGAGAAATCCCGTTTTCTTCCAGGGCTTCAAAGGAACGTAAACCATCAATTAAAAATTGTCTCCACTAACTACATAAAAATTTAGGGTATATTTAATTCTCTGAAGACTATGCCTGCAATTCAGCCATAAAAAAAAATTTACAAATGAATCCTGAGAATAATCTAGATGTAGAAAACAGCATCTAGATATCCGGGAATCAAATTTAACAGAAAATATCACTGTTACACATTATCCTCCAAATTCAGAAAGTCACTGCAAAATGGTTGAATTCCCCAGTATTATGTGCAGCAGACCACAGACTGGTGGAATACATGTGTTGCTAATCTCAAACTTACAACTTTTGAGGGGGGAAGGGAGAAAATAAAAACAAAAAAAAAATTGAATTTAGTTTTCCTATATCCCCTAGTCAGCGTGTTGAGGACTAGTTGAATTATGGTTAAGGATTGCTGGCAAATGGCGCACAGATCAAAATACGCTAAATAGGTATGGCACAATACGATGGATCGATAGTTAAACCTTAAGAACATAAGAAATAGGAGCAGGAGTAGGCCATCTAGCCCTTCGAGCCTGCCCCGCCATTCAATAAGATCATGGCTGATCTGTTGTGGCTCAGTTCCACTTTCCCGCCCTCTCCCCATAACCCTTAATCCCCTCTCTTATCAAGAACCCATCAACCCGCTTCTTAAAAATATTTAGCGAGGCAGCCTCCACCACTTCAACGGGCAGAGAATTCCAGAGATTCACCACCCTTTGAGTGAAGAAGTTCCTCCTCAACTCCGTTCTAAACCGCCTCCCCTTTATCTTGAGGCCGTGCCCCCTAGTCCTACTGTCTTTTTTGAGCGGGAAGGGTCTCTCCACCTCTATCCTATCCATCCCATTCATCATCTTATACGTCTCAATGAGATCTCCCCTCATTCTTCTAAACTCTAACAAGTACAAGCCTAGTTTATTCAGCCTCTCCTCATAGCTCAATCCCCTCAACTCCGGTATCAGCCTAGTAAACCTCCTCTGCACTCCCTCCAGGGCCAAAATATCCTTGCGCAGGTGCGGCGCCCAAAACTGCACACAGTACTGAAGGAAAAAAAATGGATTTATGTGGCATATTTCACTACCACTAGAATTTACAGCCAATTAAGTACTTTTTGGAAGTGTATTCACTGGTTGCAATGTTAGAAATGTGGCAGCCAATTTGCAGAATTGTGATAATGGTCACGTAACCTATTTTTGTGATGTCTATTGAAACATAAATATTGGCCAGAAAACAATGAATAATTTCTTTGCTCTTCTTCAATAATAGCACCATGGGATCTTTTATTGTCAACTGAGATGGCAGACTGGGGAGTGGTAAGGTGAGGGGGTGGGTAAGACTCAGAGCCAAAGTGTTGCCGGCTGAGCAATGGCTGATGCAGAAGTTCAATTTCAGTCAAGACAGGAAAAAAAAACTAACACTCTTGTTGGTTGATTATGATGGTCCATATCTGAGATCACCCAATCACTTGATAACAGTAAAGAACAGACCATGAAATATTAAAATTATTTAATATGGGACTGGATGGGATCAGCATACTGTTGGTTTCAACCCACACTGAAAGTCTTTCCCATAAGTATCCTTTGTGAACTAAATTTGGGTAATGTCAATTTTGTGGGATTAGATCTACAGGAGAAAACTGTCCATTGCTTGGCAATCTCACTCAGGCCATAGCGATGATAGTAAATGAAACAATGTCTATCACAATTAGGGTAGAATAAAAATCTTAATAGCAATTTGGTCATGCTTAATGCTGTAATTTTTCCATTGCCCAATATTTACATAGGAAATCCATATCTCAACCATATTATTGCTTTTTCATCCAATATACAGCTTACAACAGCTGAAGTACTACCAAGTGCTATGAAACTATACCACCACGCAATTGCTTAATTACCTTTCTTAGTAGGTTGTATTTTATATAAAGAAAAGGGAGTACATCTAATAAAATAAGTTATTGGCATCTAAGGCCTGAAATCTATATAGAAAAATTTATGAAATACCATACAGTTAAAAAAAAAACCTCTCCTCAATGCTTTAAAGCAAAGATATTCATAAAATATCAGCCTGTCCTTACTACCAGATCCAATTTCTTAATTTTCCTGTTTTAGAAAATCCAGCAAAAAGCAATATTAAAAAACGTGTGTCAACTGCAGAATTTGTGAGCTAACTCACGACACAAAAATTGTGTGGGAAGGCAAAAACGAGTAGGCAGATGACATTATTCTAAGGCTCAACACTTGGTCTAATGATTGGAACTTACATTTTATGTGGAGAAATTTGGTGTAATAGGCACTGTGGGCTCAGGCAACTTAAGAAATTAAGTTACACCATGAATGAAGAAGCTTAATGATTTGAAAATAGAAAAGGATAATTACAAACACACAGATCTTTGAAAGTACCTCTGCATTTTGAGTCATATATTAGTAATGTTCACTACACAATTGGCAATCCAAGAATCCTGTATGAATTCTTCATATGAGTAATACTATGAGGATGCAGCAGCTAGTCACGCTGTAGAATAATTAGTAATTCAGAAATCATACAGAGGAGAGCAACAAACACCCACATTTATTATAAGCCATGAAGATAGAAGGAAAGAACTGAGAATGTTCAAATGTAGATAAAACATGATATGGGGCTCTTTTCTTTATGGTATTGAGTCAAATAAAGTGCAAGTTAACAGATGCATTGAACTAAATCTAGAATATAAAACTACAGTACAAAGTGAGGATCCAATGGATCATTAGCTCTCCTGGGAATATTTGAAATCAGCACGCTTGGAGATTTGAAACCAGAAAATCTCACCAGACATTATTCCCAAACCTAAAGCAATTTCCCTTTTCACCACCTACCCTCCCATCTAAACCATAGGTTGCTGTAGGAACAGTTTAATCATTGGTTTCCCTCTCTATTCAGGACATGTTCCAACTATAAAATAAACGGCAGAACCATCTGGAGCATAAACACACAGATCTGGAAGTACAGGTCCACAGATCATTAGAAGTGGCAGCACAGGTGGAAAATGCATGTGATATGTTTTCCTTGATCTTACAGGGCATTGAATATAGAGGTTGACAGGTTATGTTGCAGTTGGATGGAAGATTGGTTGGGCCGCATTTGGAGTGCTGTGTCCAGTTCTGGTCACCACACTACCAGAGGGGTGTGGAGGCTTTGGAGGAGTTGCCAGGATGTTGCCTGGTATGGAGGTATTAGCTGTGAGGAGAGATTGAATGATCTTGGATTGTTCTCCCTGGAAAAACAGAGGCTGAGGGGTGACAAATGGAAGTTTATAAACTTATGAAAAGGTATAGATAGGATGAATAGATGGAAGCTTTTTCCCCAGGGCAAAAATGACAGTTACAGAATGCGCTGCTAAGTGAGGTGGTTGAGGCAGTTACGTTAGCCACATTTAAGACTTATCTTAATAGACACATGAACAAATGGGGAATAGAGGGATATAAGCGGTTGGTCTAGATAGGTAAACATGATCAGCACAGGCTTGGAGGGCTGAAGGGCCCATTCCTGTGCTGTACTGTTCTCTGGATCTTTATTTCTTCACTTCTCAAAATATGCAGCACGTTTGTCTTTTAATGCCCTACTCATAGTATTTTCTGCTACTCTTCAGTAGCTTTCACTAGTTTTGCTTTCCAAAGTCAGTTTTCTTTTATGTTTGCTCGAACTTAAAATTCTTTCAGCTAACAAAATATAGAAAACTTGCATTTCAAGAGGGGCTTTCATGGCCTCAATGGCCAAAGTGCTTTACATTCAATGAAGTATTTTTCGAGTGTAATAACTGTCATTGTAGGCAATTTGGCAGTCAATTTACATACATTAAGGTCCCATAAATGGCACTCAAATAAATAATCACAAAATATGATTTCAGCTATTGGTTGAGAAATACATTTTGGCAAGAACACAGAAGAACGTTCTTACTCTTCTTCAAATGTATCTTTATAAAAGTGCATTTAATTTTTCATATTTCCTCTTGCATTGCAGTCAATGGTCTTTCATTTCCAAGGAGATTGCAAACCATCAAGTGTTTGGATGCGTCCACTTTGTTCCCTGTGGTTTAGAAATATCTTAGTACTGGGTCAAGTATGAGCGCTGACTGATTTAATTTTCATCCCATTAATCTCAAATCCAAATGCTACTATGTCCCTTTTGCATTAAGTCTTGCAAAACCAAATTCTTTTACACCAGAAGATGCTAACATGGCTGTTTTGCAGGCTATTCTTTACCTATTTTGTTAAATACTGAACAAATCCAGCAATATCTTAAAGTTACAAGAAAAACAATTGCAAAACAAAAGCTAAGGGATGTTTAAAAGCTGATAAGCAGTCACACTGTGCAGTAAATGAATCCATGAACTGTTTTGATATGGAAGCTGTAATTTTAGTTGTCAGAGGGTCATCCAGACTCGAAACGTTGGCTCTCTTCTTTCTCCACAGATGCTGTTAGACCTAAATTTCTCTAGGATTTTCTATTTTTGTTTCAGATTCCAGCATCCATAGTATTTTGCTTTTTTCTTATGAAATCTTCCATTCATCTTCTTTGCCCTCTGTGGAACCCCTGTTACTCTAGCCTTTCCACATTATCAGCACAGGAATGAACAGTTAATCTATTCTGTAACCTCTCTACAGCCTTGTAAAGTCCTGAATTTTAAAGCTGTGACTTAAAAATGTATACTTCCTGAAAAGTTAAAACACAAAAAAGGAAGTTAACTTGAAAGCTGCATTGAGTCTGAGTTCTGGCAGAATGATGCATCTCATGTTTTATATTAACAAGGACAGGTGAAAAGTGTATACTGTATAAAATCCAGCAGTATTTTGTAGATTTTGTCCAAGGCACTTCTGCCTGGAAACAGCATTTTAAATTCTAGGATCTTTTTGACCCATCACAGGTGGGAAGAATTTAAGTAATGAATTCCACCAGAAGTATATTAAGTTCAACAGACCTTTTCCATTGTGCCTTGGCATCAGAATGTAAAAGAAAGTCTAACAACAATGTTATTATTGGTCTAATCACATACCTTCCCGTGGTAAGCAAAAGTGCAAGATAAAATTTTTATGAGCACATTATATATTGGCTGAAACAGTTCCAAACTGCACACTGCTCCAATCACAGAATCCCAGAAGTGCAGAAAGAGGCCATTTAGCTCATCGAGTCTGCATCAACTCTTCAACAGAGCATCTTACTCAGGCCCACCCTATCCCTATAAACACTGCTAATCCCTTAAACTACACATCTTTGGACACTAAGGCACAATTTAATATGGTTAATCCCCTAACCTGCACATCTTTAGACTGTGGGAGGAAACTGGACTTCCCAGAGGAAACCCACACAGACACAGGGTGAATGTGTAAACTCCACACAGACAGACAATCACCAAAGGCTGGAATCAAACACAGGTGGTGTGAGGCAACATTGCTAACCACTGTGCCACCATGCTGAATGATAATACTATAGCAAAATCAGAAATTGAGATAATGGTCTATTTAAATTGAGGATTATTAATATGCAATAATAAAAGTTAGAAGTGACATAAGATTTAACTTAATTGTGCTTAACTATCAAGAGAACCAGCTGATACCAAAGCACAAATGAACTAAAAGATGCAAAAACAGTCCTAACAAATCTGTTCAGTCACCTTTTCCAAATAACACAAGAGTAGGTCATACAGTCCCTTGAACTTGCTCCACCACTCAACATATTTTATCTGATCTTGGCCTCGACTCCAGTTCTATGCCTGCCCACCAATAACTCTGGATGCTTCTCTAGTCTGCTCATATCAGCTTGAACATGTTCAATGACTCAGCCTCCAGAATTCTCTGGGACAGAAGTCTAAAGATAAATGATCTTCTGAGAGAAGAAATTCCTCCTTATCTCAGTCTTAAATGAGAGACCCCTTATTCTGAAGCTGTGCCCCCTAGTTCTAATTCTGAAAATAAAACTGATGAAAAGGTCACAGACCTGAAATGTTGACTCTCACTCCATAGATTCTGCCAGACCTGAGTATTTCCAGCATTTTGTTTTTATTTTGGGTGTCCAACATCCATAGTATTTTGCTTTTGTCAAGAGAGTTAAATCTTTCCTCTGCTTGTTTAATGGCATGCTGCATGATAATGTATGGTTCCGATAAAAGCAAGGTATGTTAAATTTTCCATGTCAACAGCATAATTATCACCGCATTTTGATTTAAAAGGAGGAAGCATCTGTCAGCCACTCATACTGAAGTCCTTACTACAAGCAACTAATTTTAAAAAAACGAACTTACATTTGCAGCATCTGTTCAGCTGATAACAGAGGTTTAAGTTTATTCAACGATAATATTTACATACGATATTGTAAGTGAATCTTTGATCTCAAATCAACCAATACAAAAATAATTCATAGTTCATTTGGGTTTAAAATCTCCTCAAAAGCTGAACTGGGGTTTTCAGCAGTCAGAGGGGAAAGCAAAAAAAAACACAAACAGAAACCAGAGTTCGGATTTAACGTGCACACTAACCCCATTCTCATTTTTGATCCAGGTTGAAGACCTGCCGGCATTGGTGGTCGCGAAGGCAGTTTGCTCAAGAACAACTCTTTCTCTAAAGAAGACATGTTTCACATACATCAAAAAAAATCGAAAACTAATTATCTTCCCAGCTTCTCGTCGCAGCTGTTTCGGAAGCGGCTGCTCCAGCCTCGCACTTGTAGACACTACATAAATATCAAAATACCCTCCGTCGATAGTGAACACAGAAATTAAATGTATTTTAAAAGTCCTGTCTCTATTCCTGAAGATGGCCTACTCCTCCAGCGAGGGAGGCGGTTGCCGCACCGGTCGCCTAGCTTGCTGGGAGTTGTAGTCCTTCAGGTGTAGACGGTCAACTCTCAGGCAGCACAACGGGAAGCGGCAAGAACTACAGTCCCCATGAGGCCACTCGCTGCATGAGGTAATGCCTAGCCAGCACCGGATGTCTGCTCAGTGTTCTGGAAGCTCGAGGTTTTATATTTGGATCCCCACGCGCCGTTGCCCTGGTTACCAGTTTGAATTTTAACGGAAACTTTTGGGCTTTCCAGCTCCACATTCGGAGCTGGTTGTCTGCTGGATCAGGACATATTTCTGCAATTAAAGTTTCAGGAGGTGCCAGACTAATTTAGACATTCATAGAAATTGAATACCTACAATACAGAAGGAGGCTATTCAGCCCATCGAGCCTGCATTGACTCTAACAAAGTATTTTACCCAGGCCTACCGCCCCACCCTACCCTCCTAATCCAACACATTTACCACGTTAACCACCCTAACCCTCTTGGGATACTTATGGGACAATTTAGCATGGCCAATCTACTTAATTTACACATCTTTGGACACAAAGGGACAATTTGCCATGGCCAACCAACCTAATCCACACATCTTTGGACTTGGGAGGAAACCCACGCAGACACAGGAAGACTGTGCAAACTCACAACATTGACCCAATGCTGGAATTGAACCCAGGTCTCTGGTGGTTAGCACTGCTGCCACACTACACCAGGGACCTGGGTTGATTCTTGCCCTCTCTGTGTGGAGTTTACACATTCTCCCCATGTCTGCATGTGTTTCCTCTGGTTGCTCCGATTCCCTGCCACAGTCTGAAAGATGTGCTGGTTAGGTGCATTGACCCCAAATAGGTGACGAAGTGTGATGACTAGGGGAATTTCACAGTAACTTCAGTGCAGTATTAATGTAAGCCTCACTTGTGACACGAATAAATAAACTTTAAAACTTCTCACCTTGTGAGGCAGCAGTGCTAACCACTGTGCCACCGTGCCACCCATTGGTTGGTCAATTTTGAAAACCAAAACTCATCACCAAAATCAAAATAATGTGGCATAGGAATAGGCCCTTCGGCCCACCAAGCCTGTGCCCATATGCTGTTTCTATCCCTCCATTCACCTCTTGTTTATCTTTACGCCTTGAACATTGCTAATGTGCCTGCTTCCATCGCCTCCACTGATCGTGCATTCCAGGCACCCACGACTCTATATGTGAAAAACTTTCCCTGCACGTCTCCCCTAAACTTTACCCCCTCTCATCTTAAACCTGTGCCCTCTTGTAATTGGGGGCAGCACAGTGGTTAGCACTGTTGCCTCACAGCACCAAGGACCTGGGTTCAATTTCAGGCTTAGGCATTGCCTGTGCAGAGTCTGCACATTCCGTCTGGGTAAGTTTCCTCCCACAGTTCGAAAGATGTGCTGGTTAGATGCATTGGGTATGCTAAATTCTCCCTCAGTGTAAACTGTAAACTTTGAACTTTAAACTGAACAGGTGCTGAGTGTGACGACTAGGGGATTTTCACAACTTCATTGCACTGTTAATGTAAGCCTACTTGTGACACCAATAAACTTTAAACTTTACCACCTTGGGAAAAAGCCTCTATCCACCCGCTGTACACCTCACATAACAAATCGAGACAGTATGTTATCGCCCGTGACTGCCACGTGCTCTATTCCACACCCTCATTTCCCTTTCAACACAAACCACCCATATTCTTGAAATGCCTGGTGGTGCAGGGAAAGGGTTCCATCATAGTGCATTTTCTATTGGGTTTCCCCTCACCCATCAACTCCCTACCATCCTCTCCTGGGCAGCAAGATGGAATGCAAAGGCATGCCTGGGTAGATGTGAGAATGTGCAGGAGCAGCCCGTACAGGAAAACACTCCCCTCGACACAGAATAGTTAGGGGGAATTTCCAAATGATGATTCCCAGTCTGGCAGAGATTATGGTTGTTGCAAATTTTGCTCTACTCAAACAGGAGTAGGAGCGACACAGAAATACATTTATTTTGAAGTCCTATTTTTATTTCTAAACATGACCTACTCCCCTGGCAAGGGAGATGGTTGTTGCACCAGTGCCTCACTTTTTGGGACATGTAGTCCTCCAGGATACTCACTTTCAGCTTTCAGTCCTGACCTGCCATTTAATAAGATCCTGATTGGTGTTCTGCATCCCTCCATCCTCCTGCCCACTCCCTACCAAAAAACTTTTGATATCATTTGACATAACTTGAATTCAACAGCATTCACTTGCACTCACCTAACACTAATTGCACCGAAAAGCAATCATGCAGCTATACTACATAGTGATCAACTGACAGTATTGTTATCAATTGCCATCCAACCAAACATTTGCGATTAGCAAAATTATTTACCTTAAGCATTCTTACACAACTGTAGATTTTGCTCTTCACATTTCTGAATTTATATAGCTTCAAACATTCTAAGTTTAGAAAAAGCACTGTTTTAACATTTATGCTTTGACAAGCTAGCTCCCTGCCTTCTCTGTTTGTAGCAGTTTTCTTCTCCACTCCCATCCAGTGCAGTTTTCAACTGTCAGCACCCACATGAGTTCCAGCAGTCTTCTTTTCCCATTCCCATCTTTCCCCACCAATTCAAGGGCCAACTGAAATCAGAAGTGATAGTGCTGCAGCTTTCCAACAGGCATGGACCAACAATGGTGTCAGAAAAGAGGTGAGTGTTTGGGTTGGGGAAATCTCCGGTGGAGAGTTGTAAGGGGGAAGAGGTCCTGAGGTTCGGTGGTGATGGCAAAGTTTTGACATTTGGTGGTGGTGGCAGGCCTCAAGGTTCAGTGGGAGGTAAACTTAAAATGATGTTGGAAGATTGGAATCATACTTGCAGACTGAACAGGTGTTCTGCAAAGTGGCCACCTAATCTCTTGTATTTGCTCTCTTGTATTTATATACTTTATAATGTACTCTTGATCTATCACTAACACCCCAAAACCAGATTAACTATCCATTAATTTATCCATTATTGTGTCTGAGATTGTGCAGCTAATTTGCTTACCTCAAGTAATTTATTGTATGAAGTAATTTAGGATGTTTTAACAGACACTTCTTAAAACTTCAGCCTTTCGGGGTATTTTTTCTGATACTTAACACCAAGTCAACTCAGAAAAATAAGCCGACAATTGTTATGAATTGAATCCTTAAATGCAAAGTAAACAAGGGGCATACATGCGGTGGTCATGCGAGGGCTGCTCGTGTTGTTGCTTCGAGAGTTGCCAAGTGCTTCACGTCCATTAGTGTACACTTAAACTGGACCAATTGACGGGCAACATGACAGCTCAGTGACTATCACTGTTTGCAGGGACACGGGTCAGATCTCCAGCTTGGGTCAATGTCTGTGGGAGTTTGCACATTCTCCCTGTGCTTGTGTGGGTTTTCTCCGGGTGCTCCAGTTTCCTCCCATACCCCAAAAACGTGCTGATTGGTGTCAATAAATTGTCCCTAAAGTGGATCTCCCTTAATCTGGTGCACATGTAATTCCCTAAATTTGCACCCCTTTATTGTGGAGCCCACTAGAGATAGACAAAAGTCATAGGCAGAAGAAAGACTTGAATAGGGCACTCACTGAGTGTTAAAGTGGGCGGTGTGGGCTTGTAGGGCCGAAGGGCTTGTTTCCTGTGCTGTTCTTTGTTCTTTTTAAACTGTGAAACTGTCTTTAGTGAACAATAAAGCCCATTTGTTGTCTTTAGATTTAGTTAGTACTGTCAGAACTAGCTAATGTCTCTTCAGAGCATTAATAAAATGAATCACACCAGGCACTTACACAACTGATTATGACACCAAACATTTTATTTGTAGACAGTGTTTACAGAAGGAAGCATTGGAAGTCAAAACATATAACAGTTTGAACAGTTCACAAAAGGAGTTAAATAGTCAAGTATGTCAGCTAGTTGCTTTAAACGACTCTGTTGCCAATCTTTCAAATTAAAAGACTGACAAGCATTTGGCCAAAGAGTAGGCTCTACTACTTACTTGGAATTCAGTGGGTTGTCTACCTATGTGCCAGTCTTCTATGTCTTTCAAAACCATAACTAAGTGAGTTTATGAGTCAGGACCTTTTGTGTAATTTTAAAAAAATAATTACCTTTGAACTTTTTAAACTTTAAATTTTGAAAATATAGTAGGATCAAAGAATTTTTAACACACTTACTCAAATTGGTTGTTTGTTTGCTGGGTAAGCAATTAGTCCCATTTCTTTTCTGATAAATTTTTTTCAAATGTTTATCCACTCCCATTGTAAACATTCTAATGAACTATATTTTAATTATTATCACTGGCAGCACATTCCACAGCACAATGATATTCAAAAGAAAATCTAAGCACTCCCCTTGTCCTTTAGATCTCTCTTAAATTTATGCCCTTCAGATGTGGAAATAGTTTTATTTCTTCCGAAACTTATCATCATTTGTACCTTACCTGTAGTTTCTGGGCCAAAGTTGCTTATTGAATCACATGCCAATCTAGCAGACATTATAGAATCCCTATGGTGCAGAAGGAGGCCATTTGGCCCTTCAGGTCTGCGCCAACCATAATCCCACCCAGGCCCTATTCCCATAACCCCTCATATTTACCTTGCTAATTCCCTGACACTTAGGGTCAATTTAGCATGGCCAATCAACTTAACCTGCACAGCTTTGGACTATGGAAGGAAACCCACACAGATGTAGGGAACATGCAAACTCCACACAGACAGTAACCTGAGGCTGAAACTGAACTAGGGACCCTGGTGCTAACCACATGCCACCATGCCGCCCATAATAAAAGATAGCTCACCTGAAAATAATTGTACACTGCCTTTTCACATATGTGATCTTTTTTGAGTGATTGCTCAGTGGAAGAATCTGGTAAAATGGCATGGCAACAATAATCTCTTCCTCAATGTCAACAAAGCAAAGGAAATTCTCTCAACTTCAGGAAGCATAAAGGACAACATGCCCCTGGCTACATCAATGGGGATGAAGTAGAAAGGGTCGAGAGAGTTTTTAGGTGTCCAGATCATCATCAACAACCTGTCCTGGTCCCTCCATGCCGACACTATAGCTACAAAATCCCACCAACGCCTCTACTTTCTCAGAAGACTAAAGAAATTTGGCACATCAACTACGACTCTCACCAACTTTTACAGATGGACCATAGAAAGCATCCTTTCCGGTTGTATCACAGCTTGGCTCCTGCCCAAGACTGCAAGGAACTACAAAAGGTCATGAATGTAGCCCAATCCATCACACAAACGAGCCTCCCATCCACTGACTCTGTCTACACTTTCCGCTGCCTTGGCAAAGCAGCCAGCATAATTAAGGACCCCACACACCTCAGACATTCTCTCTTCCACCTTCTTCCATCGGGAAAAGGATACAAAAGTCTGAGGTCATGTACCAACTGACTCAAGAACTTATTGAATGGACTTATTTGTATTAACATAGAACATAGAACATTACAGCGCAGAACAGGCCCTTCGGCCTATTAAGTTGATCTTTCTCTACATCCTTGCTATGACTGTA
The DNA here is from genome assembly GCF_965287045.1 of Carcharhinus amblyrhynchos. Lineage (NCBI taxonomy): Eukaryota > Metazoa > Chordata > Chondrichthyes > Carcharhiniformes > Carcharhinidae > Carcharhinus > Carcharhinus amblyrhynchos. The sequence continues at coordinate 89,045,335 of NC_137333.1, read as the reverse complement.
ACACTACATTCTATATTTTCTCGTTTCCTTCTCTATGAACGGTATGTTTTGTCTACATAGCATGCAAGAAACAATGTACGTTAATACACGTGACAATAGTAAATCAAATCAAGAGTACTTTAGGTTGATCTAGAGATCTAGATATTCTCAAGGGCTTGCCTGGACTTTGTGCCAGGGCTCTATAATTTGGCCTTCTCCTCCTCTCTAACTGCAAATCCAGTTACCTTTTCTCACAAAGCTTTGCTCAAATCTTTTCAGTCTGATTTCTATCCTGCTTAGTGCCAGGGATACTCTAGCTAAATTAATGAATGAGATCCACTGTATCCCTCCTTCTCTTCCTGAACCTCTATATAACATTTGATACAGAAGATTACACCCCATCCCCTACATGCCTATTGACCACTACACAGTAGTGCCTTTATATCCCCATTAGCAAGTTTAACATAAATTCAAAAGTGTGCATATAAACAGTCTAGGAGTCTAGACCGAGCCTTATATCAATCTTGGGTGAAGAATTAGAACAGCATTCTGAAAGAAGGAATAATGAGACACTAGCATATACCTACATATGCATTATTTGGGCTTACCCACTACATTTTTGAAGGAGATAAAAAGACTGCAGAACAGGAACAGCCAGCGAGAATAAACATTTTTTCCCCTTGTGCTCAAGTTCTGTTCTTCAATGTGCCCATTTAAAACAGATTTGTCAGGTTTTTAGTTGATGTCATGAGGGCAGCCCAGTGCAACCTTACTACTTGTTTTGAAAAAGGGTAACCTGTAAGATTTAAAAAAAGGCTTGGAATAGGAGCAGGTTTTTCACGCAGACTGCAAATCCACTGAATCAGAGAAAAAAGATTTGAAATAAATCACTAGTAAAATGCCCTAGTAATAAGGATCAGGACTGAGATCACTGCTCGCAGCACCTATAAATGATTTAGAGTTGTTTACTGTTGACTTACAAATGGCATATTTAACATGGAAAAATACAAAGTAATGAGAAAATGAATGGAATATATAAATTGGTTGTCTCTCTACGAAAACACAACCTTATCTGATGAAGGTCTCCAACCTTGAACATTAACCTGTCTGCGAAGCCTGCACATTCTCCCTGGATCTGTGTGGGTTTCCTCCGGGTGCTCTGGTTTCCTCCCACAGTCCAAAAATGTGCGGGATTGGTTGATCGGCTATGCTAATCTGACCCTAGTGTCAGGGGATTAGCAGGGAATGTCTGTGGGATTACAGGAATAGGGCTTGGGTGGGATTGTGCTCGGTGCAAACTCGACGGGACAAATGGCTTCCTTCTGCACTGTAGGGATTCTGTGATTAACCCTTCCTCGTTCAGAATATTGGTCGGCGTACCTGTGCAATTAAACATTTACGGGTTTTATTTCACATTCGTAACCTTCCCTTCCCCATGATGACATTAGTTTTCCAAAATGTTATATTCGTCACAGGGAAAGGACGGCAATCGCCAACAAAGATGCCGCAACACTGCTGCTCGGCCATCGGACTATTCAACGACTCTGGTCATCCACTATCCCATAGTGCGGCGCGATTCTGACCCTCCGCTATCCCACAGTGCAGCGCGATCCTGGTCATCCGCTATCCCACAGTGCGGCGCGACTCTGGTCCTCCGCCATCCCATGTGGCCTTTGATTGGCGGCGGGTTTGAAAGCTGAGTCCGTTGCTGGGGGAGCGGGCTTAGTAAACAAAGAGACTGATCAGTCAGTCTTCACTGTTGGTCCTCCAGTATCCCAGAGTGCTGCGCTGGTCGTGTCCCTGCCGCCGGCGCTGGGACGCGGAGCGGGGTTGAACGGTAGAGAAGATTGATTGCTGGAGGATTAACCAAAGCGAGGTCCAGGTTACTCCAAATACCGTCATGTGCGGGACAGGGGCAGGGAAACAATGAAAACTAAAAAACCCAAAGCGGTGAAACTCGGAAAGAAAAACAAAAGTAAGAGCGCGTTTCCCCTTATATTTTAAATGTTGTCTTTTGGACGTTGCTTCTTTAGGCCGCCTTGTAAATTGTAACTGGGTATCAGTGACTGCTGCCAAAAGAAATTAAATGTAAGAAATAAAAACAGTGTTGAATTACGAAGTTCCGAATGAGTCATGTTTTTTATTTTGTTTTTTTTGTTGTCACGTGTATTCGTATACAGTGAAAAGTATTGTTTCTTGCGCGCTATTATAGACCAAGCATACCATTCGTAGAGTACATGGAGAGAAGAAAAGAGAGGGTACATAATATAGTGTTATAGTCATAACTAGGGTGTAGAGAAAGATCAGATTAATAAGTCCATTCAAGAGTCTGATGGCAGCAGGGAAGAAGCTGTTCTTGAGTCGTTGATGCATGACCTCAGATTTTGTATCTTTTTCCCAACGGGAGAGTGTGGACGATAGAATTTCCGGGGTGTGTGGGGTCCTTGATTGCACTGGCTGCTTTTCTGAGGCAGCAAGATGTGTTGACAGAGTCAATGAATAGGTTGGTTTGCATGTTGGACTGAGCTTCGTTCATAACCCTTTCTGGTTTCTTGCAGCCTTGGTCAGAATAGGAACCATACCAAGCTGTGATACATCCAAAAAGGGTGCTTTCTATGGAGCATCTGTAAAAGTTGGTGAAGGTCATAGCGGACCTGCCAAATTTGCTTATAACATCAGCGTGGAGGGGCCTGGACAGGTTGTTGGTGATCTGAACACCTAGAAACACAAAGCTCTTGACAATTTCCACTTCATCCCTGTTGATGTAGACAAGGACACATCCTCCACTACGCTTCCTGAAGTAGATGACGATCTCCTTCGTTTTACTGACGTTGTCAGTACTGTTGGACTTGAAACATTAATTCCTTCTCCCTCTTTTTGTTCATTTAATGGCGCTGCTGGTCAGGCCAACATTTATTGTCCATCCCTAATTGCCTTTGCGAAGGTGATGGTGAACTGCCCTCTTCAATTGTTGCAGTCCATGTGGCACAGGTACATCCACAGTGCTGTTAGGGAGAGAATTCTAGGATTATTGAGCACAACTGAAATCTTGAATTGCAGAACTTGAAAACATTCCTGATTCTGGCCTGAGAAGGTCTATCCTTTCAAAGCTTGGTTAATCAGTTTTGGTTTGCAAGTCTAGGCTCCAGTACAACCGGCCAGATCATGATGAACATAGCCCAGCTGCGAAATTGCTTTGCATCTATTTGACTGCCTTTAAAGACTTAGGATCCTAATGGTTGTCATTTCTGGTTAATTTGCCAACAGTGTATAAATACTTCAGCAACGGGAAACTGTTTCTCTTTGGTGACTGTATCTAAACCTTCATGATTTTAATCACCTCCATCAAACTTTCTTTTAGCCTCTTATGCTCGAAGGGGAACAGCCCTTGCTTTCTAGTCTGTTCTTGTCATTATAATCCTCCTTCCGTGAAGCTATTTTAATAAGTTTCTTCTGTAGGCTTTCCAAAGCCTTCACTTCCATCCTGAAATCTGGTGTCTGGAATTAGGCATGATACTGTAGCTGAGTCCAAACTATAGTTTTATATAGATTTAGCATTGCTTCATGGTTTTTGTACTTTGTATTTCTGTTTACAAAACCCAAGATTGTACCTACTTTTTTAACTGTCTTGTTAACTTATATTGTCATCTTCAAAATATTATGCAAACATTTCAGGCCTCTCTACACATGTACTCTCTTTAAATTTGTACCATTTAGCATATATTGTCATGCATTTTAAACTCCTCACATTTTTGCTTTGAATTTTATTGGCCCCGTATCAACCATCAACGTATCTCCTGTCCCACCAGAGGCCCAAACATGCTTGACCACTGCTACACTAACATCAAACATGCCTACTGCTCTATCCCCTGTCCTGAATTTGGCAAATCAGACTACAAGGCTATGTTCCTGTTCCTGGAAAAACTGTTCCAGCAAAAACTGAAGCAGGACAACCTGATAAAGAAAGGCGTGCAATGTTGATCTGAGGCAATGGATGATATCCTATGTGATTGCTTCAAGTCAGTGGACTGGTTGATAATCAAGAACACATCGACCAACCAAAATGAGTATGCCACTGCACTAACAGACTTTGTTAGTAAGTGTGCAGAAGACTGTGTATCAAAGACGCTAATCCGAGTGTTTCCCATCTGGAAACCATACCTACCGAAGTCCCGGTCTGAGGCATTCAAATCGGAGTACCCTGACCTATACAAGAAATCTAGATGTGGTCTACGGAGAACATCAGAGATGCCAAGAGACAATACCAGTCCAAGCTAGAGTACCAGGCTAGCCACATGAACACCCATCGATTGTGGCAAGATACATAACGTAACAGGCTATAAGGTGAAAACAAGTAGAATTACCAGCAACAATATGCATCCCTCCCTGATGAACTCACTACATTTGCTGCTCGATTTGAGCAGGAGGTCAGCAAGATGACGTCACCTGTCCAACAGCCCCAGTCAAACTGGTATCCGAAGTCACCATTGCAGACGTTAACCCACGGAAAGCAACTGGCCTGGATGGGGTTCCCAGACTAGCACCTGGATCCTGCCCAGATCAGTTGGTGGAGGCATTCACAGACATCTTTAACCTCTCCTTCCTCTGATCTGAGGTTCCTACCTGCTTCAAGAAAATTACCATCATCTCTGTGCCAAAGAAAAACCAGGCAGCATGCCTTAATGATTACCACCTGATGGCTCTAACATCCGTCATTGTGAAGTGCTTCAAAAGGGCACACATCAACTCTGGTTTCCTAGATTGCTTGGATGCACAACAGTTCGCCTATCGCCACAACAGATGCTATCTCCCTAGTCATACACTCAATCCTGGAACATCTGGATAACAAGGACAGTTATGTTAGACTCCTATTTATTGATACATGCAAAATACTATGGATGCTGGAATCTGAAACAAAAACAAAAATGCTGGAAAATCTCAGGAAGTCTGACAGCACTTATGGAGAGAGAATTAAGCCACTGTTTTGAGTCTAGTTGACCCTTTGTCAGAGCCTATTTATTGATTACAGCTCAGCCTTCAACACCATAATTCCAAGAAAACTTATCTCCAAACGCCGTGGCCTAGGATTCTGCTCTTCCCTTTGCGACTGGGTGCTCGACTTCCTAACCCGTAGACCACATTCAGTCAGGATAGGTAGGAACACCTCCTCCATGCTTATCCTCAATGCCAAGACCACTCAAGACCGTGTCTCCAGCCCCTTTCTATATTCCTTTTACATTTATGACTGCATGGCTAAACTCCGCTCAAACTCCATTTCCAAGTTTGTTGATGACACCACTGTTGTGGGCCGGATCTCGAGCAATGACGAGACAGAATACACGAAAAAGAGAGAGAATTTTGTGAATTGGTGTGATGATAATAATTTCCCTCAATGTCAGTAAAACAAAGGAGCTCATCATCAACGACTTCAGGAAATGTAGTGAAGTACGTGTCCTTGTCTACATTAACGGTGATGAAATGGAGATGGTTGAGAGCTTCAAGTTTCTAGGTGTTCAAATCACCAACAATCTGTCCCAGTCTCGCCTCGCTCCCCCGCCCCCATGCCGACACTATAGTTGAGAAAGCCCACTAATGCCTCTACTTTCTCTTTAAAGGTAAGGAAATTCGGCACTTTCACTGTAACTCTTAATTTTTGAGATGCACCATAGGAAGCATCCTATCCGAATATATCACACCTTGGCATGGTTCCTGCTCTGACCAAGACGACAGGAAACTACAAAGGGTTGTGAACGTAGCCCAGCCCATCATGCAAACCATCCACCCATTCATTGACTCCATCTACACTTCTCGCGGTCTTGGGAAAACAGCCAGCATAATCAAGGATCCCATGCACCACGGATATACTCTCTTCCACCTTCTTCCATTGGGAAAATGATACAAAAGACTGAGAATACTTATCGACTGAAGCTTATTCCCTGCTGTCATCAGACTTTTGAATGGTCCTGTCCTATATCGACCTGATCTTTCTTTTCACCCTTTTTGTAGTTGCATCACTATGTCTGCACTCTATCCTATTCTTCTCCCCTGTGTACTCTATGATCAGTATGCCTTGTCTGTAGAGTGCGCAAGTAACAATACTTCTCACTGTACTCCATTATATGTGACAAATCAAATCTGTCCATTTCACCAGCCTTTGTTATTGCTAGTATCATGTAGTCCAGTGTTATTATCGCATTGATGAGAAGCACATTGTTTTTCCTAGCCTATTCTGAAAAACTTTAAATTTTATTTCAACTAAGTTTCAAGAACTTGTTGATTCTTGGTTAACATTAGTGCAGGCCTCAAATTGATGAGCAGCTTAATGGAAAAATACTCCTTTCTTGGGAACTTGAGCATTTAAATCAATATTGATATACCAATATGTTTTAATTTTGTGCAAAACTTTTAATTCCATTCCTCAAATGCCTGCCAGTGACCATACTTGAGATATTTAACATAAAGCACTCTTCACTTGCCAAGATCCAAGTTTGGAAAGGTAAAATTGTTCTTGTATCACTGGTTCTTTTTTTGTAGGGAGAATTTGTTAATGTTGAATATGCAGCACACATATAACGTTTAGAATCCCAAATGCTAACACCATTAATTATTAATGGTCCTTAAAGTCATTGTAATTTTAATTTTGTTACATTCATGTTACAGGGATTAGTGATGTCTTGCCATCTACTAGTCTGCCGCCACTTGTTGAAGGCCAAGTTCAATGTTTTCTAAGGATAACAGTCAGTAAAATCTTGTGGATTGTTTCCAGACCTCCAGCATCCCCTCTCGTTAGATTGCGCTGGTGGGGCGAAACCTCCAGTGGCACTCTCCTTTGCCCTAGAGATGCTTCACATGCTGAACAAAAGTCTGTGAAAACTACTGCACGATATGCTGTTCGCTGTGGACCAAAACAGTTCACTTCGTATCTCACAGGTTGGTTGCATCTAAACAATCTTGGATAAGGAGATTTCCTTCATGTTTGTCTTGCAGAGCACTGACTACTGTAATGAGATCAAGATCTGTGTTAGCAGTCAATTGCTTAAAGAACAAACAAAATTGAGTTATGTACCAGATTGAATTGTATTTTCACTTGTATTTAAATGCCAGGGATGTTGTTAGGAATTAAGAAGGAAGTCAAATAGGCCTTTTCAGCCAAAGGGTCCTAAGTTGTCAAATAAAGTAATTGAGGCAGACAGTATAGTGTTCAAAATATAACTATGAATTTCTGGGAAATAGAAAGATTGAAAGGTACGAGGATAACTTGATCTATAATGAAGAAATAAGCTAGTTTGAGCCAAACGACTTCTTTCTATTCCTAAAATCGATTGTACTATAGTTAAAGCTGTGTTTATTACGGAATTTGCATTAGGAGCAGGCATAGGCCATTTGGTCTCTCAAGCCTGCTGTACCATTCAGTATAATCATGACTGATTGTGGCCTGAACACCACATTTGTACCTACATCTGATATTGAAGGTCTCAGGCTATTGCAACATTCTAATAAAAATGTCTTGACATCATGCTTGGAAGTTGGGGCACATAATGTCCGTTCCAGTGTTGGTCCTCAAGAGAATGTGTCTGGGGAAATTGATAATGGAAAACAGGGAAATGGCAGAGGCATTTTGTGTCTATCTTCATTTTAGAAGACTTGGAAAACTTCTCAATGATAAGAGATGAAAAAGAGGGTGGAGTTTAAACCAATCACCATCATCAGCAAAAAGGTGCTAGGAAAGTATTAGACCTAAAGACTGACAAGTACTCAGGACAGGTGGCCTGAATTGGAGGATCTAAAAAGAAGTGGCTACAGCGATAGAATGGCATTGATTAAAAAAGCCCCAAATTCCTTAGATTCTAGAAGGATGTTAGTGGAGTGGGAAATAGCAGGTGTAATAACTTTTATTCAAGAGGAAGATAGAAAACCAGAAATTATAGGCCAGTTAGCCTAATATTGCTATAATCTGTTATTAAGGAGGTGAGAGCATTATAATGAAATCAGGCAGTGTCGACTTTGTTTTGTGAAAGCGAAAATTGTTTTAATTTATTAGGTTTTTCTGAGGAAGTAACAAACTAAATGGATAAAGGGGAGCCTGTAGATGTTGTATTTCGGAAAGGCATTTAATAAGGTACCATATCAAAGGTTACTATAAAAGATAAGAGCACTTGGCAGTAACAAATTAACATTGATAAAGGATTGGTTAGCGAATGGGAAGCAGAAAGTAGGGATAAATGTATGTTTTTCAGGTTTTCAAGCTGTAACTACTGGAGAGCTACAGGGTCAGTACTGGGGCCTCAGCTATTTGCAGCATACATCGGTGACTGACGTGAAGGATATATGGTAGCTAAATTTGCTGACAACATCAAGATAAAAAGGAAAATTAGTTGTCAGTTTAGCTCAGTTGGCTGGACAGCTAGTCAGTGTTGAAGAGCAATGCCAATAATGTGGGTTCAATTCCTGTACAAGCTGAGCTACTCATGCAGGCCCATCTTCTCAAACTTGCCCCTCGCCTAAGGTGTATTGATTCTCAGGTTAAATCACCATCTGTCAGTTTTCCCCTTTGAGTCAATGGTCATCTGGGACTATGGTGACTTTACTTAAATGTTACTGTGGTTGTTAAAAGAATCTGTAAAGGAATATAGATGGGTCAAGTGAATGGGCAAAAATTTGGCCAATAAAGCATAATGTGGCACAATATGAATTTGTCCACTTTGGCAGGAAGTACAGAAAAGCAGTATATTATTTAAATGGAGAACTCCAAGTTACAGAGGGATCTGCTTGTCCTGGGACATGAATCACAATCACAAAAAGTTAGTACACAGCCAAATGCAAGTGATTAAGAAGGCAAATGGAACATTGGTACCCAGAGGATGGAATACAGAAGCAGAGAAATTTTACTGCAGCTATAGAGGACCTTGGTTAGACCTCAGTTGGAGGATTTGTTGAGATCTGGGACGGGGATTTCCAGCTGCATTCACGCCAAAACTAGAAAATCCCACCTGAGGTCAATGGACTTTTCCATGGTCTGTCCCTCTATGATTCCCATGGCAGGCAGGATGGGAAAATTCCCCACTTGTAGGTCTCCGTATTTGAGAAAGCATATAATTGCATTGGAAACAGTTCAAAGTAGATTCACTCAACTAATTCCTTATAGCAAGGGTTTATCTTATAAAGAAAAGTTGAACAGGGTTGGGTCTATATCCATTGGATTATAGGAGAAAGAGTACTGATCTTCTTGAAACATATAAGGTCCTGATGGGGCTGAACAGGGTGGATATCAGGAGGATATTTCTTCCAGAGATGAGGGGATTAGACTATGAAGAGAGACTAAGTAGACTGGGTCTGTACTTGTTGGAGTTTAGAAGGATGAGGGGGGATCTTATAGAGACATACAAGATAATGAAAGGGATGGATAGGGTAGAGGTAGAGAGATTCTTCCTGCTCAGAAAGGACAGCAGGACTAGAGGGCACAGCCTCAAGATAAGGGGGGGGGTGCAGGCAGTTTAGAATGGAGTTGAGGAGGAACTTCTTCACTCAAAGGGTGGTGAATCTCTGGAATTCTCTGCCCGTTGAAGTGGTGGAGGCTACCTCACTAAATATATTTAAGACACGGGTAGATAGGCTTTTGACAGACAAGGGAATTAAGGGTTATGGGGAGAAAGCGGGAAAGTGGAACTGAGCCACTTCAGATCAGCCATGATCTTATTGAATGGCGGGGCAGGCTCGAAGGGCTAGATGGCCTACTCCTGCTCCTATTTCTTATGTTCTTATGTTCTAGGGTGATGAGAACTATGGAAGATACAGTTTGAGAATAAGTTAAATAGATTTTTGATGGATAAGGGAGTTAGGGGGTATGGAGGGCAGCCAGGAAAGTGGAGATGAGATCACAAAGTGATCAGGCATGTTCTTATCAAATGGCACAGCAGGTTCAAAGAGTTGAGTGGCTTACTCCTATTCCTAAGTGCTTGGAACAAAGGTATGTATGGTCTTCAAGTACGGGCCTCTCAAGTGATGGGCATGGAGCCTTATTGGCTCTGGACAGTGAAGAGTCACAGCTTTTCCAACCTTTTAGGCTTTTTGCATGACTTGAAGAGCCTAACTTCTGCCTCAGTTCCCTGCTGCAATATTAGTGTGCAGTGAAATTTGCTGACTGTGTTCAGGGAAATCAACCCGATAAATCACTGGCAGAAAGTGGTGTGTTTCTTGCCTGTAAAGCAGCATCCTAATCAATGCTGGCTTTGAGTTCCCTGACCTGCAAACACTGTGCTGGCCTTGAGCCTCCCAATGTGTCATGCCTCCATGCTCCCCAGCTCTGTCTGTTTCTTAATTTCCTCTATAAGCACTGACTTCTTTCTTCTCCATTGATCATGTTGACAAGGTCTGCAATCCTACATCTATCTGACTGTTGCTACAATGTTAACTTTGGCCTGATCTTTGTTCCATCTTTCCAAGTCTCCTTGCAAAACACTGTCCTCGTGGTATTGAGTTTTGAGGCCTAATATTTGGGTTCCCCCTCACTCCATTCTGGCTAAAAATTGGATGCTCCTAAATTTCCAGGCCCACGTACTTCAGGTAATGAAGATTAAATTTTTTGTTCTATTGAGCCTTTCTTTAAGTACAATTGCAGCATCTGTGACCAATATTCAAAAATCTGTGCTCATTTGCATTATGAAGTTGTGTTCTAGTGTTGACTAGTAACAAATAATAGTACCAAAATAATATAAAGTTTCTTTTGATAAGCCATCCTATTTTTAAAGTACAAAAGCAGATGCATGAGCATCTTTTATGATGAAAGAATTATGGCAAGGGTGCAATTATTGTGAGGAAAGAAAAATTGTTATGAAAAGGGTTAGTTTAAATTTAGTTTTGCAATATTTATCTAGATCGATAGACAGCTTTTGTGTCATTCAAATATTGACAGAATAGAATAGAATCTCAAACATTAAGTGCAGAGCTTGTTTATTACCAATGACGTTAAAAGCAAATTGATTTTGCATTTTATTAAGAATCAGTACGTAATTGCATTTACAGTACAACCATATTGTCAATACTGTTGAACATTATTCATTCCCATGGCAATGTCTTGAATTGTAAATCAATCATATGAAAAATGACTTGAATCTTAACAAATGTTACATCATACTTTATTTTGTATTGACTATCATATAGAAAACAAGCATTTTTGTAAGATTAGATTTTAAAATGCTGTGAAGTTTAACATCCTGTCACTTGGGTGTGTATCAGGAATTTATAGTTGTTTGGTACTATAGAACTTGAGTATTTTTGAAAAAAAGAGACATGCTATCAAAGCTTCTCATCTTGTACTCATCAGGGCAGCTGCGCAAGCTAAACCCAACAGTAAAAAAAAAGTATACTGCATGAGAAGACAGTGCTGATCATTTAGAAAGTGGATTATGATTGGTAGAAGTGTTGCCATGGTAAATGCAGTTGGAAGCAGTTAACCGTCAAGCTTTTGTTTCAGATTCATTTCAGGCAGGTCACCTCTGGTCAAGGCATTGTCATGGAGAATGAACCAGGGAATGTTGGTTCCCCCCAAGCTCTTGTTTTGTTGGAGAAGGCGTAATGCATGGACATGATCCTTCTGTCTGCAAAGGACAGGCCCTCTGTGTATGTGTGTGAATGTATGTTATTTTGGCCACACTGCGAGTCCGACTGATTTTTAGCACAATCAGGGTTGTTGAGCAAATGTTGTTCAGTGGCTGACTTATATCCAATGTTCTCGCTGTATGTTGAACAGACTTGTGAGTGGCCTGAGGCAATCACTTTCAGTTTTGGAGGATGCCCAGTCTACCTCAGATTACCTTGGAAGGCTAAGATATCTCAGAAATTTAAGCAGCAAGTAAATCTGTTGCATTTTGTTACTATGCAGTAGCAATACAAGTGCTATTCACCACTAACAAAATGCTGCCATTCTACCGAACACACTAGTAAATAATGTAGTATATGAACTTTAGTGGCAGCGTGATGCCAGGTATCTATGCCATGCGTTCCAACAATTCATCATGTCAAACCATATATTCTCTCAGCTGTTTGCAACAGGCAGAGTACTGATAGTACTCAACAAGCTTGTGCTTGCGAAACTCAAAACATAGTGTCCAATATAAGATGTGATTTCATGATTGAACATCACTTGCTAAACAATCCTGATTGTGCTAAGAATTACACTGAAAACTAACTTAAGATTAACAGACGACTTGTAGTGGGACAGTTATGCATTCTAGAAGCTACACGTACTAGCACACAGGGCCTTGTCCCTAACAGAATGAGCATGCCCACGCATTATGCCTTTCCCAGTTAAATAAAAGCTTGTGGGTTCGCCACCATTCACTGATTAATTGCCCACAGCAATGTTTTGACCAGTCAGAGTTCACTTGCATAATTTGAAACAAAAGCTTAGAGTTAACTGTCTCTGTTGCATTCTCCGTGGTTAAGCTTCTACTACACAGTAAGAAGTCTCTCAACACCAGGTTAAAGTCCAACCAGTTTATTTGATAGTTCTTTCCACACACCTGGCGAAGGAACAGCGTTTCCAAAAGCTTGTGGGTTTAATATCAAATAAACTGGTTGGACTTTAACCTGGTGTTATGAGACTTCTTACTGTGTTTACCCCAGTCCAATGCTGGCATCTCCACATCATTAAGCCTCTACTAGTCAGAGCCCATTGGGCAACCAACCAGCACACACTCTTCGCATGCGGTATAAATTGTTGTTCCCTTTTCTATTTGTCTGCAAAGCTATACTGATGAGTGCAAGATGAGAAGCTTTAATAGCAGATCGTTTTTTCCCCGGACATAACAATTATTTTGTAAGTTGATTATTCGTGTTTGAAATAGACACAAATATTCATGAGAGTGACTTGACTTGGAAATTTATAGTCAATTATTTCAAACAAAAGATTGTTACATTTTTTTAAATATGGCTTGCAAGTCCTAATTTTGATCAGTAAATTTAATAATAAAATTTGATTCTATGTAACTACTTTTATGTATGTTTGTAACCTTAATTGCAAACCTCCTCCAAGCTTGTGTGTGACTGAGATTTGCTTTAATCAAAATTCCTAAAACACACTCACCTGGTTCGAGCCTTAAGGGGTTACAAAATAAAATGGTGAAAGTGCTTTTGTTTATTCTATGAAATGTCATCCCTATAACCATCACAGAGCCCCTGCACTTATCTGAAAAGAAAACATGGGAAGATACTGCCGTAACTTTGACTATGCAAGAGGTGAAATTAATTTGAAATATGGAAGAATTTTGCCTACTGTTGGAATTTATGTCAGTTTTTGTTTGGAAGAGCTAGTCTGATGTGTACAAATTAATCAACCATGCTTACAACCTTTTAAAGTAAAATCACGACTTCACATTGTTTTTCTCTGTATCTTTTGCTTTGTTTGTCCAATAGAAGAGTTCCTAAATGCTGGTATTAAACTATGTTCAAATGTGTACTTTTTTTAATGTGATAGATATGGGAATGTTGGTATTGGAGGTGATGGCGAAGCCAGACCATCTTCCCATTGGTCGAGTTCAAATAAATGGAATATCACAACTTTCACCAAACTGTGGTATTAGTGGGTTCTTCACAGTGATTTCACCAACCTCGGAGAAACTCGGAGAGCTACAGGTTAGAAATATCATGCTTACTGAATTGTGTTCTAATCAAACATTATTTTGGGAACTTGACTAGAATAAACCAAACAAATTATATTCATAGGTAATTTTAATTGCTTCAAAATACATATAAACTGGCGTGTAGAAATTGATAAGCGTGCTTAAAGTTTGGCTGGAGCTTTGCTGTTATTCACGTTTTTTTACATGCTGAGTTACCAATTTTACAATAAGACTAGGAAGCATAACATCCGATGAGTGTTGATTTCTGTCACTGCTTAGCACCATCTCTGGAGTGTCATGCATCTGTGGGCCCAAGCTCGTGCAGGAATTTCAACATATATTCTAGGTTCAGCCGTGCTTGCGGCACGTTGCATTGTGAGAACATTTGTCTAGGATTAAACAGTGAAGCAAGGCACATTCCGGCTGTTAAAGAATCTGTGGCATATTGAAAACGAACAGACAGTCCAATTTTCATCCCTAGGTCAACATTACTAAAAACAAATTAACTGGCTTACCTAGATGACTAAGAAATCACTGGAGGTTTGCAGATGCTAATTTTGGAAGTTACAGAATGCGAGATACAGACAGCCCAAGTACACAAGGGAAAATCACAGAGAAACCAGGCCAGCACCTACTGAAGCAGGCAGGTTAGTTTAACATCTCTCAGCCGAGAGGCTAGTTTAACACCTAACAGCCAAGAAGGCATTGCAACATCTAAGAGCTGGAGAGGCTGGTTTTAAAGCTCAGAGCCTGAGAAGCCATTTTAACATCTAAGTCGTCGTAGAACCAAGATAGTGCAGAAACCTAAATATTTTGCTGGACCAGGAAAAGACATATCCCATACTCGAATGTCCTTCTTGTATTATGTGGTACTATAAGCTGGATTTGACTTATTTAATTTGGATGTTGTTTGGAAATGGGAAAATCTTAAAGGAGTTCCTGGATCATAGATCTCTGGAACAATAGGTAATTTCTACATAAACTGTGTGTTTAGTAGTTCTTGTATGTAATTGTCTTAAAAGTGTGAGAATACTAGTCATCTGTATTTGTCATTTCTTTAGTTAATGACTTGTTTTCAGTAATTGTTACACTATAACTGGGCTGGTTATTCTCATGGGGGTTTCACATGACCCCTCATACCATTCCAAAAAACAGACTATACATCACCATGGGAGGCGATGGCCTAGTAGTATTATCACTCGACTATTAATCCAGAAACCCAGATAATGCTCTGGGGACCTGGGTTCGAATCCCACCACAGCAGATGTGGAATTTGAATTCAATAAAAATATCTGGAATTAAGAGTTTACTGAGGACCATGAAACCATTGTCGATTGTCGGAAAAACCCATCTGGTTCATTAATGTCCTTTAGGGAAGGAAATCTGCCTTCCTTACCTGGTCTGGCCCACATGTGACCCTAGAGCCACAGCAGTGTGGTTGACTCTGAGCTGCCCTCTGAAATGGCCTAGCAAGCCACTCAGTTGTAACAATCACTACAAAATCTCAACAAAGAAATGAAACCGGCCGGACCTCCTGGCATCAACCTAAGCATCAGAAAAATCAACAGCAAAACAAACAGCCCTGTCAACCCTGCAAAGTCCTGCTTATTAACATCTGGGGGCCAGTGCTAAAATTGAAAGAGCTGTCTCACAGACTAGTCAAGCAACAGCCTGACATAGTCGTTCTCACGGGATCATACCCTACAGATAATACCCCAGACACCGCGATTACCATCCCTGGATATGTCCTGTCCCACCGGCAGGACAGACTCAGCAGAGGTGGTGTACAGTAGTGTGCAGCTGGGAGGGAGTTGTCCTGGGAGTCCTTAACATCAACTCCGGACCCTACGAAGTCTCATGGCTTCAGGTTAAACGTGGGCAAGGACACCTCTTACTGGTTACCGTCCTCTTTCGGTTGCTGAATCGGTATTCTTCCATGTTGACTGACACTTGGAGGAAGCACCGAGAGTGGCAAGGGCACAAAATGTATTCTGGGTGGGGGATTTCAATGTCCACCACCAAGAGTGGCTCGGCAGCAGCACTACTGATCGAGCTGGTCGGTTCCTAACCACTAGACTGTTCTGCAGCAGGTGGTGTAGGAACCAACAAGAGGAAATAACATCCTAGACCTCATACTTACCAGTTTGCTGGCTGCAGATGCACCTGCCCATCGGTAAGAGTGACCACCACACGGTCCTTGTGGAGACAAGGTCCCATCTTCACATTGAGAATAACCTTCATTGTTTTGTGTGGTACTATCACTGTGCTAAATGGGACAGACTTTGAACCAATCTAGCAGCTCAAGCCTAGGGATCCATGTGGCGCTGTGGGCCATCAGCAGCAGAGTTGTACTCCAGCACAATCTGCAACCTCAAGGCCTAGTATATCCCCCACTCAACCATTATCATCAAGTCAAGGGATCAACCCTGGTTCATTGGAGGATTTTCAATGGTTCTATTGGTGAGGCTGAATTTAGAGTATTGTGTGCAGTTTTGGTCACCTAATTACAGGAAGGGTATTAATAAGTTTGAAAGAGTGCAGAGAAGATTTACAAGGATGTTGCCGGGACTTGAGAAACTGAGTTAAAGAGAAAGGTTGAATAGGTTAGCACTTTATTCCCTGGAGCGTAGAAGAATGAGGGGAGATTTGATAGAGGTGTATAAAATTATGATGGGTATAGATAGAATGAATGCAAGCAGGCTTTTTCGACTGAGGCTAGGAGAGAAAAAAAACTAGAGGATTTGGGTTAAGGGGGTGAAGGGGGAAAAGTTTGAAGGGAATATTTGGGGGAGTGGTTCTTCATACAGAGTCGTGGGAGTGTGGAATGAGCTGCCAGATGAAGTGGTAAAAGCAGGCTCACTTTTATCATTTAAGAAAAACTTGGACAGGTACATGGATGAGAGAGGTGTGGTCCAGGTGCAGGTCAGTGGGACTAGGCAGAAAAATGGTTCGGCACAGCCAATAAGGGCCAAAAGGCCTGTTTCTATGCTGTAGTGTTCTGTGGTTTTATGGAAGCAATCCTCCACTACCACTCGCTGGCTTCTTCCATTGAGCCAATGCCTAATCCAATTCACTCCCTCTCCATGTATACCTAGCGACTGAACCTTCCTAACTAACCTCCCATGCCAAAGGCCTTACCGGCATCCATGTAGACAACATCCACTGCCTTTCCTTCATCCACTTTCCTGGTAACCTCCTCGAAAAACTCTTAATAGATTGGTTAAACATGATCTACTACGCACAAAACCATGTTGACTCTCCCTAATAAGTCCCTGTCCATTCCAAGTATTTATAGATCCTATCTCTTAGTAGTCCTTCCAATAATTTAGCTACTACTGATGTCAAACTTACCGGACTATAATTTCCCGGATTTTTGTTTTGAGCCTTTTTTAAACAACGGAACAACATGAGCTATCCTCCAATCATCCGCCACCTCACCCGTGGATACTGACATTTTAAATATATCTGCCAGGGTCCCTGCAATTTCAACACTAGTCTCCTTCAAGGTCCAAGGGAATACCCTGTCCAGTTCTGGGGATTTATCTACTCTGATTTGCCTCAAGACAGCAAGCATCTCCTCCCCTTTAATCTGTATAAGTTCCATGACCTCCCTACTTGTTTGCCTTATTTCCGTAGACTCCATGCCAGTTTCCTTAGTAAATACGGATGCAATAAACCCATTTAATATCTCCCCCATTTCTTTTGGTTCCCTACAAAGCTGACCACTGTGATCTTCAAGAGGGCCAATATTATCCCTTACTATCCTTTTGCTGTTAAAATACCTGTAGAAGCTCTTAGGATTATCCTTCACCTTGACCGCCAAAGCAAACCTCATGTCTTCTTTTAGCCCTCCTGATTTCCTTCTTAAGTAGTTTGTTGCACTTTTTATACTCTTCAAGCATCTTATTTGTTCCCTGTTGCCTATACATGTCATACATCTCTCTCTTTATCAGACTTGCAATATCCCTCGAGAACCAAGGTTCCTTATTCTTATTCACTTTGTCTTTAATCCTGACAGAAACTTACAAACTCTGCACTCTCAAAATTTCTCCATTGAAGGCCTCCCACTTACCAATCACATCCTTGCCAGAGAACAGCCTGTTCCAATCCACACTTTTTAGACCCTTTCTCATCTCATCAAATTTGGCCTTTTTCCAGTTTAGAACCTCAACCCAAGGACCAGATCTATCTTTATCCATGATCAAGTTGAAACTAATAGCGTTATGATCACTGGAATTAAAGTGTTCCCCTACACACACTTCGGTCACTTGCCCTAACTCATTTCCTAATAGGAAACCTAATATTGCATCCTCTCTAGTTGGTACCTCTATGTTGATTTAGAAAATTTTCCTGAACACATTTCACAAACTCCACCCCGTCTAGACCTTTAACAGTATGGGAGTCCCAATCTATATGTGGAAAATTAAAATCCCCTACTATCACAAGTTTATATTTTCGGTAGTTGTCTGCTATCTCTGCAGATTTGCTGCTCCAATTCTCACTGACTATTGGGTGGTCTATAATACAACTCCATTAATGTGGTCATACCTTTCCTGTTTCTCAGCTCCACCCATACGGCTTTGGTAGACAAGCCCTTTAATGTGTCCTGCCTGAGCACTGCTGCAATATTTTCCTGACCAGCAATGCTACCCGCCCCCCCCAACCCTTCATCCCTCTGCCTCTATCATGTCTGAAATATTGGAACCCTGGAACATTGAGCTGCCAGTCCTGCCCCTCCTGTAGCCAAGTTTCACTAATGGCTATAATGTCATAACTCCATGTGTCAATCCACACCCTCAACTCGTCTGCCTTCTCCACAATACTCCTGACATTGAAATAGACACACCTCAGAAGACTATTACCACCATACACAACCCTTCTATTTGTGATTTTTGCATGAACTATTAACATCATTTATTTTCACCCCCATTTCACTATCTGCTCTGGCACTCTGGTTCTCATCCCCCTGCAAATCTAACCCATCTCTCTTGTACAGGTCCCAATGAAATCTGAAATCCTGCCCCCTGCACCAGTTTCTCAGTCACATGTTCATCTGCCTGAGCATCCTATTCTTACCCTCACTGGCACGTGGCACAGGTGGCAATCCTGAGATTACTACCCTAGGGCTCCTGCTTTTTAACTTCCTACCAAGCTCTCTATACTCACTCTTCAGAACCTCTATGTTCTTCCTTCCTATGTCATTGGTATCAATGTGTACCATGACGTTTGGCTGATCACCCTCTCACTTCAGAATGCTGTGCATACGATCAGAGACATCCCTGACCCTGGCACCCAGGAGGCCACAAACCATCCAAGAGTATCTGTCACGGCCACAGAACCTCCTGTCAGTACCTCTGACTATCAAGTCCCCTATCACTACTGCTCTCCTCCTCTTCCCCTCTCCCTTCTGCGCTGCAGAACCAAACTGAGTGCCAGAGATCCGGCTGCAGCAGCTTGTCCCAGGTAAGGCATCCTCCACAACAGTATCCAAAACAGTGGAGGGGAATGGCCTCAGGGGAACCCTGCTGTGCCTGCCCTTTCCCCTTCCCTCGCCTGATGGTAACCCAATTACCTGTGCTCTATGCCTTTGGCGTAACAATCTCCCTGAAGCTATAAACTTCTCATTCTCCCAAATGATTCGGAGGTCATCCAGCTCCTGCTCCAGTTCCCTAACGCGGTTTGTTAGGAGCTACAGCTGGATGCATCTCTTGCAGGTGTCATTGTCAGGGAGACCTCTGGTCTCCCTGACTTCCTACATCCTGCAAGAGGAGCATTCCAACATCCTACCTGGCATTCTTTCTGCTCTGAAGAATCCGGAACCTACCCTCGCCTCTGCCTGTTCATGCCAAAGCCGTCCCACTCTGCTCCGTCACACTTTGCTCCCTCTCACTCCGCTGCCCGCTGGATGGCCTGCTTTTTAAACCTTCCGCATGTTACTGGCTGACGCCAGGCGCCTGCGCAGTCACGAGTTCCACTTGCTGCCTCTCTTACTCCCAATCCTTTATTGTTTTTATTTACCTGCTCTCACCTTTTTTTTTAGGCTAGAGGAAGGGGGAGTGTAGTGTAGTGTCTCAGGAATCCTTCCTGTTCAAATTTAATGTGCAAAAACCTTCCCAGGCCATCCCGCGGCCTACTTCCTGATGGTCTTAATGGATTGAGTTATAAGGAGAGGCTGAATAGACTGGGACTTTTTTCTCTGGAGTGTAGAAGGCTGAGGGTGATTTTACAGAGATCTATAAAATAATGAGGGGCACAGATCAGCTGGATAGTCAGTATCTTTTCCTAAAGGTAAGGGAGTCTAAAACTAGAAGGCGTTGGTTTAAGGTGAGAGGGGAGAGATACAAAAATGTCCAGAGGGGTAGTTTTTTCACACAGAGGATAGTGAGTGTCTGGAACAAGCTGCCAGAGGTAGTAGTAGAGACAGCTACAATTTTGTCTTTTAAAAAGCATTTAGACGGTTACATGGGTAAAATGGGTATAGAGGGATATGGGCCAAATGTGGGCAATTGGGTTTAGTTTATGTGTTTAAAAAAAAAGCACAGCATGGACAAGTTGGGCTGAAGGGTCTGTTTCCATGCTGTAAACCTCTATGACTCTATAAAGTCAGAAGTGGGAATAATCGCTGATGATTACAGAAGGGATAACGATTTAGAATACCTCCTCATGTTTAGGTATTCCCACGTGTTTAAGATGTTTATAGATCAAGCTTGAAAAACGGAATTGATAATTTCACTTCCACATATATAAAACATTTACAATGTTTGTGCTTAACTGTTAACTGGAATACTTGAGTTTGAATCCCAGTACAGGTTGCTAGTCTGTTTTTGGATTCTCTGAATGGAAAATAAAATTCCACCACAGTTTTTTTCACTCAGCAATTTCCTTTTTGACAGCTCTTTAGCGTAAATAAATGTTGTTGATTGTATTCCACTGTAATCCATAACTTCATCACTCTCCACAGCCCTCATTCCTCTCAAGCCAGGGGACAAACCTTGGTTCAATGAGTAGTATTGAAGAGTCTGCCAGGAATAGCACCAAGCATACATAGAAATGAAATGCCAATTTGGAGAAGCTAGAACACAGGATTGTATGCAAGTCAGCATCGTATCGACAGCTAAGCGATCCTACAGCTAATAGATCAGATCAAAGCTTCACAGTTCTGCCACGTACGGTTGACAATGTTGGTAGAAAATCAAATAATGACTGGGAGGAAAAAACTATGGTCAGCCTCATCCTCTGGGATGGAGGAGCTCAACAAGTGCAAAGGACAAAACTGAAATACCTTTAATCATCTTCAGCCAGCAGTGCCGAGTGAATGATCCAGCCTGGCCACCTTTTGCAGTCCCTACCACCATTGAAGCCAGGCACTAATCAATTCAATTCACTCCACGTGATGTCAAACAGCTGAAGGCATTCAGTGCCACAAAAATGGGTCCCACTGTTGGCTCTATGCTGAAGACTTGGGCTCCAGAACTGGCTGTGCCATAAACCAAGCTATTACACCACAGTTAAGAACTGGTATCTATCCAATGAAGTGGAAGATTTCCCAAGTTTGTCCCATTTGTGGACAGGAGAATGCCAATAACTACTCCACCAGCCTACTTTTGATGATTAGTAAAGGGATGTAAGGAGTTATTGACAGTGCTATCAGGTTGCTCATTTTGGGTCCTGAGACAATCGCTCATCTCCAGACTTCATTATAATCCTAGTCCAAACATGGACAAAAGAGCTGAATTCCTCTTATTATACATCACTTAATACCAGTGACACGAGCAAAATTATAATTTCTCGCTATTGTGATATAAGTACACTGACAACTAGTTTGTTTGAAATGAAGTAAAGTGCTCTGGCTTTGCATACAGTATTGTATCGTGTATACCCCTAATTCTTGCAATGTTTTATTCCAAGGGTTTAAACTTGATTTTTTTTTATACATGATGCTATCCTAAAGCAGACTGCATTGTTGCGTGATTAGCACTGAGCATGGTTTTCAGGCTTGTTCGCAAGTATAACAAAGGGACATTGGGCCAGTTCCTCGCTAAATATTTTTAAGATGCGGGTTGATGGGTTTTTGATAAGAGAGGGGATTAAGGGTTATGGGGAGAGGGCGGGAAGGTGGAACTGAGCCGTGACAGATCAGCCATGATCTTGTTGAATGGCCGGGCAGGCTCGAAGGGCTAGATGGCCTACTCCTGCTCCTATTTCTTATGTTCTTAAGAGGTATGATCTATTAAGTATGTGCAAAGTTGTATCATGTTTTTTCATTTCATATTTTTAAAGCAATTAACAAAATATGTCAACAAATTGTTATACTTCATTTTTGCTGATCATTCAAACTAACTGCTGTAATTGGTACAAATTTTAGGTATCACTTGCTCTGGAATCTCTGCCAGACTCTTGTGACAGCAGCAGTTCTGTTCCAAATACAGACACCAGTGTAGATGGTGCTGTTTTAGTCCAAAGCTCTGCAGTACTGCATCCTCCACAAACAGGATCCTTTGAAAACCTTGTTGAACTTTCTGCTCCTCGTAAATCGTCCATAACCAGTGCAAGTGGAAAGGAGTCACTGTCCAGTAGCACCTGTAATACTCCAAGGTAAATGGCAGCAAAATAAATCTGCTTCTGTTTTGAGTCAATGTTTTCAATAATATTTGCCAGTGGTCATATTGGGTGGAATTTGGTGCCCATCTTTGTGGTGAGTGGTGCACTTGATCAGGTGGGAGAGCGGCAAATGGGGATCCTATTGTCTTCAACCTCTACCCTGATTTAGTCTTGCCAGCAATTGAGGCTGTATTCACCAGCAGCAGGCAGAGAACTCACCAGGAGTTTGCCTGCTGAGACCCATTCCCTCGCCCTTATGGTTGATCACCACCACACACACACACACACACACACACACACACACACACACACACACACACACACACACCCCCACCCAACATCTCGCACATGCCTGCAACCTGTGTCCTTCGGTGATCCTGAGGTGGGTGCATTCTCGGAAGCAGCAGGGCTGCTGAGCAATGATGAACTCTGAACCTCCCAACCGCCTGATAACGTAGTGTACAGTGGGGTACCTATTAAGTTTGGAGACCTGATTGACAGTTATAGTCCCCACAAAGACAAACTGATTTGTTGGGCTTAAGAACAGGGACAATGGGCATGGCCCATTCTGCAATTGCTCAGGCTTTATTTTATCCAAGGTTTCAAGATGTCCTAGTTCAGTTTCCACTTTTGCCAGCAAGAAGTAAGGGAGTGGCCTGGCTCTGAAGGAATCACAAAGGTTAAAAAGATCCCGATGGGAGTTGTGTACAGACTCCCTAGCAGTAGTCAGAAAATAAATCTGGAGATAGAAAAGGCATACAAAAAAGGCAATATTGCAGTGATCATGGGAGATTTCAATATGCAGGTGGACTGGGAAGAACATGTAGGTTGTGGATCCCAAGAAAAAGGAATTTGTGGAATGTCTAAGAGATGGGTTTTTTTTTGGAGCAACTTATGACAAAGCCTGTTAGGGAACAGGAAGTTCTGGATTTGGTGATGTGTAATGAGGCAGACTTGATTAGGGACCTTAAGGTGTAGGAACTCTTACAGAGCAGTGACCACAATATGATAGAATTTACTCTGCAGTTTGAGAGGGAGAAGCTGGAATCAATTGTAATGGTATTACCATTAAATAAACAAAGACATGAGGGAGGAGCTGTCCAGAGTTGATTGGAAAGGGATCTTAGCAGGGAAGACAGTGGAATAGCAATGGCAGGACTTTTGGGGAGTTATTCGGATGGCACAACAGAAATTCATCCCAAGGAGGAGAAAACTTGCTAAGGAGAGGATGAGGCATCCATGGCTGATGAGGGAAGTCGAGGACGGCATAAAAGAAAAAGCATACAAAGTGGTGAAGAATAGTGGGAAGCCAGAGGATTGAGAAGCCTTTAAAAGTGAGCAGACTAAAAAAGCAATAAGGGGGAGAAGATGAAATGTTAGTGTAAGCTAGCTAGTAATATAAAAGAAGATCAGAAGAGTCTTTTTCAATATATAAGAAGTAAGAGAGAGGCAAAAATAGACATTGGACCATTGGAAAATGAGGCTGGAGAAGTAATAAACGGAAACAAAGAAATGGCAGAGGAATTGAATACTTTGTATCAGTCTTCACGGTGGAAGACGCCAGTGGGATGCCAAAGCTCCAGAGAATCAGGGGGCACAGGTGAATGTAGTGGCCATCACTCAGGAGAAGGTTTTGGGGAATCTGAAAGGTCTGAAGATGGATAAGTCACCTGGACCAGACGGAATACACTTCAGGGTTATAAAAAATATAGCTGACAAAATTGTGGAGGCATTGGTGGTGATCTTTCAGCAATCACTGGAGGCAGGGAGGGCCTGAACGGACTGGAAAGTAGCAAATGTAACACCACAGTTTAAGAAGGGAGGGAGGCAGCAGATGGGAAATTATAGATCAGTGAGCCTGATTGGCAAGATTTTAGAGTCCATTATTAAAGATGAGAATGCGGAGTATTTGGAAGTGCATGATAAAATAGGACTGAGTCAGCACGGCTTCATCAAGGGATGGTCATGTCTGACAAATCTGTTCGAGTTCATTGAGGAGGTAACAAGTAAGTTAGATAAAGAAGAACCAGTGGACGTGATTTATTTAGATTTCCGAAAGGCCTCTGAAAGGTGCCGCATAGGAGACTGTTAAATAAGCTAAGAGCCCATAGTGTTAATGGTAAGATCCTGGCATGGATAGAGGATTGGCTGACTGGCAGAAGGCAGAGAGTGGGGATAAAGGGGTCTTTTTCAGGATGGCAGCCTGTGATTCGTGGTGTGCCTCAGGGGTCGGTGTTGGGACCACAACTTTTCACAATAGAACATAGAACATTACAGTCCAGTACAGGCCCTTTGGCCTCAATGTTGCGCCAACCAGTGGAACCAATGGTATCCATATGCCGATCCACTGACCATTTGAACACCCTTAAAGTTGGCGAGTCCACATCTGCTGCAGGCAGGGCATCCCACGCCTTTACTACCCTCTGAGTAAAGAACCTACCTCTGACATCCGTCCTATAATTACCACCCCTCAATTTAAAGCTATGTTTCCTATGTCCAATATACATTAATGATTTGGAAGAAGCAACTGAAAGGTACTGTTGGTAAGTTTGCAGATGATACAAAGATATGTAGAGGGACAGGTAGAATTGAGGAAGCAGGGTGGCTCCAGAAGGACTTGGATACGTTAGGAGAGTGGGCAAAAAGTGGCAGATGGAATATGATGTGGAAAAGTGTAAGGTTATGCACTTTGTAAGGAGGAATGGGGGCATAGACTACTTTCTAAATGGGAAAATCAGAAACATAAAGGGACTTAGGAGTCCTTGTTCAAGATTCTCTTAAGGTTAATCTGCAGGTTCAGTTGGCAGTTAGGAAAGCAAATGCAATGTTAGCATTCATATCGAGGCGGCTAGAATACAAGAGCAGGGATGTACTTCTGAGGCTGTATAAGGCTCTGATCAGACCTATTTGGAATATTGTGAATTGTTTTGGGCTCCTAATTTAAGGAAGCATGTGCTGGCCTTGAAATGGGTCCAGAGGCGGTTCACAAGAATGATTCCTGGAATGAAGAACTTGTCGTATGAGGTTTGCAGAGGACTCTGGGTCTGTAGTCATTGGAGTTTAGAATGATGAGGGGGGATCTTATTGAAACTTACAGACACTGGATGTTTCCACTTTTAGGAAAAGCTAGAACCAGAGGGCATGATCTCAGGCTAAAGGGGCGACCCTTTAAAACAGAAATGAGATAGAATTTTTTCAGCCAGAGAGTAGTGAATCTGTGGAACTCTTTGCCACAGAAGGCGTGTAGGCCAGATCACTGAGTGTCTTTAAGACATAGATAGTTAGGTTCTTGATTAATAAGGGGATCAGGAGTTATGGGGAAAAGACAGGAGAATGGGGATGAGAAAGATATCAGCCATGATTGAATGGCAGAGCAGTCTCAATGGGCCATATGGCCTAATTCTGCTCCTATGTCTTATGGTCTGAATTACCTAGGAATAACATTGTGATTGATGTAGAACTTGTCCTTGGCTCCTTTCATTTTCCCCATGCCCTCCTGAAAAACCCCAGGGTATCAACTGATAACTGCGCATAATCCCCCACGCCTGAAGATCTCCAGTGAGATTAAATATGCTTTAGCCAATCTCTCCTCACAAGGCTGGGTTCAAGCCTCCAAACAACAGTGAGTGGGAGATGAGCTCATTGCTGTCTAAAAGTCACTGGGGCCACTGTGGTGCCTTTTATTTGTAAAGGTTCCCCTGTGTAGGTGGCTAGTCTGGCCTCTATCTTCCAAATTCAGGAATTGGGTGCCTGGCCGGAGGTGTTTATAGATCTGTTCTCTGATAACAGAGGCTGCAGCTCCCGGGTCCACCTTCATCTTCAAGAGATGGCCGTTCACTTGTAATTCCATCATTATTGGGACAACATTCATTGTCACAGTACGATTCGGGTTGTCATGAGCCTGGGAGAGGAGTTAACCTTCTTGACATGCTCAGATACTGGCCTCTGCTTTCGTCCTAGGCAGTCGTCATTTTGCCAATCTTTGAAACTTCAGGGCATGTGTCCTTTGACAGTGCTTGCAATTGTAGCTTTCTGGAGTATGTTCTCCAATAGTCCTGCAGTTGTCACTGCCTTTCTTTTACTGTCTGGTGATGACATTAAGGTTCCTATATCAATAGAGGCCCTTTAGCATCTGATATACATAAACAATCTCCATTGAAGACTGATTATATAAGGTTCCTTCCCCTAATTGGAGGATGCCCCTTGTAATTTCTGAACCCCTTTTTCTGTGTTCTCAAGTGACAAGGCTTTTTTAATGTCCAAATGGTGATCTGCCAACTTTTTTTTTATTCCTGGGACATTGGGCTTCGCTGGTTGGCCAGCATTTATTGCCCATCCCTAGTTGCCAAGAGAGTCAACCATATTGTTGTGGCTCTGTAGTCACATGTAGGCCAGACCAGGTGAGGCTGACAGATTTCCTTCCCTAAAGGACATTAGTGAACCAGATGGATTTTTCCGACAATTGTCAATGGTTTCATGGTTACCAGTAGATTGTTAATTCCAGATATTTTTGTTATTGAATTGAAATTCCACCATCTGTGGTGGCAGCATTCGAACGTGAGTCCCCAGAACATTAGCTGATTTCTGCATTAATAGCCTAGTGATAATACCACTAGGCCATCACCTGCCCCCCTTTGCATGGTTAGGTCATTTATGTCACATATCAATCTGTCCCAGCAATATTTAATTGAGAGGAAGTCCAAATTTGCAGTACTTGGCTAATTTCTGCAACTTATCCAAGAACTCAAGTGACAGATTCCCCAGGAGGTTTCTCAGGCATGTTGAAGTGATGTGTCTGGAACATTACACGGGGTTTCTGGTCGAATTATGTTTTTTAACCAGGTTTACTAGCTCATTGAATGAGTCGAGGACATCCGAATAGGTCAGACTTCATAATACAATGTTTACTGTTAACAATATCACTTTTTGTATCTAGTCTCCTTCAATGTTGTTAGCACGGAAGAAATAACGCATGCACTCAGTGTATTGGGCACAGTCTTCCCCACAGGGGTCATAGGCTTGAATTTCCCCAAAAAGAGGTGTAATGGCTTTTTCCTTGCCAGTGAAATTCTTGATTTTTGGAGGCTGCCCTGAGGGAAAGTTGGAGGAAAAAATAATTTGTTCTCCTTGTCACCAATGGCATAATTCAGCCATGAGCCAGGTTCTCGTCACCAACATCCTTTATTGTGCGCCAAAGGAAAGAGCCAGGCCTGCGGCTTACAGTTAGATGGTCTTCACTGTGGGACCTACCACTCCAGTCCGGGTAAAGTAACAGGCTTAAAAACTCTTGCTGACTGCTTCCTATTGGGTGAGCCTCTGCTCGCTCGATAAGACAGCTCGCACTCCACGAAGCCCGAAGGGAGACCTATTGATGACCCTTCGTGGCCATCATTACATCCCCCATCCCCAGTGCCACACGTTCCAAACTCTATTTGCTCTCTCCAAATATATTTTGACACACTTCTCTGACACTTCTCCCTCAAAACCAGACAGATGAATGTTGTTACTCATCATGTTGCTGATTCTGTTCTTTAAAGAAAAGTTAAAGTGGAGAAATCGAGTATACTGGTGAAGGAATATTAATGAAAGCCAAACAAAATTTCAATTTCAACAAAGAGTGATGGCAGGAGAATCTTGTTGAAATGAAGAAAGAAAAGTAATCAGTGAACATTTGAAAGTTGCAAACACCAGAGATAGAAACAGAAAGGAGAGGGAAAATGTTAAAGACTGGGAAAGACACAGGAAGCTTTCAGGGAGGGGCATAATTATTTTTGCTTGCAGGTTATAAATTGCAGATTGCAGCCCAATTTATTTATTACATGGAAGTAAGTAAAATTGCACAGCTTGCAATGTAATTCATTCGAAGCAGCCAAACCTGTAAGAAAACAATTAATTTTCAGCTATCTATAATTTTCTGTTCTTTCCCTAGAGGAAGAGACCATGTGTACTTCCAGGAAAACACCAAAATGACTAAGACTGTTTCCTCCGAGAATAAGCAGCCCCTCAGTTCAGATCCCTTGGCTTCTGCAGCGACTCTTGAGGCTGGTGACGAGCGAGTTGAAGCACGGGTACTGTCAACAGATAGCCAGACTACCAAAAACCTTATTTCAGGTACATTGCTAACTTGGTAGAATTCTTAAGTGGAGGCAGAAAATGCTGCAAATCCTCAGCAAGTCAGTGTACTGGATTTAACATTCACCCATGGGGCATGCATGTTAAATCCAGTGGGCACCCTGCTCCTGTTGTTCCCACACACGCGCACACACACACACACACACACACACACACACACACACACACACACACCCTCCCTCCACTCCTCTGCTTTTTAGCCAAGGCATGAGAATCCAACTACTTGTCTTATTTGGTCCAGTGTTTGAGGTCTATGACCTTTCACTAGATCAATTATGATGAAAGGTCACAAATCTGAAATATTAATCCTGTTTCTGTCTCTACAGATGCTGAGTTCTTCCAGCATTTTCTGTTTTTCTTGTATTTTAGATTTCCAATGGATGCAGTGTTTTGCTTTTTCAACTAAAGAGATACCCAGCTGAAGGTATTTGAATATAGAGTGTTGTAGAGAACTTGAGATTGATTGCTTCAGAAGATGTAGTCAGGATTCTTAATGGCACAGATAAATTGTACCCTGATGATATGCTCACATGTGAAAAACTGTAGAACAGAGGACTGAAGCTCAAGCTTAGATGAGTTAAAGTGCACAGACAGTTTATATTTCATAATTTTTCACAATGGGTGATGAATATTTGGAATCAACTACCCTGGACAAGCAGATTGCATGGAAAATGCAAGGAAGAATCAGGTAGATGACTTCAAGTGGCTGATTTGAACAGTACTGGCCTTGGTGTTGGCTCGTTGGTCTCTGAGCTTTTCAGTCCTATACTTTGTTTCTAAGTACAATTTTCTGATGCATCTTAGTTAAGCGTTGCAATCTCAAATTGAGGAATATTGACCATTTTAATGACTTCCAAGATCCCATGTTCCTTCCTGGAAGAAGAAACTAAGAGGGGAATTCTCCCACTTTGAGACTAAGTGTCATGGCGGGAGCAGGATTGTGGAGTGTTATCGCTGTGGTGACCGACGGGAAAACATTACAAATCACCAGGTGTCAGCCTCATTACTTATGTACTCAGGTGTTTAAAGACATATTCAGTGGTAGGAGCAGGCCTGGATAACACCATATTGAAAGGCATTCAATGTCACTGATTTATTATTGGAAAAAAGATAATGGACCTCTTGAGAATGAAGATGAATCTTCTAGAACATTCCAAGACACCTAATCAGGAAGATGGACCTGTTCAAGATACCTAATCTGGAAGATCCACCTGCAGATGTCCCCCAACCCACTGCTGTGGTGTTGCAGAGTTGTGGGTGGCCTCTATCCTGAACTCTCGAAGCAGCCCCAAGCATTGTTTAGATGAGTCCCGACAACTGCACGCCACACATGTTGTCCTGAACTTGTTTCACCTTCTCCCGCTGCCCCTGCAGAGAATCTGGCGTGAGGTCTTGGGCCTTCATTTGCATCCCATTAACGAGATGCAAATGAGGTTCACGCTGCCCTCAGCCGAGTTTTGCCAAGGCGGGCACCAGCAAAAGATCCTGCTGTAAATTTATGCTGCCGTGAAACCGATTTCCGGGTCTCCCACAATGCCTGCTACTAAACATGCTGGTGGAGCATGGGAGAATTCTACCCTCAGAGATTTTGTGGAAAGATGTGTTGAGCACAAAAGTTCAAAGAAAGTATATTCTCAGTCAGTTGACCAATCTGTGGGTCATGTAGTGGCTTGCACCTTTTAGTGCCATTTATTTCCTGTGTGATCTGGAAGATGTCAAAGTTACCAAGGCATGGATACCTGAACACATCGTATTATACTTATTCTAACCATAATGGATCAAATGTCATATGGAACCTTTATGGCTCACTAATAAAGTATTTCTAAGTCCTCAATTTTTTTCCCATCTGACAAGAAATGTTGGGTTCCAATGTGAGAAACACAGCTCACAGTTAAACAATTTAGTCAAGTCAAGTTCTGAAGGAGCAAGATTTTATTTGTCGTTCTTGCAAGACCGGGTGTCTAGTCAAAATAGGCACACCTTACATAGATTTGCAGCACATTTTATACTGTTTTTCAAACATTGTGATGGCTTGTATTGTGTTATTCCCCCTTATTTGGCTGTTAACCTTGTTAACTTTAAACACTGTAAATGGCTTGTATTGTGTCATTCCTTCAATTAACACTCTCTCAACTCCCATTTTGCGCTTAATCTCATCACTGCGGTTATCTGTTTCGTGTAACCTAGTTAACTGTCTGTCATGTGCCTCCCCCTTTCTGTATGCTGCTGAACTCGTCCATCACTGCTGATTGTACTGTTAGCTCTTGCAGCCTTAAAAATTACACTACTTCTCACAATCCCCCCTTTTCTTTTTACTGTCTGTAATTTTTCACTAGCATCCCTTTTTCCAGGTTTAGTCCAGATATGCGCGAGTAGGTTGTTCCAGTTTGGCTAACATACTATTCACTTGCTCGTCCCAATCTTATATAATTTATCCAATCTACGTTCTTATTTATTGTTACCCACCAAAACAAGGATTCAAACCCAGCTGTAATCTGATTTCGAGCTTTAAATTCATCTGGAACTCCCCGAGGCACTCCTATGGGATCTAGATATATCTTTTCATCAAAAGAAATTCCTATCACTGATCTCTTGTTTTTCCTGATCCTTTTGATTTTTCAAATGCCAGGGTAAATGGTATAGCCAATTGGACAATTGCACATGTACCTTTCCACTGAGGGGGTAGAGTTGGCCTCAGTACCCTTCCTCCACAATACCACCATATATCTGCTCTGGGGATTTTCAATGATGAATAGTTCCCTCCCATTCCATTCTCTGTAATGCTCCTGACCTCTGAGCATGATTCTAACTCCCCCATATTATGAGTTAACTCTGCCCTTTGTCGGTTCACACATGAAGTGTGATTCACAACGGCAGTGAGAAACTGAGGGGGAGTTTTTAAGTTCTTTGCTTCCACAGGAGGGAACATCAGGGATAGGGATGTGCAGTTCGGGTTGCCCCATGCTTCCTTTTCTTGATACAGGGCTAACATGCACTCCATACCTCTTCTGTCGCGTTTCCATCCCAGAGGGAAGGGTAATATTTGGGCCACTGGCTTCCCAGACGCACAGGCATAGCAATTGCTTTTATTTAAGCTTTTTACAGTGTATTTGACCCATTCTACCCAGGCATTAGTCTCCTCATACCCAGTCTCTATTTCAAGGATTTGTTTTAGGTTGTTTACTTCGACCACTCTTACTGCCCTTGGGTCGTTTTGGGGAACCTTATCATTCTAGTCAGGTGTTTTCAAATTTTTATCTACATAGATTCGGAAACAACATTTCAATTTGCTATCTTTTCCTCCCTCCTTTACCCTAATTCCAAATACTGCCTGGTGCAATTGTTGGTCCCTGGTCCAGTTACCTGTAAAGAAGGGCCCACCAGCTATGGAGTACCGGGAGAGGTTCTTAGGATCTAAGACTGGACTGCTTATTTTTTTTTTCAGTCCATTTGGTCCCTATAAGATTGTATTCCTTATCTAGGCATTCTGATCTTGGCTGCATATGTTTCTGATGAAGGGATATTATGGAAGGGAGTTTACCCCAAGGATACTTTCCGTCGGCATAAAATTGTAAGGATTCTACCAAATATTTTTGCTGGCTCACCAGATCCCCACATATTACCAAAGAACACAGGTCTGTCTCTACTACCTGTGTTGTAGTGAGATCCAGAACCGTAACTGAGCTCATAGTGTTTCCCTTGTCCTCTTCTAACTTATCTGAATTATATCCCATACTTGTAAGTACTCTCTTGGACAAGAGGAAGGAAGGCATTATCCAGGTTACCCCTTCCATTCTATCCCTTTCTCGTTACCTTTTAGGAGAGAACTTAATTCAAAACAGTTCCTTTCCCGCGCTCACGCCGCAACTAAAAATTGATTATTTAGAGTCTTTTAAATTTCAGCTTCAAAGGTTCTTCAGTCGGTTTGACCATCCACGTGTTGGAATTATCTGGAGGTTTTACCAGTCCCTTGATTATAGTATGATGTGTCCACCCCTTTTCAGCAGTCCTGATTACTGTCTCAGTTGTTAGGAGTGCTTGATATGGTTCCTCCCATTCCGGTTGCAGCTTAGTTTCTTTCCATGACTTTACCAGGACCCGATCTCCTGGTTGAATTGTATGTACCGTGAAGTCGAGGGCTGGAGTCTGCGACAATAATCCTTGTTTCCTAAGGGAAGATATCGAGGAGGACAGGCCCAGTATATATTTCTTTACAAATTGATCATTCATTTCAGGAACCGGTAACTCCCCGACTGCCCCCATATAAGGTAGTCCAAATAGCATTTCATAGGGGGATAAACCCAAATCCTTTCGAGGAGCTGTACAAATACGCAAAAAGTGCTTTTGGTAAGCACTTAGTCCAAGGGAGTTTCGTTTCTATTATCAGCTTAGATCCTCTGTCCACTTTAAAACATTAGGTTCTTCTTCTAACAGCTTCAAATATAGTTGTTTAGTTTTCTGTGCGTACCCTTTGATCCACAATCTACAGTATCCTACTAATCCCAAGAACCTCCTAAGTTCCTTTTTAGTCCATAGTATATTTAGATCTAGGATTCCTTGTATTCTTTCTGGATCTATTCTTCTCCTTCCCTCACTGATTAGGTGTCCAAGGTATTTAACTTCCTTCTCTACGTACTGCAGCTTTTTCTTTGACACCCTGAATCCCTGTTGTCCCAGATAATTCAATAAGCTATTTGTGGCTTCTATTACCTTTTCCTTTCCTCCTCCTGTTACTAGTAGGTCATCTACATATTGTAGTAACGTAATTTCATCAGGCTTTTTAAATCTTTCTAACACCTGCTCTAAGACTTGACCGAAAAGATTTGGGGACTCTGTGAACCCCTGTGGGAGCACTGTCCACCTGAACTGCTGTTTCAGTCCTGTGATAGGATTTTCCCACTCAAAAGCAAATAAGTCTCGACTTTCTTCCACCAGTGGGCATGTCCAAAATGCATCTTTTAGGTCCACTACACTGAACCATCCGTGATCAGGAGGAATCTTGCTTAATAAAATATAAGGATTAGGGACAATGGGGTGTCGCATCGTCACTATCTGGTTCAGGGCCCTTAGGTCCTGTACCAGGCGGTACGTTCCCTCAGGCTTCTTTACAGGCAATATAGGGGTATTATAAGGGGACATGCAGGGTTCTAACAGTCCATCTCTAACCAATCCTTCAATTACTGGCTGTAATCCTTTTTTTCCTTGCAAAGGTATAGGGTATTGCTTAACACACACCGTCTCTCCTTTTTTTAAATTTATTTGCAGAGGAGGAGCGTCTAATCCCCCTCGGTTTCCTTCCCCTGCCCAGACTATCGGGTCTATTTGCTGTTCCTGTCCGTCTGTTAATACTGCCGGGGTAGGGAGGTGATGTCCCTCTGCAGTAGTCTTCTAACACTTGGTTTTGTTTCTCCAGTTCCCTTACTCTGAATTCTAATTCCTTAATCTTTTTTATCCCCACTCCACTTCTTAGTGGAAGTGACTACTTGTTCAATTAGTCCAGCTAACTGATGTATTAACAATACTGCTATTTTCTTTGTTTGGTTTCTCTTTTCTAACTCTCTAATCTGTGATTCTGACGTTTTAATTTTCTCCTTGTCGTCAGCCCAATATTTTTTTACCCAAGACTGAGATGTGTTCAATTAATCTGGTTTAAACCTGTTCAATTAATTCGAACTAAGAGAATTCCAATTTTCTTAGTTCTGTCCTTTTTTTTCAATCATTTCCATTGTTGATCTAGTGGGTGAAATGGATCCCACCCCTAGGTCGCTCTTATCACAGTCCGGTGATACCTATCAGGGGTGATCAGTCCCCTCCGTACCACCGCTTACACTCGTGAGCTTACACCTTTAAGCTCACACTATTAAGCCGGCTTTCTTTCTTACTCACGTCTGAACATCACATCCCAGGCATCCTTCTCTAGCCTTTACACCCACTTCAAACTCCTGAGCTTTGCGTAGGGGGCTACCCCTCTTAACAACTGGTCTAGGGCTAGGTGTAAAGACAGATGCCTCCTTGTCTGTACGTGCTCAGCTCAGACCTCTCACACACACTCACACTTTTTCATCACAGATGAGCACCTACTGTACTTTGATTCACTCCCTTAAATTTGGTAATCTGTTCCGGAGCTCCAGTTGTGGCCATTCAACCGGACCCGTAAACAGATCCCAGGTTTCAGCACCAATCCTTGTAGGTAAAGATACCTCTGAGACTAATTGTGAGTCAAAGTACAGCAGTTTAATTAACTAAAGCCTGATTCAGAAAATCCAAAATAAGATTTATTTTTATCACCATTAAATATCCTCACTAAATCAAGACCCTTGCACCTTCTTACAATTCTGGTACAATAAAACAAAACATCACTTGGAGCACAGATGCACGAAGAAATACTGAAAGCATTCTAATGTGCAATCTATATGTTTAATTATTTCTACAGCTCTGCCTTTGTAACCAACACAGGCAAGTACAAAATCAAATCTATTATGTGCCTAAATGGTTATCTCTCCTCACAACTTTAAAATGCAATATAATGCCACCTTTCCCACTTGGCAGAATTCAAATCTCTGTCCGATCCCTACATAATTTAGTAAACTTAAAAACTTAAAGCAATTCACTTTGATTGGCTATATCTATTACATCACATGAGGGTCTCAATTACACAGTTACACCCTCTCTCTCTCTCTCTCTGTACCATACAGAGTCAGCCTGCTTGTCTCTTTTTAACCCTTTACTGATGGGAGCTCACTGGCCTCTAATAAATTTGACCATGTTTGATTCGGGTGCCTCATGTCGTGACAAATCCCTTTCTCTCTCAAACAGTCATATAGTCATGCACAATTCCAAATACATAACCACTATTAGCGTTCTCCCCGCACCTCAGTAAAAGCCCATGTCAGGGTTCCCAGTTCCACTGACATACTTCTCTCTACCTCTTTCTGCTCAGACCAATTGTAGGTCCATCCCATTCATGCTGATCCATCTATATACTTCGTGACCCATCCACAAACTCCAGTGCCTCTAGGGGCACCTCGCTTATTCGACTTTCCTCTGCTCCCTCATCACATAACCTCCCCCGCAGCCCCTAAATTAACATTATCCAGCAACTTGCATGATCAATTCCTTCCTGGGACGCCGGCTGCTTCTGTCTCACATATTTATTAAGAATCTGACAAACCCAATCCTCAACCGAACCGTACTTTGGCCAGAAGACGGACGGACTCCTGATTGGTTCCTTCACCCAAACAAAACACAATATTTCATCATTGTCATCTTGTTTTTATCCCTAGTACAAGTGCCCAAACCTTCCAACATCCTTCCCAACGGACTTTCTGGAGGGATGTTCCCTGGGGCCCCACCCTTCTTCCAACATCCGTCCCAAAGGACTTTCTGGAGGGATGTTCCCTGGGGCCCCACCCTTTCTCCGCGGATTCCCAGCACCTTTCCCGGGGGACTTTGTCCTACTACCCCCACTTCCCATGGTTTACCTACCACGACCCGGTCGCCAAGGCAATACTTAAAAGTCACTTTTCTTACCTTGGTCCGCAGCATTGCCCGACCACACGACGGTGCCTATCGTTTCCCACTTACTCGTTCAGAACAACTTTCCTAGGATTCTCAACAGTCAGTGGCAGAGAAGTCCACCGATGAACACCTGGGACCATTCAATTTGGAACGGGACGCGTCTTCCCAGTTGTCACCGGCAACCTCCCTACCAGGGATGTTAGGATCCCGGACGAGCCCCCAATTGTGAGAAACACAGCTCACAGTTAAACAATTTAGTCAAGTCAAGTTCTGAAGGAGCAAGATTTTATTTGTCGTTCTTGCAAGACCGGGTGTCTAGTCAAAATAGGCACACCTTACATAGATTTGCAGCACATTTTATACTGTTTTTCAAACATTGTGATGGCTTGTATTGTGTTATTCCCCCTTATTTGGCTGTTAACCTTGTTAACTTTAAACACTGTAAATGGCTTGTATTGTGTCATTCCTTCAATTAACACTCTCTCAACTCCCATTTTGCGCTTAATCTCATCACTGCGGTTATCTGTTTCGTGTAACCTAGTTAACTGTCTGTCATGTGCCTCCCCCTTTCTGTATGCTGCTGAACTCGTCCATCACTGCTGATTGTACTGTTAGCTCTTGCAGCCTTAAAAATTACACTACTTCTCACAATCCCCCCTTTTCATATGGAACCTCTATGGCTCACTAATAAAGTATTTCTAAGTCCTCAATTTTTTTCCCATCTGACAAGAAATGTTGGGTTCCAATAAGTATCTTGGGTTTGTTTTCCAGGGCATTTCCTCATATTCAGGATGGGGGCACTTTTACTAAAAAGTCAGTTTTGAGAATGCAATTAAAAAATTTGGAGGGCTTTTCAAAGAATAGAAACAGAAACAGAGCAGTAATGAGGAGATAAAATATTACACCAGTTGGAACATGGAACCCATGCATTTTTCCTGCCCTTTAATCATGATAGTTGTGTCTTTCTTTATAATTTCATCTTGTCAGAAACTAACATTTCATATCCATGAAGGTATGATTCAGCGCAAGATTGCACAATGCAGTGGATGTAGATATCCTTGAAAATTATTGCTGAATTTGCACCAATTTGTTTGCCTTAAGGATTTAAGATGAATTAGATTTAACTAGATGTGTTGGCCCAGAATTATCTGGATTAGATCGTTCACAGCACACTCCATTAGATTTCTTCTCTCACCTTGCAGTCCAAAAATCTTTTTAATCTCAAATTACTGAAAGCTCAAACTAATAATGGTGCAGTGAAGACATCAGGGCTTCTGTGATCTTGGTGAGCAATGGGACCAGCAATCTATCTCCTTAGCTAATGTAATTTAAGGAGAAAGAAACAGGAACAACAGTGAAATAAATAGAATGCATTAAGATCAAATCAGATACTGAAACATTGGATTAAGGGAAAGACAAAAGAGGCAGAAAGGAAAAAATATTTTTTTAAATGTCTGAGAACAATACTTAATTTCTTTTAGTTTCACATGTTCCCTTTCTGGGATGGAAGGGTTGAATGACACTTCAGTGACGTGAATCTCATTATTAAAAAAAGTACCTATGCTATTGAGTACCAGCTGTAACTTCACATGGCAAGTTTAATGCATGATTAATTAAAATGACTGCAGTTCTGTGAAAGTTGGTGAAGTGCTGCTTTCCACGGTAGACAGTGGAGCACAAAACATCCAGTGATTTGTGATCATACACAACTGATGGGGTATTATTGCCTTGCCACAAAGTGATGGATATTTAAGTGCATCATTTCCAGCGCATTCTGGTCAATTATCATCAACATGTTACGTTTTAAGTTGAGTTACCAGCAGATGGCAGCAAACACCACTTAATACAATAGACTAACTAAACTTGACCTGTTATCGTTTTCCAGAATTATTACTGGTATTTTCCTGTGCATTTTTAATAAGAGCCATAAATGAATTGTTTGTAACAAGTTAGTATGTCATCCTCTCTGATTCCCTCCTCCATTTCCTCTCTGCTCTCATATTCCCACCGTCCCTCTCTGCTGTCCTCCTTTCCTCAATGCCGTTCTCTAAGTAGACCACATTTGTTATGTTCTTGCAATTACTAACCTGTTTATGACATTTCTTTCATTGTCACTTTCAATAAACATGATCCATGCCCATTTCTCCCACAACTTCTTTGTTTGAACGCCACCAATAAAGTTTCCATCCTTTGTGCAGCAAGACGTGTTGAAACATGCTTAGAGTACTACATACAGTTCTGTTGTCATATTACCAGAAGGATATGAAGCATTAGAGAAAATGTAAAAAAAAAATTTGTAAGCATGATATTGGAAGTATAGAGAATGTACAACTACGAGAAAAGACTTGCTGTGCAGTCCCCATCCATTTGCCTCACCATTGACTGCTGAGCTTTCAGTTGTCTAATTTTCCATTCATTTAATACCGTTCTTGAAACCCACCCCTTCGATTAGGCACCTTGAGACATTTCTATGTAAAATGCTATATAAATGCACATTGCTGTTATAGGAGAAGTCAGTCTTTGAAGCTGCCTGTCTGTTCATTATGTATTCTTGCTTCTAGTTTTGTTGGACCGAGGGAGCAAATTGCGAAATGCAATGGTGATTTCTGCTATGAAAACAGTTCCCATTGGTGTGTCTGGATTGGAGGACAGTCCTTACATGGCTCCATGCCAGGACATTGGCATATCAAAATCAAAGTAAGCTTGATGAAATTTTCAGTAATTGAACTGCTGTTTTTGTGTCTTTGAATTTGAAGCAATCATCATTTTTAACCTGAGAGCTAACCAAAAGAATTAAGACAACTTTCTTGTAGCAACATGAAAAGTAGGAGTGGTCGGAATGAACTCTTCACACTACTCGCTAAAACTACCAACTCATCTAATTCTGCTTTTGATGTATAGCATTTATGGTTTTAGTTTCATACTCTTATAGTAGGACATTAGACGTAGTTCTTGAGGCTAAAGGGATCAAAGGATAT
The DNA here is from genome assembly GCF_965287045.1 of Carcharhinus amblyrhynchos. Lineage (NCBI taxonomy): Eukaryota > Metazoa > Chordata > Chondrichthyes > Carcharhiniformes > Carcharhinidae > Carcharhinus > Carcharhinus amblyrhynchos. The sequence goes on along the minus strand of NC_137333.1, from coordinate 89,006,508 downwards.
TGGAAGCAGGTGAGATTGAATCTGATGATCAAAATGAATGGCAGAGCAGGCTCAAAGTGTCAAATGGCCCACTCCTGCTTCAAGTTTCTATGATGAGATAGATAGATACAAAATATAAACGTCTAAAGTTTTCCCCTCCTGTCCATGGATGACATCAGTACTTGAAAAATAGCCATTGGGGTGAAGTATCAATGTTCCATTAGGTAATTTGATGTGAGGTACATCATAGTCTTGTTAGATTGTGTCCTGAATCTGTATTTAAAACGATGTATTCTAATAGGAATAACTAGATAATGATAAAGAGTGAGACTACTAATTAGAAGCTGATGACGCCGGTTCTACGAAGGCAGATTTAGTTTCTACCTGAGAGGACTGATCTTCACTGGACATGTGTAAGGTAGTATAGGTGCTCTTGCCATCCCTGCACTACTGAAAGAAAACTATCTGCCTAGTTGCTTTCCACTGACCATTTGACAGGAACTCTTGGAAGGGGTGTGTGGGTGGCATGAAGACCTAATTGTGAGTGGCTGCATGATCAAACCATTTGTCAGCATTTGCTCTCTAAGCTCACACATGATGCATAGCCATCTGGGCAACATGTCATAAGACTGCCAGCATCCATGGAAGTTATGTAAGGGCTTTATATGAACTGGACTGGAATGATTTTAAATTGGTTCTGAACGCAGTTTGAGATAGCAAGACTCAGCACCTATAGGTGAGTAAAGGAGCAAACTAGAAAGGAAATAACCAACCAAATCCACTAAGAATGAGTCATAAATAATGGATCATATTTTATAATGGTAGGATATCTGACAGTCAGACTTATTGTTGCATTAGCAGATTAAAAGATGACAAGCTGTTGAAGTGAGAGATAATCTTGCAGTGAGGAAAACTAAGCACCTGGAACCAGAGTGAAGCTGTACGTCTCAAAGAACCAAATCGAAGCGTTGTGAAATCAGCTGCATAAGGCCTAGGTGACAAAGCATAAGTTAAAGTGAGTGAATGGAATACTAAGTCAGACATAAAAGAGAAACAAAGTGAGGGAAAGAAAGATTGGATTAAGAAAGATTTAAAAAAAATGACAGTAACTTATTTGAAAATTGTAATTCTACAATTTAAACCTGAAGGACTGAGTCTCCATTCTTACAATGGTTAATTTTCAGTGTCGGAGAGGTTGACTGGAAGTAATTAACATTCACTACATCATAAGAAGTGTAATTAGACTGAAATGGACAAGATTTAATTCAGATGTACCTCACAAGTACAACACATTACAATAAATCTCAATAATAAAGCAAGCAGCAGGATGCTGTTGCTGGAATGCCACACCTCGGACAGCAACTTATGGGTTTTTGATGTCTATCTCATACTTGAAGCTGAGGTACAGTTTGTGCCTAAATAATGGAGAATAGCAATAACTCACTTATTCTGAGAGCAAAGTATAGCCCAATGATTTTAACCAATAATTGAGGTGAATGTAAGGAAATATTACCAAGATGCTGGAAGTTCAGAATAATTCCATCAATTCTTGGTGGAAAAGTTAGGTTAATATCGTGAAAGGTCTGCACTTGATACACTCTCTTTGTAATTGATAATAGACCAGTCCTTAAATGTCCATTAAAATTGAATATACTGCAGATCAGTACAAACAAAAGATGAAAGGAGAGATATGCTGTCTGATGTGCGATCTAGCTTTTATTGAAAGATGGTTGAAAATTGAGAGAGTTTCTCGTTGTATCATTTAAAAAAAAATTCAATTCCAATTACATTGAAATCAATTTTCTGCTTATGGTGTGTGAGACCTCGGTGGACACTTATACATGCAGGCAGATTGAAGAGGAATGGTGCTGCAGTGCACAGTCAGCATTTATTCCACTGCACCATGAATCATTTGCTTTGGTCTGACAGTGTATTGTACATACTAAACCTGAATAATTTTGAATCTGTTCTGAGTGTGATTTTTGTGGAAAGATTGCATTTATTCCATCTTTGATTTGAAGTTCAGTCTGCTTTGTTAATATTGAATAAAAGTTATGAATATTGAACAAATGTCAATAGAAAACAATACTGCAGTGCAAGTTGCTTGAAGTGAAAATATGTTTTCAGAACCATTAGAAGGTTGAGAGTACTAACCTACAAGCTAGTTTCTAAAGTATTTGTTTTTACAGATGGAATATGTAACCGATTTAATTTCCAAGCTTGATTGCAGATCATTTATTTGACTTATTATTGTCACAAGAATTAGCGTATAGTGAAAAGTATTGTTTCTTGCATGCTATACAAAGTATACCATTAACTTGTAATTGCATCATAATTGTTAATCCTTGAGTACCAATGACCTTGTAAATCAGCTATTTCGGATGTCAATATTTCTCATTACATTAACCACGTAGTGAGATTTCTTCTGTGCATCTCTTACTATCTGTTCATTGTCAACTTTCTGCATTTGGGTTTAAAGAAAATACTCAGTGGAAATAATTTTGAAAGTATTATTTCCATTTTAACACATCACGGAAATATCAATAAACAACTTATTTTTAACAGACTACATTTTTTAATTCTAATATGAAATTATCCAGTTATTTTAAAAAAGAATCTTCCCTGGACGGCAGTTTGATATGCTAAATATTTGTACCAATGGATTTATTGATGAGCTTGTTACTTGAGTTATCTGATCAGTCACACTTCTGTAGATGAATATTATATGCCTCAACTGCCATGGGCGTATTCTGCTAATTGCTGGTCACTCTACATTTGCAAACATTACATCTTAAAATATTGTAACTGTCTTTTAGCTACAATAATCATTCTTTTTTTCTCCGTCAGAATGCTCCAATCTCAATCTGGAAAGTTGCTTCATAATTTGCTGGAAACTGAAGCTACTTTCCCAACCCAAGATTCTTTACAGCCTTCTCCTGAGCATCCATTAAAAGAAGTTCATCCTAACACAGAAGCCACAGCTATCAAGTTACTCCTAGGGAGGTAAGTGTAGGGAGTGGTTTTCATTTTGATTTGCTTTGTACATGTAACTTTGCATTTGTTTCCATCAGCAAACCTGGTACTTTTATGCCAAGGGAAAGGTTTAGCTATTGAATCCCTTGCTTGTTGGCCCTGTTCAGCCTGCCCTTCGTATTGATCCCAAATTGAGATGAAATTCAGACTTTGTTTGGGATTGGATATTGATCAGAATCAGTGTTGTAATAGTGGATTTAAACTAATTCACCAAGATGCTGAAGAAATTACTGGGGTCTCGGGGTGAGGTTGGGAAGTAGGTTGTGGTCAGTATAAAATAAAATGTGGAGGTGGCATAACATTGCTGTTCCATGCCATGGAATTTGATCAACAGTGGGAAAGGCAGCATTCTAACCACCCCTCCCACAGAGGACAATTGAGGTTCTTCATTAGCCAATTAAGTACCATTTTAGGGACTCTTCCCTGCTTCTGCCACATGGAGAGGCCACTCATCAAACTCTGGTAGTCTCTATGTGGGGGTTGGTGGGAGAGAGTGCGGCTTTCCTGATCAGGCACTCTGACACACTGAAATCCCTGTTAGCAAGAGCTGCCCCTGCCCTCACTCCCATTAGTACTGAAGACAAGTTGCTGTATATTAGTAATACACGCTACTGTTTGGTACAACTTTAACCTGCTCTTATTTTGCCTACAGTACTGACTCTTTCCCTGTCCATGACTGGGATGGCATTGGCTCCCCTCCAGAAACTCCATCTGCAGGAAGTAGTGTTTTAGATGAAAGTGAACTGAATGACCCTCATTATGATCAGAGCCTTTTGGAACATCTCTTTTACAAGAATCCTGTGAGTCATAAGGGTCCAGAGATCCTACTTCTAATAATGTCAGCATATTACCATCTGATTCTGGCTAATAATAGCCATGGATAATTTTATGTACTGTAAACTTGTGCTTTATGCTCCAATGCGAAATGATTTGGAATGTTTAAAAACAGATGACTTCCATCTCTATGCTGTTAGCTGGAAATGATGCTGAAAAACCATACTTTTTCTTTAGACTAAGAGGCCAGTTAAGCACCTGCTCCCTGGTTGCTACCAGTTCCGCCCTGGAACACAGTGCAGGAAAGTGCAGTAGCGCAAGATTTGTTCAACCACTACCTTTGTGGTACTGACAACTGAACCACAATAAATATGCAAAACTTCTGTGCTATTTGAATATGCTGTCTAGAAAGACATCATTTGTAGTGCAGGCTTGGTGGGCTGAAGGGCCTGTTACTGTGCTATACTGTTCTTTGTTCATGCCGTCCCTCTGCAAGCATAACTTAGCTAGTCCTAATGCTTGGCCCTTTCCTCTTTTGGGGCAATTTATTTTCTCCTTGGGTGCATCTCCAATTCTGTGTTGAAACCCCTGATTACATCAAAGCATTTCAGACCCTTGCCACTGTATAGCATGCAAACAATAATACTTTTCACTGGGTACCAATACATGTGACAATAATATATCAAACTCATTGCGTAATTTTTTCTTTCTCATGTCACCATTGAACTTTTTGCCAATCTTCTTAAATTGGTGTCCACCCATTCTAAAATAAGCAAAACAATACAGAGGCTGAACTCCAAAACAAGAATGATGGAAAAACTCAGCAGGTCTGATAACATCTGTAGGGCGAGAATAGAGCCAACGTTTCGAGTCTGGATGAACCTTCGTCCAGGGCATTCTGTCTGCTTCCTCTCCTTGCGGATGCTGCCGGACCTGCTGAGTTTTTCCAGCATTCCCTGTTTTTGTTTCCAATCGTTCTTGACTCTTTCACCAGTAGGAAAAGCTTGTCTCTATCTACTCTCCAGCTGTCTCATTATTTTGGTCACGTTTATCAACTCTCCTCTCAAACTTATCTAAGGAGAACAACGCAGCTTTTCCAGTCTATGCATACAACTGAAATCCTTTATCCCTGAAACGAGCCTCAAGTTTTTTGTGCACCCTTTCTAAAGAGTTCACATCTTTCTAAAATGAAGTGAGCAGAATTGGACATAACTCCAGCTTGGGCCAAATCAGTGCTTTATTAAGGTGCCTCATGATTTTCTTGCTTGTGAAATTGAGCCAGAATCTGATGTTCCCCCTTAACTACTTTCTTGACCTACCTTACCACCTTCAATTATTTATGTACATATACCCCCAGGGCTCTCTGTACCTGCACCCACTTTTGTGAGATATCACTGCATCTCCATGTATGCTACCAGTTTTCAGCTGATATCAATATTTTAGCTACTGAGAATGGACTTGGCCTGCAACAGCAAACCTAATCAGGATATATGCATCAGGATGTTAGATGTTGATATGCCTGGCATTTAATTGTATAAGCTTTTAATTGTGAAATGGAAATAGTGCAGTCATCAAAATTATTAGCTCGGTTGTTCAACAAATATTTTCGATGCAGCTAATGATGTGCACTTCATTAATATTTTAAAGAATGTGAGCCATTCCGAACTTGCATGTAGCTAACTGCAACACAGTATGCTGTGGCCTTATGTAGTCCTCCACTAAGATTAGCCCAAACTCCTAAGTTGACCATTCCTGTTACGTTTTATCTGAAATAATAGAATCAAATGAAAGTGATATTAAACTATTAGTGAAAATGATCACGTTCCCTGTATTCCTTAATTTTCCATTTCTGCAATAGAAATATAGTTTTTTTAAAGTTTATTTATTCGTGGCACAAGTAGGCTCGCATTAACACTGCAATGAATAGTCGCCACACTCCAGCACCTGTTTGGGTACACTGAGGGAGAATTTAGCATGGCCAATGCACCTCAGCAGCAAGTCTTTCGGACTGGGAGGAAACGCATGCGGACTCCACAACCCAAGTATCCAAGTCAAGAATCGAATCCAGGTCCCTGGTGCTGTGAGGCAGCCGTGCTGATCACTGTGTCACCTTGCTGCCCCATGATAATGATTTTAATACAAGTTTTGTACGCCTGGAAAAGCTGACTTTTGATATCAGGTGAACTATAGCACGTTACTGCAATCCTGAAATTAATCCTTCACACGTATTAATTTGAGTTCTTATCCATTATTTATTTTTATGTAGAAATATGAAAGTAGTGCAAGTGATTTTACTAGTGAAGATGAGTTGGATACGTCGAAGACAAAAATGAGACAACAATCCCTTCACAAAGCTGATAACCGTAACCAGCAGGGATTGTCCCGCCTTGCATCAGATCACAATGTTATTGATTTGAATCAAAATGAGACAGCAAAGAATGTCAGGTAATACACTATTTTACAGAATTTAAGCCATTCTGAACTCATATGCAGCAATATGTAGCACAGTATTGTGATGACACTGTGGTATTGATATATTTTAGGTTTAAGGGAAATGTTTAAGATTTGAGTTTTTGTTATACAGGCAGTTCAGTATGTGGAAGCAATACAGCTCCGATGTTGGGAAAGCGGGATAACTATTCATTTTAACCATGTCGTGTTTACTTAGGAGAGGGCTAACGGCTCTTGTTCACAAATGAAAAGGTCCCCTGGGTTTTCTTGATTAGAGGAATGGAAGCTGGGGTTTTTGTTTAGGTATACAGGGTCATGTGATGATGTGGTTAATAGGAGGACCTAGGTATGTAGCAGACAGAGAAAAACGGCTTTCTGTTCAGTTTCTGGCTGAAGTTGTTTAAAGACAGAAGTCTGCAAGCTACTCCTGAAAATCAAAACCTTTCTGAAAGCTTCAAGGGTGTTAACCCAATTTATAGCAAGTATACTGGGTTAGCTAACTGTATTTAAAGTAGCATTTGAGTCTTAAGAGGTCTGTTGCTTATTTGGAACTGAAATAGTGTTAAGTTAGAAATTAGAGTTTTTTTTAAACTATTGTTCAACTGTTAAAAGCTAAGCTGTTTAATTTTGCTAGAGCTGTATTTAGACTGGATTATGAATAAAGCTTGTTTTGATGAAAGATCTTTAATTTGTCAGTGGAGTTACTCCTGGAGCAGAACATCCTATCCTCACATTTATGCCAAAATAAAAAAATTCTTAAGGTCTCATTTAGCTTCATACAATACCTTGGGGTTCAGGTCCTGAATCCTAACAGCACGGTGGTTAGCACTGCTGCCTCAGTGCCAGGGACTCCGGTTTGATTCTTGGCTTGGGTCACTGTCTGTGTGGAGTTTTCATGTTCTCCCTGTGTCTGCGTGGGTTTCTTTCGGGTGTTCCAGTTTCCTCCAACAGGCCAAAGATGTGCAGGTTAGGTGCATTAGCCATGCTAAATTCTTCCGGAAGAGACACCAGAGTGTGGCAACTACGAGATTTTCACAGTAACTTCATTGCAGTGTGAATGTAAGCCTACTTGTGACGGATTGGCCATGCTAAATTGCCCCTTAGTGTCAGGGGGATTAGCAGGTTAAATATGTGGAGTTATGGGGATAGGGCCTGGGTGAAGCTGTTGTTGGCGCAGGTCCAGTGGGCCAAATGGCCTCCATCTGTACTGTAGGAATTCTATGATTCTTGTCTGAAGTTATTGCCACATAGCCCATTGGAACTGCACCAATTGGTCAGATTTCATATATGAACCAACGTTTATTTTGTGTCAGTTAATAATGGGAATCCTGGCTTTCCAATTCTTCCTGGGGTTTTGTTATACATGGTACTGTATCTGGCAATCTTTAAATATTATAGCTCAGAATTATGTCATGCATTTATCCCCTGAGCACACTAGCGCAATCTGCTCTTTATAAAGATGAGTGAAGATCTGCAATTGCTTAGCTTTTATAAATTGCACATGTTTAATCATTTTAATGTCTCTTCTCTACAGCTCCTACCCTGTGCAAGAAGGCCCTCTATTAGCTGAGCAGGAGATGCAAGCTATCGAATTAAGTGTTGATAGACTAACACTGCTGGGTCGCCTTCATCTGGCCAGAGTTATCATTGAAACACTAAAACTTCCCCCAGATAGCACTCAAACAACCCCAAAGCAAAAAGGCAGTCGTGGAAAGCCACCTCGACCTGTTCCAGGAAAAAAATGGTAATTTCTGAAATGTCACAGCACAGCATGTGCAGTTCTTAAGCTTGCCTCTAAAATGGCAGATTGGCATATTTGTCAGCACTTTTGCCTCAGAATTAGCAGGTGTGGGTTTAAACTCACTTCAATACATCATGTAGATTTTTGTTTTGATGTGTAACTAAATGCATGCTGCATTGTCACAGTTGCCGTTTTTTAGTAGTGAAGGGAGTGGGTGTTCAGTGTGGTGGCTGTGTTGTCAATCAACAGACTGCTATGTCCTGAATAGTGTTGAATTTCTAAAATATTGTTGCGGCTGCACTCATCCTGGCAAATGGAGGCTATTCCTGGCTATCTTAAAGAAAATGGAGAAGCTTTAGAGAGTCAGGTGGTGGGCTAGAATGTGTAGAATCGCCAGCCCCTGATCTGGTCTCGTAGCCACTGCATACTTGTGGCTGGTTTAGTTAGGTTTCTGATCTATTACTGGGGGGGATTCTGTAATGGCAATGCTAAAGTATGTCAAGAGAAAACTTTCGCAAAGCTCTTGTTGGAGATGGTCATTGGTTGGCTTTTATCAAACAACCTGACAACCATTTTGAAAGTCTGTGTATAAATGCAAGTTCTTTCTTTCACATCTTAGAATCGGCTGGTCTAGCATACCCCACTATTGTGTAAATGCATTTGTTTCTTGGCTGACATATCTGAATTTTGTATTTGTGTCTTATTAACATTTTATGGATTGCTTTATCAGTCTCCTTTCTGTTGTGTGCAGGAGATCTGAAGTAATGGCTGGGAATCTACTTGCACTCTCCAAGTGATTGATTTGGTTGGTTAAAAAAGCAATTTAGCCCTACATAAAAAAAAATTGCACATTGAAATGACTTGGCTGCAAAAGTCTCCACTTAAGACTGAGTCAAGAAACAGTTTCTTCTCAGAGAGTGATTAGTATTTGGAATTCTCTTCTCCAGCAAGCAGTGGAAGCTGGGTTGTTGAATATTGAAGGCTGAGTTAGATTGTTGATTAACAAGAGAATTGAGAGTTATGGTGGAGGCATGCAGAAAAATGGAGTTAAGGCCACGTCTTGTTGAATAACAAAGCAAGCCTGCTCCTACTCCTTGTTCTAATGGGTAACATGATTGCACAGGGAAAGATAAGAAAATGTTATGCAGTGATTACGTATCTTTTGGAGAGGACAAATTAACCATAGCCCTCCCCGGTAAAATTTTTTTTTGAAATGCAAGCAAGCATTATCACTGATGGTGAGATTACTGTCGACAGTTGTCAGTTCAGTCGGTTAGGGGATCATGAAAATCAACAAAAACAACTTGTACGTTACAATTAACATAATAAAATGTCCCAAAGCACTTCACAGTAGCATTACAAAACAAAATTTGATAACCAGCCATATAAGGAGATATTAGGTCAGGTAACCAAAAACCTTGGTCAAAGAGACATGTTTTAGGAACTGTCTCAAGGGAGGAAAGCAGAAGGTAGAATGGTGAAGAGGTGCAGGGAGAAAACTTGGGGCCACGCAACTGATGTTGAGGCCAACATGACTCAAATGTTTTTTTCCCCTGGGGTTTTGCAAAGTAGGACTTGATTAGGTTGATTGACAGAAAAATCAGGTGACTGGGTGGAGCTAGGCTTACACAGAGAAATCCTGTTCAGTGTGCTGCTTGGGATCTTTAGAAGGAGGTTGCTTTCTCTGTGTCTCTTTTTCTTTCTCGAGTTGGAGACTAGAATCTGCTTTAAAAAAAAAGCTTCTTTTTCTGAGATTCTGTAATTCACTGGAGGTGGTTATATGAGAGTCAGAAGACACGTGTCTGCCTGGATTTCTATCCAGAGGTGTTAAAAGGCTGGGAATCTAGCATCCACGTGAGCATATCTGGTGCTAACTGATTCTAAAGAAGGGATTAATGTTTATGGAGTACTGCTTACATTGGAACTATAAAGATAGCTAGCTATTAAGTATTATAATTTGTCATGTTTAAGTATATGCATTGGTAAAAGTTATGCTGATTCTTTTTGTTGTATTCTGTGTTCTTAAATACAATTTGTTTTGATAAAAGCTTCCTAGTGGGTCAGTTGATTCATACCTGGAGCAGAATATCTTATGCTCATCTAATGCCAAAATCATAAAAGTTGGGGTCTGGGCTAACTTCATAATATACCTTGGAATTCCTGATCTGGTCCCAAGGTGATAGGAGAATGGGACTTGGTTGTGTGTTAAAATGCTAGCAACAATTTTGATGACCCTCAAGTATATGAGGGTGTAATGTCGCAGACTAGTCAGTGTGATTAAAATAGTTCCAGCAGCAGATCCATATAAATTAATGTATTTCATTTTTTGGAAGCCATTTGTATGGGCTTTGTTACTTTTAGTTTCTGCTGAGTGGTGACTCCAAGTATGTTGCTGGGGGATATAGGGCAGCACAGTGGTTAGCACTGGTGCCTCACTTTGCCAAGAACCCAGGTTCGAGCCTTATGTGACTTCTGTCTGTGCAGAATTTGCACATTCTCCCCGTGCCTGTGTGCATTTTCTCTGGGTGCTCTGATTTCTTCCCATAGTCCAAAGATATGCAGATTGGGGGGTTGCCTCTTGGTGTCCAAAGATGTGTAGGTTAGGTGGATTAGCAGGGTAAATGCTGCTGTGCAGAGGGGAGTGGGTGTCCTTGTGCAAGAATCCCAAGAAGTTGGTTTGGAGGTGCAGCAGGTAATTAAGAAGGCAAACGGAATTTTGTCCTTCATTGCTAGAGGGATGGAGTTTAAAACAGCGAGGTTATGTTGCAGGTGTATAACGTGCTGGTGAGGCCATACCTGAAGCACTGTGTGTACAGTTTTGGTCTCCTTACTTGAGAAAGGATATATTGGCACTGGAGCGGGTGCAGAGGATGATTCTGGAATTGAGAGGGTTGGCTTATGAGGAGAGACTGAGTAGACTGGGACTATACTCACCGGAATTCAGAGAATGAGGGGAGATCTTATAGAATCAAGTAAGATTATGAAGAGACTAGATAAGTAAGAAGCAGGGAAGTTGTTTCCACTAGCAGGTGAAACTAGAACTAAGGGGCATGGCCTCAAAATAAGGGGAAGCAGATTTAGGACTGAGTTGCGGACAAACTTCTTCAATGAAGGAATGTGAATCTGTGGAATTCCCTGCCCAGTGAAGCAGTTGAAGCTACCTCATTAATTGCTTTTTAAGGCAAGGATAGATAAATGTTTGAACAATAAAGGAATTAAGGGTTATGGTGAGTGGGTGGGTGATTGGAGCTGAGTCCACAATAAGAACAGCCATGATCTTATTGAATGGCGGAGCAGGCTGTAGGGGCCAGATGACCTACTCCTGCTCCTAGTTCTTGCGTTCTGAATGTGCAGAGGTGTGGGGATTGGGACGGGGCGGGAGGGGCTGGATATGGTGCTCTTTCAAGAGTTGGTGCAGAATCATGGAACCCTTCATGCACTGTAGGGATTCTGTGATTCAATAGATTGATTAATGAAAAAGCTGCAGACAATTTATTGACTTCATTTGAAGAATATAATTATTTCAAGAATTAAATCCCAATTCCTTTTTTTTGATATTCCACAGCACTTACTTTGTTGAGTATAACTTTCCTGTAGCCACACCTTCAAGAGGTGGAGCTAGAGGTGTGTCAATGGCCTCTGAAATTACACGGGTAGCCTCCAGTAAAGTTACAAGAGAAGGTAAGACAAATAGACAAATGTGTTGGTGGTGCATTTAATTAGAAATTGTGTATGGTTAACATTATATCCCAAAATATAGTTCTGTTTTTAGGTAAATTTTTGTGCTCTTATCCATGTCAGTTGGAGACAGTGGTAATGAATAAAGGCAGGAAATTATTGTGGCGTCTGTTCTTACTAGAAAATAAACAATGAATTTGTCTGAGCTGCCAACTTGCTTTCTATCTCAAAATTGACAAGAGGACGTATTTTCCACATTGCTGGATAGGGAATTTTATGAGTCTTGGAGAAATCTTAGAGTAGGATAAAATATTGAATTGGTAATTTAGAAAAAACCTTAATTTGAGGCACAATATTCAAGTCAATGGTAAATGTCACAGTATAGTTAGTGCAGCCACATTTTATTGATTTTGAATTGAGCATTCAGAAAAATTAGCTGAAGCTTCTTCCTGAAGTTATTGAAATTGATTTTTGTTGTGAGGAAGAGGAAGAAAAGATGTAGTACAGTAGGTCTCCTAACATGCTCTTGTGAGCTTCATGCTGGGTAGAACCAAGGAATCTTTGGCTTGGATGATGGAAGAAAAACTCAATGGTCACCTTGACCATGGCAAAAGAGAAAATTATTGCTAAGGTTGTCCTGAGTTAGTTAATTGTGGCAGGCGGTAACAGTGGATATTTAAAGGTTCATTACTAGGGATTATAATTACTTTTTTAAAAAATTATTGTTTTCTATTTTCTACAGCTGTTAAGTTCCAGCAGCGCTTTGTTTTTCCTATCTGTTTTAGTGGTTTAATGATAGAACGATGGTGGAACTCAGATCTTCTGTTCAAAATTTACTCCAGGAAGAGTACGCAGAAAAAGGTTAGACTTCAACTGTGTTTCAAAAGACTTGATAATGTAAATATTTATTTTGTGACCTGGTATGTTCTTAAAATTTTTAAGCCAAACTAATTTGAAATTTACCCCGTAATCAACATTGGGTCAGATTTTATGATGAGATTAACAGTGAAACTGACAACACTATAACGGGGTCAACTGGGCAGACACTTCTGGCATCTGCAAATGAATAATTCAACAACAGATCCAGAAATTTCTGTCCAAGACAGCCCTGCTCCATGCCAGAGTGCAGAGTTGTCAGTGTACTCATAAGAACTCAAGAATTAGGAGCAGATGTAGGCCATTCAGCCCTGAGCTTGCAGTGCCATTTGATAAGATTGTAGTTGATCTGATTGTTGTTTCAAATCTATTTTCCTGCCTACCCCTAAAATATTTGTAGGATAAAACCTATGTTGAGTTAGCAGATAATAAAACATAAAGTATGCTGGACTTAATAAGGGCACAGTGTACAAGAGCAAAGAGGTTTGTATTGTATTATTATTCATCACTAGTTCAGCTTCAGCTGGAATATTGCAACCTGTTCTGGGTATCACACTTTAGGAAGGATGTGAAGGTATTAGGAGGCTCAGTTCAAAAAGAAAAGAATTGCGAGAGTGATTCCAGGGGTGAGGAACTTTAGAAATGAAGATAGAACGGAAAAGCTAGGACTGTTTTCCTTGGGACAAGATAGTCAATATGAGATTTGATGGAGGTATTTAAATTCATGAGGGGCCTGGACAGAGCAGATAGGGAGAAACTTTGAAAGGATTGAAAGCGAGATGATGATTTATGATCATCCTCAACATCGGTCCACAATCATCCTCAACACTAGTGCCCCACAGGCTGTGTTCTCAGCCCCTACTATACTTCTTGTACATCTATGACTGTGGCCAAATTGGCCCCCAAGTTTGCTGACCACACCACTGTGGTGAATTGGTGTGACGACAGTAATCTCTCCCTCAATACCAACAAAACAAAGGAGATTGTCATCGGCTTCAGGAAGTGCAGTGGAGAACATGTCCCCATCTACATCAATGGGGATGAGGTAGAAATGGTCGAGAGCTTCAAGGTTTTAGGTGTCCAGATCACCAACAATCTGTCCTAATCCCTCCATGCTGACCAAAGTTAGGAACACCCACCAATGCCTCTACTTTCTCAGAAGACTAAGGAAATTTGGCATGTCAGCTACAACTCTTGCTAATGTTTACAGATGCAGCACAAAAAGCATCTTTTCTGGTTGTACCACGGCTTGGTTTGGCTCCTGCTCAGCTTTTTACCATTTATATAGATGATCTGGAGGAGGGAACCGAGTGTAGGGTGTCGAAATTTGCTGATGACACCAAGATTGGGGGAACGGCAAATTGTGCGGAGGGTGTGGAGAGTCTGCAGAAGGATCTAGATAGGCTGGGCGAATGGGCCAGGAAATGGCAAATGGAATTTAATGTTGGCAAGTGTGAGGTGGTCCACTTTGGTAGGAAGAATGGTAGGAAGGACTATTACTTACGTGGCGAAAAACTGCAGCAGGCGACGGTGCAGAGGGACCTTGGGGTCCTTGTGCATGAGTTGCAAAAACCCAGCTTGCAGGTGCAGCAGGTGGTCAGGAAGGCGAATGGGATGCTGGCCTTCATAGCGAGGGGGATTGAATATAAAAGTAGGGAGGTCTTGCTGCAGCTGTATAGGGCATTGGTGAGGCCGCAGCTGGAGTACTGTGTGCAGTTTTGGGCGCCGCACCTGCGCAAAGATATTTTGGCCTTGGAGGGAGTGCAGAGGAGGTTTACTAGGCTGATACTGGAGTTGAGGGGGTTGAGCTATGAGGAGAGGCTGAATAAACTGGGCTTGTACTCGTTGGAGTTTAGAAGAATGAGGGGAGATCTCATTGAGACGTATAAGATGATGAATGGGATGGATAGGATAGAGGTGGAGAGACTCTTCCCACTCAAAAAAGACAGTAGGACTAGGGGGCACAGCCTCAAGATAAAAGGGGGGCGGTTTAGAACGGAGTTGAGGAGGAACTTCTTCACTCAAAGGGTGGTGAATCTCTGGAATTCTCTGCCCGTTGAAGTGGTGGAGGCTGCCTCGCTAAATATTTTTAAGACGCGGGTTGATGGGTTTTTGATAAGAGAGGGGATTAAGGGTTATGGGGAGAGGGCGGGAAAGTGGAACTGAGCCACGACAGATCAGCCATGATCTTATTGAATGGCGGGGCAGGCTCGTAGGGCTAGATGGCCTACTCCTGCTCCTATTTCTTATGTTCTTAATACTGGAGAAATTAATGGACTGCAAATTGTTAAATGCCCCAGGATCCAGATGAGCTACATGGGGGTGGCATAGTGGTTAGCACTACTGCCTCACCACACTAGGAACCCGGGTTTGATTCCCAGCTTGGGTCACTGTGTCCATGCGGAGCTTGCACATTCTCCCTGTGTCTGCGTGGGTTTCCTCTGGGTGCTCCAGTTTTCTCCCACAGTTCGAAAGACGTGCTGGTTAGGTGCATTGACCTGAACAGGTGCCGGAATATGGCGACTAGGGGAATTTCACATAACTTAATTGCAATAAGGTAAGCCTTCCTTGTGCCTAATAAAAACTAGGCTTTAAAACTTTAAACTTTACATCCCGAACTATTGAAAGAGGTGGATGCATTTTGAATGTTACAAATGTAACCCCACTGTTTTAGGAAAGAAGGAGAAGAGAACAAGGAACTATAGACTTGTTAGACTGATGTCAGTAGCTGGGAAAAATACTAAAATCTACTATAAAGGATGTGATAACTGGACCCTTAAAAAATAATGATAATTGAACAGAATCACAATTAATTTACAAATGGGAGATCATGTTTGACAAACATGTTGAAGGTTTTTTAAGGACATTATCAGCGGAAGTGATAAGGGAGAAGCAATGGAGTTGGTGTATTTGGATTTTCAGAAGGTTTTTAATATAGTCTCACACAGGGACTATAAAATTTAGTACATAAAATTTAGAACACATTGAATAGGGAGTAATGTACTTGAATGGATGGGCTAATGGACAAAAAACAGAGAGTAAGGATAAATGGTCATTGTCAGGTAGACAAGCTAAATCAGTACTTGGAGCCCCAGCTATTCAGAATTTTTACCAACGATTTGAAAATGGGGACCAAATGTAATATGCCCAAGTTTGCGGATGACACAAAACTAGATGGGGATATGTGTTAAGGATGGTGCAAAAAAACTTCAAGTAAATTTTGACAGACTTGGTGATTGGCAAGAAAGTGGCAGATGGAATATAATGTGGATGCACAATGTTATCCACTTGGGTAGGAGGGATGGAAGTACAGCATATTTCTTAAATGTAAGAGATTAAGAAATGTTGGTATCCTAAGGGACTTGGGTTTCCTTGTTCAGAAGTCACTGAAGGCTAGCATGCAGATGCAGCAGGCACTTAGGACTGCAAATGGTATTTTGGCTTTGTATGTTACACTTGAGTATGGCAGTAATTGGTTCTGGTACAATCCTTTCAAATCAGTCAGTACACTTGAAGCACAGGAAGTGACTAACATTGCAACTGTCCTTCACTGCTCCAGCAGCTGAATAATGCACTGGCTTGTAAAGTATGGCAAGCCAGGTAACACATACAATATATAACAATGTCTTTCTTCAGATGCATAGAACTTTGGTTAGACCGCATGTGGAACATTACATACAATTTTGGTCCTCTTAACTAAGCATGGATGTACTTAGCATAGAGGGAGTGCAGCAGAGGTTCACCAGACTAATTCTTGAGATGGCAGGGTTGGCCTTTGAAGAGAAATTGAGGACACTGAACCTGTATCTTTTTCAGGAGAATGAGGTACGACCTAATTGAAATTGTTATAGACTGTTATAGCAAGCATCTTCCTATTTTAAAGTATATACTGATATCTTTAGTGGGTATGAGTACGTGTGAGTGGTGTCATCAGTAATGCTGGTTTTTGCGGGCTTAGTCGTAACTACGAGGGTCCTGTGTAATTAGCTGCCTCCAATTCTGAGTTCATGCTGTATTGTATCTCAACGTTTTTATAAGTAAAAGATTTTGAATATCACAACACATTTGACTACATTTTTTATGACCAAGTTACCACATATTTTTGGCAACAAGGAGAAAATAGCAAAATAAAAAGGAAATAAAAATTTGTGGTTCAGCATGGCATGATGAAGATTTGCACAATGAGTAGTCCAAGTAGTAGCTAGTTTACAAAGTGAGCGGTGGTCAAAGGTGTGATTAGGGGGTTGATGAGTTACCTTTGAAAAACAAACTAGTAATACCATGATTATGTTCAGGACTATTAGTGAGTTAATGAACACGAACAGGGGTTGGACCAAATATGTGGAAAGGTATTTTTTTGGTGACCAGACTTGCAGATGACTAAAAATTCTTGTGTGTGTGTGTGTGTGTGTGTGTGTGTGCTGGGCAAAGATTTACAAGCTAGTGAGAAATTTAGCAATACCATGAAAACCAGGGGGACATTTCATTTGAGGATTTAGTACAGTTGGATGATCATAGAATCCCTACAGTGCAGAAGGAGGCCATTTGGCCCACTGAGTCTACATCAATAACAATCCCACCCAGGCCTTATCCCCATAACCCCATATATTTACTCCACTAATCTCCCTGGCACTAAGAGTCAATTTAGCATAGCCAGCCCACCTAACCCGCACATTTAGTTGCATTCGTTCAAAATCACCACAATCCTAAGCCCTCGATGAGTGCCCTGTGTAAAATTGTGTACAGTACAGAGAAGAACAATGCAAATGCAGATGCTTTGAGTCATCTTTAACTTTGGGTCATCTTCCTAGTAGAGGAATATTAAATATCACAATGCCTTTTTATGGCCAAGTTGAGACATTAGGTTGTGACGGATGGTCCAGCAACAAGTTACTGCAGAAACTTACAAACCTCTTAAGGGAGGTTTCTCTTGATTGGTGAGTCCAGAACCAGGGACACAGTCTCAGAATAAATAGCGAGCCATTTAGGACTGAGATGAGGTGGAATTTCTTCACCCAGCAGGTGATGAATTTTTGGAATTCTCTACCTCAAAGGGCTGTGGAAGCTTGAGTATGGTTAAGATATAGAAATTCTAGATACTAATGACCTCAAGGGATCGGTGACAGAATGGCATTGAGTTAGACAATCAGCTATAATCTAGTTGAATGCAGAGGAGGCTCGGCATGCTGAATAGTCTATTCCTGCTGCTATATTCCCATAATCGGAATGGATAGCTTGGATTGTCAATTCAGCAAAATTTGTGACTAAACCAGTGCTCTGGAGCATTTTTTAGTACACTGGATATAACTTAATGCATTATTGGTGACTTTGTTTGTTCTCTGATCATCTGTTGATATTAGTATGACCAAAAGCTAAGAAGTGGAGCCTGAATTGCTTCCGGATTTCTGCCATATCAGGAGCTGACCACAAGGAGGCATCTGTGAACAGATGAGGAACCAGATTCTGATTTCTTCTCTCCCTGAAAACTGAGCAAACTGTTATTAATGTGCACAGTGTGATCAAAGATGCATATTTAAAATGCACAAATAACTCTGTGCATTTATTGCAGCAAAAGGCATTTTATAATGTGTATAAATAATCTTGTGTGAAATAATTTGCTTCAGCTGTTCTAACCGAATTATATTTTTCCTTTTCTTCGTTGAAGCCTGTTTTGATTGGCACAGCTAGTCTTGCTCTTCGATCTGTCATTCAGTCAGATTTGTTAACTATAACCAGTGAATTGCCTGTGGAAATGGTGTGTGACAATAAAGGGAAGCAGCAACAGATTGGCCCTTTAAAGGTAAGCGTTCAAATTTGTATAGTGGTTTGGGAGGGAGAATTGAAAGCTGCAGTGCAGCTACCAGCACAGTGGTTAGCACTGCTGCTTCACAGCTCCAGGGTCCTGGGTTCGATTCTCGGCTGGAGTCACTGTCTGTGTGGAGTTTGCACATTCTCCTCATGTCTGTGTGGGTTTCCTCCAGGTACTCTGGTTTTCCCCCACAGTCCAAAGATGTTCAGGTTAGGTTGATTGGCTATGCTAAGAAATTGTCCCTTAATGTCCAGGGTAGCGGGATTAGTGGGTATAATATGTAGGGATATGGAGGTACGGCTGGGTGGGATTGTGTTCGGTGCAGACTTGATGGGCTGAAGGGCCTCTTTCTGCACTGTAGGATTCTATGATAAATAAGATTTGCTGGTCCTGATCTGAGAATTATGAGACCGCTGTCCCCTCTTTTCCCCTGTGGCTCCTCTGTGGAACATTCTGTTCATGAGAAAGTAAGGTGAAATGGTCATGTGTAATTCAGATTACGTTGCTGTCATTCACTTTCTTGTGCCTATGTGCACTAACCACTTCCAACATTTCATCAAGAAATACTGCTTATGATGTGAAGAGAATGGCTCTGCACAAATGCTTGTTGCCATGTATGTTGTGGTTGTGACTCCAAGTTAGCATACTGTGCTCAGCAACCACTGAGCCCTACTGGTTTAATTCCTCTTAGTCAGACTATTATGCCATATTGTTCTGCAGATATCAGGGATTTAAATAGGCCCACAGTGTGGTGCATTGGTTAGATGGATGGCAAGAAGACAAGTGGATGGGATGATGAACATAGCATTGTCAACATTCATCCATTGCGTCTTGGCCACTGGGTTAGCTAACAGTTGGACATCATTTACAATTTTGACACTAGACTGATAACCCAGAGATGTCTCCTCCAAGATTTGGGAAGTATTGCTTTGAGGGGCTTTTTCTATCCATCCCAGTCATCCAACCCCTGACAGACCCTCCCCTCAACTAAAAATTGCAAATGCAGCCAGTTATTTTTTAAAGGTTGGGTTTACAGGGCTGGGAATTCCCCTGACTCTGCACACGTGACTCAATGAAAATTTGGGCTGAGGTGAGGCTGTGATAATCTTTTCAGGTAAAATAGTTTACCAATCTGCTCATCTAAACCCATATAAACAATGGTCATTTTGGCAAGGAACGTTCTGGATTATGACTTGATGCCCAGTAAAGAGTCAATTTTAGGAGAGGGACAGGGAAGGAAATTGAGAGAACAGAGAAATGAAAATATTAATACTTGAGTCTCAAAGGTTTAGTGATTTATTTTCTTTATACTTTATTCATTAAAGTTATAACTTGGTTTGTTTTGTAGGTGTCTGTGGAGCTTGGAGCTGACGATAAAGATTTCACCAGCGCTAATACCAGATTAGCTGCTTCTCCTAAGACTGCTTATGTTGTATCCAGCTCTGGACCAAATTTGCCACCAGAGCCCAAAGATGTTGATGTGCATCTAGTGGATCCAAGTCCTGTTGGACCTCATGCCCCTGATTCATCTAAACAAAAGATCAAAGCTCAGTTGAAGCAAAGTCATGTGCAAGATGTACCCAGAATTTACCAGTCAGAACATTGCTGTCCTTCCTCTGTACCTGCAGTGCAAAATTTAATAGGACAGCTCAGTTCTTCGGTAGAGGAAGAAGAGGGTTTCTTATTGCATGTTCTGCTGATGGTGCCTAATGGAAAAGATTTTGTCATGGGAGATGGCATGATGCAGCAACAGTACAATATCTACTTAAAGTGTAAGCTTTTCAGCACAGATGAGGCGACGAGGTCCCCTGTTAGCTGGAGCACAAGCTGCCCAGTTTTTAACTTTTCATTGGTAAGATTTTTTTATATAGAGATTCAGCAAATATTAACAGATCACAAACACTAACATTTTGGACAAGATATTAAGAAGATGTTTGTTTCTTTCATTGCTATAAAAATGTACATGGCCAATAGGCCATTGGCGAAAATGTGCTGTGGCTGCAGGAGAAGAAAAGCTGTTGCTCTGATTACTGTAAATTGACCTAAAAACTATTCTAATTCTTCATGCAGAATTTTTATTTTATCCTAGATTTTGTCCATTTCAGTATAGCAGTGTAATCATAATTTAAAGAAATGTAATTTTGCAACAACTGTGCCATTTACATGCAAAGGGTGTAAGAAAGAAAAATTAGAGTATGAATTTTGATTGAACAACCCAGCCTGTGATATGAACTGTATTTAATTATTGATGGATTCACTTTCAGAATTACTTCAAGTATTAGGTAGATTTTTTTTTGTTTTTTTGCTAGGTAGCTCCAGTCACATTGACTTCCAGATTACTAGAGAGGATGAAAAATAACGTGATGATAATCGAAATCTGGAATAAAGTGATTAACACAGGGCAGGAAAAGCTACTTGGCCTTGTGAAGCTTCCTCTTCATCAATTTTACTTATCTTTTAGGTAAGTAGCATTCACCAGATGAAATGGCATATTCGTTCAAATGTAACCACAAATAGATTGGCCAATCTAAGACATAAGAACATAAGAAATAGGAGCAGGAGTAGGCCATCTAGCCCCTCGAGCCTGCCCCGCCATTCAATAAGATCATGGCTGATCTGTCGTGGCTCAGTTCCACTTTCCCGCCCTCTCCCCATAACCCTTAATCCCCTCTCTTATCAAGAACCCATCAACCCGCTTCTTAAAAATATTTAGCGAGGCAGCCTCCACCACTTCAACGGGCAGAGAATTCCAGAGATTCACCACCCTTTGAGTGAAGAAGTTCCTCCTCAACTCCGTTCTAAACCGCCTCCCCTTTATCTTGAGGCTGTGCCCCCTAGTCCTACTGTCTTTTTTGAGCGGGAAGAGTCTCTCCACCTCTATCCTATCCATCCCATTCATCATCTTATACGTCTCAATGAGATCTCCCCTCATTCTTCTAAACTCTAACGAGTACAAGCCTAGTTTATTCAGCCTCTCCTCATAGCTCAATCCCCTCAACTCCGGTATCAGCCTAGTAAACCTCCTCTGCACTCCCTCCAGGGCCAAAATATCCTTGCGCAGGTGCGGCGCCCAAAACTGCACACAGTACTCCAGCTGCGGCCTCACCAATGCCCTATACAGCTGCAGCAAGACCTCCCTACTTTTATATTCAATCCCCCTCGCTATGAAGGCCAGCATCCCATTCGCCTTCCTGACCACCTGCTGCACCTGCAAGCTGGGTTTTTGCAACTCATGCACAAGGACCCCGAGGTCCCTCTGCACCTTCGCCTGCTGCAGTTTTTCGCCACGTAAGTAATAGTCCTTCCTACCATTCTTCCTACCAAAGTGGACCACCTCACACTTGCCAACATTAAATTCCATTTGCCATTTCCTGGCCCATTCGCCCAGCCTATCTAGATCCTTCTGCAGACTCTCCACACCCTCCGCACAATTTGCCGTTCCCCCAATCTTGGTGTCATCAGCAAATTTCGACACCCTGCACTCGGTTCCCTCCTCCAGATCATCTATATAAATGGTAAATAGCTGAGGCCCCAGCACCGACCCCTGGGGCACCCCACTAGTCACCAACCGCCAATCCGAATAGCACCCATTGACCCCCACTCTCTGCCTCCTATTTGACAACCAATCCTCTATCCACGCTAACACCCTACCCCCAACTCCATGTCCCCTGACCTTCTGCAATAACCTCTTGTGAGGTACCTTGTCAAACGCCTTCTGAAAATCCAGAAAGACCACATCCACCGGCTCTCCTCTATCCACTGCCCTAGACACATCCTCATAGAACTCCAGTAAATTTGTCAGACACGACTTCCCTTTAATGAAACCGTGTTGCGTCCGCCCTATCAAGCAATTCCCTTCAAGATGCCTCGCAATTTCCTCCTTTAATGACGGATTCTAACATTTTACCTACCACAGACGTTAAACTAACCGGCCTATAATTCCCCGCCTTTTGCCTGGCACCCTTCTTAAACAATGGCGTAACATTAGCCGTTTTCCAATCTTCCGGCACTTCCCCGGAATCCAGCGACGTCTGGAAAATAACCACCAAGGCATCCACTATCACCTCCGCCATTTCTTTCAGAACCCTCGGATGCATTCCATCCGGTCCTGGGGACTTGTCCACAATCAGCCCCTCCAGTCTGTCGAGCACCACCTCTCTAGTAACAGTAATGTCATTAAGACCCTCCATTCCTACCACCTTTCCATCGCTAACACCCGGCAAATTATTCACGTCCTCCTCCGTGAAGACAGAAACAAAAAAGTTATTCAATACCTTAGCCATATCCCCATCCCCTACCACTAGCTCCCCTTTCTCATCCTCTAAAGGACCAACGTTCACCCTAGCCAGCCTCTTCCTTTTTATATATTTGTAAAAACTCTTGCTATCCTTTTTTATATTAAGTGCTAGCCCAGCCTCATAGCTTCTCCTACCCTCCTTTATCAACTTCTTTGTCAATCTTTGTTGACATTTAAACCTTTCCCAATCCTCTTCTCGCCCACTGCTCTTAGCTACTCTAAATTCCTCCGCTTTTAATTTAACACTTTCCTTCACCTCCTTCGTTATCCACGGCTTATTACCTCTCTTCCTACTGTCCTTTTTGACCATCGGAATAAATTTCTGCTGAGCACCAAGAAAGATCTCCTTAAAGATCCTCCACTGCTCCTCAGCAGACCTACCTTCCAACGCACTCCCCAGTCCACATTTGCCAATTCTTCTCTCATCCTACCATACTCCCCTCTATTCAAACAAAGGACGCGTGTCCGGGAACCCACTTTCTCCTCCTCCATCTGCACCAGAAACTCCACCATACAATGATCACTCTCTCCAAGAGGATCCTTCACCGCAAGGTCCTTAATTCTACCCGCCTCATTACATAGCACCAGATCCAAGATAGCTCGCTCCCTCGTCGGCTCCAACACACACTGTTCAAGGAAATTATCCCGGCAGCATTCCAAGAACTCCTCCTCGAGCCCACCTCGTCCAACATGGGTCGACCAAACAATATGCAGATTGAAATCTCCCATAACTACTGCCGTCCCATTCCTGCACGCCGCACTTATTTGCGTGTTAACAGCCCGCCCCACCTCCAGATCATTATTCGGGGGCCTATAGACGACACCCACCAGCGTCTTCCTCCCTTTGCTGTTCCTAATCTCCACCCACAACGATTCCACGTTCTGCTCTTTGGCTCCGATATCATCCCTTGCTACCACCTTGATACTATCCTTGCCTTCCAATAGGATTGTATGCCCTGACACTGCACTCAAAAGAATGCTACCTGTCACCCGCCACTGCCTTATGCTATTACCACTGCTTCTGCCATCCCCATTACATCCTGACCTGGTCATCCCACCTTCCTAACCTGGTTGTCTTTTCCTGTTTATTCCTCTTCATCACCACTCAAGAGCAGCTGCCTTTTGCTGTTACTGTTTCAATGGCATAATAATAAGTGCCAAAATGCTTGTCTTGTTCATTTGAGATTATTTGTAAACTGAGGCAACAGCTTCCGTTAGATGTCAGTTGTTAGTGGCTTGGCAGGGCTAGAAGGAGACAGGAATGGGCATACATACGTTCCTGTAGAATGATGTCCATTTACCTTTGAAACTGAATTTCGAATCTGAACTTTATAATTGACCATAGAATAATGCAGAATTGTTGATGCACATTTTAAATAACTAAGTCCGTTATGTGAAGTAATCAGATGTAGATTTAAGGATTACATGTCTGGTGGTGATGATGATCAGCAACCGTAATAAATTCAGAAAGGGACAATCTCCTTCACTTTTTCAATGAAGTGAACTAGTTTAAAGTTTATTAGTGCCACAAGTACATTTATATTAACACTGCAATGAAGTTACTGTGAAAATCCCTTAGTCATCACACTCCGGCGCTTGTTTGGGTACACTGAGGGAGAATTTAGCATGGCCAATCCACCTAACCAGCATGTCTTTCCGACTGTGGGAGAAAACTGGAGCACCCGGAGGAAACCCACACAAATACGGGGAGAACGTGCAAACTCCACAAAGACAGTGACCCAAGTAAGAATCGAACCTGGGTCCCTGGCACTGTGAGGCAGCGGTACTAACCACTGTGCCCCACCAAACTGTGGAAAGCCCCGCAACATGGTGTTCTTCCAAAACACATTTGCTGAAGGCTACCAATTAATTTGAAAGTGAGGAGATTCAGATTGAAATTTGGGAGTGCAGAAATTAATGTAGGTTGAAAACACAATTGGTACAGATCTTACATACAACACTAGTATCAGAGAACTGAGCCTTTTCAAGTGAAGCTCCTTACTTTCACTCTTCTTATGGTTCTGCACAAGCTTTCAGATTGAATTTGCAACTAAGTGATAAATTTTGCTATTGAATTTTAGTCATGAACAAATAACATAAATCATCAAGCAGCCACTTCTCTACTTTGTAGAATCAATGTCAGCTGTGGCTCAGTTGGTATAATCTTGCCTCTGATTCACAATGTTCACTACAGGGCTTGAACATAAAAATCAAGGTCATCATACAAGTGCAGTACTGAGGGAGTGCTAAATGGTTGGGTGATTTATTAAACTGAGGCCCCATCCGCCAAATCTGGCAGCTGGCACTATTTTGAAGTATCTCCAGTTTTTATGACCAATACTTATCCCTCAATCAACGTCACAAAAACAGATTATCCAATGATTATTATATTGCCGTTCGTGAGAGTTTACTGCGCATCAATTAGTGCTACATTCCTACATTGCATTAGTGATCACATTCCAAAAGCACGTGTTGGATGTAACTATATGAATGCCTGTCAGTTAAAATTCAAATTTATTCAGGGTACTCCTGTTTCTTTGGTAAAGCATGTTGAATTCAAATTTATGACTTAGTTGAATCCACAATGAACATGATGTTCTATTTTTCAAAATGTTTACAGTTCTAAATATTTAATCACCCAGCATGGGTTTCTTATTATTTTCATTGTGCAAATTATTTTCTCTGTGCAACAATGAAAACTTTGGCCTAGATCATTGCATCAGAGTTGGGTAACATGGATTAGGAAATTTCCAAGCTTGCTGTACCTACTTAGAAGAAAGACCCTTGAATGGCAAGATCTCACTTGAGCCTATCGCCCCCAGTTGCTGATTGGAGGCAGATGTGGGCTGCCAAGTGCCAAGGTGGGCTGTTTAAAAGGCATCCTTTGTCCCAGTTGTTCTGTTAGGTATAAGGCTCTCTAGCCCTCACTCCCCCACCTGCTCCTCAAGTCAACCCATACCATCTACCCATTCCAAAGCCTCCTATAGTCCAGATGTCCATGCATGCCAACTCACCCATTACCCTTTGCCCTTAAGCCATCTATGTTAAACCAGCCCAGATCCACCATGGGTAAACCTCAGGAGTCATGTTAAGATTAAACAAAATAACATTTTAAATATCTATTAAAACTGAGATGAGGATAGTGAATTTGTGGAATTTGTTGCCCTATAATGCGGTGGAGTCTGAATTATTAAATGGTTTCAAGAAGGGGCTAGATATATTTCTGATTATTTTTAAGCATTAAATGGATATATGGAACATGTAGGGAGGTGGATTTGAAACCAGGAAGAGATCAGCCATGATCTGATTGAATGACATTGCAGGCTTGAAGGGCTGAATTGCCTACTTCTGCTCCTAATATCTATTACATTCTTTACTGAATTTTTAAAAATGTCCATTTGAACATGTAAATTTCTTCAGTTACTTAATCCTTATAAAAGAAACAGTTCCATTTATAATCCTATAGCCACTCTAGTAATGCTTTCTTTCAATCACCTGTGAATATAAAAGCCCCTAGTGTGATAATGATAGGTTGTAGAAAGCGGCTAATCAATAATAATGATATAAAGCTAGCCCTTGGGGTTATGTCAACAAATGGCCACTGTAACCACAAGAACATAATTCATTCACTCCTCTCTGAAATGGGCTGCCTATTTTTTTAAAGGGCAGCAGATTTAAATAACCTGACATCTTGAATTATTTTTAAATTCACTGGTATTAACATTTTTTAAAGAGCTGGGAACTTAAATAACTGAGCAGTTTTACAGACCTTATCTGCTTCTAAATGTATTTACAACTGCTCTAAAGCTATATTTCTCACAGCAGGTTAAAAGCCTTGCTTCAGTGAAAATGGGGTCTGTTTGAACTCAGTACTTGAAGTCAGAAACAGGTGGGACTTCAAAATCCAGGCTGTTTCTGTCATTTTTGAGTCTCTGTGATCTGTGAAAGTCAGGGCCTTTATGTCAATGTGCTGGTATATTAGAAGGTTTTCTGTTTCTGTTGGTTTTCTGATCTAATTTCTCAATTAGGATGAATGGGTTTTTTTAAACTTGTTTTCTATTGCCATTTTTCTCCTCTGCGTTCCATTAAAACACTTCTCCACGTTCCGTTATTAAAGTATATTAATCTTATTACCATCTTCAAAAGTCATGCCACCTGTCAATGTATTTTGTGCAGAAATAAAAGTCATTGTAACCTTAGTCTAGAATGCATACCAAATAGCTGCAGTGAAATTTAAGAAGCAACTGTTTAGTCTCTCGAGAGTGTACCCTCTTCAGACAAACGCACAGAATTTACCATAGACTGGTAGGATAAAGGTTGTACTCTTCATTATTCATGCTTTAGTTCCCAGTCTGAGTAAAAGAAATGTCAAGTAGTTGCTAGGTGTTAACATAAAAATAGAGAAATGGCAGGAGTTCTGGATAGCGGGAATGCAAAATATTTTTAAAATGCAATTAAAACATTTGATTAAATATAGTTCCTGTGTAAGTTTGGGATTTGATGAAAATGGGTAATTTTTGTTTTCATGGATAGGTTTTTTTCATGTTAAAATTGTACCCATTTTCTACCTGATAAGAAATGTGTAAAAGCTTTCAGTTTTATTTAATTAAATTATGTGTGGTAAATGAAAACTAATAACATTTAGGGGGAAAAGTTATTGACTGAAAATTGTGACCACTTTCCATTTGACACATTGATTTTTTTTTCTGGAAATCAAAAGGGATCCTAAGATTTCACATTTGCTGCTCCAAGCTCAATATCCTGTGGTTGCTGTAGACAGCTACATGCCAATGATGGATGTTTTCACAGGCAGCCAAAGGGGCAGCCTTCGCGTTTTACTGGCAATGGGTGAAGCAAACCAAATAATAGAACTTCAGAGACTAAAAAATGAGGAGGGGACTTCTGCCCCTGGCTTCCAGTGGACACCTCATTTCCTGGAACAAGTGCCATCAGTTCCTTCAAAGGTTTGTTATTATTTATAATGTGAAATGTGTATTTTAATGCAGTTGAAATGCATGTGTTTAAATGATCTAGACAAAGGTACATTCCTAACACACTCTTTTCATTTGCATGAGGAACCAGATGAGGGTTTGGTGCTTGCTAATTGGTGCCAGTCTCTGAAACCTTTCATCTAGTTTAAGTTGTAGTGATAATATATTAGTAGAGCCTGATCAGTACCCATAGGTCAATGTGTAGCTAACAGCATGAAAATTATTAAGAGTTTCATCTGTTTGTGAGTTGCCCTGCCCCCAAGAGAAAGCTGTGCCACGTGAGGTTATGTGCAGGTGCAGTACTTGGTTTACCAGTGTCTCATCTCCCATTGTTGGGAGAAAACAATTGTGTTGTCCACTTTTTAATAACATCAAAATACTTCTTGTGATAAGAATATAAAGTGTTTGTGAAATTAGCAAATCCCCCTGACCTTTTAAATCCAGCTTCATGTCAGATTGGACAGTGAGACATTATCCTGGCAAAGTGGTTGTGCTGCTGGACTTGTGGAGTTAGATAGACAGTTGCCTCCAGTATTATGTCACCATTTCTGTCTCTGTGTACTGGTGAAATCACTTCATGTCAATGGAAAAATGCAGCAGATGTGCTGTCCCAAAACCCATAGCCAGAAACTAGAGATAATTATTTCCAATGCACCAAGATATTAGTTTACATTGAGATTGCTGAAATAATTATTTCCAGAGAAATACCTTGCTTGCGTTCTTCAGAAACCATTCACTATTCTACTAGTGTGGTGTAAACTCTGTTTTATTTTACTAAATGTGTGCAAGGTTTAAGGTTCAAAAATATAACCACACCATTCTGATACACTAATGTATGTTTTCCCAGTTGGGCAGAGGTGACACAGAATCACTGATGGAGCACACATTTGAGATAAATGTGATGCAACTTAAAGGATTGACTCCTTTGCAATCCACTGTCTGGGGTGAAGCAGACTGCTACATACAATATTATTTCCCAACTCAAGATGCAGATGCCATAATAGAGACATTGCTGTTTGTAAATGGTAAGTTATTTTATATTTTTAGAACCCTGTTTTCCAATCTGCATATAACATGATACAATAATCATTTTATAGCTCTTGTAAATAAATTGTAAATTCAAAGAAGAAATTAGCATTAATGGAAAGAATACAGGAATTTCCAAAAATGTAAAACAGACCATCAAAAGACAAAATGTCAACTAGAAATGAACTTGGCAGCTGTTTTTTAAAAAAAGCTTTCAGTATAACAGGAAATGGACTATCAGAAGGAATTGGGATAACTTATGAATCCAAACAGGTATGACAATGATAACGAACTAAGATTAGTTATATATACTAAATAACATAGCCAACCCCTCCTTCCTCCTCCAGTACATTTTTCAACACTCTCTAGTTTGATAGGATTGCCCTCATTTTGTTTTGCACTTGCCTATCTAATCATCATCAAATTCTACTGACATATCACTCCCGTCTTTGCTGACCTACGTTAACTTCCAGTCCCCACCACTGCATAATTTTTAAAAACCCATCCCCTTACTTAAATTTCATCAGAGGTTTGCTGCTCACTACTCTGCAACCTTCTCCAATAGTTCCCTAGATGCATTCTACATGCCTTTAATACTGACCATTTGTGCATCCATCCGACTTTCATCCTGTCATTGAAAGCTATGTCTTCAGTCACCCACATGAGAATTTCCTTCCTAAAGCTCTTTCTAAGTCCCTTGCCTTGCTTTATGCCTTCTGTGGAACTCACTACTTTTGACCAAGGTTTGGTCACTCCTCTTAATAGCACCATCTTTGCACTGGTGTACATTTTTGTCAGATTATAATTCTGTAAAGTGCCGTGAGTTTTCTTTAACATTGAAGATGCTACTTAAATGCGTATTATTTGAAACAGTGGCCAAGGAGGGGAAAGAATTGGTGTTAAGGGTGTAGAGTTTGTGATCGGGGCCTTAATGATAACTTCAATCTTCATTGTTGTTGGAACAATCTTCACTAATAGAGATGATGGCCCCAATTATAGCATTTTGATTCTAAGTGCTGGGCAGATTTGAAACTGGGAGTGTTTCAGATCCGATTTTTAGATCCGTTCTGAGGCATCCCCATACGCACTCTGCCTGCAAAAATATCAGCAATTCCGAATTGTGCTGCACAAGCCTGCGGGTGGAGCTTAATGTGCCCGAAACCTTGCACTCCGATCGGCGCCGCTAACTACATGTGCAGACAAAGAAGGATAGAATGCTGCACCCCTGCCACATCCCTCCTGGGCCAAATAACACCTACCCCACCTGCCCCCCACAGACATTGCCCCACCCCCCCAACATTACCAATCACGGTACCCCCCACCCCCCAAACTGATCTCAAGCAGAATGGCAGTGGATCCCCACCCCAACCAATCTCAAGCAGAGACACGTCGGACACTCGGCACGTACCTCCTCGCTAAACTTTGCTGACAGAACACCCAAGTTGGACTTGTATGGAGTATGTCTGTTTCGCGTCGATTCGGGATTGGCGAACGAGGTGGTAAAGGGGGAAGTGCCGGTAAAGTTGGGCGTGCAGCCTATAAAGTCAATTTAAATGCATGCAAATGCATTTAA
Organism: Carcharhinus amblyrhynchos; assembly: GCF_965287045.1. NCBI lineage: Eukaryota > Metazoa > Chordata > Chondrichthyes > Carcharhiniformes > Carcharhinidae > Carcharhinus > Carcharhinus amblyrhynchos. The sequence continues at coordinate 88,976,280 of NC_137333.1, read as the reverse complement.
ATGGCTTTCGTGCCCATTTTGGGCGCGGTCCCAATCATGGCCATTTTTGGGCCTCGGTAAAGGGGTAACCGGTGAGGGGCAGGTGTGGATCGTCTCATTCGTCTCACGCCTGACTTTACCAAGTTTTCACGCCCGAGAAACAGGCACAATGCAATGGTAAAATTGGGCCTGATGGCATGAAAATAGCTCAGGTGTGATTGTGGAATTATGGCTTTGTATGGAGGACAAGCAAAATCAGCTACGTGTCTTCTCTCTTCTAACATAAGAACATAAGAAATAGGAGCAGGAGTAGGCCATCTAGCCCTTCGAGCCTGCCCCGCCATTCAATAAGATCATGGCTGATCTGTCGTGGCTCAGTTCCACTTTCCCGCCCTCTCCCCATAACCCTTAATCCCCTCTCTTATCAAAAACCCATCAACCCGCGTCTTAAAAATATTTAGCGAGGCAGCCTCCACCACTTCAACGGGCAGAGAATTCCAGAGATTCACCACCCTTTGAGTGAAGAAGTTCCTCCTCAACTCCATTCTAAACCGCCCCCCCCTTTATCTTGAGGCTGTGCCCCCTAGTCCTACTGTCTTTTTTGAGCGGGAAGAGTCTCTCCACCTCTATCCTATCCATCCCATTCATCATCTTATACATCTCAATGAGATCTCCCCTCATTCTTCTAAACTCTAACAAGTACAAGCCTAGTTTATTCAGCCTCTCCTCATAGCTCAACCCCCTCAACTCTGGTATCAGCCTAGTAAACCTCCTCTGCACTCCCTCCAAGGCCAAAATATCTTTGCGCAGGTGCGGCGCCCAAAACTGCACACAGTACTCCAGCTGCGGCCTCACCAATGCCCTATACAGCTGCAGCAAGACCTCCCTACTTTTATATTCAATCCCCCTCGCTATGAAGGCCAGCATCCCATTTGCCTTCCTGACCACCTGCTGCACCTGCAAGCTGGGTTTTTGCGACTCATGCACAAGGACCCTGAGGTCCCTCTGCACCGTCGCCTGCTGCAGTTTTTCGCCACGTAAGTAATAATCCTTCCTACCATTATTCCTACCAAAGTGGACCACCTCACACTTGCCAACATTAAATTCCATTTGCCATTCCCTGGCCCATTCGCCCAGCCTATCTAGATCCTTCTGCAGACTCTCCACACCCTCCGCACAATTTGCCGTTCCCCCAATCTTGGTGTCATCAGCAAATTTCGACACCCTACACTCGGTTCCCTCCTCCAGATCATCTATATAAATGGTAAAAAGCTGAGGCCCCAGCACCGACCCCTGGGGCACTCCACTAGTCACCATCCGCCAATCCGAATAGCACCCGTTGACCCCCACTCTCTGCCTCCTATTTGACAACCAATCCTCTATCCACGCTAACACCCTACCCCCAACTCCATGTTCCTCGACCTTCTGCAATAACCTCTTGTGAGGTACTTTGTCAAACGCCTTCTGAAAATCCAGAAAGACCACATCCACCGGCTCTCCTCTATCCACCGCCCTAGACACATCCTCATAGAACTCCAGTAAATTTGTCAGACACGACTTCCCTTTAATGAAACCGTGCTGCGTCTGCTCTATCAAGCAATTCCCTTCAAGATGCCTCGCAATTTCCTCCTTAATGACGGATTCTAACATTTTACCTACCACAGACGTTAAACTAACCGGCCTATAATTCCCCGCCTTTTGCCTGGCACCCTTCTTAAACAATGGCGTAACATTAGCCGTTTTCCAATCTTCCGGCACTTCCCCGGAATCCAGCGACGTCTGGAAAATAACCACCAAGGCATCCACTATCACCTCCGCCATTTCTTTCAGAACCCTCGGATGCATTCCATCCGGTCCTGGGGACTTGTCCACAATCAGCCCCTCCAGTCTGTCGAGCACTGCCTCTCTAGTAACAGCAATGTCATTAAGACCCTCCAGTCCTACCACCTTTCCATCGCTAACACCCGGCAAATTATTCACGTCCTCCTCCGTGAAGACAGAAACAAAAAAGTTATTCAATACCTTAGCCATATCCCCATCCCCTACCACTAGGTCCCCTTTCTCATCCTCTAAAGGACCAACGTTCACCCTAGCCAGCCTCTTCCTTTTTATATATTTATAAAAACTCTTGCTATCTTTTTTATATTAAGCGCTAGCCCAGCTTCATAGTTTCTCCTACCCTTCTTTATCAACTTCTTTGTCAATCTTTGTTGACATTTAAACCTCTCCCAATCCTCTTCTCGCCCACTACTCTTAGCTACTCTAAATTCCTCCGCTTTTAATTTAACACTTTCCTTCACCTCCTTCGTTATCCACGGCTTATTACCTCTCCTCCTACGGTCCTTTTTGACCATCGGAATAAATTTCCGCTGAGCACCAAGAAAGATCTCCTTAATGATCCTCCACTGCTCCTCAGCAGACCCTCCCTCCAACGTGCTCCCCCAGTCAACATTCGCCAATTCTTCTCTCATCCTACCGTACTCCCCTCTGTTCAAACAAAGGGCGCGTGTCCAACTGACCTTGAAGTACCCTAGTAAGCTGCTTAGTTGCATCAAACTACTGAAGTTGAAGCAGTTCATAAAGAGAGTCCACCATTAGCATCCTCTCAGAGCAACTAAGAATGAACAATAAATATTTTCTTGTCACCAATGCCTGTACCCTGGAAAATAATAAATAAAAAGTTTCTACTATGTTTATTACGTCAGATGTGGACTAATTGCATAAAACTGCATTTTAAAATGTCTTATGGATTTTTTCCAGTGTTAAGATTTTTAAACCTCATGCCAGATGTTCTGGAATGTCTTCTACTTAGATTAACCTTGATTATTAAACTAGTTCTTGTTTTTAAATGCAGTAGTGATTGGCTCTTGCATAATTGTGTTAAATTGCTTTTGTACTTGTTGTTTTGCTGCAGACATCATCCTAAAGCCTTTTCGCACAGCAACAACATTGTGTGTACCAGATCCCCTATTTAATGACTGTCAAAGTCACTCTTTTCTCATCCCACTGGACCTTCCAGTTCAGAGAATATTGCTGAATGCCTGCTCAAAAGAAAAGTTTGCAGGCAGTGGTGGTATTCAGTTTGAGGTTTGGTGTAGGTAAGTGCTGAAACCATAGAAACAAATAGATCTCAACCAGTACTGAAATAAGATGGAGACTTAAGTGTGTGGATGTTCAAAATGAGATATGTCATCAACTGCACCAAATTTAAAATTGTTTTATGGTGAACATGTGAATTTGTGCTTATTGTTGAAAGGAGAGACGTGATGTCAAAATTCTTTTTGTCTTTCACTCTTGATGACAAACGTATGAATGCCAAATTTGAAATGATCACTGCAATTTATGCCACAGTATAAAAGGGTTGTTCGTCTTCTTGGGCAATCCTTTGGGGTAGAGGATGACTTGTGCCCATTCTGCTTCGATGGGCTTTGAAATTGCCAGTAAGTCCTCCGCACAACTGCTAACTCTGCCAGTGGAGTAGGTATGCTTGAAGGGTTGGGTAGATGGGCTATTTTGAGGTTTGTACACTCTCTAATGCCTCTATGTGCTTTTATGAAGTCCCTGTGCGCTTGGTGCCTTCTTGAATGAGCCTCCTCCATTTTGTTTGGTCACAAACAAGAATCTTTCATGAGTTAGCGGAATGTTTGATCTCTTGAAGGATGTTTTGAGGACATCCCTAAAGCATTCCTGCTGTTTCTTGCCACAAACAAGGTCCAAGTAGAGCAATTGCTTTGTGAATCTGGTGTTAGTCATACAAGACCTGTGTCCCAATCAGCAGTGTTGGCTTTGAGTTGAAGGAGGGAAAGAGTTAATGAATTTTGTACCTAGAGTATATCACAAACATAGCCCTTCATCATAGCTGACCTTCCCTGGCTTATATTGCTCCTGGCATTAATGTAAATTATTTGTTCATGTTTTACATGCTTTAACTCTCATTTTTATAACAGCAGATAGTTAAATGTGATTATTATTTTGCAGACTTTGCAAATCTTACCTGTTTATATTAGTTGGACATTGTTACACAGATGGTAGTTTACGATTCAGGTTTTTAACAGCTGCTGATGGCAGATCGCGATACTGGCTTTGAACAGGAAGAGTCCTGCTGGAACAGCCGTTTTCGCACCAGCAACTTCAAAGACAGGGGTGCCAATACTGCTGCAGAAGGGGTTTTAAATTGTGACCAGATTAAGCCTGTGTCCTGACTGCAGGACTGTGATTCCTGATTAACTCTGGGCCTGCATCATGACATAGGAAGGAAGACCCAAACTTCTGGCCAGAATTGAGGATTTGTATCGTGGGCAACACTAAGACCCATAATGTATAAATGCCCATTTGTGTTTGTGTTCGAAGAGAAGTCTGGTAAGCCTTAATCAGAACCAGTTCTCTCCCAAAGCTTTGGAATGAAAGCCACTGTATTTTGACTCACTGACAGTCTTTGAGGTATTATTTTACCTACAACAGAGTAATTAGCGCGTTGATTCTGGGTGAGTTGGTCTGGGAGAGCAAGCTGTTGTTGGACCTCCTTTCTTAGTTGGATAGATTGGTTAGTTGATCCTGACTGGCTGAGTCTTGGCATGGAGTAAGCATCTGGGAACAATAGAGCCTATGAACATCCTGGTAATTCAGAAAAGGTACAATGCTTGAACATATTCCTTTTGTTTGCAAGCAGTAAGTCCCTGCATATGAATATATGTTGCTTCGGACAAGTGTAACATAACAAACTCTTAAATTATTACAATTGTCTTAAACTGGTGGTTAAGTACAATTTGCTTTAGTTTTTTCATGGGATTTGAGCGTCATTGGCAAGGTCAACATTTGTTCCCCATCTCTAATTGCCCTTGAGTAGATATGGTGAGCTAACTCTTGAATCACTGCAGTCTATGTGACATAGGTACACCCCAATGTTGATTAGAAGGGAATTCCAGGTTTTTGACCTGAAAATGAAGGAACAGTGAACAATATGTTACATGTCGCGATATTGTGTGGCTTGGAAGAGAAACTGCAGGCCGTGGTGTTCCCATGCATCTGCTGCCCTTGTCCTAGATGGTAGAGGTTGTATGTTTGGTCAGTGCTATCAAAGGAGCCTTGGAGAGTTGCTGCAGTGCATTTTGTAGGTGGTACACACTTGTTACCACAATGTGTCTGTGGTGGTGGGGGTGAATGTTTAAGTTGATAGATGGGATGTTAATCAGTTGGAATGGTGTTGAGTATTCCGTCACACTCTTGACCTTTGCCATGCTGATGGAAAGACATTTAAGGAATTAATACATTATAACTGTCATTTTGTTCTCTTAGGTACTATTACCCGAATGTGAGAGACCAGGTTGTTGCCAGGGGTGTTCTCCCTTTGTCTAAGCTTTGTGCTATGGTGACTATGCAACACCACAAAGAAGTTGGAGTGCAGACATTCGGCATACCCTTAATGCCTAGAACAGAAAATGAAGGACATCCTCCATGTTCTGCTGGTATATAAAAAAATTTTAATTTCTTTAATCTACATCAGAGAAGATTAAGCAAACAGTTGAATTGATCCATATTCAATAACTATTCTTTATCAAGCCTAGTTTATGAGGAGAGGCTGAATAAACTAGGCTTGTACTCGTTAGAGTTTAGAAGAATGAGGGGAGATCTCATTGAGACGTATAAGATGATGAATGGGATGGATAGGATAGAGGTGGAGAGACTCTTCCCGCTCAAAAAAGACAGTAGGACTAGGGGGCACAGCCTCAAGATAAAGGGGAGGCGGTTTAGAACGGAGTTGAGGAGGAACTTCTTCACTCAAAGGGTGGTGAATCTCTGGAATTCTCTGCCCGTTGAAGTGGTGGAGGCTGCCTCGCTAAATATTTTTAAGAAGCGGGTTGATGGGTTTTTGATAAGAGAAGGGATTAAGGGTTATGGGGAGAGGGCGGGAAAGTGGAACTGAGCCACGACAGATCAGCCATGATCTTATTGAATGGCGGGGCAGGCTCGAAGGGCTAGATGGCCTACTCCTGCTCCTATTTCTTATGTTCTTATGTTCTTATGTTCTTTATGATAACACTTGGTGGAACTACATTATTCAGATAGGAATGCTACAGCAAAATGTTGATACATACCAACCTAGAAAATAATCTGACAAACAGCTTCATAAAGCTAACAATGTGCTCCAAAAAGATAAACAGCTTGAATTGCTCTAATTATAGGCCTATGATGTGATACTAAGTTATCTTGTTTATTATTGAGGAAAGTAGTTAATGTTCCATGTGTGGTGAAACAAATTGTCCAAATTAAAAATAATTAACATTTTCTAAAAGTTAAAATGTGACATCAAATAATCATACAATGCCAATTTCCCACATTCTTTTCCTAGACTAGATTACAAAGCTTGATTAGACTCTGAACATTGTACGATCAATGTTACAGCATCAAATTAGTGTAGCTTAACTTGAATTTGATGTAATTCCTTCACCTTTATTTCAGGCATATTGGATGTTAGTATAAGATACAGATGTTCAGTGCAAACAACCGAGGATCCCAGTAAAAGTGTAATAGCATCTCGTGCTGTGAACCTTTCGGTACAGCTGCTCCGGGCTTCAGGGCTACAAGCTGCAGCAAGGTGAGGCAAATGAAGTAATATTTCATGTTCTGATAATTCATCTCTTTGATTTATTGATATTAAATTTAGAATGGGGTCTTCATTATTCAAATCCCATTTTAAAAATCAGCAATGACTATTTTGGGTTTGGGGTTGGGGTGGGTGTGGGGAATGCCGACTTTGATCCGGGAGTGGGAGGAGGGACTCCTGAGACATCCATGGTGAGCTGAGGGGAGTGATGGAATTTACTCAGGTTCTGATCGGGGTGTCCTTTTAAAGATGGCACCCTGATCTCTGAGCAGTGGGGGGGGTTTGACGGTGTTGAGGCCCGCTGCCCTGTGAGGGCATTCTATTTCACCCACCTTGATTTTTTTCTTGATAGTAAGATCTACTGATTTTCTCACCGGAAACAACACTGCCATTTTTTGGTAAGATTTCAAATGCCTAGAGCTTTATAAGTGGGAGTACAAATGGAAAAGTCCATAAAAAGAGGATTCTTAGGGCATTGATTAAGATTTATGCACATATGTACCCAAGTCTGTCCATTCCTGCACGCCTTTTCAAATTATATCCTTTAGTTTAAGTGGCATTCATAATCTCATAATCCCAAATCATTTCACAGCCAATGATGTACTTCGAAGTGGAGGAATTGTTACATTGGGAAATAATCACTAGAGGAATGTATGACAATATTAGAAAAAATATTTCACACAGTAGCTTGTTAGAAAATGGACTGCTTTACCTTAAGTAACTTTTAAGGTGGTGGGTAATTTGGATATGTTTGGAAAATAATGAAGAGGAAAACAAGATCTATCAAACTTGTCCAATATTGTCAGAGTCCAACTCTCACAAAACTTGATTTCCATCATTCCTAACTATCTTCTTTAAGCTGTAATGTCGGTATTCAGTTTTCTTTTGAAAGTTTGCAGTGAATATTTACTCCCTAGTACAGCAAGTTGTTCAATAGCTCCAAGATTCTTATGGAGAGAATTGCCTTCTGTCATCCAACCTGTTTGATGCTTAAGTAAGTTGTGAATCAAAATTGTCTGGAACTTCATTCTGAACTTTCTGAAGGCAAATGTGTAAACAAATGCTTTTTGATTTATTTAATCTTATTTCCAGTTTGGAACGTATCCTTTACCGTTGGCTTTGGTGTTTAGTTGAATTTTTGAAAAAATATCAGAGATGTTACTGATACCAGAATTCAGGGACAGAATTGAAAAGTGATAAGCCTTCGGGATGGTGAGAGTTGTCGAGCAGTGCGCCGTCGGGACAAATCACCGCCAGCCTGTAGGTTCAAAACCGATATTTGGAGTATTGTTTTATCAGCAGCTATTTGCAGGTTAATGAAGGCAGAGCTTTCGTCTTCTTTTACCACCATTATTTTTTTTCTTACCCCTTATTTGAATAGTATGGTATAACTTTTTCTGAGATCTGGTTCCACAAGTTCTAGGAGTGTGGCATTTTGCTGAGTGGCATGATAAAAGTGGGTCCACGTGTGCACTGTACTGGCTCATTCAGCACTGTAGAATGGCACTTCATGGAAATGTTAAAGGACTCGTGAGCTTTTTCAATTCAAATTGAGTTATTGAGAGATGATGCTTATGGTTTTAAAATGCATGCACCTCTCAACAAAGTAACAGCACAGAATCATTTTATTTTCAAAAATGATTGAAGTAAGAGCTCGGTTGAACAGACTGTGACATTCTGAATTAACTCTCCCACCCATGTTTTCTCCTTTTGTAGAGACTTCCAAAAACATTAATAGAAACATTGAAACCAGAAGCAGGACTAGGCCACTGAGCCCTTCGTGCCTGCTCCACCATTCATCATGATCATGTTTGATCATCGAATTCAATATCCTGATCTGCCCCATATCCGTTGATCTCTTTAGCACCAAGAGCTGTATGTAATTTCTTCTTGAAATCAGACAACCTTTTGGATTAATGATTTCCCTACTAATGAGAAACCAATTTCAAACAAAATAAAGCTTTTAAAGAGCCATATATGCTCAATAATAAACGAGCATCCACTTGTTTACCAGGCTAATCATTTAAAATGAGCACATATTACATTCAAATTCAGCATAGTGTTATGCATTTTCCTATCTTTGTAACCTCTACACCAGTTTATTATCCTTTAAATATGAGGCCTGTGCAGCAAAACGTTCTTCTCCAATCTTGCAGCCTACACAATACACTTTCTCCAGCCTCCAATTCCTTTTCCTTTAAAGCAATTCCAGTTTTTTTAAATGTTGATTGAATTGGTATAAACCTGGCTGGTGTTAACTGCAAGTATGGTATATAGTTTTGTCTACAGGAACAGTGTAAGGGGCCACATGTGATACCCAGTGAGAACAGTAACCAGCCAAGTCGTAGTATAACACTTAATAAAGATTATTTAGCACAAGGAATAAAAGACACATATACACAAACAGGACTATAATAATCTAAGACAGTACAAGACCACTTAATGCACCCATGCAATTTAAGCAGGAATTAACCTTCTGATCCAAAGTACGTTTATAAGATCTGAACTCTTTTACGACTGCCCAAACAACATCCAATGCAATAGATCTATAAAGAGGTTATTGCAGAAGGTCGAGGGACATGGAGTTGGGGGTAGGGTGTTAGCGTGGATAGAGGATTGGTTGTCAAACAGGAGGCAGAGAGTGGGGGTCAACGGGTGCTATTCGGATTGGCGGATGGTGACTAGTGGAGTGCCCCAGGGGTCGGTGCTGGGGCCTCAGCTTTTTACCATTTATATAGATGATCTGGAGGAGGGAACCGAGTGTAGGATGTCGAAATTTGCTGATGACACCAAGATTGGGGGAACGGCAAATTGTGCGGAGGGTGTGGAGAGTCTGCAGAAGGATCTAGATAGGCTGGGCGAATGGGCCAGGAAATGGCAAATGGAATTTAATGTTGGCAAGTGTGAGGTGGTCCACTTTGGTAGGAATAATGGTAGGAAGGATTATTACTTACGTGGCGAAAAACTGCAGCAGGCGACGGTGCAGCGGGACCTCGGGGTCCTTGTGCATGAGTCGCAAAAACCCAGCTTGCAGGTGCAGCAGGTGGTCAGGAAGGCGAATGGGATGCTGGCCTTCATAGCGAGGGGGATTGAATATAAAAGTAGGGAGGTCTTGCTGCAGCTGTACAGGTCATTGGTGAGGCCACAGCTGGAGTACTGTGTGCAGTTTTGGGCGCCGCACCTGCGCAAAGATATTTTGGCCTTGGAGGGAGTGCAGAGGAGGTTTACTAGGCTGATACCGGAGTTGAGGGGGTTGAGCTATGAGGAGAGGCTGAATAAACTAGGCTTGTACTCGTTAGAGTTTAGAAGAATGAGGGGAGATCTCATTGAGACGTATAAGATGATGAATGGGATGGATAGGATAGAGGTGGAGAGACTCTTCCCGCTCAAAAAAGACAGTAGGACTAGGGGGCACAGCCTCAAGATAAAGGGGGGGGGGGGGGGGGGGGGCGGTTTAGAAACGGAGTTGAGGAGGAACTTCTTCACTCAAAGGGTGGTGAATCTCTGGAATTCTCTGCCCGTTGAAGTGGTGGAGGCTGCCTCACTAAATATTTTTAAGACGCGGGTTGATGGGTTTTTGATAAGAGAGGGGATTAAGGGTTATGGGGAGAACATAAGAACATAAGAAATAGGAGCAGGAGTAGGCCATCTAGCCCTTCGAGCCTGCCCCGCCATTCAATAAGATCATGGCTGATCTGTTGTGGCTCAGTTCCACTATCCCGCCCTCTCCCCATAACCCTTAATCCCCTCTCTTATCAAGAACCCATCAACCCGCTTCTTAAAAATATTTAGCGAGGCAGCCTCCACCACTTCAACGGGCAGAGAATTCCAGAGATTCACCACCCTTTGAGTGAAGAAGTTCCTCCTCAACTCCGTTCTAAACCGCCTCCCCTTTATCTTGAGGCTGTGCCCCCTAGTCCTACTGTCTTTTTTGAGCGGGAAGAGTCTCTCCACCTCTATCCTATCCATCCCATTCATCACCTTATACGTCTCAATGAGATCTCCCCTCATTCTTCTAAACTCTAACGAGTACAAGCCCAGTTTATTCAGCCTCTCCTCATAGCTCAATCCCCTCAACTCCGGTATCAGCCTAGTAAACCTCCTCTGCACTCCCTCCAGGGCCAAAATATCCTTGCGCAGGTGCGGCGCCCAAAACTGCACACAGTACTCCAGCTGCGGCCTCACCAATGCCCTATACAGCTGCAGCAAGACCTCCCTACTTTTATATTCAATCCCCCTCGCTATGAAGGCCAGCATCCCATTCGCCTTCCTGACCACCTGCTGCACCTGCAAGCTGGGTTTTTGCGACTTATGCACAAGGACCCCGAGGTCCCTCTGCACCGTCGCCTGCTGCAGTTTTTCGCCACGTAAGTAATAGTCCTTCCTACCATTCTTCCTACCAAAGTGGACCACCTCACACTTGCCAACATTAAATTCCATTTGCCATTTCCTGGCCCATTCGCCCAGCCTATCTAGATCCTTCTGCAGACTCTCCACACCCTCCGCACAATTTGCCTTTCCCCCAATCTTGGTGTCATCAGCAAATTTCGACACCCTGCACTCGGTTCCCTCCTCCAGATCATCTATATAAATGGTAAATAGCTGAGGCCCCAGCACCGACCCCTGGGGCACCCCACTAGTCACCAACCGCCAATCCGAATAGCACCCATTGACCCCCACTCTCTGCCTCCTATTTGACAACCAATCCTCTATCCACGCTAACACCCTACCCCCAACTCCATGTCCCCTGACCTTCTGCAATAACCTCTTGTGAGGTACCTTGTCAAACGCCTTCTGAAAATCCAGAAAGACCACATCCACCGGCTCTCCTCTATCCACTGTCCTAGACACATCCTCATAGAACTCCAGTAAATTTGTCAGACACGACTTCCCTTTAATGAAACCGTGCTGCGTCCGCCCTATCAAGCAATTCCCTTCAAGATGCCTCGCAATTTCCTCCTTAATGACGGATTCTAACATTTTACCTACCACAGACGTTAAACTAACCGGCCTATAATTCCCCGCCTTTTGCCTGGCACCCTTCTTAAACAATGGCGTAACATTAGCCGTTTTCCAATCTTCCGGCACTTCCCCGGAATCCAGCGACGTCTGGAAAATAACCACCAAGGCATCCACTATCACCTCCGCCATTTCTTTCAGAACCCTCGGATGCATTCCATCCGGTCCTGGGGACTTGTCCACAATCAGCCCCTCCAGTCTGTCGAGCACCACCTCTCTAGTAACAGTAATGTCATTAAGACCCTCCATTCCTACCACCTTTCCATCGCTAACACCCGGCAAATTATTCACGTCCTCCTCCGTGAAGACAGAAACAAAAAAGTTATTCAATACCTTAGCCATATCCCCATCCCCTACCACTAGCTCCCCTTTCTCATCCTCTAAAGGACCAACGTTCACCCTAGCCAGCCTCTTCCTTTTTATATATTTATAAAAACTCTTGCTATCCTTTTTTATATTAAGTGCTAGCCCAGCCTCATAGCTTCTCCTACCCTCCTTTATCAACTTCTTTGTCAATCTTTGTTGACATTTAAACCTTTCCCAATCCTCTTCTCGCCCACTACTCTTAGCTACTCTAAATTCCTCCGCTTTTAATTTAACACTTTCCTTCACCTCCTTCGTTATCCTCGGCTTATTACCTCTCTTCCTACTGTCCTTTTTAACCATCGGAATAAATTTCTGCTGAGCACCAAGAAAGATCTCCTTAAAGATCCTCCACTGTGGAACTGAGCCACGACAGATCAGCCATGATCTTATTGAATGGCGGGGCAGGCTCGAAGGGCTAGATGGCCTACTCCTGCTCCTATTTCTTATGTTCTTATGTAAAGGCCAGCTTATAGTTACCACCCTGTTTACCATTGAGTAGTTATTCTGGGGAATGTCTTTTAGTTCAGCACTGATATGGAGTTTTAACTGCCTCCACAAAAGGTACTCTGCACACTTGCTTCTGGTCTACTAACCAGCGTAAGTAGTCTCAGGATTTATTTGGTAGCGCAAGCTTTCTGAGTGTCACTCCTTCTTCAGGTGAAGGGGAGTTGTGTTCACAGTCAGGGCATATATAGACATAAACTCAATATACAAGATAATGTTTGGAATGTGAGCCTTTACAGATAATCAAGTCCTAAAGGTACAGACAATGCGACTGGAGAGACGGTTAAGCACAGGTTAAGGAGGTATGTATTGTTTCCAGCCAGGACAGTTAGTGAAATTTTGCAAGCCCAGGCAAGTCGTGGGGGTTACAGATAGTGTGACTTGAGGCCATAGTGTGTGCGGAATTTGGCTATCAGTTTCTGTTCAGCGATTCTACATTGTCGTGAAGGCTGCCTTGGAGAATACTTAATCGAAGATCAGAGGCTGAAAGCCTGTGATTGTTGAAGTGTGCCCTGACAGGAACAGAACACTGTTGCTTGGTGATTGTCGAGCAGTGTCCACTCATCCGTTGTTGTAGCATCTGCATGGTTTCCCCAATGTACCATGCCTCAGGACATCCTTTCCTGCAGCTTATCAGACAAACAACGTTGGCCTAGCCACAAGAGTATGTACCATGTACCTGGTAGATGATGTTCCCATGTGAGACGATAGCATCTATGTCAATGATCTGGCACATCTTGCAGAGGTTGCTGTGGCAGGGTTGTGTGGTGTCACTGTTCTGTTTAAGGCTGGGTGGTTTGCTGCGGACAGTGGTCTGTTTGAGGTTGTGCAGTTGTTTGAAGGCAAGAAGTGGGGTGTGGGGATGGCCTTGGCAAGATGTTTGTTTCATCGATGACATGTTGCAGACTCCTGAGAAGATGTCGTAGCTTCTCTGCTGTGGGGAAGTACTAGACGACGAAGGGTACTCTGTCCACCATGTCCCGTGTTTGTCAGTGTGGTTTTTTGCTATGGCACGTCGGAACTGTCGATCGATGAGTTGAGCATCATATTCTGTTCTTATGAGAGCATCTTTGTGAGTGTAGGTGTCCTATTGCAATCCTCCTCATCTGAGCAGATCCTGTGTATACAGAGGGCTTGTCTATAGGGGATGGCTTCTATAGGGGATGGGTGGAAGCTGGAGAAGTGGAGCATCGTGAGGTTATCCATGGGTTTGCAGTACAGTGAAGTGCAGAGGTGACCGTCCTTGATGGAGATGCGAGTGTCCAAGAATGCAACTAATTCTGAAGAGCAGACCACAGTGAGTCTGATGGTGGGATGGAACACTTGTTGATGTCATCATGTAATTGTTTCAGTGATTGTTCGCCATGAGTCCAAAGGAAGAAAATGTCATCGATGTACCTAGTGTATAGTGTGAACCTGTGCATGAAGATGTTGGCATATTGAGGTGAGAATTTAGTCCCCATGACTGTTCTGCGTGTGTGGATGAAGAACTGGTTGTTGAAGGTGAAGATGTTGTGGTCCAGGATGAAGCAGATGAGTTGTAGAATTGCATCTGGAGATTGGCAGTTGTCGGCGTTGAATACTGAGGCAGTTGCAGCAATGCTGTTGTCGTGAGGGATGCAAGTGTAGAGTGCTGAGGCATCCATTGTGACAAGGAATGCTCCTGGTTTAACTGCTCCATGTATGCTGAGTTTCTGTGGGAAGTCCATAGTGTCACAACAGAAGCTGGGGGTTCTTTGTACAATGAGTTTCAGGATGCCCTGGACGTAGCTGGAGAGGTTCTTGCACAGGGTCACGTTGCTTGATACGATGGGATGGCCAGATGTGTTGGCCTTGTGTATCTTTGGGAGACAGTAGAGATCTCCAACGCGTGGAGTACTTGGATGAGAGCACAGAAGGTGCTCTGAAGGTCGGGGTCAAAGGTCTTGATCAGTCTGTTGAGTTGACCAGTGTGTTCTTTGGTCGGCTCTGTTGTATTCTTTGCTGTTCAGTTGTTGGTACACTTCTTTGAAGTAATCCGTTCTGTTCAATGTGACGGTGGCCCCTCCTATGCGTGCTGGTTTGATGACAATGTTGCAGTTGGTCTTGAGAATGCGGATGGCGTTGAGTTGTGCTTGGATGACCTTCGGGCTGTCTTGTGATTGCAGCTGATGAATCTGGCATTGACTTCCCTCCTGATGGCATGGGCATACGTGTCGAGTCAAGGGCAGCGGCCTTCCGGAGGAGTCCAATTCGATCTTCCCTCTTCGATTGCTGCTCTGCGGATCTGTCGACTGTTCGGGCTCATTGTCTGTCTCGTTGTGTTCACTGTTGGCCTCTTAGAGTTTGTTGAAGAACTCCCACAGCCTCCTTCGCCTGTTGGATTCTTCTGTGTCCACTGAGAGGCTGATGGTGATTTTGGTGATGCCCCATTTCTGCCCCATCACCCATTTTGGTGATGGGGCAGAAATTGAGCCCTCAGCGGAGAACTTTGATTTCGTCTGGTTGAAGAGTGTCGTCCGACACGTTGACAGTGGACATCCCTGCAGTGCTATTGTTTTCTACTGTGGTACTGGGGGAGGCTTGGATGCTGCTGGTGATGATGCCGGGTTCCTCAAGTTTCCTGTTTTTGGGGTGCATGTAGATGATGTAGTTCCGTTGTCTCGTCTGCTTGGCAGTGTTTCACAGCTGGTCTGCGTCCTGAGTGCAAGTTGAGAATATGGACTCTATCTTGGCTTCCAGGTTGTGGTGTCTGCTATATAGCTGGTGTATGAGGTGGTTGAGGAGTGTGAGAGACGTGCGACGGCAAAGTCTCTCAGCGTAGTCTGTGTGATAGGTTGACCTGAGTGGGTTTGTGATCTGTAGTCCTTTCAGTATCTTATCAGCTTTCTTGCATCTTTGTAGAAACTTGATGTCTGTGTTGATATGTGTGACCTTCTTGGAGATCCTCTCCACTTGGAGCCGGCAGCTTGTGGTTTTGACATGGCTACTAACCAGCACCACCTTACAAGCTGCTAGATGGATACTGCCTCTTGCTTCCACAAAAAGATTGCCAATTATATCATTGTTTCCGTCTGAAGATAATCTCTCTCTGTATTTGGCTGCCTGTCCCCTCAGCTTAGAATCATAGAATCCCTACAGTGCTGAAGGAGGCCATTCGGCACCAATGCAACACCTTACTCTGGCTCTCCTCCCACCTCACTCCTACAACCCCATTCAGCTATCTTGTTAATCTTCCTGTGCCGCACATCTTTGGACAATGGGAGGAAACCGGAATACTCAGAAGAAACCCACGTAGACACTGAACCCAGGCCCCTGGCACTGTGAGGCAGCAGTGCTAACCACTTGCCACCATGATGCCCCATTTGTTCGTTTTAACATTAGTATATATATGTCTTCCCTGGATGGTGTCATCATCTACCCCAAAGTTTTTCCTGTTAGCAGAGTGATTTTTTTTTTTGGCCTGTCTATAACTGGGATTGGGATTCCTATCCTGTGGAACACTTTTGAAATGCTGGTGGCTTCTATGGCAATATTGTGCCTTTAAGAAATGTATTTGAGTCTGTTTCTTGTGCAGGATCTGTTTCAGCAGTTTGTTTTATTATTGGTGCCGTTTTGTCTGCTTCTGTCAGTCACTGTTGTTACCTTAGCAGCATAATTGATCTTAATTGCTAAAGTGCTTGTTTTAATCTGGACATTTGCAGAATTATTTTAGTGTTTTCTCCTGGGTTTTGCAGAGTAGGGTTTGATTAGGTTGATTGACAAGTAAGTTCATGTGACTTGGTGGAGCTAGACTTATACAGAAAAATCAAATCAGTTGCTGCTTGGAAGCTGCAAAGAGAATTAGTTCTTTTTCTCCCTGGAGACTGGGATCTGCCAGAGACTAGGTTTATTTGTCTGAAGTTCTGCTGTTTGAGGATATATCCTTCTCTGGAAATTGCTGTATGCGAATCAGAAGCCAGGTTTCTTTCTTTATCTTTCCAGAGGGATTAAAATACTGGAAACATAGCATCCACATGAGCATATCTTTTTTGTGCTGGTTCTGAAAAGGGATTTATGTCTGCGAGGATACTGCTTACATTGGAACTATAGAGATAGATAGCTGTTAAGAATTATACTTTCTCAAGTTTATGTATTTTAACTGGTAAAAGTTGTGCTAATTCTTTTTGTTTTATTCTAACTGTGTTATTAAATTTTGTTTTAATAAAAACTTCCTGGTGGGTCAATTGAATCATACCTGGAGAAAATACTTAATGCTCGTCCTATTGCCAAAATCAATAAAAAGTTTAGGATCTAGGCTAACTTCATGATATATCTTGGAGTTTCTCATCTGGTCCCTAAAGCTTCTAATCTCGTTCTGTGAAATACCTTTGGAAATGCTGGTGCCTTTTAATCTGCTGGCGTTCATGACAGAATTTACTAGTTCAAACCCATTGAGAATAATTGGAATAATTAGCGCACTCATTTTGATTTAAAAATATGAGCTATTTTGAGGCACATTAGTTTTTATGGGATCATATATGAGGTTACATTCTGTCCCATTCCATGACATTGACAATCTAGGCTGACACTTAATTGCACTACTGAGAGTGCTGTAATTTTCAGATAAAACCTGAATCTGTGTCTGTCTGCCCTCTCAAGTGGAAATAAACAATCCTATAACTGTGCAAAGCATAAGGAAAGCCTCCTGGTGTCCTGGCCAATAGTTGTCACTGAAATCATGATAAAATGGGTCATTTGTTTCTGTTTGTGGAACCTTATTGCATGCAGGTTGTTGGTTGTGTTTCCTTCTAATTGCAACACTGGCTATGTTTTAAAATAATTAACTGGCTATAAAACACATTGGGATGACTCATAGGTGTGAAAGGCACTTTATAATTTCATCTTATCTCTCCCTTTCTTTACCCCTACAAAATTCCCAATTAAGGATCAACTCTTTATGAAAAGTAAATAAAATACACAATTTTCACTCATTAATGAGAAAGTGAGTAAGCAGATAACTTGGCACAGACCAAAGGTTTAAGACTTTTCTTGAGCTTGGCAATGGCTCCATCCTGAACATTCAATGAATTGTTGGGGCTCTAACAAAAATAAGGACATTCCATTTTGTTTCAACATCATAAATCAGTATAATATGTTTTGCAAGAGACAGTAAGAAGTCTCTCAACACCAGGTTAAAGTCCAAAGGGTTTATTTGGAATCATAAACTTTCGGAGCGCTGCTCCTTTATCAGGTGAGTGGTGAAGGAGCAGTGCTCTGAAAACTTGTCATTCCAAATAAACCTGTTGGACATTAACCTGGTGTTGTGAGATTTCTTACTGTGCCCACTCCAGTCCAATGCCGGCATCTCCACCTTTTTTACAGGAGATTTTGATGTCCTCTGCATAATGATATACAATATTATATCTGCATGAGGTTTCTTAAGTGACAATTTGGATGCACATGTCAGATGTAGGTGCAAAATTTCCGAACTTATCAACTAATTTTCTGAAGTCAAGCTAACAAATAGAGCTACTGAATTGGCTGAAGTTTCATAATTGCTATTTCTGAAAAACTTCATACCTAATTCTTTGGTAGTTGTGTAACTTTGGAAGTTGAGAAACATTTCTCTGTTTCTTTGAATGCAGGGCTGCAGCAGAAAGGAACCACACACTAAAATACCAATCTGAAATCGGTGTGAATACTTACATTACAATTCATATTTCATTTTTGCTGGAAAATGAAAAACGACGCACTAAGGTGGTGGCCCGTTCATTCTGCCCAGAATTTGATCATTGCTCTGAGTTTCCATGCAACCTCGTCATCCAGAAATCCACTGGGGAGCATTTCAGCTTGGCTGAACTGCTTGAATCCTCAGAGGCCGTGTTTACCATCTATCATCAGTTTACCACAGCAGGTAGCGATGCATTCTGTTTTTATCTTTTTAAATGTACATGATGCTGTTTACTGCCGACCTCTCCTCACCACCCCCTCACGATTAGATTTTCACCGACCTGCAAAATTCCATGGCTCAGCTGATGGGTAGGTGAATTACTTTCTGGCTAGTGCTGGTGTTGCTGTAACTAATTATCATGAAGTGAGCATGGTGGCCCAGAAGAAATTTCTCATTGATGCTTCTTTCCTACCTTGTGGGAATCATAAAATCCCTACAGTACAAAAGGAGGCAATTCAGCCCATCAAGTCTACTGACCGCAATCACACCCAGACCACATTCCCTAAACCCTCATTTACCCAGCTAATCTCCCTGATGCCTAGGATCAATTTAATATGGCCAATCAACCTAACCTGCACATCTTTGGAAATCTGAGCACCTGGAGGAAACTCACACAGGCATGGGGTGAAAGTGACCTGAGCTGGAATTGAACCTGGTCTCTGGCACCGTGAGGCAGCAGTACTAACCACTGCACCCTTTCCTCTCCCATAGTCTAGTTAAAATGCAGAACTTATTTGGAAAAATTGTGGTCAAACATCAATCATTCCCTGTAGCATATTGGTACACTACCGTGCTGTGGCATGGTGAAAAATGTATACCTTAGTACGCAAATGTATACCTTAGTATACCCCACACATCCACCGTGGGTAATCCCCCTAACCTACACATCCCTGGACATGAAACGGCAATTTGCATAGCCAATCCTCTTAATCTGCGCATTTTTGGACTGTGGGAGGAAGCTGGAGTACGCAAAGAAAACCCACAGAGACACTGGGAGAACATACAAACATGTACTCACCCAAGGCCAGAACTGGTCTTGGTCACTGACACTGAGGCAGTAGTGCTAGTTATTTTCCTTATAATTCTAATCTTCAATGTTTTCTTCATTCTTTCTGTTGACAGCTAAACCAAGCACAATTTTAATTGGTTCATCAAGGGACATTCTATTGGGATTTGTACGAATTCCACTGGCAGACCTGCTGTCTAAGCGGACAGGTAATGAGGAATCTGATGCAATAAATGTATTTGTTTATTACCACTAGGAGATAGAATCTAGCGATCTAGGTAGAAGATTTGGATAGTTCAATAATTGTAAAGGAGTAACTTGATTTTATTTGCTGTTCAAAATGCTTGGTTAAATAAATGAGTTTAGCTACAATGGCTACTTTTTTAAAAATGCTAATTGCATAAAAATGAGACCATCAACCTTTAAGGGACCTGCCAAAATGATTCACAATGTGATTATTTGACTCAGCAAGTTGAGAGAGAATGAATGGAGTGAGAAGAAAGGAACATTGGAGGGTGATTTCAATCTAAACACATTGACATGTTTTGTTAAAGTAACAGGACACCAGAACAGCTCTCCTCCCTGCTCTTTGCTAGGAAACAGGACCGAACAGAGAACAGAAAAGAATAAATCTTAGTTGGAGTGCCAATTCCCTAGTGTAGATATGATGTTCCTCCAACTTCAGATTTAGCTTTTACAAAGAAATGCGATAATAATCCATCTTGCATTCAGAAACTTTGAAACATTGAGTTTGGACAATGGCAAGGCTCTGAGTCATCCACACAGTGTGCAAGTGAACTAAGCAAATCTAGCAAATTCCCTTTTCTAAAGTACATTCGTGGAAGAGTGAATTATATGGTCATTTTCTGGGCACTCTCCTAAAAATACTAGATTTTTTTTAAAATTCAATTTTTTTGGTAGAATTTGAATTTATGATCTCCAGGTTGTTTGTCCAGTACTTTAACCGCTAAACTGCTATATCCATGTTGTCAATATGTCAATGAATTACATATTCTTGATTTACATGCTATTATGTTTCTAAAACCTATAACTGTATATTGAATGGGCTCTCAAAATATTTATTTTGTATTGTATGTTAAGGCATCTCTGGTTGGTATGCAGTGAGTCTTCCAGAAATTACAGCTTCTGCTCAATCTTGTGGATCTCTACAGAACTTGGGTGGTGGGCTCGAGATTTCAATCCACTTTGCACATCCCAGTGATAGACAGCAGGTCATAAAGGCTGCTGAGACGTTAGATTGGAAGTATGGAACAAGTGAGGAAGAAAGTAAAGAGGGACAATCCTCAGAAAGTGGCATATCAATAATGCTAACTGTATCACGGATATGGCTTCCATTGCACTGTGTAGTGTTGGCTGGCCGTGCACATCTGGATAAATCCACTTTCTGTTATCTCCGGTATAAACTGTATGATAGAGAGGCCATTTGCACATCACTTCAAAAACCAGTCCTGATTGAGAACGAAAGTCGTGTAACAGTGAACTTCGACGAAGCAAAGACTATATATCTGAAACGAACCCAATCGTTGATCTGGTACCTAAAGGAAGAAAGACTAGAAGTGCAAGCATGGCTGGCATATGGGAAAGACAACAAGACTCTAAGACCTTGTGATACTGATCAGCTAATTGGATATTCATTCATAGATCTGTCGACTTTAGCGGAGAAACCTTCAAGAAAGCTTACAGTTAGTGGTAAGCCAATTTAGTTTAAATATTTAAAAATTTGAGGAGTCTGAATCTTCCCTAAATCTTTGTGCCTTGCTTCTTCTTTGCCTGCTTTTAAAAGCTGTCTAAAGACTTGCCTTCAACGGCTGTTTTAGCCCCTGAAGTACATTCTACCTTTTTTTGCCTTTGTATTGTCTTTTTCAGAGTGCAATCAGTGAAACCTAGGAATCTTTCTGATGCTTAAAGTACTTTATAGTTGCAAGATGATTTTTCATGGAGAAAGAAAACTAGTTCATTTTTTTAATCAGAGGAAATCAGTAACATTTTGAAAATACCTACCACCTAATATTTCTAACATTGCAAAGCCAAAAGAATATTTTAAATTACTTGCTGCTCAGCAAGTTAGAACTTGTATATGCCTATTTTTTCCCTGTATGTATATATAAGTACAGTCCATCTTTGAAAAAGGATTTTGTTAGTGAAAGCATGCATCAGGCAACAAAAGGATCAGTATAACAAAAACATGAATGCTTCAAAGTAGAGAGATAAATGCATTCATTACTTGCAAGCTCACATTGTTTTCAGCTTGTCCATGTTGTTGAGATGTTAGAAATGTTACAAATTTATAATAATAGTGAAGGAAGGGCCAGAGAAGTTCCAAAATGAATATATTTCTCCATTTGATGTATCCTTTTCTTTACAGGTGTTTATCCGCTGTTTAAGCGAGGTGCTTCTGACTTGTCAGGTGCTGCTGTAAGGTTCCATGTCACACTACTACCTCATGATTTGCCTTCCACTGATGACTATGCTTCACCGAGAATAAGTGATATTGAGGATGATCAAGAAGATGTTCCACCTATTATTGAGAAAGAACAAACGTCAGAACCACACATTGATAAAGAAATGTCCACAGGTTCTAACACTGAATGCAAAAAACTGGTGAATGAGATTTCTGAGGTGGACCTGGCTAACACATTTGCAGTGAATGTTGTAGTAGAGAGAGCTATGCATCTAAGCTTGAAAGGTAAGAATTTTTCATCTTACATATACATATATATGCTATCTCTTATGATGTTGAATTGCAGCCAGTGATTAATATCATTTTCTCCAGGCCCCAGATAATTTATTAACGACAGTAGAGTGAGCATAGAGCATCTCATTTATAATGTAGCATGATATGAGTTGATTCTTTTTTTAAGCATTCTATGGTTTTGCTGCTGCTTTGATACTTTGATACTATGGTTCTGAAACACTTTTGATATGGGGAAAAGGTATAAATGAAAGGATTTTCTTCCATCCAATGTGAGTGAGGATAACCAGTTCTACCCCAGTTTCTTAATAGCCCCTTGAAATTTTTTAAACAAGAGCTGGAGGAGGTTGTATGAAGCACAAAATGGCGGCTAATGCCTTTCAGCGGAAACTGATGTAGCTGACTGCAGTATTCTTTTAATACCTGACAGCTTTAAATTTGTAATGAGGCTCTGGATTCTATTTTATTCCAGCTAAGGCAGACTTGTTGGTGTAATCTAAGCTTCCAAGTCTTTCTATCGTGATCTGAGAATTTTGAAATTTCCAGACCATACCTCTCGGAGTCATTGTTTTAAATTGTTGGCCCATTACTGTTGATTAGTACTACATTCTCAGCAGGTAATTAGGAAATCTGTTTGACTTCCGTTTGGAATGCTGCCCATGTTTCTTTGATGTGCAGTTGCTGCCGTTAGATTGGGGTAGGCAGGTGCAGTAAGCAGTCTCACAAAACTAGGTTAAAGTCCAACAGGTTTATTTGGTAGCATGAGCTGCACTGGTAGCAAATCCTGCACTCACCTGATGAAGGAGTGGCACTCTGAAACTTGTTGGACTTTAACTTGATGTTGTGAGATGTTTCTTTGAGGTTGCCCCACTCTGGTTATCACATGTCTCTATTTGTATGACTCCCTCGGCTCTTATTTTATTTACCAGTACATAAGCTGAAAATAGAATGCAGAAGATCAAATATTAGAAAAATATTACTAAGATAGTATGCTTCTACCTTTACAACATCCTGCTTACTGACAACTGCAACATCAAAGCCTTCAATCAAAATATGGATTGGGGCATAGGATTGAAATAAGTCCAAAATCCATTTTGATTCTGTGTTGAACTGTTAAATCACTGAGAAGGATTGGAATTCACAGTATCCTGCCTCATATTTCAGAGTTCATGTACCACAAACTTTGTAATAGCGGTTTGAACTGCTATTACAACACAACTTTGATGTACTCTGATTAGGGTATGGCAGAGAGGCTATAAATAATAATCTTAGTCAAAGATATAATCCCTTTCATCTACTGACTAACTGAGGGTTTTGTCCTGTACGAATTTTTCATAGAAACGTGGAAAACAGCCTTTTGAGAGTGCTCTGCCATTCAACATGGTCGTGGCTGATCCCCTATCTCAATGCCATGCTCCAACTTTAGGGTCTAGAGATCTATCTGTTTCCGTCTTAAGGATATTCAGTGATCTGGCCTCCACAGCTTTCTGTGGTAGAGAATTCTGCCGGTTCACCACCCTGTTGCGTGAGAAAACATTTCCTCACCCCACTCGTAAATGGTCTACTCTGTATCCTGAGACTGTGACGCCTTGTTTTAAACCCTGTAGCCAGAGGAGACAATGTCCCTGCATTCAGTCTGTCCAACTTTGTCAAACTTTACATGTTTCAATTAGATCCCCTCAGATTCTTCAAATGTTCCAGTGAATACAGGCCCAATTGACTCAATCTCTTCTCTTATATGATAATCCTGCCAGCCCAGGAAACAGTCTGGTGAGCCTTTATTGCAATCCCTCCACGGAAAGTGTATCTTAGATAAGGAAGCCAAAACTGCACACAGTACTTCAGGTGTGGTCTCACAAAGGCCCTGGACAGCTGCAGTAAGACATCCTTGTTCCTATATTCAAGTCTTCTTGCAATAAAGGCCAACATATCATTTACTGTACTAACTGCTTTCTATACTAACTACTTGCTTTCGGTGGCTGGTGTACCAGGGTACCCAGGACCCTTTGCACGTCAACATTTTCCAATCTATCAGCATTTAAGTAATACTTTGCCATTCTGTTTCTCCATTCAAAGCGGATAACTTCACATTTATCCAGGTTTTATACCGCATCTGCCAAGTATTTGCGCACTCACTCAACTTGTTTAAATCACCTTGAAGCCTCTTAACGTCCTCCTTACCACTCACCTTCCTACCAAGTTTCATGTCATTGATAAACTAAGAACTATCACTTTTGGTTCCCTCATCCAAATCACTGATGCATATTGTGAATAGTTGGGGCCCAAGCACTGTTCCCTGCTAGTCATTGCCTGCCAATTTGAAAAAAGACCCATTGAATAAATGATGCGTGCAGAAATGGAACAGCAATAATTATGGGGGATTTCAATCTACATATTGATTGGTCGACCCATGTTGGAAGCGGTGGGCTTGAGGAAGAGTTCTTGGAATGCTGCCGGGATAGTTTCCTTGAACAGTGTGTGCTGGAGCCGACGAGGGAGCGAGCTATCTTAGATCTGGTGTTATGTAATGAGGCAGGTAGAATTAGGGACCTTGTTGTGAGGGATTCTCTTGGGAAGAGTGATCATTGTATGGTGGAGTTTTTGATGCAGATGGAGGATGAGAATGTAGGATCCCGGACCTGTGTCCTCTGTTTGAACAGAGGGGAGTACGATAGGATGAGAGAGGAATTGGCAAATGTAGATTCGGGGCACAGATTGGGCGGTAGGACTGCTGAGGAACAGTGGAGGATCTTTAAGGAGATCTTTCTTGGTGCTCAGCAGAAATTTATTCCGATGGTAAAGAAGGATCATAGGAGAAGGGATAATCAGCCGTGGTTAACGAAGGAGATAAAGGAGAGTATTAAATTAAGAGCTGATGCGTTTAGAGTGGCTAAAAGTAGTGGGCGAGTAGAGGATTGGGAGAGGTTTAAAAATCAACAAAGAATGACAAAGAAGTTGATAAAGAAAGGAAGGATAGACTATGAAGCTAAACTAGCGCTAAATATAAAAAAGGACAGTAAGAGTTTTTATAAATATATAAAGAGGAGGAGGCTGGCTAGGGTGAATGTTGGACCCTTAGAGGATGGGAGGGGGGATTTAGTGGTGGGGGATGAGGAAATGGCTGAGGCCTTAAATAAGTTTTTTGCCTCGGTCTTCACGGAGGAGGACGCAAATAGTTTGCCGGGTATTAAAGATAGGGGGATGGTAGGAGTTGAGGACCTGAATGAGATCACTGTCACTAGAGAGGTAGTGCTCGACAGACAAGTGGGACTGATGGTGGACAAGTCCCCAGGACCGGATGGAATGCATCCCAGAGTTCTGAAGGAAATGGCAGAGGTGACAGTGGATGCCTTAGTGATTATTTTCCAAACCTCGCTGGATTCCGGGGAAGTGCCGGAAGATTGGAAAACAGCTAATGTTACACCGCTGTTTAAAAAGGGTAGCAGGCAAAAGGCAGGGAATTATAGGCCGGTTAGTTTAATGTCTGTTGTAGGAAAAATGCTTGAATCCGTCATCAAAGAAGAAATAGGCATCTTGGGAAGAATTGTTGGTAGAGCAGACGCAGCACGGATTCGTTAAGGGGAAGTCATGTCTGACGAATTTATTGGAATTCTATGAGGATGTGACTAGTGCAGTGGACAGAGGGGAACCGGTGGATGTGGTGTTTCTCGATTTTCAGAAGGCGTTTGATAAGGTGCTGCACAAAAGGTTGTTACAGAAGGTTAGGGGGCATGGAGTTGGGGGTAAGGTGTTAGCGTGGACAGAGGATTGGCTGTCAAATAGGAGGCAGAGAGTAGGTGTCAATGGGTGCTATTCGGATTGGCGGTTGGTGACTAGTGGAGTGCCGCAGGGATCGGTGCTGGGGCCTCAGCTATTTACCATTTATATAGATGATCTGGAGGAGGGAGCTGAGTGTAGGGTGTCGAAATTTGCTGATGACACAAAGATAAGTGGAAAAGCAAATTGTGCGGAGGGTGTAGAAAGTCTGCAGAGGGATCTAGATAGATTGAGCGAGTGGGCGAGGACCTGGCAGATGGAATACAATGTTGGCAAGTGTGAGGTTATCCACGTTGGCAGGAATAATAGTAGGAGGGACTACTATTTAAAGGGTGAAAAGCTGCAGCATGCTACGGTGCAGAGGGACCTGAGGGTCCTTGTGCATGAGTCCCAAAAACCCAGCCTACAGGTGCAGCAGATGATCAGGAAGGCAAATGGGATGCTGGCCTTCATAGAACTGGGGTATGAGGAAAGATTGAAGAAATTGGGGCTCTTTTCCCTTGAAAGACCCCGACTGAGGGGGGATCTAATAGAGGTATATAAGATTATGAAGGGTATAGATAGAGTAAACAGAGGTAAGCTATTTCCTATAATAGAGACACGTAGGACAAGGGGCCATGGACTTAAGGTGAGGGGGGAGTGGTACAACACAGATATTAGAGGGAGGTTTTTCACACAGAGGGTAGTGGGGGTATGGAATGCTCTGCCAAGTAAGGTGGTGGAGGCAAACACGCTAGAGTCCTTTAAGAGTAACTTAGACAGGCACATGACTGAGTTGGAGATGGGTGGATATAGGAGAACCTTTTAAATAAGGGTCATTAGCATTGGGGCGCCCCTGGTAATGTAAATGGGTATAGTATGATAATAATGTTTTTTTTTCTCTTTCATTCACAGGTTTTAAGTCGGTCCACCTCGTGTCCAACGAGGGGCATACAGGTGATGGGTCGTACTGGGGCTGCTCTTGCTTGTTCGAGATTGGCCTAGTGCTTCATGTCGTTAGTGTGTGCCTAAACTGGACAAGATACTGGGCAAGACGACAGCTCAGTGACTATCGCTGATTGCTGTGCAGACACATGGATTTGGGCTGGTGTCTGTGGGGGTTTGTGCATTCTCCCTGTGCTTGCGTGGGTTTTCTCCGGGTGCTCCGGTTTCCTCCCACACCCCAAAGATGTGCTGTTAGGCTGATTGGCAGGAATAAATTGTCCCTAAATCAGTTTACCTCAATCTGGATGGCCATAAAACTTTAGATAGGGCTCATGAGTAGCGAGGTGGACTGGTGGTGTTGAGATGGTGGTGCGGGCTCGTTGGGCCGAAGGGCCTGTTTCCTGAGCTGATTTTGTTCTTCGTCTTTCTGCAACTGTACAGGGCACTGGTGAGGCCGCAGCTGGAGTACTGTGTGCAGTTTTGGTTGCCGCACTTGCACAAGGATATTTTGGCCTTGGAGGGACTGCAGAGGAGGTACACCAGGCTGATACCGGAGTTGAGGGGGTTGAACTATGAAGAGAGGCTGAATAGACTGGGCTTGTACTCATTAGAGTTTAGAAGGATGAGGGGGGATCTTATTGAGACGTATAAGATGATGAAAGGGATGGATAGGGTAGAGGTGGAGAGGTTCTTCCCGCTCAGAAAGGACAGCAGGACTAGAGGGCACAGCCTCAAGATAACGTGGGGGGCAGTTTAGAACGGAGTTGAGAAGGAACTTCTTCACTCAAAGGGTGGTGAATCTCTGAAATTCTCTGCCCGTTGATGTGGTGGAGGCTACCTCGCTAAATATATTTAAGACACAGGTAGATAGGTTTTTGGTAGGCAAGGGGATTAAGGGTTATGGGGAGAAAGTGGAACTGAGCCACTTCAGATCAACCATGATCTTATTGAATGGCGGGACAGGCTCGAGGGGCTAGATGGCCTACGCCTGCTCCTGTTTCTTATGGTCTTATAATTCCTACTCTGTTTCCGGTTAGCTAACCAATTCTCAAAATTCTTAATCCATGCTAATATTACCCCCAATCCCATGCACTTTGATTTTGCACACTAGCCTCTTATATGGAACTTTATCAAAATATTTCTAAAACCCACTGGTTCACCCTTATTTATTCTACTGGTTACATCCTCAAAAATACTCCAGTAAATTTGTCAAACATAGAGGTGTTGATGAGAAGCCTGGATAGAAAACCATTTTTGGCCCAATTTAAATAATTTGTCCTTATTGTAGTTTGATGGTTAACAGCATTTTGGGCTCTCATATATTTACATAACTCACAATCTGTTACTCACAATCTGTTTTAATGCTGTCTGGATTTGGTTAATTTATGCTCAAATTAATGTTGTGTTCATCATTGAATGGCTTGTTTCTATACTGTAACCGTAACATGATCCAGTGTGTATTGAGTATTTCAACAAGCCATCAAGCTTAATTCCACTCGCTTGCTCACTTTCAAACCTTCTAATATCCTGGGAAGAACAGGATGCTGAATTTATCATGAAGAATAATGAAACATAAGGATTACTTGGAATATAAAGTACAAAAACGGTCCATCCTGCTCAACTGGTCTGTGTTGGTTTTTAAGGTCAACGTGAGCCTCCTCTAATATTGAAAACAGAAAATGCTGTATTAGGCCAAGCAGCATCTGTGCAGAGAGAAACCATTTTTCCATAGAGCTGTCTGCCGAGCTGAATATTTCCGGCATCCGCGGTATTTTGCTTTTGTATGAGTCTCCTCCAGTTCTGTCTACCTGAGCTCAATCTTTGAGCATATCTTTCTGTTTCCCTTGCACACCACTGGTTTCCTTTCTAAAATCAACTAATCTGTTCGTCAAAACCATTTTGCACGGTAGTTGGTTCCACATTCTAACCATTCTGAGTAAAGAAGTTTATCCTTATTTCCCTATTGAATGTGTTAGTAAATATCTCATATTTATACCATGCCATTTGGATTCTCTTACAACTGGAGCTGTTTGCTCCACATCTAAACTGTCCAGCCCATTTATTAATTTAAACACCTCAAGATCTTCTGATTTCTTAAGATAAAAGCCACAACTTTCCCAATACCTGTGATCTCTCCGAGCTTCTAGTTTTTTTTTAAAAGTATGGAAACCAGAATTGAGAATTGTGCACAGTACTTGAAGTGCAGTCTGACCAGGACCCTATACAATTTTTACATAGCTTCCCTACTTTTGAATTCTATATCCCAAGTAATAAATCCCAGTGTTTTGTTAGTGTTTTTAATTGCTGACCTGTAATATTGTTTAGTAATTTGCTCACCTGGATCCCTAGCCTTGCCAGCGACATCCACATCTCATCAAATAATACCTTTTTTTCAAGTTAGCAACACCATTTACCACGCTGCTATTGATACTGAATACTATTTAAACAGCAGCTACTAAGTTGCAAGATACAGTTACTTTCCCATACCTATCATGCAGTTTATCATACTGATTGTTGTGAACTTATTAAGCTCAATGACCACGCGATGGTCTAACTTGCTATTACAACAGTTATTTATTGTATTCCATTCATGCACATGAAGAGCTGTTAAAAGTTCAAAAATCAACTGATCTTTAATGCCTAGAATGTGAATATTAACAATTTTCATGTGTTCCATACTGCTACTGTAAAAACTTGAAAGTTGCACCCTTCCTGTCTGAACATGCACTCCTCCTGTCCTTTAATTAGCTCCAAGTCTGATAGCCATTTTTGGGATGCAACAGCAAAATACCTTACTGATTTATTCAAAAAGCACAATTCTTTGTTGACGCTATCACCCAGAACTAACTTTGGTCATCCATTCAGGCCAGCTCTTCATGCTTGGGTCAGGGAGTGGTTTCCTTTGTTTGCATAAATCCAGTTAGTAATACTTGCACCATTTCTTCAAACATGTTGGCAAACAGGACATCTGATAGCTACATGAAATACATCCTTTGTGTGAACACTAAAGTTGCACAATGGTAAACTGGGTCTCGGGTAACATTACATAATTTCTCTTGTGTAAATTACAGCAGCCATGCAACTGAATTTTAAATATTTCCAGTTCTGTAATTATTCCTCCTTTGGGAAAGGACCCAGAGCCCTTGTTTGGCTCATCTATTTATGGGTGCACATGCCTCTAGAAAGTACCTAATGGCTTTTATTTAATACTTAAAATAATGCTACCTGTTTCCTCAAAATCTATCGATCTGTTTCCAATATGCTATTCTCGAGTGAAAGAATCCGACTTTTTCAAGAGTTGGATAAATAATCAAATACATGATTCACGTTTTTCTAAAATCAGTTTCCCGTGCACATGCTGACCTGAATAAATTGAGGCAAATTGAGCCACTCTTTGTAATGTACACATTAATGGTTTATGTGCTGTTTTCAGTTATGAACCGTCAGATGGTTGTAGCAGTCTTTTGTCAGCTTTTTCTGATCCAAATTCAGTTGTCTTACGTGCGCAATGTTCATTGAAACTGTACTTTTGCCACTCTGTAACAGTTGAGCATAAGCTAATAACCCTGGCTCACATCACATGCTGTTTGTGCTTGTGTACAAAAGGAGAAACGGGATCTGTGTGTATTTTGCAGCACAATCTTCTGCTTTGTGCAATCAATCCATTTATACTGTGAGAAAGTGAGGGTGAAAAATAAACCACGGTTTAGATTTGAATAACAAGACAGTTAATGGGAACTGTTAGATCAGAGTTAAGTAATTCTTTTTCTTTTTGTCAAATTTCCAGTAGCTTTTCACCCCTCTAGTATTGTGCAGGGAATAACCCATGCTGTAGTGCAGTTCTGTCAGTAGTGGCAGCAGCATCCTGCCAGTACCACATGAGCCTGAAGATTGTCTGTTGGCAACCAAGTCTACTCCAGGCCTGTCCTCAATGAAAACATTATCTTAATATTTTATTTCTACAGCCTGAGTATGGACGACAGTAGAAACATTACCAGTGCTGCCCTGGGCAAACTTGAATGTGGATTACAGGGTCAACGGCAGGGTTCTGAAGAATGTGAAGGAAGATAGAGATCTTGGGGGTCGTATCCACAGACCTCTGAAGGTTGCCACTCAAGTGGATAGGGCCGTGAAGAAGACTTATAGTGTGTTAGCATTTATTAACAGGGAGTTTGCGTTTAAGAGTCGTGGGATTATGCTGCAACTATACAGGACCTTGGGGAGACCACATTTGGAATATTGTGTGCAGTTCTAGTCACCTCACTATAAGAAAGATGTGGAAGTATTGGAGAGAGTGCAGAGGAGATTTACCAGGATTCTGCCTGGTTTGGAGGGTAGGCCTTATGAGAAAAGGTTGAGGGAGCTCAGGCTTTTCTCTTTAGCTCGGAGGAGGATGAGAGGTGACTTAAAAGAAGTTTATAAGATGATGAGGGGGATAGATAGAGTGGACATTCAGAGGCTATTTCCTCAGGTGGATGTAGCTGTTACTAGGGACCGTAACTATAAGGTTCATGATGGGAGATACAGGAGGGATGTCCGAGGTAGGTTCTTTACTCAGACTGTTTGGGGTGTGGAATGCACTGCCTGCTGTGATAGTAGAGTCAGACACTTTAGGAACTTTCAAGCGGTTATTGGATAGGCACATGGAGCACACCAGAATGATAGGGAGTGAGATAGCTTGATCTTGGGATCGGACATAGCTTGGCACAACATCGCGGGCCGAAGGGCCTGTACTGTGCTGTACTGTTCTATGTTCTGTGTGGTGCAGACCAGGAATCATTTGAATGTCTGCCAGCACAAAACATTCACTAAGGCCATTCCACTTTTCAACGTGTAATAATGGGTGTTAAAGCTTATTTGTTAGTGTCACAAGTAGGCTTACATTAACATGGCAATGAAGTTACTGTGAAAATCTCCTCGTTGCCACACTCCAGCGCCTGTTCAGGTACGTGAGGGAGAATTTAGCATGGCCGATGAACCTAACCAGTCTTTCAGACTGTGGGAGGAAATCAAAGCACCCACAGGAAATCCACACAGGCACGGGGAGAATGTGCAAACTCTGCACAGACAGTGACCCAATCCAGGATTTGACCACGGATCCCTGGCGCTGTGAGACAGCAGTGCTAACCACTGTGCCTCTGGCTGAGGCGATCCACATCCTAGTGTAAAGGATTGATGGTGATTCCTGTAGTATTACTATCTCCTTAACATTCTGGACTTTTAGGGGAATATAATGTTGCTTTGTTGCTCTAAAATATAGCCGTTAGTGATGCTTGCATTATTTCTTCAAAAATGTTGGCAAACAGGACTTCTGCTATGACATTGATAAACTAAATCTCAATTAACATTATAAAAATTCTCATGTATAAAAATACAGCAACCACTTCAATTCATGCAACTGAATTCAAATATTTTCATTTTTTAGTTTCTTTTAAAAACATATTTATAGTTCGAAAATGTATTTTGCCCAGAGGTTAGAGAGCTTCTAGAATTCACTGTCTAAATTGGTGGTTGAAGTGGGAATACGCAACCCATTTAAAATGTTCCTGAGACTGCATCTGAAGTATTGTACAATGCAAAACTATGGAACAGCTACAAGAAACTGGGATTAAAATGAGCAGCTTTTCTTTTTTTTGGCTGGTGCAGACAGGATGGGCTGAGTGGCCTCTTTCGTAACTTTTCTATGGTTCTGTGCAAACAAGAAGTGACAACTGTACAGCCAGGGGCGTACTGATCAAGTAAGAATTAAAAATCACCAAACCTAAAATTTTAAAACTGCAATTCAAAAAATTAGGAATGGCTTCCAATAAGAAAGGGAGCAGGTAAAATTGCTCAAAGGTTTTGTGAAAAACCTTCCTGTGGCTATCAGTGCCAAGACCCTTCCTGCTAGCTTTCACCGAAACACTGTCCACTCATAATTTGAAACCATGCCAGATTGTAAAAGCCATAAAGCCAACCTTGCAATTTTATTGATGCATTAATGTCACAGTTTAGCACTTTATTAGTAAAATATAAATGGGCATAAGAGTTCCCTTGAATTGGCAAGAATAATAAATAACAGCATTACAAGAAACTAAAATTTTGAAGGTGGCAGCATCATAACATACAGGGAACAAGAGCCCCCACACAAAAACAGAAAATGCTGGAAAATCTCAGCAGTTCTGACAGCATCTGTGGAGAGAGAATTGAGCCAACATTTCGAGTCTAGATAACCCTTCGTCAGAGTCCGCCACGGTTAGTATTAATTAATGGCATGACATCAATGGATCTTTGAGCCATTCGCAATGTTTCAGGAGGCGCTTTACATTCAATGGTTTGATAGTAATGAAAGGATTTGTACTGTATATAACGTAGCAACTGTTAAGTCTCCTCCGTAGAGGAGGTGACACTGTTGAAAATGATGGTGCTTGCTAGTCGGAAAACTGTTCCGAGAGCTCAGCAAGATATTAAGCATGCAATATGGTGCCATACTCCATAATCAAAAGTTGTGTATGTTCAATATTGCAAAATCTTGTGTACAAAATTATTCATACAAAGGTTTGTATTGAAAAATACACTTTGATGGAAAAGGAGCATCTAAACAAAGGGTTTGTAACTGCTAAACCTAGAAATGAGGTCCAATTATAACTTAATGAACTGTCTTTGGGAAAGAAATTGCTGACGAGTATTCCAAATGTTAAGCAAAAACAGAAAATGCTAAAAAATCTCAGCAGGTCTGATAAAATCTGTGGGGAGAGAATAGGGCCAATGTTTTGAGCCTAGATGAACCTTCGTATGAACTGGGATCAAAGAAAATCAGCAGAGATTTATACCAGATTTATATTTGAAACATTGGCCCTATTCTCTCCCCACAGATGTTGTCACACCTGCTGAGATTTTCCAGCATTTTCTGTTTTTGTTTCAGATTCCAGCATCCGTGGTATTTTGTTTTTATTCCAAATGTTCATTTTTTTTTTTCAACTTTTTGTTCTTGACAAATTATCTTTACCTTCAGTTCTTTTATGACTCAGTCAAACATTGAATGTTATTTCTGTTTGCGTGACAACATTATGATTCCTGGAATCCAGTTTGTATTACCTGAAATTGCATAGTCTGAAACTGACTCATTAGCGTTGACAAGTATTTAATTGGGATGGCTCCTTTCTTCCCCCTTGAATTGAACAATGTGAAAAATACCACACTGAGCATTATATAAAATTAATGCCTGGAACTTCCTGCCTCCCCAGCATTGGATTTGGGGAGTACCCCAACGAGGTGTCCTTGGGGACCCATCTTGGAAGTTCCCAGATCAGACTTTATGCAGTAGTTGTCCAGAGGCAGACATTCCCTGAACATTTGTGCTGCACTGGGAACCATCCAACAAAGCAATTTAAATCGCTAACTTTGGATGGCTCTGCCGGTTTTAACCAATAGTTATTCTGAAAGAGCTAGAAGAAATAAAACCACTTTTAACTTCAGCACAACAATCTTAAACACCCAGACTAAGCCCCACACAAGACACCGTCCACACTCCAGGTCACACCTACCACCACCATTCCCATGGATTTCCCCTAGTTGTGGAGATGCCAGCATTGGACTGGGGTAAGCACTGTAAAAAGTCTCACAGCACCAGGTTAAAGTTAGCTATGGTGTGGAGATGTGGAGTCATGAGCATTCCAGCCTCCGATCTTCAGGTAAGCGTTCTCCAAGGCAGCCTTCACGACACATAACGCAGAATCGCTGAGGAAAAACTGATAGCCAAGTTCCACACACATGACGACGGCCTCAACCGGGATCTTGGGTTCATGTCACACTATCTGTAACCCCCACGACTTGCCTGGACTTGCAAAATCTCACTAACTGTCCTGGCTGGAGACAATACACACCTCTTTAACCTATGCATAACCCTCTCTCCATTCACATTGTCTGTACCTTTAAGACTTGATTACCTGTAAAGGCTTGCATTCCAACCATTATCTTGTAAATTGAGTTTGTATCTATATATGCCCTGTTTGTGAACAGAACTTCCACTCACCCAATGAAGGGGCAGTGCTCCGAAAGCTTGTGGCTTGTGCTACCAAATAAACCTGTTGGACTTTAACCTGGTATTGTGAGACTTCTTACTGTGATTCCCCCAGTTGCGCAGGGCTCCCCCCTCTCTTCCATGCCAGCAGACCCAACCAGTCAAATTCCATTCACTTACCTGGACACTTCTCTGGCCTGATAGTTTCACTGGACCCTTTAAAGCCATCTGCTTTACAGCAACCAGTGCAGCCTGAGCTCATATTGTGCTGTGACGTTTGGGGTCTCTTGTGATGCAGGTTGTTAACAGCTTCAGCCAGTGGAGGATGGAACTAAGCACTTCCAGAGTACTCAGTGCACTTGAACTCTTGTAATTCCAGCAAATCTACACTTCACACACTGTGGGAATTATGGTCCAATTTTAATAAACTATTCTAGGCTATTTGCATTTTATGTGAAATTTGACAAATTGAATAATTGTGTCCAATTCAGGTCATCAAGGCACATAGAGAGGCATTCAGGCACTGGAGAGAAGAGTCAATGTCAATCCACTGATTTATGGGAAAAGACTGGTTAAAGTTGAGATTTTCTGTCTGAAAAAGAGGCAACTGAGAAGTGTTCTCGTAGAAGTATTTAAGATAGTGAATAGTCTAGAAAGCCAAGTCTAAAAAATTATTTCAAATTAGATCAGGAGATAGAGGAGTGACCACTTGTTCAAAACAGTAAACGATGAATAATGACTGTCAGGAAGCTGTTTTTCCTGTATGAGGACTGAGCTGCAGTCAAGTGGTTTGATTTGATTTATTGTTGTCACATGTATTAGTATGAAGTGAAAAGTATTGTTTCTTGCATGCTATACAGACAAAGCATACCGTTCATAGAGAAGGAAAGGGGAGAGTGCAGAATGTAGTGCTACAGTCATAACTAGGGTGTAGGAAAGATCAACTTAGTTTTAGGATAGGCCCGTTCAAAGGTCTGATGGCAGCAGAGAAGAAGCTGTTCTTTTGTATCTTTTTCCCAACGGAAGAAGGTGGAAGAGAGAATGCCTGGGCTATGTGGGGTCCTTAATTATGCTGGCTGCTTTTCCAAGGCAGCGGCAAGTGCAGACAGAGTTAGTGGGTGGGAGGCTGGTTTGAGTGATGGATTGGGTTACATTCACGACTTTTGTAGTTTCTTGCGGTCTTGGGAGCCATACCAAGCTATGATACAACCAGAAAGAATGCTTTCTATGGTGCACCTGTAAAAGTTGGTGAGAGTTGTAGCTGACATACCAAATTTCCTTAGTCTTCTAAGAAAGTAGAGGCATTAGTGGGCTTTCTTAACTATCGTGTCAGCATGGGGAGGGGACCAGGACAGGTTGTTGGTGATCTGGACACCTAAAAACTTGAAACAAGTGGTGGTATAATTTGAGAACAGTTGGAGATTGCAATCACTGGGGTGGTGGTTGGAAGGGATGTTTAGAACTTTTCTGAATTGATTAACTGTAATGGCCCAAATAGCTATCCTCATCCTTCATTATTTTATACTTTCTAAAGTGGTACTACGAATATCTATTAAATATTTCCTGATCCTTTCATTTGAGTTGCAGCTTTGTTAGTTGGACTATTGAATCTTATCTCGTATGAGTAATATTACTCCATTTGCAGAAAGACCAGAAACTTTTGTTTTTCATTTTGATTATGTGCTGCTAGATGTTATTTGTAGCAGAATCTCTTCACAATGTTGTGATGCTTTCTTAAGGAAGAAAAGCTAAAAAGTACAATATTTTGAAATCCAGAATGACTGCATTTGGTCTCAAGAATAAAAGCTAATCTGTCTTTCACTTTCAGGTGTAAATGCTCACCACTCTTCCTGCACTAGTTTTTGTTTTTATGTCAGTACAAGGGAATTTGATAAGAAATGTAACCCATTGCAATAACCTCTGTGAAGTTTTAGCAGCCATGGAGCAAGGATTACTAAAAATGTTAGAAATGAAGTTGCTGTGTATGAGATATTCGGGACCTGTATTTGTTCATGTGAGCGCAAGTGTGTTAAAATGTGGAATGTCTATAGTATCTACACTGGGCACGTTTGGATCTTAGCCTTTACAGGCAGTTGTTTGATGCAGAATTGAGGACAAATTTGCTTTTGATATTACAATGTTAGTTGACATTTATTTCTGTAAAATCTCAACAGTATTTATCAAGTTCATTTTATTTGTTCAACTGCAACTTTTTTTATAATGGTTTTTTTATTTTTAAGGATGTCCCTTGACAGAACAAACTGGTGTTAAACCCAGTTGTTATGTATCATACGCTACACCAGTCGGTCCCACTCCTATAACAACTCATCTGATAGAAAATGCGTACAGCCCTGTGTGGGACCACCAACAGCAAACAAGGTATTGTATGTATTGTATGATGTTTGAAGATGTAACTTAAGTCAGGTTTTTAAGAGAAGTAAGAGCACCAGCAGTTTGAAAGAGTAGTAAATTCTCCAAATCTTCCAGAGTAAATGGACTAACCTCCTATTGTTCACCAGGATTATTACTCCAAAACAAAACTTGGTTCTTGTATGTTCTTGTGGAACAGGAGTAGACTATACAGCCCATCAAACCTGCTCCAGCATTCAACATGATCATAGTTGATCTTTGAGCCTCCCTCCAGTTTCCCATTTACTCCCCATATTCCTTGATTCTCAAAGAGATCGAATAACTCTACATCTCTGCCTTGCATACATTCAAGCCAGTCTGTGGAATTCACTGAAGTAATTGAGGCCAAAACATTGTGTGTTTTCAAGAAATAGTTAGATGTAGCACTTGAGGCAAAGGGGATCACAGGATCTGGAGGGAAAGATCAGACTGTCGATCAGCCTGAATGATGGATGATCAGCCATGATCATAATGAATGGCAAAGCAGGCTCAGAAGGCCAAATGGCATTCTCCTACTCCTATTTTCTGTTTCTACATAGCTAAATATTGGCCACTGTTTGAGGAAAAGCCAGATATTTTGGCATCTGTTTGACCAATTTGATGAATTTCCAACACCCTGATCTGCTCTATCACCAAGACTACCTATCCCATGTCAATAATATTGCATATCTCTGTCCTGCTATTGAAATTCTAATCTGTAACTTTGTTCAATGGTTTCAATGCATTCCTGACCAGCCTCATTTTGCACCTTCACTAAATTAGCTCATCCACATCCTAACGTGCACCAACTCCTGTTCAGCCCTTTGCCTTTATCTGTCTAGACCACCAGCTCTGGAATTGCCTCCCTAAACCTATCTGCCTCTCTACTCCTTTAAAACCTACCTCTTTGAGCAAGCTTTTGGTCAGCAGTTTGTTCTGTGCGGCTCAGTGTCATATTTTGGTGATGCTCCTTTGAAGCACCTTGGAACACTTGAGATGTTGGAAATTTATAAGAAACAATAGCAGAACCATAAGACCAATTCTAATTGACTTCTCGGATGGCCCAGCAACTTGTGAAAGTGAATCAAGACCATAATTTTCATTTTTATCTGAACTTTTCTCAGTTCAGGGGACTGCCGTGCAGAGATGAGAGTACTCATTGAAGAATATTTTGGCTTTGCTTTAGAGGTAGAAGTTTATTCTATTTCAAGTTGTATCAAATGTCCCATCAGACGTATTACTTAGATGTGCTCCATTCAACATGGAAAGCAGCAGATATCACTGTTACCTTGTTCACTTCCAGAAAATAGGAAATTAGGAAACTGAAAAGAGCATTGAGCAGTCATTGTGCGCGTTGATGGCAGAGAACAATGTGAGCTGTGTGGGGGAGTCAAAGAGAGAGCATTGATTTCTGCTGTTGGGATGAGGGCCATTTATTTATCTGGGGAATTAACACTAAAATGGTGAGTAGAACAATGATTAATTCTGTTGTTTGCAGTGACTTCCATTTATATAATTGTAGGCTGCCCAAAGAGTTATTACTGGACCCACAGCAAACTCTGGTTTTCAAAGTGTGGCATAAAGCAGGTAACTGTTTTAAAAACGTCGTTTTATTCTGTTTATCTGTTTAAATTATTCTGTTTCTTTAAAACTTAATAATTGTACTGATATGCCTAGGATGTAATAGAAATTAAACCAACACAAGTAAATGTGTTGTTTTCAATCTGTGAATTACTTAACCAGAACATGTTACAAGTGTAATATATACTGTAAAGTTGGGTGGATGCCAAATTCTACCCACAGTGAACTTAATTGAATTTCATCATGCACCCTCTTGAGTTAGATTTATACATTGATCTGATCGTAAACTGGAAAAAAAATGTGTATGTGAAAGAGAAGTAAACTAATAAAAGGAAGTAGCCTTAAGAAAAACACTTCTGCAGAATTTGAAAACAATACATCCCCACAAAGTACTTGCTGAGAAAATCCTGAGTTCCAGCCATGTTGAGTTAACAGATCTTGAGTGTTGCACTGAAATGGTGCACTTGACCTACACACTGATGCATCAAACTTGAATCATTGGAAAGAAAAGGTTCTTTCTAAGGCCAATGAAAGCAATATAAAATGTAAATAATAACATTCATAAGGCACATTATGTTCACATCAGTGCATTATCAGTTCTTATTAAATGCTGCGATTTGTGTCCTAGATATTGACCGGGTTATAGGATTTGCCACTGTAGATCTTTCTGCTTTATTATCCGGATTCCTATCGATTTGTGGCTGGTACAATATCACTGACTTTAGTGGCCAGTGCCAAGGACAACTCAAAGTAGCAATCACCCCTTTGGAGAATATCCATCATCTGAGAGAGAAGAGATGGATCAAAAGACACAAACAACCAGCTGGTTCTGTAAGTATTTTTATTGATTTGGTGGCAAAAAGTAAAGCTTGGACACTGAAGGTACATTGCGAAAAATAATTGGTCTGAATGTAGATAATTTCCATTCAACACCAAAGGTAGTGCAATGAATTAGCATTAAATTATCATTAAATTGTTACTGTAGACTGGCAGAAGATGCACTTACTGGCATTAAAATCCCATTTGTCATCCTTAGCCTACTTGTTTTTCTTTATTCATTCAGGGGATGTGGGCATCGCTGGTTGGGCCAGCATTTATTGCTCACTGCTAATTGTCCTTAACTGAATGGTTTGTAAGGCCATATAAGAGTCAACCACATTGCTGTGGGTTTGGAGTCAAACGTAGCCCAAAGCAGTTGAGGATGACAGATTTCCTTCCCTTAAGAACATTAGTGAACCAGATGGGTTTTTACAACAATTGATAGTGGTTTCATGGTCATCATTAGACTTTTAATTTCACCACCTACCATGGTTGGATTCAAATCCAGGTCCCCTAGGGTATTAGCCTGGATCTCTGGATTACTAGTCCAGTGAAAATACCACAACACCACTGAGTCCCCATTGTTTAATTGGACAAAATTCAAACATCACGATCTCCCTTAAATTTATTAAATGATCTGCTGTTATTTAAACTCTTCATGACATTACAGGAAGCATTTGTCTTTGTGTGATTTGTAAATCAATAAACAGCAGAGGACTGCAAATAAGTCTTGGGGAATTCAATTAATATTGTCTCACCTTGTTCTCCACCTGTTGACAAAGTTAATCTGTTTAATCCCAACCAGGTTAGTATCATTCAAGCATATATCAACAGGAAATGGCAGAGAAATTTATATACTGTTCCGAATGAGAAGGAGACGAGGGAATGCAGGAGGAGGCATTTATAAAGTGTTTATAGTAGCAAAGTTTATTTTTTTCCAAATGGTATGCCAAGAAAGCGATTTAGTATAGTATAAATAATAATTTGACTTTAATATTACAGGCACCTACCCTTGAATCATTGTCATATAGGACGAGTGCCACGTATAAATCTTTCCCCAGTCATATCTCCAACTATTCAGAACAACTCATCACATCTCTGAATGCTGATGCTTTGTCTGGCAATGACAGGTACGCGAGTGTACTTTTTTAAAACATAAGATTGTTAGGGTAAAGAAAATGTAAACTGCTGATTTTGGAAAAGAAAAGATTTGTGCCTGATGTTACAATTATTTTGACTAGAAAATTTTGGCAGGCTTAACAAGTAGAGAGATTAAACAGTGAACTTTGTTTCAGTCATGTGCAGTTATCTTTCATGTTAACTTAATTAATCAAATGGGGCTAATGCAAACTATAATTGAAATGGTGTTTCCAACTTCTCAACAGATCAATCAACACAGAAATCCAAACCTCCCGCCACGAGGAACATATGAAAAATATTCGTAGATTCCATCAGTCCTTGCAAAGTGCTGGGTACACAGAATCACTTTCACAAACTTCACGGACTTCACTTTTCAGTGCTCTAAGGTAAACCAGTTGTTTTTAAGTTAAAGTTTGTAATTACATTTGTATAAAAGCGAAGTACTGCAAATGATGGAGACCTGAAAACACCCAAGTACCCTTCCAATCTTATTAAAATAGTTCTACAGCTTCTCATTCATAGAATCATAGAATGATATAACACAGTAGGAGATCAGCATGTGTGCCAACTCTTTGTCCCAATTAGTCCCACTCCTCTGTTCTTTCTCCGTAATATTACAGATGTTACTGCTTTGAGTATTTACTCAATTCCCTTTTGACATTTATTACTGAATTTGCTTCCACCATCCTTTAGAGCAATGCATAACAGACCATAACAACTTGCATACTAAATTTATTTTTTTTCATATCGCCTCTGGTTCTTTTGCTGGTTACATTAAGTCTATGATATCAACTCATCTTTACACAATTGGAATATTCACAATATTTAATTCAATCTACTGTCCTTTTTAAGAATAGTTAATACCTTGACAGTCACGACAGATAAAAGTACAATCCCATGCCAAAATTGTTCATCTGATTCTCTTCTAAGCATCAGTCTTCAAAATAACCATTGTGTCAATGTTTAATCTCATTTGACTCAACAAGGACAAATAGAGAAGACTTGAATCATCCTGAAAGAAATACCATATGTAATCACCACTTCAGAACCTTGATATAGTCTCTTCACAGAATTTAATTGTTCACCAGATACTAACATTCTTATTGCTCAAGCCTGAAAATGTATCTTTGAGCTAGATTTATATTGTATTAGAGACTTTGGGCTACATTTTTCTCCGGCCCTTGGGTAGGCATTTCGAGGAAGGGGTGTAAGGGGAGAGGCCAGGAAATTAGTGGAAGCCCCACTGGGTGGCTCCACGAAGCATACTTGCTGCCAGGGAAATTTCCAAGGGATGGGCTGGGAACAGGATCGGCTGCCCACTCCACAGCGACAGGCAGCCAATGGAAGTGATTAAGGCCCCAGTTAGGAGCAATTTTTGCAGCTATGTGGGTGGAGGAGCCACACCGCTAGGTGCGGAGGTTGCCAGATTGATGGAGACTGCTGGCTGGACAGTGGTCATTGCAGTTGGAAGCTCCATATCCATCAAGAAGAGGCATGTGCATAATAGGACTCAGTAGTAGCTGAGCCCAATTTCAGCAGAAGAGTTCCCCCTTCATCCCAATGAATCTACCAGCTTTGCTCCTGTTTATTTACTTGCTGCTGTGAAGGCCAGTGAGAATGTCTCCTTGTTGAAATTTCCTTCAAGTTGCTTATCTGCCTCAGTAGTGCCCACCTTCCCCGTGAGGAGTTACCAAGGCTCCAGCGCTGCAGGACATCAAGAGCTATTAAGGATGGTGAATGCAGTAGCAGCCAATTAGTGATAATATACAGAATAAGAATTTATTAATTTTGACTACTATTATTTTTACTATTGATTCATGAAGAATGCTCTTTGGTTATCCTGACCTTAAGGACCCGAGTCTCTCTGGAAAATCTAACACTTTCTTTAGTTTAGAGATAGCAGTTTGTCGAAATACTGTAGCAAAATATTATGCTTGAAATCCTCCCCTTTTATGGACAGGTTAAGGAGATCCGTTTATGTGATGTGATTATTTTGCTCTTGTAATCTAGCATAATGTAAGCATGTACTGTGTTTGATTGCATCACTAGCATGTTGTATGTACATCAAGGTCGTAAGGATGTTAAGGGTACATAATGTGGTAGCCTGGAGTTTCCTGAGAATCTCATTAGCATGTCCCAGAACATGTGATGCAGAGTGTGATGATACATGCATATGTGAATGACACTTGATCCAAGAATAAAACTACATAGCAGCTAAGTTGCTTTTAATTTTCTTCTTTTAAGATTCATGTTAAGATTGTTATTAGAATCGTGCCTGATAGCCCACCTCCATATTGAATGGAGAACATGTGACAATGTAATTATTTTTCTGAGAATTATTACTTCTCAGGATTTACTCCAATTTTTACACAAATTCAACATTTCAAAATTTTTTGGGAGAATTCCACCCAACATGATTTATTGGATCTAGCATCTTTAATCATTTTTTACTAACCTGCCTATAGTGACTAAACTTAAAGTTTAAAGTTTATTTATTAGTGTCATAAGCAGGCTTACATTAACACGACAATGAAGTTACTGTAAAAATTCCCTAATCGCCACACTCTGGCACCTGTTCAGTTATGCTGAGGGAGAATTTAGCACTGCCAATGCATCTAACCAGCAAGTCAAGTCTTTCGGACTGTGGGCGGAAACCAAAGCACCTGGAAGAAACCCATGCAGACATGGGGAGAATATGCAGATTCTGCACAGAGTGACCCAAGCTGTGAATTGAACTATAACTACACTGTGGAAGGGGGCTAATTATAAAGCTTTCTGTGTCTAAAGGATTATCAAATTGAGATTACTTTGTCTTAAAAAAAAAACCACGTGAAAGTTAAAAGTAATCTTGTATGTCTTTTGCATAGCATTAGAATGCCGACATACACCACATTAGTTCTTTGCAATGATGTACTCTTCTACCCACCTCTGCCATATTGATCTAGCAGGTGTGGTGAACAGTTACCAAAGTTTGAAATCAAGTAACGGGTCACCTCCTTGTGCTCTTGTCCATGAAGGTTCAACAAGACCAAATGGTAGAGGATTTGAGGGGTAATAATTCTCAGAAAAATAATTACATTGTCACATGTTCTCCATTCAATGTGGAGGCGGGCTATCAGGCACCATTCTAATAACAATCTTAGCATGAATTTTAAAAGAAAAGGTTGAAAGCAACTTAGCTGCTATGTAGTTTTACTCTTAGGTCAAGTGTCATTCATATATGTGCATATCATCTTGAACTAAATAAAATTGATTTTGTTTACTGCACATGAGATTTTTTTTAATATGTGCAGGAGGAATCTCAGTGAGCTGGATGATATACAAAGATACTTCAGTCAGAAGCTGTCTACATCCCCATTTTCTCAAATGATAAATCCCACCTCAGTGCAAAGAGCAAATGAAAATGCCGTGAGCTATCAACATAGATCATCAAATTCTGATGATGAACAAAATCTCTTGAAGAAGTCAAGC
This sequence comes from Carcharhinus amblyrhynchos, assembly GCF_965287045.1. Lineage (NCBI taxonomy): Eukaryota > Metazoa > Chordata > Chondrichthyes > Carcharhiniformes > Carcharhinidae > Carcharhinus > Carcharhinus amblyrhynchos. The sequence continues at coordinate 88,932,295 of NC_137333.1, read as the reverse complement.
AAACTGGTCTCTGAAACTCACAACTTCATCTGTGGTGAGCAGAAACAAGTCTTATGTTATTTATTTGATTACAGCGCGCTTATTTTCTTATCCAGTTTCACAAATGATGATGATGATTGGGTGGCACAGTGGTTAACACTGCTGGTTCAGAGTGCCAGGGACCCAGGTTTGATTCCCATTCCCAGCTCAGGTCACTGTCCGTGTGGTGTTTGCATGTTCTCCCCATGTCTGCGTGAGTTTCCTCCGGGTGCTTCAGTTTCCTCCCACATTCTGAAAGATGTGCTGGTTAGGTGCATTGACCCGAACAAATGCCGGACTGTGGCGACTAGGGGGAATTTCACGGTAACTTAATTGCAGTGTTAATGTAAGCCTTACTTGTGAATAATAAATAAACTTTAAAAATTTTAAATTAATCAAACTTGCAAGTTTTCTGTAGAAAATAACTTTAACCTAAACTTTGCAAGATGAATGGGATCCTCCATATACTGGCAATGTGAGTTTTGAAATTAAAAGGAGGATAGTATTTTGACCAAGCAAGGCTCTTTAGAAGTAAAACAAGCCTCTCATTTTATAAGTCAGGTGACAAATTTGACCCCCAAAATATTTTGTTCCAGCAATCAAAAAACTGCTATTGCACATCCTGCTAAAAGCATTCCAGTTGTGTTTTATTCCAGATTTATATGTACTAAAACCTACAGAACAGACTTTCTGAAAGGCTAATCAAAGTCGTTTTTAATACGATTCTTCAGTCTTTTCATTGGATGGTTGTCTCTCTGGTTCTTTAAACTAGAATTGATAGTTCAAAAGCTGTTTTGTCTTTGCACCTTGTGTCTTTATTTCCACACAACCTAGTTAAAGTGTTATAATTGATATCCACAGAAAAGAAGTGCAATTGAAATGGTCTTCATTGTCACATGAAGATGCACAAAAAAGCAGTTATTTATTTGATTATTAGTGTCACTAGTAGGCATACATTAACAACCACACCACAACAGCGATGAAGTTACTGTGGAAATCCCCTAGTCACCACACTCCAGCATCTGGAGGGAGAATTTAGCATGGCCAACATACCTAACCAGCACATCTTTCAGACTGGGAGGGAACTGAAGCATCCGGAGGACAGACATGGGGAGAAAGTGCAAACTCTGCACAGACAGTGACCCAAACCAGGAATCAAACCCAGGTCCCTGGTGCTGTGAGGCAGCAGTGCTAACCACCGTGCCACCCTTGTTAGAATGATTTGTATGTCACTAGCTGTCATAGCTCTGAATTTGACATGTTTTTGTCATTTACATATAACGATATTTTTAAAAATGCATGTTCTCACGAGGAACAGGATAAGCACCAACTTCTATTCAGCCAGTTAATTTGCAATAATCTGCAAATAATTTATGATTATGTGCTTTTTGCAGGCCAATGCTACTGGATATCATTCTATTCTCCAGTCCGATATCCTCTGCCCTGGTTCTGTGTTTCCTCTGTTGTGCCACGTGATATTGCACATTCTCACGAGTTTGAAGTATTGGTTTTAGCTACTTGAGTATTACTCTGAGTAATCTGCTTTGCTGAAAGGCAGTGACTGAAATCCTAAATAGTTTTTCCTCCGCATGCTTTTTTTATATTAGGAGAGAATTAACCTAATTATAATTTCATTCACCAATCTTACTACTTTGATGAGACCCTTATTCTCTCACCTTCCTCCCACTCTGGGGTGGGGTGGCTATGATGCATATAGCTGCTTCATTGTGGATAAATCATGTTTTTAGCATTATCTCTTGATATATTGAGATGCAATCTCAATCCAACAACCAGATACATTTATATACTATACTATTCTATACTAAATCTATGCATTGGCTTTAGATACCATATTAACAGGTAAACAAAAAAATCTTATTGATGAGTGAAAAATATTGGCCAAATTACTTTTGTATTCATGCCCATGTTTGCACTTTAAATACAACAGGACTGCAAAAAGAAAACAAAGCTGACATTACTTCTCCAACAAAGTCTTCTCAAGGCACAGAAAAAGATTGGGAGAAAATTGCTGAAGATGAGCCACAGCAATTAGAAAAAGGAAAAAATAGAAGCTATAGTGAAGTTTTCCCATATTTGCAGTCACCAGAGAGGGAAAATCTGAAAACCTACATTCCTCAGATCTGTATGCAAGGAAATTCAGAGTTGAGACAAATTACATCTGATGAATACTTTGATCAAGAGCAGATAGATTTCCAGAATATTGGATCCAATGTAGAAATGGGAAACCAGCAAAATGACAATAGCAGTGAAGAGTGTAGTGAAGAAGGATATGAGGAAGATGTGATACTGCCAAGAACCTTAAATGACATGACTGCTATGACTGACAGGACCAGCCCTTGGTCAAGTATCTTCTCCGATTTAGAAGAGAGTTGTAAGCCTGAATGTGAAGGTGTGAGAGAGACCCCGGAGCCAACTAGAAATGGAAATCTGGCTGAGGAAGAACAAGCAATTCCTGTCCATGTACAAATTGAGCTGTTTACTAAGAGATTGCAAAATAAAAATTATAATCTACCTAGCAGTATCGCAGCTGGTGAGCCACCACATACCGAAAGAGCATCATCAGTAAATGAAGGAATAAACCTCAATATGCCAGACAGAAATTTAGTTCTCCAAGGTGAACAATTCACAGAAACAGTCTTAGCAGAAATACAATCCTCAGATGATGAATACTTGTTTTCCTCAAACCCTGGTGAAGAAGAAGATTTGCAAGAAAATGGAGCTGTTACAGAATGTGATATTCTTCCCAGTGGAGAATCTTCATTTACAGATACAGAGAAAGGAGGCCTAAAAATAAAGAGTATTCATGAAGGCTACCACCACAACAACAGAAATAAAGAAAGTGGAAATGAAAACCAAGAGTTATTCGAAAGGCAGAACCATGAAGACACACAGTTCTCTAAAGCTGGTGGGGAATGTGTTCAGAGGAGACATGTGGAGGGTGAAGATACAGATTCATCAGAAGATACTCATTCAATCAGATTGTATCCTTTTGTAACTACAACTTTTTTTTTAGTGAACTTTTATTCAGGCACATACTTGTTCCTCCAATCTTCCATTGAAAAGCTGCTATGAAAAGCATTTCTGAAATATTATTTGTGTGTAGTTAGCCAAGTACCATGGCACTTTGGACAGAATCTTACTAGAATTTGGCGATGTCATTTCTGGTCAGAAAACCGGTGTGGAGCTGTTCAGCCCCATTGGCCTGGTTTCTCCTGGAATATTCATAATTTAGGAGCAACAAAAAAAGTGTGCAGGGTTTGTGCTCTTAAACTGGCAGGACAGTGATTCTTAGAACCAGCAAAGCCAACTGCACAGAAAAGGGCAACCTGATGTGAACAGAAAATATAACCACCACCACAAAGATATTAGGTACCCTCTCCTGATGACACAATGAAATTGGAAAGTGCAGTCGCACCAAAGTGAGCAACTTTTCAATTCTCACAGGATTTGACCCCAGCGCCCCTATTATTCATCATTTATATAAATGACATAGATAACAATATGGGGGGTGATATTAGTAAGCTTGCGAATGACACAAAGATTGGCCGGGTGGTTAACATTGAGATTGAGTGTCTTGAGCTTTACGAATGTTCAAACTGGATGGTCAAATGGGAAGACCAGTAGCAGATAGACTTTAATCCTGAAACGTATGAAATGATGCACTTTGGGAAGAGTAATTGGTAAGGAGATATTCAATGAATGACATGACAAAAGCATGTTCTGAGGAACAAAGAGACGTTGGTGTGTTTGTCCATTGATTTCTGAAGGTGGAAGGGCGTGTTAGTGGGGTGGTGGAAAAGATAAATGGGACACTTGCCTTTATCCAATGAAGCGTAGATAACAAAAGCAGGGAGGTCATGTTGGCTCTGATGAAGAGTCAGCTAGACTCAAAATGTTGGCTGTACTCTCCATAGATGCTGTCAGACCTGCTGAGATTTTCCAGCATTTTTGTGTTTTTGGTTAAGGTCATGTTGGAGTTGTGTAGAACTTTGGTGAGGCCACAACTGGGGTACTGTGTATTGTTCTGGTTGCCTCATTATAGCAAGGATGTGATTGCACTGGAGGGGGTGCAGAGAAGATTTACCAGAATGTTACCTGGGATGGAACATTTAAATTATGAAGAGGGGTTGGATAGGCTCGGGTTATTTTTGTTGGAGTAAAGAAGTTTGGGGGAACGACCTCATCAAGGTGTACAAGATTGAGGGGCTTGGACAGAGTGGAGAGGAGCAGCTGTTTTCCTTAGTCGACGGGTCAGTCATGAGCAGACACAAGTTCAAGATGAGGGGTAGGAAATGTAAAGAAAAGTTTTTTTTTACCCAGAGGGTAGTGGCCGTCCAGAATGTGCTGTCAGAAGTGAGTTGCCTCACATCCTTTTTAAAAGTCCCTGGATGATTACTTGGCACATCATAACATTCAAGGTTTTTGGCCAGTGCTGGTAAATAGAATTAGGTAGGTAGCTCAGGGCTTCCTCACATGTCAGTGCAGATGCAATGGGCTGAAGGCGCCCAGTTGCACAGTGTGATTCTGTAGACAGCCTGATCACAAAGATTGGAGCTGGGGAAGAATGTAGCACGTTCTCATTGTAAATTAGGTTATACTGAAGAAGCTATGTATTTTGTGCTCTTAAGATCGCCGATGTTAGTAATCTTTAACATCTTAATTCAGATCTAATCCAGTTATAATTCCAAACTTTTTTCTCCCACCAAGTCATTTAGAAGCTTCAATGCGGGTGCTAAATGTCGCACAGTCATTCCATACAGCTGCAGCAAATCCAGTAAGTCACAGAGATTACCTTGCATTTGTTACACTGGTCAGAAATTGCACCCACTTTAATGTAAAATTGTATATTAACTATATGACAGCAAAATTATCTTATTGGCTAGGTGAAAGTTGTGGTGGCAGGCATTAAAAATCAATTGTACGTACATAATGAAGGAGACCTGTTTGTTCTCTCAAGCAGCTATATGTACTGATGATAGATAAATTGTCTTAAAAAAATTGGAGAATTTCCTAGAAATTCTCCTGATTTGGCTGCAGTTCTGTTCTTTTCATTTTACCTGCAACGAGGGTCACATTTCAAAGTAGTGGGTGAATGTTTTGTAAGTTCATGCTATTTACCAGGTCAGATAGGCCTGAGAATTCTTGATCACCCTTCTTGTAAATTCTTTCTGTATGTTCATATATTTGACTAGGTTAGAAAGTATTGGAAAGGAAAAAACAATTATCAGCTAGACTTTTACAAGTAGATAGAGCAATATGTGAGGTAGTACACTTTGTTTATGTGTCGGAGATGGAAGTGAAAACTAAATGGGAAGCAGTGAAAGCAGTGTGAGGTTTCAATTAGAAAAAGCCCATTAATTGATTCTCTGGAACTTCACTCAACACTTCACCTCCATCAGATCCTAGATCTCGCATGAGTGCTTTCTTATTTTTCAAATTGAGTTACTGCCTGTACCTCAATACTTTTATTCCTTGGGAAGAGATGCATTTTGTATTCCGAAGCTACAGTTTGGGTTCTGGATTCAACTGAAGTGCTACCAACTTGTACAAACCTGCCTGCTATACTTCTAGCTCCTTACTCTTTGCCTACCTGTTCATTGTTTTCTTAGTTGTATAGTGCCATTTGTTTTGTAAATCAAGTTAATGTAAAGTTTAAAATGTATTTATTAGCGTCGCAAGTAGGTTTACATTAACAATGCAATGAAGTTACTGTGAAAATCCCCTAGTCGCCACATTCCAATACCTGTTCGGGTACTCTGAGGGAGAATTTAGCATGGCCAGTGCACCTAACCAGCACATTTTTCAGACTGTGGGAGGAAACAAAAGCACCTAGAGGAAACCCACACAGACACAGGGAGAACATGCAAACTCCACACCGACAGTCACACAAAGCTGGAATTGAATTTGAGTCCCTGGTGCTGTAAGGCAGCAGTGCTGATAATTGTGCCGCCCATAATGTAGCACCTTTAAGCAAACTAATTGTCATTTAATAGGCTTGTTTTGTTAAATCAAGGCCAGAGTGGCTGCCTGGGCTATTTTTGAATTTTCCATATTTGTTTTGTCTAATTGGCCTGGATTATTTTCTGGGTTTTTCTCTGTCCCAACAGATTGCATGACTTTCCGATGAGGTGGGGAGAATACAGAAACCACCACAATTGTGCAGGACTGCTAAATGGGCTGTTGGGTCTTTCTCTGTCCATCGTTGCTCAAATCTAAATAGTATTCACACCATTCCCTGACATTTTAAGGGAGAAGAAAAATCAATTGCCTTTCCTCAGTGCAATTATTTTTAATGTACCTTCTGGGAAATACCTCCAGCAAGAACTTAAACATGAACATTTTGTCTCTCCTTAAGTGGCTGATGAGCTCCTTTGCACTGTGGATTAAAAACATGTTTGTGCCAACTAAGTGCTCAAAATAACCTGGCCTTTTATGCTTCTTGGCAGACTCCTTCTGCTATGCAGGAAGATTATTATGCACTTGTCTTACGTAACTGGATTCTTATTACAGTATTCTGACACACAATGTTCCATTAATAGTGTTTACTTCATTCAGGCTGCCCTGAAGCCTCAATGCTGCAATCATATCTGTTATGAGATAACTACAGCAGGCAATATGTATTTAGTACACAGTAAACAGATCACTTTTATACATTATTTTAAAGTTTACATTTATGATTTGGTATATATTGCTCATGTATTAAATTCCACTGATATTTAATTCTCACAACTTAAGGATAAATGTTTTAAACCCGTGGTTTTTATCCACAGTTCTTGGTATATTAATTGATTTGAGACATGCTACAGATTGAGGTGCTACAACTGACTTGAATAATCCTGGGTTGAAAGGGATGGGATGGAGGTCAGATGCTAGTATTCCCACTCCTAATTATGATCAAGTAGCTGGTGACAGCACATATGTGGGAATACTCCATTGCTTTTCCAAATGTTATTTTTAACTTGTTCAGGTGCCACGGAGTAGCAACACAGCAGCACCACAACTGAGATCAAGAATAGGGCAATGCGATAAAGCAAATCTTCATCCCACTGCAGTGTTGATAATATACTTTGTTTCTCCAAAATGTTTTATTAGCACTCCATTCTTTTTGTTTATTTTAGATGTTAACAAGGTGCTGAGCCACAAAAAGACTTCTGTTGCCAACAATTAAAAATATCGCATTCCAATCTAACTTTAGTTTAAAGCTTTTAATAAATTAATGTGAATGCTTACAGTTATAAGATTATATGTAAGCATTTATAATAACAAGTTTCCAAGGTATATAAGTGCCTGTTGCTATATAGTTACAGGCTCCAGCACCTATGCAATGGTGAGATGGCCCTCATTAGTTCTCACTCCAACTTATAGCCTTTTAACTGTTGGCTCTTTGCTGACCTTCTTTTGCTGTACTTTGTGGCCTAACTGCTCTCTAAGCTGCTTACTCTCCCAGTAGATTTCTTACTCAAGTTTCACCAAGTTGACAACATTTTTCAGTATACCTGGTGTTACTCCTACCATGCTGTGCTGAAGTCTTCATTGAACCAGGCTTGATTCCCCCCCCAGCTTGATGGTAATGGTAGAATGGGAGTTACGCCAGACCATAAGGTTACAGGTTTTGATTAAATGCAATTCTGCTGCTTGTGCGTGCCCAGTCTTGGGTTGCTAGATCTTTTCAAAATCTATTTGATTTAGCACAGTGGTAATGCCACAGAACATGATGGAGGGTGCCCTCAATGTGAAGACAGGACTTCATCTTCACAAGCACAATGCTATGGTCACTCTGCCAATACATCATGGACAGGTGCATCTGCTGCAGTTAGGTTGGTGAGCACGTAGTCTAGTAGGTTTTTCCTCCTTGGTTTCCCTCATACTTCCCGCAGATCTTGTCCAGCAACTATATCCTTCAGGACTCAATTAGCTTGGTCAGTAATGCCCTTGTCACCCTCCATGCTTCTTCTACTTGTGTTCAACACGAAGGGATGCTGATTCATCAGCTAATGGAGGGCAGTTAGTGGTAATCAGTAGGAGGTTTTGTTGCCCATATTTGACCAGTTGCCACGAAATTTCAAGGGGTCCAGAATCAATGTATACCACTCTGCCATCATCCCTGGTGAGTCTGCCCTGCATTGGGACACAACCTACGCTGGGACAGTGATGGTGGTTTGAAGGGATGATTCATTAAGTATGACTATGTCAGGCTGTTGCTTCAGTAAAAAGTCTGACAACACAGGTTTCAGTCCAACCGATTTATTTGATAGTAAATTCACTAGCTTTCGGGTTAGCCCCTTCGTCAGGTGTCAGGTGACCTGACGAAGGGGCTAACCCGAAAGCTAGTGAATTTACTATCAAATAAATCGGTTGGACTGACACCTGGTGTTGTCAGACCTTTTACTGTGTTTACCCCAGCCCAATGCCGGCATATCCACAGCAAGGCTGTTGCTTGACAGGACTATGGAACAGCTCTCCCAATTTTGGCACCAACCCCCAAATGTTCGAAAGGAGAACTTTACAGTGTTGTTATTTCCAGTGCTTAGGTCAATGCTAGATTGTGCGTCCAGTTTCATCCCTTTTAACTTTTGCTTGGAAACCTAGCCATCCATTTCTTCCCATGTCTTAGTGCCAGCTATGTTATAAAGGAGATCCATTGGTAATTCTATTATGTTAATCTGTGTTGAACAAGAAATCCAGTGTAAAATTGCCAATTTTGCAGTGAATAAAAACATATTGAGGTGTAACCACATAAGGCACAAGTCTTAACTTGGCTAAGTTGTTTGAAGTTATAGGAACATGGGATTATTAAATTTGCATAAAACTTTAATAATCAAATCTATGTGTAACTCCACTGTGCCGCAATAAGAACTGATGAATAAAGAATGATTGTAACATTCGCAGTTTTAAAAAACTATTTCTGTTGGCAATCATGAACAATGTGCAGAAGACTATATTTGTGTTAATAACCAATACAAAAAAAACCCCATTCAAATCACAAACTTGTTCCTAAATAGCTAATTCCATTCAAAGTGACAGTTGGTGCACTACATCTGGCATCACTGCCAAGTTGAATATGATGGGGACTATAGAAGGAGAGGAATTAGACAGGGTTCCCACTCCTAGTGGTTATTGGACAAGGACAGGATCCAGGTTGATTTTTGAGCCCTCCCCACGTCTAATCACCTCTGCCATTTGTTACCTAAGCACCTTGAGCATAAAAAAGAACTTGTGGAGGGAGGGGGTGGAATAGTCTTAAAGAAGCAATATTTATTCACCAGCAGAGCAAGTTATCTTCCTCCATTCTTACCCTCTGCTAGAAGATAAACTGTATTTTCTTTTATGAAACTGTTACTGCGCCTCATTGCTTAAATGGCTGAGTTAACTTGTGGCAGAAAACGGAGTTTGCGCATGATTTGAGGATAGACATCCTGTTAATCGGGTTTCACTTTGTAGCCTTTACAGGCATAAAGGTCACACGTTGATAATTAAAACCAGTTGCAGCCAGATATGCTTGTTTTGAAGGCTAAGATGTCATCAGCTGTTCTGCTGATTGAAGCCAAACTTTTTTTTTGCAAGTCAGCTGATCAGGAAGGTAGTCAGGCGTATCGAGGAGGGAAAGAACCCAGTTTTCTGATGACTCTTGCTAGTTTCTGTTCTGCAAGCTAGTAATTCAGTATATGTAAAATGAAATTGTAAATGTTATAAATAGTATTAGTCTTAAATCATATTGAGTTTACTTAGAGTAAATCTTGAGAAAATTTTAAATTTTACAGAAATATGTGCCCACCTTTAGCTGTAACTCTATATCAAGCTAAACATGAGTGAGACTTTTCAATTTAAAAATGGTTTCTTGCTACAGTTTGTAACCCCCTCCCCACCACCACCGATCTCAAGCAGAGAGCCACCGGACTCACCTGCCTCCCTGTCCCATTCTCCACCCCACCTCCAACCTATATCAAGCAGAGAGCCACGGACACTCGGCATTTACTTCCTCACTAACCCTCACTGATGGAGCGCCCGAATCAGATGTGTATGGAGCGTACCTGTTTCGCGCCGATTCTAGAACATAAGAACATAAGAAATAGGAGCAGGAGTAGGCCATCTAGCCCTTCGAGCCTGCCCCGCCATTCAATAAGATCATGGCTGATCTGTTGTGGCTCAGTTCCACTTTCCCGCCCTCTCCCCATAACCCTTAATCCCCTCTCTTATCAAAAACCCATCAACCCGCTTCTTAAAAATATTTAGCGAGGCAGCCTCCACCACTTCAACGGGCAGAGAATTCCAGAGATTCACCACCCTTTGAGTGAAGAAGTTCCTCCTCAACTCCGTTCTAAACCGCCCCCCCTTTATCTTGAGGCTGTGCCCCCTAGTCCTACTGTCTTTTTTGAGCAGGAAGAGTCTCTCCACCTCTATCCTATCCATCCCATTCATCATCTTATACGTCTCAATGAGATCTCCCCTCATTCTTCTAAACTCCAACGAGTACAAGCCTAGTTTATTCAGCCTCTCCTCATAGCTCAATCCCCTCAACTCCGGCATCAGCCTAGTAAACCTCCTCTGCACTCCCTCCAGGGCCAAAATATCCTTGCGCAGGTGCGGCGCCCAAAACTGCACACAGTACTCCAGCTGCGGCCTCACCAATGCCCTATACAGCTGCAGCAAGACCTCCCTACTTTTATATTCAATCCCCCTCGCTATGAAGGCCAGCATCCCATTCGCCTTCCTGACCACCTGCTGCACCTGGATTCTGGATGGTGAACGCAGTGGTAAAGGGGGAAGTGCCGTTAGGGTCAATTTAAGAGCATGCATTTAAATGGCCATCGTGCCCATTTCGTGTGCGGTCTGGTCCCCTTTGGCGGTCATTTTTGGGCCTTGGTAAAGGGAGAATCAGCACAGACGTGGGCACAGATCACGCTACTTGCCTTACACACCAATTTACCAAGTTTTTACGCCCAAAAATGGGTGCAATGCGATGGTAATATCAAGCCCTTTGTATTCAGTGCCGTCTGCTATTTCTTAATGTCACACAACGTGAATCAAATGGCCGAACATTGGGCAGATGAATAACCATCTACCCACCACTTCTGACTAAAGCTGGTTGCAAACACTTCAGCCAATGGCCAATTCAGACCTTTTTTCAATATCAGCTATTTCCTCACTAAACCCACTCCATTTACTTGGTGGTGAAACTTTAAATGCCATTTACTCCTCCTGTGAAAATACTACCTCTTCAAACAAGAAATAATAGTGGCGAATTCAGAATAAAATTAGGAATTCCTCTTCAACTCCAGTCAAGCAAGCTCCAGAGACCACATTTACCCATGACTCATCACAATTTCAACTAATCATCAACTTTATTTGCAAAGATTCTCCTTTCCCAGAAATCTGTCTCGTTTCCTTTTAAACAATTGTGGCAATCTTGTACTCAGCAGTTTGTTCCAGAGGGCAATGACTGAGTGTGTTGTGGTTCAAAATATATGTACTTACGTTGCATCTGATTTATCAACCTACCTAACCTGAGGAAGTCAGTTGTGAAAATGGTGATCATCACTGCTACGTGACTTGCCTAATCTCTGTTATAACCTAGAATTAATTTGTGTTCCATTCATACACGCATTTGGCTAGCATTCTAAACTCAGGATAATAAATATTGTAAGTCTTTCTTTGGCCTCCCTCAGGCGATGACTATTCTCACCTCCAAGTCCCCTCTACTCTGTCATTCAGTCAAACAACCATTTATTTTTCTCAAATGTTTTTCACCCATCCTACTCCCATCAACGCCTAATCAAATTCATTACAGCACTGTCTTCCTTCTCTCTTATTGCCATCAAAGGCATCTGGGCATGCAGGTTCACAGTTCCCTAAATGTGGCAACATGGATTTTCAAGGTGATTAAGAAAGCATATGGCATGCTTGCCTTCATTGGCCAGGGCATTGAGTACAAGAGTTAGCAAATCATGTTGCAGCTCTAAAACCTTGGTTAGACCACATTTGAAATATTGCGTGCAGCTTTGGTCACCACACTACCAAGAGGATCTGGAAGCTTTGGAGAGAGTGCAAAGAAGATTCATCAGGATGTTTCCTAGTCTCAAGGGTGTTGACTATGAGGGGAAGTTGAATAGACTAGGATTGTTTTCACTGGAAAGACAGACGCTGAAGGGAGACCTGTTAGCGGTGTACAAGATTATGAGAGGCATAGACAGGGTGGATAGTCAGAGGCTTTTTCCCAGGGTGGAAGTTTCAGTTACAAGGGGGCTAAGGTTCGAGGTGAGAGAGGGGAAAGCTTAAGGGAGAAGTGCAGGGGAAGTGTTTCATGCATAGCTATGGAAGCAGGCATATTAGCAATATTTAAGAGGGATCTGGATGAATACATGAATAGGGAGGGAATAGTGGGATACAGACCGAGTAAGGGCAGAAGGTTTTTTTTATAGTTAGGTGGCATGATCAGCACAGGCTGGGAGGGCCGAAGGACCTGTTCCTAGGCTGTACTTTCCTTTGTTCAAAGGCTTGAATTGCCTTAAATAGTACGTTGTTACCCTTGACGATGCTCTCAATATGCTCCGATGGATGCGTCTCTCTACCTGTTACTGCATCCTAATAAATGGTAATATTTGGAGGCCTATCCTCTTGTCCTCTCACCCTGCTGTTGGGTCAAACCTTTCTGTTCCATTCGTTACTGCCCCTTTGGCACTATCTGTAGAAGAATGAATACAGCCCTTCTTCACATTTTTGTCTGAAATGCCCATTCGCTTGGCTGCAAGATCCTTTCGGTCTTGTTGTGGATAGTTGCATTACCATCTTGACTTTGACTAAAACTTGGATCAAAGATGTATAGAACTATGTACAGTTCTGTCACCTTATAACAGAAACAATATTATTAATCTAGGAAGAGTGCAGAAAAGACTTACTAGGTTGCTACTGGGACTTGATGGCCGGAGTTATAAAAAGAGCTGGGTAGACAGGGATTTCCTTCCCTGGACTGTAGGAGGCGAGGGGGTATCATATAGAGGTCTATAAAATAATGAGGGGCGTAGATAAGATAGATAGTCAACACCTTTCCCCGAAGGTAGGGGAGTCTAAAGCTAGAGGGCGTAAGTTTAAGGTGAGAGGGGAGAGATAGAAAAGGGTCCAGGGGGAAATTGTTTTCACATAGAGGGTGGTGAGTGTCTGGAACAAGCTGCCTGAGGTGGTAGTAAAGGCGGGTACAATTTTATCTTTTAAAAAGCATTTAGACAATTGCATGGTTAAGATTGGTATATAGGGATATGAGCCAAACATGGGCAATTGGGACCAACTTAATGGTTAAAACTGGGCAGCATGGATAAGTTGGGCTGAAGGGCCTGTTTCCATGTTGTAAACCTCTATGACTTTTTGATTGCCACCTCTATTCTCAATCACCTGTAATGATTCCCAACACAGAAACCGCTTAACTTTAAAAATTCTCATCCTCGTGTTTAAGTCTCTCCATGGCTCCTCCAGTCCTTATCCTTTGTAACCTCTTCCAGTCAGAAAGCTCCATAAACTCCTTACTACTCTGACTGTGGCCTTTAGTGCATTTTCCCTTATTTTTCTCCAATGCAGACAAATGTGAGGTATTGCACTTTGAAAGGACAAACCAAAGTTGAACGTACAGGGTAAATGGTAGGACTCTGAAGAGTGCAGTTGAACAGAGGGATCTAGGAATACAGATACAGAATTCCCTAAAAGTGACGTCACCGGTGGATAGGGTTGTAAAGAATGCTTTTGGTACATTGGCCTTTATAAATCAGAGTATCAAGTATAAAAGTTGGAGTGTTATGGTAAGGTTATATAAGACATTGGTGAGGCTGAATTTAAAATATTGTGTAGCTTTGGTCACCTAGTTACAGGAAGGATGTAAATAAGGTTGAAAGAGTGCAGAGAAGGTTCACGAGGATGTTGCTGGGACTTGAGAAGCTGAGTTACAGAGAGACATTGAATAGGTTAGGACCTTATTCCCTGAAGCATAGAAGAATGAGGGGAGATTTGATAGAAGTGTATAAGATTTTGTTGGGTATAGATAGAGTGAATGCAAGCAGGCTTTTTCCACTGAGGCTAGGGGAGAAAAAAAAACAGAGGGCATGGGTTAAGGGTGAAAGGAGAAAAGTTTAAAGGGAATATTAAGGGGGGGGCTTCTTCACGCAGAGAGTGGTGGGAGTGTGGAATGAGTTGCTGGATAAAGTGGTTAATGCAGGGTCATATTTAACATTTCAGAAAATCTTGGACAGGTACATGGATGAGAGGGGTGTGGAGGGATATGGTCCAAGTGTAGGTTAGTGAGACTAGGCAAAAAATGATTCAGCACAGACAAGAAGGGCCAAAGAAAAAAATTTTCTATGGTTCTAGCGGAGGCTCTGCCTTCAGCAGCCTAGGTCCCAATCTGTGGAATTGTTAATCTTCCTGGAATTTCTCCTTTGCTGCCAAAAATGCACCTTTACCCATTTACCTACCAAGTCTTGCCCCCTACTTAAACCTTTTCATCATCTGCATATCTCATCAGAAGACTCCCCCTGAACTTCCCCTTCTCTTGCAATTCTGAGATGTTGTAACTGTATTAAAGCAGAATATGAAAGATGAGAAGCTGCTCATTTGTCAAAAGAGTATTGCTTGAACCATCACCTTGTCAATTCCCTGTGTTTGTGTAAAATAACACTCTGACCCTGAAGAGAGTTATGTCTTTGACAAAGCTCAAAGCATTTGTTTCCAACACTTACCTGTTGCTGTGTGGTGTTTGTTCCAAGGAGCAATAACTACATCCCAGAAACTTGATGGCCAAAACAGCTGACCAGCCAATATTGTTGCTGATGAAGTGATTTTAGCCTTTGTGCTCTGAAGACTGAGTGGAGTCAAATTGACAGAAGAACTTTTTCCAGTGATCATTAGCAGTATAACACATACAACGCAATGTGAAGCCAAGTGACGTTAATTGACCTGCTTCAGTAGAACACTTAACATTATGGAGCGTAATAGTCACTGACCTGCAGAGCAGAGATGGCATAACATACTAATATTTTCATTAAAAGGTTCTGGCCCAGGTTTTTTCACTTCTGTACTCAGCAGCCTTCGATCTCCTTTGACGGATGGAAAATTTCTAGCTGGTAATTGTGGAATTGGAAAAGCTCTTGCCGTAGTTGACTTTGATCTAAGCATTAATTTGATTTGCTTTCCAGCAATAATTTTATTAGTGAGAATTGCAGAGAGAAGAAAAATACCTTTGTCAGTTTTGAAATCACACTTTAAAAATATTTCAAAATTTCCCTTTTCAGAGTGATGTTTCAAGTTTGACTCAAACTGGTCCCCGTCGCAGCAATCGTCAAAAACCAAGATTAACGTCAACGGAACTACCTAAAGAAGAAACTGAAAGAATTGCTAAGATTTTTGCAGGACACTTTGTAGAAGAAAGCTGAAGAAGTATTTTACAATTGTTACTCTTTTTGAAGTAATAACATAATTCACACCAAAAATTGGAAGTGTTCACATAAATTGCCCTGACAATTAATGCTGCACGTCGACTCAGGCTACTTACTACCAGGACCTGAACAACAAGTACAATAAAGTATATTACCACTGATACCTTTTTGCTTCTGGGAAGAAAATACATAATTGATTAGCACCTATAAACTATTAATACATGTTCATTTAGCCCATGTGGTCCATTAGTCCTCGTTTCTCATGGATGTGAGTCTGGAGAAATTGATTGAGATAAAAATACAAACTTGAGTTTCTACCTTCCACATTACTCATTGAAAGTTACCCTCCTTGTCGCACAGCAGTATAAATGATGTGCACAACAGTCCAGAACAGAAGATATTGGGGCAGTGTAAAGCACACAGCATACATCTGCAAAATAGTGTCTTCTTTCACATTCTCCGTAAAGCACTGCCATAATAAAATGGCAATATTTATTTCAATACAATGATTTCATTACCCACTTGTATTTTTTTTAATCATGGTAGTTCTGGCATGCATAATCAGCATCAGAGGCCAAATCACAGAAGAAACCAATTTTCCTCTAACAATGCTTGACAATGAGATTTTACTTTTTGTTGTCCATGACCTCGGCTATACAGGCTTCTGCTTGAACTGAAAACAATCCCATTCAAATTGGCAAAAATCTCAGCAACTGGTTGAAAAGTACTGATCATGTACACCTAAATGTTTGAATTAAAAAAAAACTTGCCAGTGGGCAAAGATGGCACAACATTGAAATAAGTGTTTTGGTATTAGTCCGGTGTACAATGTAGAAATGAAACTGTCCAACATATTACGTCTGCCAGTTTCAGGATGGAGTGGACAGAAACCAGCATTGAATAATTGTTCTCATCCACTTTGCAATACAAATATATTGGTCCTGGAGACAGTTTCAAAATTGCGGTTTGATCTTCAGTAAAAAACCAGGGTACAAGATCAAATGGACCAGATTTTAAATGGATGCTAATTTATTTAAGTCCGAATGCCAGTTAGGTTGTCTTTTTTTTACATTGTTTTATTGGACCATTGAGGTGAGGTCATTGATTACTGACTCTCATGGCCTCTGAACCCACACAAACGATGTGTTTGTGAATGTCTCTTTCTTGTGCTTTTAACAATGTACACTCATGCTAAAATTAATCTGTACTGTACTTGTGTGGTATTTGAGTACTATATGGGGGAAAGGGAAAGATGACTCAATAGTTTTCAAATGCACATTTGATAATATTGTTTTGGAGTGCTAACAAAATGCAAATTGTGCCATTAGTAATAAACTGTTAACAGGTTCTTTTCAAATAAGATTTGCGAACCAATTTTCCCATTCCACCTATCTCGGGAATCATAGCGGGTAAGGGGCAGACCATGGAAAGGTCCATTAACTCTGGCAGGATATTCCAGTTTCAGGGTGAGCGTGGCCAGATAATCCCGTCTGGTAATGCATGTTGTCTTAAAGTACAGAAAGTAAAAATCAAAAGGCAGCTGTGCATAGACTTCCTGTACATGGATAGGAGGATTTCATTTTGTTGATGTTGTTTTGATGTATTTTTCATTTGTATGAAATTATTTATATCTTGTAAAGTAAGCTACTAAATTTTAACATTCTTTTGTATCAGTCAGAATTATGTCTGTGGTTTTTTAAAAAAATGTTGCAGTGCAGTAATAAATTATTTTTCATTGTGGTATTTCTTGTTTGTAACAGTTCACCTGGTTGTGTGACATCTTTTGGAACCCCTCCCTGTTCTTGTTGGTTTCATTTTTGTGATATGATGTCAGTAAAATAACAAGTTGTGACTTTGTGTTGCACATATCACATTTTCACTGCCTATTAATGCTTAGGGTAAATGACGAGTAAGTTTGTACAGGATGACATCAGTTCAGCATTGTTTGTTTTGAAGTCTATTATTAAATGTGTGCAATTAATTGCTCCATCCTTTATTTTGCAACAGTACCCAATCTTTATAACAGTGCAGCAAATTAATTCAATGGTGTAGCAAATTAATTCACACAGATGATGAACTGTTGTCACTCTAGGACATTGTAACAAGTATAATGAAATATAGATTGACACATACGTTGAATTTCTGATCTTCAGTTTAGATTTCTGTCATCTGTTTTTGTTTCTGATCTTAAGTATTTAAAAGAGATGCTTTACCACAACCAGTTGAATGAGCAATCAGAGGATGTGTTGACCTAGCCCCATCTTGTACATTTCACTGAGGCATTCAGGGCATTGGAGGTGTGGGCACAAAAGCTGAGTTGAAGCTCAAGATCATATTGAATGGTGGAGCGGGCATAGTGAGCCTTATGGCATCCACTCCCACTCTTATTTCTTGTGTTCTTGTATTAGACATGGTCATTTTTGACAATGGACCTACTTAAGTAGGGCACTCTTTCAGCCATAATCTAATCATGTCTAAGCATGAACTTAGAATTGACTTGCTACGACCGTTATTGGATAACTGGTCAATTTTTGAGAGGAGATCTTGTGTTGAGTTTCTTTGTGTTAAACTTTCACAAGGCCAGAGAGAATAGAAGAAGATTGAGAAAAAGAATCCTGAGTGGGCACTCTCTGTCCATCCTGCAGACTTGAGCTCTGTTGTTTCACCATCCACACACTGCAAGCAGTATTTTAAGAAGCAATCCTGCAATTAAAGGGGTTTGTAGTCCCAGGGCTGCCTTGGAGTGGTGTTCCAGTCTTTATGTTGATTGATTCTGCCCAAGACGACTTCACCCTGTGGTGTGATCACTTTGAACAGTTCCCATTTGTTCCTCAAGTCAAGTGACTCTTCTGCTGTGCTGTCTTAGAGACAAACAGCATTACCCACCATCAAAATCTCACTTTTCTTCACAACATCAGGTGCTTCTGCCCTACCACACCAGCAAAGCCTTTCTCCAGTCCTGTGTCGCTCACAGACTGTCTTTTGCTCTTGTTCTCCCTCCAACCTCCATAAACTTCAGTTTATCTAAAACTGCCACCCACTGCTTGACTCCATCCTCACTGTATCCGGGGTTGCCCCATCACTCAGTGAAGGAAAGGGAATACAGTCTCCGTGCTTCATGTGAAAAGGGATCATTAGAGATGTATCATTTCTTTTGAGCTGTGAGAAGAGGCAGGACTAGATTTGACAGCCCTCCGTCGTATCAAGATTGAAATCAGGAGCACACAATATTACTGGGATTGTATTCTGGGAATGTCTTCTTTTGAGATTGTGACCATTAATTAGAAGCTTAACAATGCTGGTTTTGACACACACATGCATTTTAAAAGTTACCTTTTCAATCACACTTATTTCCAAAATCAAATCCACAAGCGATATTGTTCTTTGGAGCTCTGAAAGTAATTACTCTTCTGTATTTTTGTTCTTCCAATTCTAACCCCCCCCCTCCCCCCAAACACAATTACTAACTTTTCTTTCACTTAAGTCACTCTGGTTTATTTTGTTCAATTTTCTATTCAGATGAAAACATTGGCAATATTTTATTGGAAAATAGTTGAACATTTTCTACCACATCACTGGAAAACCAACTGTATAATCTGGCAGCAGTCTTGCTGATGTGGAGATGCTGGTGTTGGACTGGAGTGAACACAGAAGTCTCACAACACCAGGTTAAAGTCTAACCAGTTTATTTGAAGTAAACCCACAAGCTTTCGGAGTTTGCCCCTTTGTCAGGTGAGTGAAGAGTTCTGGTCTTTTGAACATCTGGGAACAAGACCTACCTGATGTGTAAAAAGTTTTTCCTCATAATATTAGTGGTACTTTCACCAATCACCTTAATTCAATGTCCACTGGGTTCTGCTGCGTGAATAGAAATAATTTGTGTTGCTGAAAGGAGACACGTAAAGGTTTCCATCTTGTGCTCATCAGGACACTTTGCAAGAATACCAACATAAGGAGAAATCAACAATTTATACTGTATGTAGAGCAAGTGCTGTTTGATTCAATGTCAGGGGACTGCTAGGTATGTAGGCCATAAGTCCCAAAGACTGACAGATCACATCAAACAGCAGCATGATTCCTCAATTGGACATTTCCTAAATTATTCTCAGTGTGCTAAGAAAAACACTGGCGACCAATTTAAGACTGTTAGTGGAGCTTGTAATGTGACACATTGAAACATAGAAGAGAGTAGCAGGAGGCCTGCTCCTCTGTTCATTACAATCATGGCCAATTCAATACCCTAATCCTGCTTTCTTCTCATAACTTTTGCTCCCATTCACCCCAAGTGCTATATCTAGCTGCTTCTTGAATACATTCAATGTTTTGGCATGAATACTTCCTGTGCTAAGGAATTCCACAGGCTCTTCACTCTGGGTGAAGAAATGTCTCCTCATCTCTGTCTAAATCATCTATCCTGGATCCTCAGACTGTGACCTCTGGTTCTAGACACCACCTCCCCGCCCTTTCCCCCCCCCCCCCCCCCCAACCATTGAGAACATCCTTTCTGCATCTACCCTATCTAGTCCTGTTAGAATTTTGCAAGTCTCTATGAGATCCTCCCTCATTCATCTGAATTCCAGCAAAAACAATCCTAACCTAGTCAATCTCTCATACATCAGTCCTGCCGTTGCCGTAATCAATCTGGTAAACCTTTGCTGCACTCCTTTGAGGGCAAGAACATCCTTCCTTAGAAAAGGAGACCAAAATTACACACAATATTCTAGGCATAGCCTCAATAAGGCCCTATAATTGCAACAACACATCCCTGCTCTATGCAAAACCTCTCGCAATGAAGGCCACCATATCATTTGCCTTCTTTACCGCCTGCTGCACCTGCATGCTTATCTTCAGCAATTGGTGCACAAGGACACCAAGGCCCTGCTGCACGCTCCCCTCTCCCAATTTATAGCCATTCAGGTAGTAATCTGCCACCTTGTTTTTCTCTTCCAAAGTGAATAGCATCACATTTATCCAAATTATACTATTATCTACCATTGACTTGCCCACTCACCCAACCTGTCCAGATCATGCTGAAGGATCTCTGCATCCTCGTCACAGTTCACCCTCCCACCCTACTTGGTATCATAGGCAAACTTAGAGATGTTACATTTTGTTCCCTCATCCAAATCAATATATGTGAATAGCTGGGGTCCCAGCACTGATCCCTGTGGCAACCCCACTAGTTACTGTCTGCCAGTTTGAAAAGGACCCATTAATTCCTACTCTTTGTTTCCTCTCTGCCAACTGGTTTTCTATCCATCGCAATACACTTCCACACCACCCCCCCCCCAATCCAATGTGCTTTAATCTTGCACAATAATCTCTTATGCGAGACTTTGTCAAACCCTTTCTGAAAGTCCAAACGTGTCGACTGGCTCCCCCTTGTCAACTTTACTAGTTATATCTTCAAAGAATTCCAACAGATTTGTCAAGCATAATTTCCCCTTCATAAATCCATGCTGACTGTCTGATCCTGCCACTACTTTCTAAATGCTCTGCTTTAATATCCTTGATAATGAATTTGAGAATTTGCAGAGATTGTTCCAGTGTCTATAGATCCTGGAAGATGACCACCAATGCATTCACTTTTTCGAGCCACTTCCTTAAGTATTCTGGGATGTAGATGATCAGGCACTGGGGATTTATCCATTTATTCACTTCAATCCCATCAATTTTCCCAGCACTGTTTCTCTACTAATATTGATCTTCCTCACTAAATCTTGCATTCTCCAACATTTCTGGCATCTGATTTGCATCCTCCTTTATGAAGGCAGGACCAAAGTATGTATTGAGTTGCTCAGCCATTTCTTTGTTCTCTGTTATACACCCTTGTTTCTGTCTATAGAGGACATATATTTATCTTCACCAACCTCTTTTTCTCTTCACATATCTATAGAAATTCTTAGTGTCTTTATGTTCCTTGCAAGCTTGTTTTTGTACTGTATTTTCCCCTTCTTAATCAGTCCCTTGGTCCTTCACATTTATGTGTGCTGGAAGTTACATATATTAATACACAAGGTCCTGTTCTTTGTAGACAGAAAGAACACGTATACGCATTGCGCCCATTTCAGCTAAACAAAATAAGTGATAATCATTTGTTGATTCATTCCTCAGGGATTATGGGGAAAAGGCAGGAGAATGGGGATGAGAAAAGTATCAGCCATGATTGAATAGTGGAACAGACTCGATGGGCCGAGTGGCCTAATTCTGCTCCTATGAGTTATGGTCTCGGGGAAAGCCACTGACCAAAGTCAAACTACCTGCTTTAAATTTCAAACAATTCTTGACAGCTAACCTGGTGTATTCCCCATGGTAACACTGCTGCCATGATGTGGAGATGCCGGCGTTGGACTGGGGTAAACACAGTAAGAAGTCTCAAAACACCAGGTTAAAGTCCAATGGGTTTATTTGGTAGCAAATAACCTGGTGGTGTGAGACTTCTTACTGTATACGCCTCTGACAACCAGAGTGTATTTGCCAACCGATCAGCACTTCCTTCTCATCCAGTATAAATTGTTGATTGCCCCTTATGTTGGTATTCTCGTGAAGTGTCCTGATGAGTGCAAGATGAAACACTTTGACATCTCTCTTTTTTCAGCAATACTCAAAGAATTGGTTTTGATCTTGACTGAGTGAAATAGACTTGGTTTATTGCATGTCCTGCTGCTAAATCCCACCTCTTCAACTCAATGGCTAATGTATTAAAGCCAATAGACGCTATGTAAAACAGAACAACAATTAAAAACTGGTTCAATGCTAATGAGCTAAGCAATTTCTGTATAGGATTCTCAGGAATTCAGAACTTTTATTTGTTTATAAGGTCCGTCATGAGTTGTATTAAAAGTTCCACAGGCCCATGTTGCACAAAACAATATTTTACATGTAAAAAGTTGTGCTTTTAAGTATATGTATGTATTATTTTTGTTTTACTTGTATAATGTGAGACTTGTTGCTAATACTGAGCAAGATAAGGGGGGGGTGCAGTTTAGAACGGAGTTGAGGAGGAACTTCTTCACTCAAAGGGTGGTGAATCGCTGGAATTCTCTGCCCGTTGAAATGGTGGAGACTATCTCACTAAATACATTTAAGTCACGGGTAGATAGGTTTTTGGTAGGGAAAGGAATTAAGGGTTATGGGGAGAAAGCAGGAAAGTGGAACTGAGCCACTTCAGATCAGCCATGATCTTACTGAATGGCAGGATAGGCTTGAAGGGCTAGATGGCCTACTCCTGCTCCTACTTCTTATGTTCTAATTAACAAATATGTCAAAGCATTGAGATATCTTTGACAGGGATATGCAAATGTCACAGTCAATTTTCATCTTGACTTAGTTATTTTCAGTGATGTCATTGCTGGAAATCCAACTTAACGTAAGTAGTTTTTAATGAAATGGAATCAACAGTTTCCGTGCTGAATCCATCAGCACATTCACTCTTACCAGCAGTATTTCACCGAAGGAGATATCTGAAGAAATGTCAATGATGTTTTCCAATAGTTTTGATGATGGGTTGTAATTGCTTAGTTGCAATTTTCCCAACTGATGATTGCCTTGGGAGATACAAATTGCAATTTACATTGGAAATTTCCAGAAACCAACCAACTTGTAATTCCAGACACATCACGTGACTTATGGCAACCATCTTAAGTCAGTGTCTTTGCTTAATTTAAAAGTCCTGCTGCACACTTGAGGCCTAAAAACCTCTCTGGTGGGAAAATTGCAACTAAGCAACTACAACCCATCATCAAAACTATTGGAAAACATCATTGACATTTCTTCAGATATCTCCTTCAAGAACTGAAACTTGTAACTGGCTGTCAGCACTTGTGGTTCTATAAAGCTATATTTCAGGCAGAGACAAAGGGTACTGGGACAGTGGTTATATAGGTATTAATACGATCTTCCTAGCTCAGCATATGGAAGAATGGTCTAATCAATCAGAAGTGGTGCCTGGCACATTAAGGGACTAATAATCATCTGGGCCATGAGACACTAGCCGAGGTCTGTCCAGACATGAGCTAATCACTTACCTTCTATG
This sequence comes from Carcharhinus amblyrhynchos, assembly GCF_965287045.1. NCBI lineage: Eukaryota > Metazoa > Chordata > Chondrichthyes > Carcharhiniformes > Carcharhinidae > Carcharhinus > Carcharhinus amblyrhynchos. The sequence goes on along the minus strand of NC_137333.1, from coordinate 88,908,805 downwards.
GAATACCATTTAAGAAAGAGATCATGCAATCAGAATAGTCATTTTGAAATGTCTTTTATTACACCACCGCTGGACTGTCGTAAAAAGATGCAGCCTGAAAACAGAGTAATAAGACCATCTCTTTCTCCCTTCTCTTTCAAGTTCAAAAATTCCATCTCTTGTACATTGTTGAAACCAGCACTGAGATAGAGATGATCAATTTAAAGGAACCTTGGGGGTAATGGCAGTCATTTTTGGAAAAGAAGGATTATGGTTTGAACGAGACCATTACCAGAAATTGCAGTTTACATCAGCATCAACCCCACTGGAATTTCAAGATCACCGTTTAAAAAAAAGCTGCCTTACATACACACACTAGCAAAGGAATCAAAAACAGTGAACTCTCTATTTTCATTGACTCATAATTTGACCAAAAGTTAACCTAATCATCTACTGTATAACATACAATTGTGCGTGCGTGTGTGTGTGTGTTCTGCAGTTCAGGATGTGTGTTTAGGTTTTTAAATCCCTTTGTCTTTACCCTGGGTGGGTTCTGGCCCAATAAAAAAAAACTAACCCCCCCCCTTTGCCATTAAACCCAAGAAAGACCTGGCAAACTGAGTTCTTTGCTATGTGTGTTAAACAATTGAGTGCAGCCACCAAATCGATGCTTTTGTATTGAAAATTACAAAAACTTGAGAATTGGGAAAGAAAGATAGGTGTCCTCACCAATTGTAGGAAGCAGATTGCTCCATCAGGAGTCCAAGAAAATATTAAATTTGTTGGGTAGACATGAAAGGTGCATTACCAACTATGGATTGATTGTATAAAAATTGATTTTTTTTTCCCCCTACTGCAGGGCAGTGTAGCACCTGCACAGACACAAACCTTCCAGATTTGCAGTTTCCTTTTTGTTCATGCTGGATCAAAGTAGTGGTTATCTCATCTTGTGTTGGCTTTTGGTCATTTTATAAAATCCACTGTGAGGTAATCCAATCATAGTTCATCAAACAGCAGTTCACACTCTTATTGTCTCAGGAAATATGTTACTATTGCCTTGGTGTTTCAGTGCTTTACAATGGGGACAACAAGGGCAGGAGGTAGAATTCAAAGCATTCTGCTTCAGGATAATCATCTGGCCTGTATGTAGGAGTGTGGAATTGTGTACTACATCCACATCCTTACAAAGTACAGCAAACTCCAGGCATCAAAATTTGTTTTAGGCAGTGCTGCAAAGCAGGTTGTCAATGGATTTAAATATCAAACACTGTCACCCAAGAGACCAATGGTGACAGTGTGGGGATGGTATTGGACCAGGCTGTGGGTTCAAATCCCACTACAGCAGCTGGCAGCATTAAAATTCAGTTAATAAATCTGGAATTATAAGAGTCTTTCTTTTAAACTCATCTGGTTCCTTAATGCCCTTGAAAAGGAAATTTGCAGTTGATTTGGCCTATATGTGACTCGAGACCCAAACAACATGGCTGACTTTGAAATGGCCAAACAAGCCACACACTTCAAGAGCAATTGGGAATGGGTAACAAATACTGACCTTCCCAGCAATATTCTGTTTTCTACAATCAAATCAATCACTATCTGTATATGTTCCAGTCCTTTCTCTTCTGCTGTCTAAATATTTTCCCTACAATTTCAACAGCACGCAGCCTGAGCAACAGTCATATGCAATTTTTTTGCTTTAGTAATTCTCTGCACTGCTAAATGAGTTATGAATGCTATTACTGTTTTAATGTCAATTTGTCAAAAATTAATGTTTTAGTACATGTTTCATGCTTGGTAACAAGAGATGTCATGTGTGGGAGATTTTTAGAGATATAGTGAACAATACTGCTCCACAAAGGCAGTTGAAGTTATCTCCTGTTCTTGTAGAAAGGAAACAAAACTTCATGAAGTTGATTTCATATTTTCTTAGTTTCTCAGGACTAACAGCAATTTTAGGATGGCTTGTTGGACAGCATCCCTGCCTCAGACCATCAGATACAGGAGCAGAACTAGGCTGCTTAGTCCATTGAATGGCAGATCAGAGTCAGAGTCAATCATGGCTGATATTTTTCCTCATCCCCTTAACCCCTGATCCCCCTATCAACCAAGGGCCTACCTATCCACCTCTGTCTTAAAGACATTCAATGACCTGGCCTCCATAGCCTTCTGCGGCAAGGAGTTCCACAGATTCACCATTTTTTGACTGAAGAAATTCCTCCTCATCTGTTTTAAAGGATCATTCCTTTGGCCTGAGGTTGTGCCCTCTGGTTCTAGTTTTTCCACCAGTGGAAACATCCTCCCCATGTCCACTCTATTCAGACCTTGCAGTATCCTGTACATTTCATTAAGATTTCACCCCCCCCACCCCTTCCAAGCTCTAAATGAGTACAGATCCAGAGTCCTCAACCATTCCTCATATGGCAAACGCATCCTTCCAGGGATCAAAGGGCTGGAAGCTCCAAGCAGAGTCCCATTCTAGGATTTTAATTGCCACAGAAGGTGCACTCAATGCTTCCAAACAAGGTAATGGACTAGTCAATCCTTCAACTGCACTTATGGCAAGCAGCAAGAATGGGAGAGTCATATAAGCAGCCTTTCTTCATTAATGCTCCTCAAGTTGTAGCCTCTGAGCCATTCTGGGAAAAACCAGCTACTGAAAAGACATGTTTTATTTTTAGCCAGCTCCTGTGCAAGTAGAACAGCAGCTTAAACTCACGCTACCACCTCAGTCCTTCCCTGCAAATGTCAATTATTCAAATTAAAAATGCAATTACATATTTTATTTATTGCAAACACTGATCATCCTTGCTGTAGTTTGTTGATGAAGAACTAGACTATATTTTACACAAAAAAAAGTGGATCAAGGAACCTGTTTATTTCATACTTAAAACCACTGAAATTAACAATGTTCTTGATTTATTTTTGACTCCCATTGTCATGGAAACTAGGGGGATTGGGGTCTGCTGTTCCCTATGGGACCTGAGTACAAAGTGGCTCTTTCATGTCCATATTAAAAACACCAACAGCAGTTCAAAAGTATTTTATTGTCCTTTAACAATGTGCAAATTCTTTCTGCAAGTGTTGATATGCATTTAATTAAACAAAACCACCACAAGGTTTAAAAACCTACATGTTAGGATCTGAACTTGTACACTTCTTTAAAAATACAGCCAAGATAGGTAACCCTATGACAAGGCTGTTGTGACACACACATTCTTATCACTAAAAGCAATTTCCCTCCCATCCTGACAACTGCAACATTTGATTTCACATGAGGCAATTAAAATATTTTATTTTCTTAAACACATCAGCACTGATTAAGACGATATTAAAAAAGGGACGTGCACATTTTAAAATGTGGACCAACCCCTGCTTAGTAACATGGTCCTTGTGTCAAAACTTTGGGAGTATTTGTATAAATAAAGAGCAGACATACAGATGTCCCCTCACTCACCCACAAACTGCATTTCATTAAGGTGCTTTTGCATTCCAAAAAAACCTTTATTCACTTTATAAAAATACATTCACACAAAAAAAAACAATTTAGGAAAAAAGTACCTCAATTTAAGAAATAAAGCCAGCAGCAAGATTTGGCGCATTATAATAAAATCGACCAGCGATTATGAACATGTTATCATCCTTTAGAACAGAATGCTTAAGAAATCCATGCCCTTTGTCATGTTTATACAAATTAATTTCAAAAAGGTTAGAGAACATTAGGAAGATTCCCAGGACTGCTTAACCAGCATCATGGCGCGTTTCAACTGTTCATAAGTGACAAACATCACCACATTCCAGGACCCCAGCCGTAGGAAAGATGGCATAAACCTGTTATAGAATAAAATAATCAGTGTTCAACTGAAAAACAGAAGAAACCTCCCAAAAAAAAGTCACATTAACACTGCAATGAAGTTTGTGAAAATCCCCTAGTCACCACACTCCTGCACCTGTTCAGGTACACAGAGGGAATTTAGCACAGCCAATGCACCTAATCAGCACACCTTTCAGATCATGGAAGGAAACCCAAGCATTTTGGAGAGAATGAGAGGCTCCCACAGATGGTGACAACCAGGGAAATCAGATCTGGGCCCCTGGCACTGTGAGGCAGCAGTGCTAACCACTGAGCTTTAGTGGTTGGCACTGAGGCAGCAGTGCTAACCACTGAGCTTTAGTGGTATGCAGATTGGCCTTCTATCCTAGAAAGCAGACTTGGATACAAGGAATTGGATATGGAATATGATGAGTTATGAAGCAAAGTTCTGGGTTCAAGTGGATAGAATCAGTGACTGTTCATCAGACAGTAAAGAGATCACTCATGAGTTAGGGAGGTAAAGAGTGTGAGAATGTGCAAGGACAGATATTATCTGAAATGAATCAAAACAGGAGGCTGGATATCAAGAACAGTTAAAAGGAAACAATCCATGGATCTTGGAGGGAGAATAAAGTCAGTTATGGGGTGGCAGTCAGAAAAAGGCTCAAATGGACGATGATTGGGATTAGGGTCAGAGTAGGATTGCCCTGGAAGAAAGCAAGCCATTGGCCAAATTGGCATGGGAGCCAAGGGACTTGCTATATTTATAGGTTGATGTGAAAATGGTACAAGACTTTATGGGATTTTAATCCCAAAGTCTGCCTATTGTTCACATTCTCAACATTTAAAAATCAACAAGTATTACCCTTTGTAGAAAGCTGTGAAACCCTCCTTTGTTAACATGATTAAGGAACAGTTCAAGGCACTTCTGTATTGGCCAGGGGGAGAGTTCATGTATCTGGTCTTCACAACATCGACGGGTGAAGCTACAATGGTTGTGCAGAATCCAGCACCAAAGGCAGCACAGAAGTGACATGGAAGGTTATCTGCAAATAAAACCTTAAATTATGTTGTGCTATTAAAGTTTCAGCCTTTATATATTTAATCAATGGGTGTCACTTACCAGTCAGAAGATTATATTTTATCAGTGCATCCTTGATCAGATCATAAGTCACCAGTTCTGAACAGTTGACAACAGAATTACGAACAATATTTGGTAACGTACCTGCCAAACCAACAAATGCTTTAGGTGATACCTAGATTGGCCTTTTCTCAATTCTATTACATAACTTTACTGGGAAGTTTATTCAGCCCATGCTGAATCATATTAAACAACCATTTAACTGATAAAGAAATGAAACTGCATACATATTTATAAAGCAATTAAAAGTTGCGTGTTATCTTCATGAATTCAACAGTAAATGTGGGAGAGAGGTCACAAGTTTGGTAGTGAAACTAGCCCTCCCTTGCTGCCAGGATTCTCCAATCTCCCTACAGTTAATGGAGATTTGGCTAAGAGCCAAATTCTCCATCCTAACTATCACTGGCAGTGGGATGTGAATAGCCAGAGAATTCCAGCCATAATCTCAGAAGAGGAGACCAGACCCATAAAATATTTCCAGCATTGCTGGATGATTGCCGATTTCCAACATAGTACTTTGCTCTCTCAATCTAGAAATTCATCCCATATTTCACTCCCACTCTTACATCAACTAGGATTTTTAAACTCAGTTGCTTCACTCCCTAGAGGGAGGGGGAAAACAAGGCAGAGCTTCTCATTAGAGAATTCAGTCACTTCAGGGACCACTCTGACTGGCTAGTACACACCAATAAACGTGCCCCAAACAGAGTTCCCATTTTAATCTTCAGGTGTTAAATAGCACAACTATCTGGCACATGGAGGTCTTGTGTTGCAGTGGATAACATCCCTGCCTCTGTCCAGAAGCTCAGGGTTTGTATCCTGCCCCAGGACTTGATGGTCAAGGAAGGTACATTCATAACATGGTCAAAACAGATAGAATGTGTCAACCTGCTCATTTTTCAAAACATGCCACTGACAGGCAGCAAGAGCAGGAGAGACTCCTGGTTAGCCCTGCCTAACGCAGAGTGGCACCTCTCAAGATACAATCCCCTGGCATTGTGTTCCAGGAATTACCAGCTAGGGAAACAGACAAAAGTCCACCTTAGGTGTGGGAAGAGAATTAGACTCCACCACATCAATAATCATGTGAAATGCAGACCAGCCAATAGCTCAGCAAGTTGATTCAAAAATAATTATGGTTGAGACCGTCACTGACCTTTCCATAATCCAGGAAGTCCTTCCTCCTTAGCGATTTTTCTGTAGGCATCAATAGTCCCAGTGTATCTCTTACTCACACCAGTTAGGTTCAATTGTGCTTGAAACCTTACTTTCACCACATCTGTTGGCTGAGCCATGGCGACTGCCATAGCACCTGTTGTACATCCAGCAAGCAAACGGTTGGCAATGGTAATGGCTGCAACAAAACAAAAACAAAAAGCAGAGAGATTACATTAGAGTGCAGCAAATAGAAATCACTTCTAAAAAGGAGAATGGGGCAAAGCTGTGCATTGGGTGTGCGCAAAGGGCAAAAAAGTTAATCATATGGGAAACAGGTGCATTGGACCTAGTTACTTGCGTGGAGGAAAAATACCGTGCTGTAGCTTGGAATTATAGATTCATATGGTGGAGATGGGGAAGTTCAGGGGTGGGGTTGGTGATTGTGGTGCAGTCAGCTCATTGTATCAGTGCTGCCTCAAAAAGAAATCCTCCAAATAGTGCCTCCCCATCATCCATAGCCTTGTAAATTTCTCTTTCAAATGATGCAAGCAAATACTTTTTGAAATTTACCAAGTCAGTTTTCACCACCTTTTTTAAAAAGGTGCACATTCCAGATCATAATTTGCACAGGTATACCCACACCCTCCAGGGCATCTGCCAGTCACTTCAATTCAGGGTTACTGCCTCTCCTTTTGGATAAAACACTTTCTTCCCATTGACAGTCAATATTTCTCAATTTCGAACAAATTCCTCAGTAAACTGCTTTGCTCAAAAAAAGGGAGACAATTCCAATGTCTCTGAACTCACTTGAACCAAAGTCTCGCATCCTCATTATCAATCTGATCTGCACTTAAACTTTATGGTGTCTCAAATTAGATACTATATTGTCAAGACCTAACCAATGATAAAAGTTTTTCTACTCAATACCTTTATTTATAAAACCAAGGATCTTGTAGAATCATAGAATTCTATAGTGCAGGAAGCCATTCAGCCCATCAAGTCTGCACCAACCACAATCCCACTCAGGCCTCATCCCCATAACCCCATGTATTTACCCTGCCAATCCCCCTGACATTAGGGTCAACTTAGTTTTGCCAATCCACGCAATCCTCATCTTTGGGCTGTGGGAGAAACTGGAGCACGTGAGGAAACCCACAAAGACACAGGGAGAACATGCAAACTCTACACAGTGACCCAAGCCAGGTCCCTGGCACAGAGGCAGCAGTGTCTGCTATCATGCCACCCTACCTTAACAACTCACCTGGCCACAAAGGTGTGTAAACAGAGGGCTCTGCTCCTGCACATCCTTTAAAATTGCCCCATTTAATTTCTATTTCCTTGCCTTTGAAAATGCATCACCTCACTTTATGACTCAATTTGTTTCAATAACCTATGTCCTCCTGAAGTCTGCTCCCATCCTTCTCACTTGTTTCCTACTTTGCATGTCCAATAAGATGTGAGAATGCAGAATTCAATGCAGTTTGTTGTGCACCTCATTTTTAGCCCGCACCAGTGGCAATGCTAATAGAAAAAGGGGGCCAAATATACAAGTCCTCCATGGGGTGGGGGGATTTGACATTCGGCAAGCCCAGAAATTTCCATGTTTTATGTCCAGATGTGTCCCCCAAAGAGTACAGCTCAAATTTTACTTCACCAGTTCTATCACAGTTAGAGCAAGGAAACAGGCCATTAAACAAGTTGAGTCTATGCCATAAGCTAGTCCCAATGACCAATAGTCCTCTATACCAATCTTACCCATGTAATGCCCAAATGCTTTTTAAAAAGACAAAAAATTATATCCACCTCTGGCAGCTTGTTCCAGACACTCACCACCCTCTGAAAAAAAAAATTGGCCCCTCTTCCCCTTAACCCTATGCCCCCTAGTTTTAGACTCCCCTACCTTTGGGAAAAGATGTTGACTATATCTATGCCCCTCATTATGTTATAGAGCTCGATAAGATCACCCCAAAGCCTCCAACTCTCCAGGGGAATAAATCCCAGCATATCCAGCCTCTCCTTATAACTCAAACCATCAAGTTTCAGTAACTTCTGGTAAATATTTTCTGCACTCTATTTGCTAATACCCTATAATAAATGTGAACAGAACTGTACACATTATTCCAAGCGTGGCCTTACCAATGTCTCGTACAACTTCAAGAAGATGTCCCAACTCCTGTATTCAACGTTCTGACCAATAAAATCAAACCTAAACATCACTTAGGCTCACTGCACAGCTCGATTGATGGAGAAATTAATGGGTACTCTGGTAGGGGGTGTCCAATGGGAGACGCCATGTCCCACTATTAGCCAGCACCTATCTCAAGTCAGAATCCCCCAATCAGCAAGATGCTGACCCACAACAGGCAGAGCCACCTGCTTCAATGGGTATTTGAAACTTAAGTGGATGGAACCCATCACACCAGGCAAAAAAAAAAAAAATGACAACTGACTGGCAAGCTGGAACATCAGGAACATGTACTTGGCACTAACAGATGACTGAGCTGGGTTGATAATATGTGCAAGACAGCCATAGACTCAGAAACCGGCCCTTCGAGTCGGCACTGACCACAACCCCACCCCCATATCCCTACACATTTACCCACTAATACCAGGACACTAAGAGGCAATTTAGCACGGCCAATCAACCTAACCTGCACATCTTTGGACTGTGGGAGGAAACCCATGCAGACACAAGGAGAACATGCAATCTCCACACAGACAGTGACCCGAGACAGGATTCGAACCCAGGTCCTTGGAGCTGTGAAGCAGCAGTGCTACTGTGCCGCACAATTGCATGGAACTTGTAGGCACTTTGGACACTCAGCCCAAGAGACCAGGCCTACTTGAGTGTTCACTTGGCACGGGAGCTGCTCAAGGCTGAGCAAGATGTATAGGATTTTTTGGGAAGATAATGACGCCAGTGAAAACAAGGGCAGGGAGGTCATCACCAATCGGAACATAGGAGCAGGCCCTCGTACTGAGCCTGCTCCACCATTCAATACAATCAAGGCTGATCTGGCTGTAGGCTCAATTCCACTTTGCCACCTACCTCTCATTCCACTCCACAGGAGTGTCTGTTAAAAATCTGTAATTCAGCCTTGAATAAGTTTAATGACCCAGCTCCTGCCACATTCTGGAGAAAATAATTTCAGAGTAACAGCCCTTAAGAAAACCTCAACTCACGTCTTAAATAGTAGAGTTTTTAATCCTTAAACAATATGTTCCTAATTTTAGTCTTTCCAGGAATGCGAGCATCCTGGTATCTACTCTGTCAATGTAGATCCTCTCTCATTCCTCTAAACAGTTGGGCGAGATGGGCAAAACAAGTTGAACTCAAAAACGTAGGATGTTCTACACCAGCCCTGTTCAAGGTGGGGGCCGGACAACCCCCCCCCCTTCCACAGCTCCCAGCACCAGTTTCCAAACTCCCAGTCAAAGGGTGAGTTTCAACGCAAGATTCTTCATGGACTGTTTCCCTCCTATTTGCCTCAGTCTCTGACTGGAGGAGTATTGGGGTGTGTGCAGAGTACTGCCAGGCCAAGGGAAGCCAAACAACAGCTTCCGGGTATATCAGGCCCAGAGAGGGATAGGTAGATACTGGCCTGATGATGCCACAATGTGTGGATGTGCGAGCGAGAAACTGAATGAAAGAGTCTGCCAGCAACACATGCACCCACCCACACACTGACCCTCAATTATTCAATTTAGACCAAAAGACATAGATGCATGACTGCTTATAGCCAAAGATATTCTATATGGTGAATTAGTCAATGGTTAACAACTCCAGGGCATTCAAACCTCCACGAATACCTGGAGGTGGGATAAGATGGTGGACATTGTCAATGGCTGATGTCCATGACTGACTGCTTGGAGAGATACTGGAAGTTGGCAAAGAAGGTCCAGAGAAGGCCAGCCTGTGAAACCTGCACCTTCTCAACCCACGTGGCAGAAATGGGGTCATGGCCACAGCAGAAAATGCTCACAGTTGACCACCTTGATGCAAAAATCAAGACAAAGGGATAGAAAAACTGGAATACACTGTCCTACAGATACTCACTGTCAGCTTCATTAGCATAGAATTGTTTGACAGAATCATAAAGTCCAATGCGCACTGATGCAAAGCTCATCTGACGTTGCAGACCGGCCACTAAGCCATTGTAGAGACTTCTCGCACCTTCTGTCTTCACAATTGTAACCATGGTACCAAAGACGCCTTTATACTTTGGAGAAGTCACACTGTTGATAGATTTGGATTCTCCTTGAATCTGCATGGTGAACAGGATTTAATTTAGATTACCCTTAATGCAGAGTTTTACTATTAAGTTTCTATAATCTTGGTTGTTATATGTCGTTTGTTACCCGAAAGTGTAATACTCAAGCTTTCATTACTTGCTTCTGGAGAAAAATAAACATTTCATGAATGTTCCCTCCCCCCACCAGATAGTTATTCATTTCTGGTCAGTTCCTTTTCTTGTCATAAGATGAAAAACCAATACTACAGTCAATGCATTCCCTACAGTTACCTTTCTGTTTCACTCAGCAACAAAGTGTGTTCAATATTGATGAAGATTGCACAATATCCCACAAGCCAACATGGTGCTGCAGAACTTGCTTTCAGCCACACTTATTTGACAAGGAATTTCAGTCCCCACTCAAAATCATGCAGCAATGTGGAGAATCGTACCAATAGCCATTCTATGTCAGAGTGTAGGGCACAAATCTTGACCAATACTAGTCCAGTGACCAAAGTCATGCAAGGATAAAGGCAAATGCCAACAAAAGGAAATAAAATTCAGAATGGACTTTAAGTGGAAGCAATAGTGGGTTTACACTGTTGGGGTCCTGTGCTCATCCTCACACCCCTTCCCACACGGTGAAGCCATTTCCCTTCCTGTCTGCCCATCCCCACCCCACAGAATGCAAAAGACAAAATCGAATGCTGCTTTTTTAAAAAGAGCCTGTAATTACTAAATTGAAATCCAAGCCCATTCAAGTCAGAATAATAAAGAATCATCAGCATCTTGTAGTTCCCTTCCCCTTTTACAGTCCACTTCTTCTTGTTCAACCTTTTCAGGCAATGCGGTATCTCCAGAAATTGGCAAGTCGTCAGATAACTCCCCCATACTTTGGGTGTTCGAGGATGAATGTGCAGTTTGTGCACTGCTCAATAATTTAAATCTTCTAAAGTAAAAGTGACAAGCTGTCTTCTTGTCCAGCTTCACCCCCTTGCCTTGCTTTTGACTGCCAGATTGATAGTGTTGCTTCCTGATTTTAATGAACAAATTTTTTTGAAGAGGTTTCTTCTTTTGCTCTGCTGAGCCTGGAGTTTCAAGTTGACCCTGCTCACTCAACTATCTCATTGTTGCGCTGGTGCTATGGCTGCCTGGCTATGGTATGGCCTCAGCCGTCCAGCCCTGGCTAAGGCTCAAATTGCTCCTGCTCACTCAATGACCTTGCTGTTCTGCTGGCTCACTGGCCTCCTCATCTCACCCTCAGCTCATAGCCCAGTTTGAGTCACCCCTCTGCTCTCCTTGATGACCACCAGTGCACCCTTGGCCCTCACACCTTCCCCTCCAAAGTCACCAACCTGTCAAATGATATCGCAGTGTTTTCCCACTCTAAGGGTTTCCACCAAGCAGAGCCCCCTCATGGGTCAGGGCTTGTGCCTAGATACAAATGAATTTCATTAGTAGTCTGCCTCTGTTTGAGAGATATTCCATCCTCTCTCACCAAGACCTACCAGTACCGTGAAGATCTTTTTGATAGACTCTCCAGACCTTATCGTGAAGGTAACTGATCCAACTCTCCCATAACCTGAGGCAGAATAGCTTCCATGGAAGGCAGAAAGACCTCGAGCTAAATATGTGCCTCTTCACCTTACAAAACAGGAGCTGCTGAAGAACCAGTGAAAAAACCAGTTACATTTCTTCCGATTAGGATTGGGAGAGGGGGAGTGAGAGAGAACAATGTCACCCTGGCTGCTTTCAGAGACAACTGACTTTAGTACTCATGGAAAATGTAGACATGTAGTCGACCAACAAGGATGCATTGAGAGCACCAATGAGAAGGTTACAGAAATATTTTGGGTAGAAAATGCCCCTGGTTCTTGTCAGACTGCTAGTTAAAGGAATGTATAGCATAAAAGGTTATAGATAGATGGCTGTTAACAGATGTGATAGGAATTTTTTTTTTTAAAAATGAAAGAACAAGAGATGCTGATGAGGCTCAATTAAAAATGCTTTATTTAGGAACATTGCAGTTTGAGTATGGACAAAAAGGATATTATAAACAGTCATGAATGCTCAACTTTTATAAAATGATGTTTAAAAATATCTCTAACTCTTACAGGTGGGGAGCAAATTCCTGGTAAACCCTTTTCAGTTTGGAGAATGTGATTCCAGGTTGCTATGGCAATAGGAGTTGAGAAGGGACAGAAACATGATTAGAAACTCATTGAGGTGTCGAGTTGCTGTTGACAGAACCTGAGGCTTTTTGAGCAGGAAATGTTGCTGCAGAGGAGAAAGTTAGAACTGGCCCTCCCAGAAACTCTGTAGGAAATTACACTATCTTTTAGTGTATAAAAGGAGGCCATTCAGCCCACTGAGTCTGCACTTGCTCTCTGAAAAGCATTCTATCTAATCCCATTTTCCCGCCTTGTGCCCAAAAATTCCTTTTTGCAATATCCCAAATCAAACCCATCATCACTAATCTCTCAGGAAATTTGTTTGACTCCCAACCACTCACCGATTGAAAAAATATTTCCTGATATTACTTAAACTATAAAGATAGGAGCAGAAGTAGACCATCAAGTCTGCTCTGCCATTCAATGAGATAATGACTGATCTGATTAGAATTGTCAACTCTGCTTTCCCACTGGCATTGTCTCACAGTGGTTAGCACTTCTAACTCTTAGCACTTGGGACCCAGCTTTGATTCTTGGCTTGGGTCACTGTGTGGAGTTTGCATGTTCTCGCAGTGTCTGCATGAGTTTCCTCCAGGTGCTCCAGTTTCATACAACACTACAGCACAAACAGGCCCTTCAGCCCACAAGTTGCACCGATCGCATCCATACCTACCAAGCCACAGAACTATCTGTAACTCCCAATCCCATGTACTCATCCAGAAGTCTTTTAAAAGACCCCAGTGAGTTCACCTCTACCACCACCGACAGCAGCCAATTCCACTCACTCACCACCCTCCAAGTGAAAAACTTACCCCTAACATCTCCGCTGTACCTTCTCCCCAGCACCTTAAACCTATGTCCTCTCGTAGCAACCATTTCAGCCCTGGGAAATAGCCTCCGACAATCCACCCTATCTATTCCTCTCAACATTTTATAAACCTTTATCAGGTCACCTCTCATCCTTCGTCTCTCCAGGGAGAAGAGACCTAGCTCCCTCAACCTAAGGCATGCCTCCCAATCCAGGCAACATCCTTGTAAATCTCCTCTACACTCAATAGCTTCCACATCCTTCCTGTGGTGAGGCGATCAGAACTGTGCACAGTACTCCAACTGGGGTCTGACAAGGGTCTTATAAAGTTGCAGCGTTACCTCCTGACTCCTAACCTCAATCTCTCGATTAATGAAGGCCAGTACACCATACGCCTGCTTGACCACATCCTCCATCTGAGGAGGATTTGAGCATCCTATGGACCCAGACCCCAAGATCCTTCTGCTCCTCAACACTGCTAAGACTCCTACCCTTGATACTGTACTCCTTCATCCCATGTGGTCCATTTTGGCAGGACCAAACACATTTATCCGCATTGAAGTCCATCTGCCACTTTTCCGCCCAGTCTTGCATCCTATGTCACACTGCAACTCCTGACATCCCTCCAGACTATCCACAACACTAACCTTTGTATCGTCGGCAAACTTACTAACCCACCCCACCACTTCCTCATCCAGGTCATTTATGAAAATGACAAACAGCAAGGTCCCTAGAACAGATCCCTGGGCCACTCTACTGGTGACTGGCCTCCATGCAGAAAAAGACCCATCCACAACCACTCTCTGCCTTCTGCAGGCAAGCCAGTTCTGGATCTACAAGGCCAAAGCCCCTTGGATCCTATGCCCTCTCACTCTCTCAAGAAGTCTTGCATGGGGGGACCTTCTCAAATGCCTTGCTGAAGTCCATGTAAACCACATCCACCGCTCTTCCTTCGTCAATGTGTTCAGTCACATTTTCAAAAGAAAATCAGCTAGGCTCATAAGGCACAACCTACCCTTGACAAAGCCATGCCGACTATTTCCTCCCACAGTCCAAAGATGTGCAGGTTAGGTGGGTTGGTCATGCTAAGTTTCCCCTTTGTATGAGGGGGATTAGTAAGATAAATACATGGGGTTACACTAGTAGGTCCTGGGTGAGATTGTGCAGATTCGATGGGCTGAATGGCCTTCTTCTCAGAATCCCCACTGTGCCCCATTTGGTCCATCAAGTCTGCATCAACCACAAGCAGATTCTGCAGAGTCAGATTCTAATCTACCCCCACAACCCTTACTCTCAGGTTTATCTTCCCTTTTGGGCATCTTTTGTTGACTTTCGTCTGGCTTACCATATTGTATGGTTTTTCCCCTTTCAGTTTAATGCTAAACCTTAACACCCTTAGTTAATTTATCCCCTTCTCCTTTTGCCCATTATTTTGGATCTTTACCCTCTAGTTCTTCATGTACTCTGGAGAGAGAACAGTTTCTCACTATTTGCCCTGTCTGTACCCCTCAGGATCTTTTCTCAAGGAAAAAAAGATGAGATCCAGCCTGTCCCTCAACTATAAATAATGGAGAAAACAGTTTTGCCAAAACTAACTGAAGTTGTTAAAGGGTTTGGACACAGGAATCTCAAATTCTAATGTCAGAACAAGTGAATTCATTGAGATGTGCCTTCCTGCTGCTAACAGGATTGGGGAAACTTCAGGTGGGGTGGAACAATTGTTGAAGGACATTGCAGTCTCAATATGTCAGAACCTGGTGAACTTCTGCCAGAGAACTGGACGTGACAGAGATGGCACCTTTAATTCAATATCTGCCGGTGATATGGTGTAGACTGGCTATCTCGGTTCATGCAAAAGACTTTGTCTATTGCTCGATACTGAGCTGCCCGTTAATATTTCATTGACAGGAGTCCAAAAGACTGAAATTTTGTCCTTTCCAATTTCCCTGCAGCACCAAAAGTTTCTTCTAAATAAATGAAAATACCACAAAATCATACCCTTGGACAGCAAAATGATCAAGTTCCACATATCATCTCAAGTATGTATCGTTCCCCCAAAGTGTCTTAAAATCCCTCAGTTATGCTTTTCCTTCATTGAAAGTCAGCAGGTTCTTCAATAATACAACACATTTCTTCAATTCAGACTTTTGAATGGACCTGATATTAAGCTGATCTTTTTAGGGGAGGAGAGGGTGCAAACTATAGCCTTATAGACCTATGTACTCTGAACAGTATGCTTTGTCTGTATAGCACACAAGAAATAATACTTTTCACTGTGTACTAGTACATGTGACAATAATAAATCAAACCTCCTTCCTTGTAGTCCATGACTCTGCCCCGTCCACACACATTCAAAATGCGAAGCACTCGTGAAGTCTCCTGCCCGTCAGACCTGAACGTATGGATTGCACAATTGGCTGAAGTGCTTCATTGCCACTACACCAAGCACTGCATAGGGTCTGCTTGTGCTCTCGTCTTATCAAAACAGTTCACTATTCCAGGATAGAGAAAAGCTGGAGATTATTCCAAAAGCAAACTCTCTTCCCTCAATACCAGGAGCCCACGGACCTTCTTTAAAGGAGATTAAATCTATCACTTCACTGTATTGCCAAGCCTCCCCTTTGTTCTAGTTCTGAACTCACAGCTTTCAGTTTCTCTCCTACAACTCCCTTCATCCCATCAAGCTATTCTGGTCTAGGAGATCTAGCCTATCCTCCCTAACCTATTCCCACCAATTTACTAATCAGCTGTTCAGAGTCTCTACAGTGCAGAAGGCCCATACAGCCTGCACCAACAACAATCCCACCCAGGTCCTATCTCTGTAATCCCACACATTCCCCCCGACACTAAGGGACAATTTCAGCATGGCCAATGCACCTAATCTGTACATCTTTGGAATGTGGGAGGAAACAGGAGCACCCAGAGGAAACCCATGCAGACACGGTGAGAACGTACAAACTCCAGTGACCTGAGGCCGGAATCGAACCCGGATACCTGGCACTGTGAGGCAGCAGTGCTAAACACTCTGCAAACCTTTCTTCTAGCACCTGGTGTTAGCCAATGTAAATGGCTCTCTTCTCACATCTGTCCCCCCCACCCCCCTCCTCAAAACAAGCCACTTTTTCCATCCCCTCTGCCCATGAAAACTACAATTCCATTTTCAACTTCCCACTCCTCTCTAAAAAGCTGATCCCCCAGAACAGTGCTCATTTTTCCACAAATGCATGTTCCTGCCCAGTCCCTATCACAACACTAAAAAGGCTATTATAGCAGAGATGATATACTCCCATGACAGTATGCAAAGTGCTCAATTCCTCTAATCTTTGACTGCACCATGTTACAACACTTCTTCTACAGGCCAGCTGAATGGCACTGTTCTCATCCAATTTCACTCTTACTTACCCAGCCAAAGAATCTTCTGCAATCATTCTAATCATTCCCTCCCCATCGTCACTGGATTCCCCCCAAGGAACTATTGTTGGTTCCTCATTTCTCTAATTTTTCCAATCTTTGCTATTGTTTTAGTTAATCTGTGTCCAAATCCCTCCTTCATACCAGAGCAAACCAATATAAACAATAACAAGTTAGTAGCCCATTAAAAGGACAGTGAATCCAAAGGCAAAACAATGTTTTGTGGGTTGATGATGCACTTTAACCCCTGTAGCACTCACTAGTCATAGAAGATCTCATGCCAGACACCACCACCTCTTCTTCTCTAAGGAGACCTACAGAGGCAACTATGGAAGGGGCAGACAGTAGGGTCAAAGGCCCCTCAACCACCTGTTACCTGACCCTGTTCACAGCCATCTTGGTCCAACCCAGGAAGTCTCTCTTTATATGTGCTCAAGGTGCTTAATCAATGCCCTTAAACTGTGAATCCATGCCACTAATGGACATCCCTGGTCTTCAAATCAAAACTTTGAGCATAAATATCACAAAATGGATTTAAGAGAAGCAATTTCATATTTAGTGCACATCATAATACAAGAGGTCTCTCTTCTGCAATATAGTCTTTATTTTTACTTTTAAAATCAGAAAAGCCAATTCAAATCAGGTCCTCATCTGGGGACCACGATGGGAATAAAACAAGATCCAGGCTGACAAGACTTTGCACCCCCTCCCAAGCTTGATCTAACACATCATCTTAGCCAAAAATAATCAAAATGGCTTTGAAAGAATTGCACTAGGTGAAGCCTAGGTTTAAGTTCATTGGCTACCCTGATCCTTTATCTTATCCTAGGAAAACCCACAGTCATGGGCATCAGTACACCCCCAGTGCAATGGGATGACCTCACCCCTTGTTTGATCATGGTTTCACCCATTTGTCAAATTGCTAACACAAAGTGACATTGAGGAACCCTCAGTTTAATACTATAGCATGTCACCAGAGTGAATGTGCATCGTGGACATTCCTATGCAATACCTGAAGAGCTCTCAGAATCTTCAGTCTTGATGAATGCCATTTTCTCTGCACAGTAATACATTCAAGTGTGCAAACAAAAAGCATCAAGTTGTCCTTTCCAGGGCTGGCAGCCCATCATACTGCAAAAAGTTAAAGTTCATTTATTGTCACAAATAGGCTCAAGAGAATTTAGCATGGCCAATGCATCTAACCAGCACAATCTTTCAGAATGTGGGAGGAAACTGGAGCACCTGGAGGAAACCCATGCAGAAACAGGGAGAACATGCAGATTCCACATAGAGACCCAAATCAGGAATCGAGCCTGGATCCCTGGTGCTGAGGCAGCATTGCTAACCACCGTGCCACCCACATGAAAATATTTTTGTGATTATTCCCACAGACGAATGAATAATCATCTTTGCATGGGCTGTTGGTGCCAGAGAAGTGGTCAACTTTTGGTTGATTGTTGAAGTACTCTTCTTAGGCAATCAACGCAAGATTCTTCTGAGTCAATTGCTGCAGGGACTTACAGCCACAATATTCATGCCATATCTTTGCACATTATCTGTAAACTCTGTCCCCAGTCAGAAATTTAACCAATTCTCTCAGACTTTTCCTTATCCATTTTTCTGTGAATTTCTATCATCCTTTTTGTCCTCACACACGTTGCTGTAGGAAAATCCCGAATCTGGTTACCTGGTCTATAAACTGCAAAATGAAAAGAGGTGCCTTTGCACTACAGCTTCAAACACATGGCTCCAAATGTCAAAGCAACAGAAGACTTACAAAGAGACATGACAGCATCCTCCAGTGAGGAGCCTTGTATATTCACCAACAACCACATGCAGGTCTTTTAATTGGATTTCAATCTGTGACCATTACCTGGCTCTTTATTTTAAATATTCTGATTAGGAAGGTGTTAGAAAAGTCAGGTATTGTTGTTAGACTGCGTTTGCTAATGCCACAACATTAGGTGGAGCACTTCTTGCACATGCAGAGACAGTGCCAATTAGTGAATCTAATTTGGGACTTTATCATTTGTAACTAAACAGTCATTAGGCTGAAGGAGTAAATTAAAACAGAATGCTGGAGGAGCAAGCCCCACCTACAATTAAAAAAAAATTCAGTCACGCCACTGGCTTCTTCCCATTAACTATGGGTCACAAATGACATCTTACACGACTGAAACTATTCCTTCGACATGTCAACAGCCTTTGATGCAGCTGTGCAAACCATCCTGACTCTTAGACCTCTCCTGAACTGTAGGCAGAATATCACTTGCAATGTCTGCTCGTACTTGCATCATTCCCTCTAGTGTCACCCAAGGATCTATCCTTGCACCCACCCACCTCTTATTTTTAGCCTCGTAAAGCTGCCCCACAGTTCCAAAAGCAGAGTGCTAGTTTTCACATTGTCACTGACAGCTCTTTCACCATCAACTTCTCATGATTCCCCCATTATTGTTAAATTAAATTGGACTGTCTATCCGACATCCATTGGTGAGAAGTCTTACAGTCCCCACTCCAAACTTTGTTCCCGAATTACTGATTCCATCTCTCTCCATGGTAACAGAGATTAAACCAAGATAGTTCACAACTTCCTGCCAAATTCGATCCAAGACACTGACTCCAATCACCAAATTGCCTATTTCCCCCTCCACAGTCCCAGCCTCATCTGCACCTAGAATGTTCATAGAATCCCTACAGTACAGGAAGATGACATTCAGCCCATCGAGTTTGCACCAACCACAATCCCACCGAGGCCTATTCCCGCAACCCCAAGTTAGTCCCCTTGAGACTAGGGTCAGTTTAGGGCCAATCAACATAACCTGCACATCTTTGGAGTGTGGGAGGAAACCAGAGCACCCAAGAAACCCACGCAGACATGGGGAGATTGTGCAAACTCCACACAGACAGTGACCCGAGGCTGGAATTGAACCTGGCACCCTGGCGCTGTGCTAACCACTGCCATCCAGAAGCATTTATGCTTTCAACACCTCTATAGACTTGACTATTCCAAAACTCTCCCTTCTGGTCCCCAACACTATCCTTAAACTTCCCAAATCTCTGCTGCCCATGTCTGAACTCAAAGTCCTGATCACCAATCACTGTGCTCAGTGACTTGTATTGGCTGCCAGTCAGGTAATGCTGTAGGCTCACACTAAATTTGTTTTAAATGCCTCTCAAATCTGTCATTTTATTGATTAACAAGTTTGCTCAATTTACTAGGACCTTAGTAGCTGTTATGCATTTCTCCCTTTCAAGGAAACCTAATAATTAAGTGTTCATGCAGTCAATTAAATCCATAATGGGCTTGTCCCTTCTGTGACTATGAGGCACTGATGCTGAAAACTATCCTGGACACTCCCTTTCTAAGTTTGCTCAAATCCAAACATCAAACTCCTCCTCACTCCACCTTTTTCAAATGTTTGTCTGGTCTCCACATTTATACAAGCTGCCATCTGGACATAACTCTTCCTACAATCTCAACTCCTTTTCCATAAATTTTCCACTGCCTGCTTACTTCTTGTTGTCAGAGTCCTAGAGGTTTATGGCATGGAAACAGGTCCTTCAGCCCAACTTGATTATGTGCCCTTTTTTAAAAAATATATAAAATCCTAAGCTAGTCCCAATTGCCCACATTTAGCCCATATCCCTCTATACTCATCTTACCCACATAACTGTCTAAATGCTTTTATAAAGACAAAATCGTATCCACCTCTAGCAGCTTGTTCCAAGCACTCACCACCCTCCAAGTGAAAGAATTGTCCCTCTGGGCACTTTTGTATCTCTCCCCTTAAACCTATGCCCCCTAGTTTTAGGCTCCTTTGGGATAAGATATTGACTATCTAGCCAATCTATGCCCCTTATTTTACAGGCTAAGATCATCCCTCAGCCTTCTACACTCCAAAGAAAAAGTCCCAGTCTATCCAGTCACTCCTTATAACTCAAACCATTAAGTCCCAGTAGCATCCTAGTAAATCTTTTCTGCATTCTAATTTAATAATATTCTTTCTATAATAGTGTGTACAGTTCTGATCACCCTAAGTGTGGCCTTACCAATGTCTTGTATAACTTCAAGATGTCCCAACTCCTGTATTCAATGTTCTGACCAATGAAACCAAGCACACAATGCTTTCTTCACCACTCTGTCCACCTGTGACTCCACTTCTGAAGAACTATGAACCTGTACCCCTAGATCGCTTTGCTCTGTAACTGTCCCCAATGTCTTATCATTAACTGAGCAAGTCCTGTCTTTGTTCAATCTACCAAAACCTAAATCAAACTCCATCTGCCATTCGTCAGCCCACTGGCCCAATTTATCAAGATACCATTGCAATCTGAAATAACCTTCTTCACTGTCTACTATGCCACCAATCTTGGTGTCACCTGCAAACTTACTAACTATGCCCCCTATATTCTCATTCAAATCATTAATACAAAAATGGCAAATAACAGCAGACACAGCACTGATCCCCGAGTCACACCGCTGGTCACAGGCCTCCAGTTTGTAAAATAACCTTCTGGCTGCTGCCATCAAGCCAATTTTGCATCCAATTGGCCATCTCACCCTGGATCCAGAGAGATTTAACCTTATGCAACAATCTACCATGTGGTACCTTGTCAAAGGCCTTGCTAAAGTCCACGTAGACAACATCAACTGCACTGCCCTCATCTACCTTCTTGGTTACCCTTTCAAAAAAAAAACAAGTTGTATCTTCTCTGATCATTAAACAAATCCTTCCCCTCAATCATTTTCCCCCCCCATCTCTTCAAGCTCAATTTGCATCCACAGCTCAGTTTTGTCCATCTGCTCAGTTTTGCTAAAAATACTTATTGCCTAACCTCATCCCATCCAAAAACCCAACCCAGTTGTTTAGCTCTAATTTTCCATTTGTAGTGCCTAAAGGATCATCTATTTTTACATTGTACCTAAATCTTGAACAAGGTCATGGTATATGTTGGTACTAATGACATAGATAGAAAGAGTGATGAGTTCTTGCATTGAGACTCAGTGAGTTAGGCAGTAGACTAAAAAGCAAGACCATTTGGGTTGCAATTTTGGGATTACTCCTAGTGCCATGTGCTAGCAAGCACAGAAATAAGAGGATAGTACAGATGAACGTGTGGCTTAAGAGTTGGTGCAGGAGGGAAGGCTTTAGATTCCTGGATCACTGGGACCATTTCTGGGGAAGATGGGACCTGTACAAGTGGGAAACTCTACACTGGAACCAGAATGGGACAAACATCTTTGTGGGACATTTTGCTAGTGCAGTTGTGAGGAATTTAAACTAATTTGACAGAGGGAGGGGACACAGACTGTTAACAGAATAAGGGCATGGAATTATACAAGCAAAAAAAACAAACAAGTCAGAGGGAGTGCAGCTGTATTAAGTTTCAAGGGAGTAAGGCCAGGTTAGACAGCCTCTATTTAACACCAGGAGCATTGCAGGTAAAACAGATGAGTTAAGGGCAATAATTGGCACGTGGAAGGGTGATATTGTAGCCATAATACAATCATGGTTGAAGGAAAGGCATGACTTGCTGCTCAACATTCCAGGATATAGAATCTTCAGGCAAGACAGGGGAGGAGGCATTGCATTATTAGTTAAGGAGTCCGTTACTACAATGAGGAGAGAGGACATCTTGGAGGGGCATCAAATGAAGCTGAGAGAGTAGAGCTTAGGAATAAAAAAAGGCAGCCATATTGTTAGGTTTTATTATAGACTCCCAGGTAATCAGAGGAATATTGAGGAGCAAATATTTGCTCAGGTTGGGGAGGTGTGTAAAAAAAAAGGTTATTATATTAGGCAATTTCAACTTTCCCAACATTAACTGGAATAGACAGTGTTAAGGGCAGGTTTCTTGAAACATGCACAGCAGAACTTTTTAAAATCAGTATGTGGAAGCTCCAACAAGGCGGGGGTAGACAGTGCTGGACTGGATTCTGGGGAATGAAGCCAGACAGGTGACCGAGTTGGTGGTGGGGGAGTATTTTGGTGATAGCAATTATAACATGGTACAATTTAAGCTGGTTATGGACAAGCAAATAAACAAGCCACAAAAAATCTAATGGGGGTGGGGGTGGGGGTGGGGGGGGGGGGGTGGTGGGTGCTGGCATTCAAAAAGGAAGTGCAGAGGGTGCAAGCCCAGCATGTTCCTTCTTGGGTGGTGGATCAGAACAACAAATCCAGAGTTCCAGGAATAACCAAAGATATTCAGGATACAAAATGAAAAGAAAGGCTTTTCAAAAGTACAAGGGGAGCAGATCTGTGGAGGTATTAAATGAGGTATACAAAGCACAGGGCGGAGCTTAAGAAATAAATTAGGAATGCAAAGACAGAATATGAGAAACCTCTGGCTAGAAAAGCAGAGAAAGTCCCAAGATACATTTCACAAGTATATCAATGGAAAGAGGATAACAAGGGAAAGAGTAGGATCTGGTGGAAGGGGGGCAATGGGTAAAGCCAGAAGATATTGAATGTTGAATGAATATTTCATATCTTTCTTCACCTAAGAGAAGGAGGATGAAGATATGGAACTCAGACTGAGGTTCCTGAGCAAATTAACATAGGGAAGAACAAGGTATTGGAGGGGATGGCAGCCTTAAAAGTGGTTAAATCTCCAGGTCCAGGTGAACTGTATCCTATGCTGCCGTGGAAGGCAAGGGAGGGGATTGCAGGGGGTCTGACCCAAATTTTCAATTCCTCTCTGGCCATGGGGGAGGTACCAGACAACTGGAGAACAGCTAGTGTGATTCTGCTATTTCAGAAGGGTTGTAGAGATAAACCAGGGAACTATAGGCCAGTGACGCTCACAATCGGTGTTAGAGAAACTTGTGAAGGAGATCATCTATCTCCACTTGGAGAGGCAAAGCTTGATCAGGGATTGTCAGCATAGCTTTGTCATGCCTAACAAATTTGATTGACTTTTTTTTTGAGGTGGTGATCAGTGCAGTTGATGTAGTTCATATGGAAGACTTGTAAAAGAAGGTAAATTCATGTGGGATAAGGTAATTTGATGAATTGGATTCAAAATTGTCTCAGTTGTAGAAGACAGAGAGCAATGACACAAGGCTGCTTTTTTGACTGGAAAGGTGTCCAGTGGCATTACCACAGAGCCTCCTATTATATGTTATTTATATAAATGGCATTGATGATTAAGGGGGTTGGTGGGGTTAGGATTAATAAGTTTACAGATGATGCAAATATTGGATGGGTGGTTAACAGTGAGGTGGGGGGTGGGGGTGCGAAATCTTGGACTACAAAGACAATGTAGAAGGAATGATCAAATAGGTAAGTGGCAGATGGAATTTAACCCTGAAAAGTGTGAGATGATGCAGTTTGGAATGAGTAATTTGATAATGAAGTATTCAATGAATGGTAGGATGTTAGAAGCGGCTGTGAAGCAAAGGGACCTTGGTGTGTTGTCCACAGATCTCTGAAAGTGGAAGGGCATGTCAATAGGGTGGTGAAAAAGGCATATGGGACACTTGCCTTTATCAATTGAGGCAAAGATTACAAAAGAAGGGAAGTCATATCAGACTTGTGCAGAACTGAGGCCACAGCTAGTGTACTGTGTGCAGTTCTGGTCTCCATGTTATAAGGATGCAAGCACACTGGAGGCGGTACAAAGGAGATTCACCAGGATGCTGCCTGGGATGGAACCTTTAAATTATGAAGAAGAGGTTGGATGAGCTTGGTTTGTTCTTGTTGGAGCAGAGAAGACTGAGCAACAACCTGTTTGGGGTGTACAAGATTATGAAGGACATGGACAAAATGGATGAGATGCAGCTGTTCCCCTTAGTTGAAGAGTCAATCACGAGGGGATTTAGGTTCAAGGTGAGGAGGAATGTGTCACGAAAAAAAAAGGGTGGTGACAGTCTGGAATGTGCTGTGTGGAAGGGTTGTAGAGGTGGGTTGCCTCAAATCTTTTAAGAAGTGCGTGGATGAGCACTTGGCACATCATAACATTCAGGGCTATGGGCCAAGTGCTGATAGATGGGATTAGGAGTTTCTAATTGGCAGACTCAATGGGCCTCTTCTGTGTTGCATGATTTTAAGGTGCATCTTATTGGACGAAGTGTAACTGGATTTTTAAACAGCACTAACTTCATAACTGTTGTTGAATACTCACTCTGCCTAGAAAACTAATTTTATGGCAATTAAAATTTATCCATCTTTAATATTTTAACCTTTAGAAAAACAAATCACTTCCTTTCTGTAAAATTAAATTGAAAAAAGGAAAATCAATACTTTTCATGGCCCGATTTTCTGTCTGTAAGGATACATCAAAGTGACTGGTTGCATGTCCTGATGCTATTACTGTTGTTGGATGCCTGGAAATAGTCTGACATTGGAAATAGGGTATAACAAGGGCCACATCACTAGATCATTGCCCAGAGCAAAGGTCAGCACTACTCTATTTTTATTCAGTCACCAACTTCAAAATGCAGATTTAGTAGGATCTTTGATTCCCACAGTAGTGTATTTCTCCATTTGGAAAAATCTACTGCTACAATCTGTTATTACCACAGTGATGATCAACAAGGAAAAACAAACGTTTGCAAGCAGCATAGTTAGCAACGTTTCCATACATTTTAATTTTACCTGCAATCTCACTTTGGTAGTATCAAGAGGGAATGTAACAAGATCAGCTACGCAGGCTGCTGTACCAGCACCAACAACTTTCACACAACTTGTCGGAGCGACATCTGTCGGTTTAAATCCAACCATATTGAAGTGCAGCCTTATTCCAGATGCTTGGGAAATTTACACTGTTCTCCAGCCAAACCTACAAGGGAAGGCAACATTAATAAACAAACTAATAAGAATACAATTGGCAATTTGACATTGTTAGTGTCCTAAGTAGGCTTACATTAACACTGCAATGAAGTTACTGTGAAAATCCCCTAGTCGCCACACTCCACACTTGTTTGGGTACAGAGGAAAAATTTAGCATGTCCAATTCATTCAACTACATGTCTTTTAGACCGTGGGAGGAAACCAGAGCAAACCCACCACAGACATGGGGAGAACATTCAGACTCTGCATAGACAGAGGGCAGCATGGTGGCACAGTGCTTGGCATTGCTGCCTCACAGCTCCAGGGACCTGGATTTGATTGCTGGCTTGGGTCACTGTGTGGAGTTGGCACATTCTGCGTGGGTTTCCTCCCACAGTCTAAAGATGTGCAGGATAGGTGCATTGGCCAACCTAAATTATCTCAGCGTCCTGGGATGAGCAGGTTAGAGGGATTAGTGGGGTTACAGGGGAAGGGCCTGGGTGGGATTGTTGTCGATGCAGATTTGCTGGGTCGAATGGCCTCCTTCTGCACTGAGCCAGGAATTGAACAGGCAGCAGTGCTAGCCACAGTGCCGCCCCAGAAGGTTAAAAAAGACCATGCCCTTCAATTCCCCATTCCACCTAAAACCATGTGATCTCCTGGGAAAGGCACAAAAACCCAAATAAAATCTCAGGTGTATTGGGGAAGTATCTCAATATCCCCAGGGGCAACCACTGACTTGGAATTTAACTAGACCAACCATAGTG
Source organism: Carcharhinus amblyrhynchos (assembly GCF_965287045.1). NCBI lineage: Eukaryota > Metazoa > Chordata > Chondrichthyes > Carcharhiniformes > Carcharhinidae > Carcharhinus > Carcharhinus amblyrhynchos. The sequence goes on along the minus strand of NC_137333.1, from coordinate 88,882,553 downwards.
GGCCAAAGGCTGGTATTCTGCAGCAACAGACTCACACAGACTTCCAGTGTCTATCTACCATTATGTGGAGATGCCAGCGTTGGACTGGAGTAAACACAGTAAGAAGTCTCACAACACCAGGTTAAAGTCCAACAGGTTTATTTGATAGTAAATCCACAAGCTTTCAGGGTTTGCCCCTTCGTCAGGTGAGTGGAGACTTCTGGTCTCTGACGGACTGTTATATGCTCTGTCAGATACCAGAACTCTCCACTCACCTGACAATGGGGCAAACCCCAAAAGCTTATGGGATTACTATCAAATAAACCTGTTAGACTTTAACCTGGTGTTGAGAGACTTCTTGCTGTGTCTACCATTACCCAGGCACAAGTCAGGAGTGTAACAATACACTTCATTTGCCTGGGTGAATGCAGTTTTAAGAAACTCAACACCATCCAAGACAAAGCTGCCTGCTTAAACATTCACTCCCTCCACCTTTTGGGTACCATATACCAACCACAAAGATGCATTGCAGCAATACAGTACCCTCAAACACATATCCTTATGGGGAAACATGGGCAAAAGATGCAAGTTTCACTCAAAGGCACATATTGGAAATCGGTAATGTCCTTAACATCAGGGGCACAAATTGTGGTGGTTCAAGAAAGTGGCTCAAGGGACACAAAGAAAAGACAATAAACACTTGTCTCTCCAACAACCCTACATCTCAGGGGTGAACAACACAAAATGGTCATTCCTGGTCCTTATCTACATACTAAAGCGTAACCCAGATATTTAGTTTAAAACTATAGTTATACTGCAGATTGCCAAAAGCCAGCAAATAAGATTCTTTGGCTACGGATTGGATTGTAGTTAGATTGTGCGTCAGACATGGGCATCACTAGCTGGCCTGCATCTATTGCCCATTCTTAGTTGCCCTTGAAGGGGACTTGAGATTTGATCACATTGCTGTGGCTCTGGAGTCACATGTAGGTCAGATCATGTGATGTTGGCAGATTTCCTTCCCTTAAAAAAAAAGGACATTAGTGAACCAGATGGGTTTTTCCGACAATGGTTTCATGGTCATTGATAGATTCTTAATTTCAGATTTTTTTTATAAAATGGAATTGCTGTAGCAGGATTCAAACGCAGGTCCCCAGAACATTAGCTGAGTTTCTGGATTAATATTCTAGCCATAATACCACTAGGCCATCATCTTCTCCCTTTTCTGTCTTCCAAGTGTGCTTTGTGCACATTCCAGTTTAGAATGTATTAGCGTTTTCGGGGAAGCAGGGATCCATGCCTTCTCCAGATGACTTAAGTTATGCACATCACTGAAGGATACCTCCTCAAGAGTTACAAACATCACCAGTGAAATATTTAAATGTTAGCCGATTTTAGTCACCGCTTCCAAAGACCAGTGGCCATGAGGCAAACGAGCAACAAATTTATAAACTTTTTAACCAAACGAAAAAATGCTGGAAAAACCTTTTTCCTCACAGGTTAACAAGCAAATTTGACCTAACATTTACCAAATACCCATTAATGGGGGGCGGGGGCCGCGGGACAGGTGGAGAAAATATTACACTAAGATGCGTCTGGACAAGTTATGATTGTCACAGCTATACTATACAGTTTAAAGTCAACATTTGATACTAGTGACATTATTAACAAAATACAAACGTATTTGATATTGGCGACATTAACAACAATAACAGTGTACAAATGAGCAGGTTATGTACAAGAGATTAATGAAACATTTAGTGGAGCATTATCAAATAATGATCTCCCTGATTCAGCTATCCAAACGGAAAACACAAAATTAAATTCACTTTCTTACCTGATGTATATAAAAACAAACGGAACGGTAAATGCCACATTTAAAAGAAAAACTATTCCAAAAGAACTAAATTTCCCTGAACTTCTTCCGCAGCCAACTTGTAAACAGGCTGTCCCGATCTCTATTTATACATGTTTATACCAGGGCGGGACATTCTCAGGGACTGACTGACTTCTTCAAGTTCGATTCAGCGTCTCGCATTGCCACTTCCATCAATTAAACGCCGGTGAAGGTACAATCACCCGATCCCGTGGGACAATTAGAACCTAAAAGACTGCAAAGTGAATCAACGACCCAGAACCAGTCAAACTGGGACCCACACAGTCTGAAAGGAGGGGAGGGGGGGAATAAATGATGTGATTTCCTTAACCGTCTGCGTTGAGGTTTGGAAGATTCACTGTTGACCTATTCTGGAAAGGTTTAAAAAGTAACATAAGTTCACCACTCTGACAAGTTTCGATTCAAATTGATTTTCTGCCAGATTTTTTAAATTATGCAATACATACTCGCAAAGGGCGTGTATACACATATGGAGAGGGAAGATAACAGTTGAAGTTAATGATGCCCTCCCACCTCATTTTAATGTTTGGTATACTTTCCTCCGTGTTTATGTGAGTTGAAATAATTTGTTTAATTAACCTGTACATCCCATTTGGATTCCACATTGGTGATTAAATCCAATAACACATTGAAAAGCACTGCCTCCTTGTTAAAAAAAATAACACATTGAATTTTGACTTGCGCTGGCGATGCTAGAATGTATGATCCCTCTGCGAATAGCCCTATCAGGAGGAATAAAAAGGATCTCATTCAGTGTAATATCAAGTAATAGACAACGTCTATCTGCGTTTTCCAATTCCTGTTCTTCGTGTGTTGGCTCTGTATTTTTCACAATGCCTAGGAATAAAGTTTTTGAATTTTGTAGAACAGCTGTAGAGGTTGCTTGGGGTTGAAGCTTTTAATACTTAGCATCTGAAAACAAACCTCCAACACTTATCTCCCGGATTCAGTTTCTAGTCGCTGGCTGGTGATGCCTGAAGGGATCACAAGAGGCGTCCAAACCTTTCAGCGTCCAGAATTTCCTAATTTTATCAGCCAATAGTTAGAGGAGGTGTGTCCCCTTTACATCCGCTTGGAGAACATTGCATCTGGCTGCCAATGTGGGCTGACATTTTTACTTGAGGAACTTGGCTGGAAACCAAACCAAATGTTAAGGATACACAGTGAATGGCAGGACCCTGAGCACCACTGATGTGCAGAGCTGTTCTTGAGTCAGTTGGTACCTGGACAGACTTTTGTATTCCCCCCACAAACAGAAGTAGGTCTGTGGGGGTTATGTTGACTGCTGATAGGCAAGGGCATCAAGGGTTATGGGGAGAAGGCGGGAAAGTGGAACTGAGCCACTTCAGATCAGCCATGATCTTATTGAATGGCGGGGCAGGCTCGAAGGGCTAGATGGCCTACGCCTGCTCCTATTTCTTATGTTCCTTCTTAGGAGAATTAGCAAGATAAATACACGAGATAAGAACATAAGAAATAGGAGCAGGCGTAGGCCATCTAGCCCTTCGAGCCTGCCCCGCCATTCAATAAGATCATGGCTGATCTGTCGTGGCTCAGTTTCACATTCCCGCCCTCCCCCCATAACCCTTAATCCCCTCGCTTATCAAAAACCTATCAACCCATGTCTTAAAAATATTTAGCGAGGCAGCCTCCACCACTTCAACGGGCAGAGAATTCCAGAGATTCACCACCCTTTGAGTGAAGAAGTTCCTCCTCAACTCTGTTCTAAACTGTCCCCCCCTTTATCTTGAGGCTGTGCCCTCTAGTCCTACTGTCCTTTCTGAGCGGGAAGAGCCTCTCCACCTCTATCCTATCCATCTCATTCATCATCTTATACGTCTCAATGAGATCTCCCCTCATTCTTCTAAACTCTAATGAGTACAAGCCTAGTTTATTCAGCCTCTCCTCATAGTTCAACCCCCTCAACTCCAGTATCAGCCTAGTAAACCTCCTCTGCACTCCCTCCAAGGCCAAAATATCCTTGTGTAAGTGCGGCGACCAAAACTGCACACAGTACTCCAGCTGCGGCCTCACCAGTGCCCTATACAGCTGCAGCAAGACCTCCCTACTTTTATATTCAATCCCCCTCGCTATGAAGGCCAGCATCCCATTAGCCTTCCTGACCACCTGCTGCACCTGTAGGCTGGGTTTTTGCGACTCATGCACAAGGACCCCGAGGTCCCTCTGCACCGTCGCCTGCTGCAGTTTTTCGCCACGTAAGTAATAGTCCTTCCTACCATTCTTCCTACCAAAGTGGACCACCTTGCACTTGCCAACATTAAATTCCATTTGCCATTTCCTGGCCCATTCGCCCAGCCTATCTAGATCCTTCTGCAGACTCTCCACACCCTCCGCACAATTTGCCGTTCCCCCAATCTTGGTGTCATCAGCAAATTTCGACACCCTACACTCGGTTCCCTCCTCCAGATCATCTATATAAATGGTAAATAGCTGAGGCCCCAGCACCGACCCCTGGGGCACTCCACTAGTCACCAACCGCCAATCCAAATAGCACCCATTGACCCCCACTCTCTGCCTCAGGATGACAGGAATAGAATCTGGGTGGGATTGTAGTACAGGCTGGATGGGCCAAATGTGGCCTCCTTCTATGCTGCAGGGATTCTGAGTTTTTTTGGAGTTAAAATGGAGAGCACATCACTATTAAAGGACATCAATGATGAGGAGACCACTGATGTGCAGAGGAGTCTTGGGGTTCAAGTCCATAGGTCCCTGAAAATGGCCACACAAGTAGATAAGGTAGCCATATGGCATGCTTGCACAACACAAGGTTAAAGTCTAACAGGTTGATTTGGAATCACGATCCTTCATCAGGTCAGTCTCCTGATTAACCTTTTAAACATTAGAACATAGAACATAGAACACTACAGCGCAGAACAGGCCCTTCGGCCCACGATGTTGCGCCGACCAATTAAAAAGCAATGACCCTCTAATCTAAACCAATCCCTTTCCATCCATAAACCTATCCACAGATCTCTTAAACGCCCCCAAACTAGGCGCATTTACAACTGCAGCAGGCAGGGCATTCCAATCCCTCACCACCCTCTGGGTAAAGAACCTACCTCTGACATCCGTCCTATAACTACCACCCCTTAATTTAAAGCTATGCCCCCTCGTGCTAGCTTTCTCCATCCGAGGAAAAAGGCTATCACTGTCCACCCTATCTAAACCTCTAATCATCTTATATCATCTTATCATTCTCTGCCATTCTTTATATTCTGACCAATCATCTGATCTGTCACTTATATCTGCACAGTTATATTTTCTTTCCTTAAATTTGATATCTTGCTTAACTTATTTAATTAACTACGATGGTGAGTCCATAGCTTAGAATTCTTCTTTATTGTGGGAATATACTTATTTTGAGTATTGAGTATCTCCTTAAAAGTCTGCCACTGCTTCTCTATTTATCTGTCTTTTGGCTTGTGTCCCAGTTCACTACATCTAGCTCAGAGTTCATGCTCACATACATGCTTTTATTTAATTTTAAAATAATAGTCTTAAACCCATTCTTATCTCTTTCAAACTGGATGTAAAATTCTGTCGTATTGTGGTCGCTGATACCAAGGGGTACTCTGAAGTCATTAATTAATCCTGTTACATTACACAACACCAAGTCTAATATAATCTGTACTCTGGTTGGTTCTGGGAACATGTTGCTCTGAAAAACTATCTTCAGAGTGTTCTGTGAATGCCTCATCCAGACTATTGCAGCCAATCAGGTTTTTACAGTTTATGTATAGATTAAAATAATCCATGATTTTCCCACCACTTGATCACACATACCCTACATCTCTTCTTGTGCACTTTGTCCTACATTGTGGGGCCTGTAGTCCACTCCCACTAATGACTTCTATCCCCTATTAAGCCTCATCTCCACCCAAACCAATTCCACATCCTAATCTCTGGAACCATCTCTAAGTATTGCACCAATGCCATCTTTAATTAATGGTGCTACCCCTCCACCTTTACCCAACTCCCTATTCTTCTTGAATGTCATATTTCCCTCAACATTCAGGACCAATCCTTGTCGTTACTGTTACTAGAGAGGTGGTGCTCGACAGACTGGAGGGGCTGATTGTGGACAAGTCCCCAGGACCGGATGGAATGCATCCGAGGGTTCTGAAAGAAATGGCGGGGGCTGATTGTGGACAAGTCCCCAGGACCGGATGGAATGCATCCGAGGGTTCTGAAAGAAATGGCGGAGGTTATAGTGGATGCCTTGGTGGTTATTTTCCAGACGTCGCTGGATTCCGGGGAAGTGCCGGAAGATTGGAAAACGGCTAATGTTACGCCGTTGTTTAAGAAGGGTGCCAGGCAAAAGGCGGGGAATTATAGGCCGGTTAGTTTAACGTCTGTGGTAGGTAAAATGTTGGAATCCGTCATTAAGGAGGAAATTGCGAGGCATCTTGAAGGGAATTGCTTGATAGGGCAGACGCAACACGGTTTCATTAAAGGGAAGTCGTGTCTGACAAATTTACTGGAGTTCTATGAGGATGTGTCTAGGGCAGTGGATAGAGGAGAGCCGGTGGATGTGGTCTTTCTGGATTTTCAGAAGGCGTTTGACAAGGTACCTCACAAGAGGTTATTGCAGAAGGTCAGGGGACATGGAGTTGGGGGTAGGGTGTTAGCGTGGATAGAGGATTGGTTGTCAAATAGGAGGCAGAGAGTGGGGGTCAATGGGTGCTATTCGGATTGGCGGTTGGTGACTAGTGGGGTGCCCCAGGGGTCGGTGCTGGGGCCTCAGCTATTTACCATTTATATAGATGATCTGGAGGAGGGAACCGAGTGCAGGGTGTCGAAATTTGCTGATGACACCAAGATTGGGGGAAAGGCAAATTGTGCGGAGGGTGTGGAGAGTCTGCAGAAGGATCTAGATAGGCTGGGCGAATGGGCCAGGAAATGGCAAATGGAATTTAATGTTGGCAAGTGTGAGGTGGTCCACTTTGGTAGGAAGAATGGTAGGAAGGACTATTACTTACGTGGCGAAAAACTGCAGCAGGCGACGGTGCAGAGGGACCTCGGGGTCCTTGTGCATGAGTCGCAAAAACCCAGCTTGCAGGTGCAGCAGGTGGTCAGGAAGGCGAATGGGATGCTGGCCTTCATAGCGAGGGGGATTGAATATAAAAGTAGGGAGGTCTTGCTGCAGCTGTATAGGGCATTGGTGAGGCCGCAGCTGGAGTACTGTGTGCAGTTTTGGGCGCCGCACCTGCGCAAGGATATTTTGGCCCTGGAGGGAGTGCAGAGGAGGTTTACTAGGCTGATACCGGAGTTGAGGGGATTGAGCTATGAGGAGAGGCTGAATAAACTAGGCTTGTACTCGTTAGAGTTTAGAAGAATGAGGGGAGATCTCATTGAGACGTATAAGATGATGAATGGGATGGATAGGATAGAGGTGGAGAGACTCTTCCCGCTCAAAAAAGACAGTAGGACTAGGGGGCACAGCCTCAAGATAAAGGGGAGGCGGTTTAGAACGGAGTTGAGGAGGAACTTCTTCACTCAAAGGGTGGTGAATCTCTGGAATTCTCTGCCCGTTGAAGTGGTGGAGGCTGCCTCGCTAAATATTTTTAAGAAGTGGGTTGATGGGTTCTTGATAAGAGAGGGGATTAAGGGTTATGGGGAGAGGGCGGGAAAGTGGAACTGAGCCACGACAGATCAGCCATGATCTTATTGAATGGCGGGGCAGGCTCGAAGGGCTAGATGGCCTACTCCTGCTCCTATTTCTTATGTTCTTATGTTCTTATGTTCATGCTGCAGCCATGTCTCCATAATGTCTATCAGATCATATTTAGTTACTTCAATGTGCGCCATCAATTCATTTACTTTATTCTGTGCACATTCCGATACAGAGTCTTATGTTTTTTCTTCTTGTTACCTTTGTAACATCTCATCTGGATCAGCTGGCGAGACGTATTTAGGGCAGAATGATGCCAACAGCACTGATTCAATCCCTGTACCAGCTAGGATAGCCTTTGGAGCCTTGCCTCCTCATCTTGCTGCACGCTTATTGGGGAGTGTTTCTCCAAGCTCCATGAGAACATATCATTGTCTCTCTCTCTCTTTCTCTAATGAAACAAGATGTCCGTGGTCTCTGGTGGTCATGTTCATCTGTCATTGATCCCACACGTGGACAGTATGTATTCAGTAAGCGCGACAGAGCACCTCAATTTATATTGATTCTCAGCATATTGGCATCACTGTTTAGTGTATCCCTGGTTACCCTGGAGAAGGTGATGATAAGTTGCCTTCTTGCACTGCTGCAGTCTGTATGCTAAAGGTACTTCCGCAGTGCTGTTAAGTAGAGTTCCAAGGTTTTGACCTGGCATGATGAGGGAACAATGATATTATTATTTGTCATTTATATAAATGACATAGATGGCTATGTGGAAGGTAAAATAAATAAGTTTGCAGATGACACAAAGATTGGACAGATGGTTAACAATGAGGTGTCTTGGGCTACAAGGAGATGTAGATGAAATGGGCAGATAAGTGGCAGATGAAATTTAGCCCTGAAAAGAGTAAGGTGATACAGCTTGGAAGGAGTAATTTGACACAAAAGTATTCAATGAATGGTTGCACACGAGGAAGTTCTGCAGAACAAAGGGACCTTGGTGTGTTTGTCTACATATCTCCGAAAGCAAAAGAGCAGGTTAGTAGGGTGGTGAAAAACACTTTTTGGGATACTTGCCTTTATCAATCAAGTAAAAAGTCTGACAACACCAGGTTTAAGTCCAACCGATTTATTTGATAGTAAATTCACTAGCTTTCGGGTTAGTCCCTTCGTCAGGTGAATGGAGAGTTCTGGCCTCAAACAGAGCGTATAAAGCACAGACAGTTTACAGATTACTAATTAGAATGCGAATCTTTACACCTAACCTGCTGTTCAAGTCTTAAAGTGGCCGACAATGTGAGTGGAAGGAGCACTGATCACAGGTTAAAGAGATGTGTATTGTCTCCAAACAGTACAGTAAGTGAGGTTTTGCAAACCCAGGCAAGTCACGGGGGTTACAGATAGTACGACATGAACCCAAGATCCTTGTTGAGACCGTCCTCATGTGTGCGGAACTTGGCTATCAGTCTCTGCTCAGTGACTCTGCGCTGTCGTGTGTCGTGAAGGCCGCCTTGGAGAATGCTTACCCGAAGGTCAGAGGCTGAATGCCCATGACCACTGAAGTGTTCGCCAACAGGAAGGGAACAGTCTTGCCTGGTGATTGTCGAGCGATGTTCATTCATCTGTTGTCATAGCGTCTGCATGGTCTCCCCAATGTACCATGCTTTGGGACATCCTTTCTTGCAACATATCAGGTAGACAATGTTGGCAACGTTTATCAATCAAGGCATAGATTACAAAAGCAGGGAAGTCATGTGGAAGTTGTATAGAACTTTGGTGAGGCCACAGCTAGATTACTGCAGTTCTGGTCACCACGTTGTTGGAAGGATGTGATTGCAGAGGGTGCAGAGGAGATTCACCAGAATGTTGCCTGAGATGGAATATTTAAGTTATGAAGAGAAGTTGGGTAGGTTTGAGTTCATTGGAGCAGAGAAGACAGAGGGGCGACTTGATTGAATGTACAAGATAATGAGGAACATGGACAGAGTGGGTAGAGAGCAGTTGTTCCCCTCAGTTAAAGGGTCAGTCACGAGGGGACATGGGTTCAAGGTGTCGGGGGGGGAGGTGGAGGTGGGGAAGGATGTTTAAGGGGCATGTAAGGAAACATATTTCATTCAGAGGTTGGTGATGGTCAGGAATGCACTGCCTGGGAGTTTAGTAGAGGTGGGCTGCTTCACTTCCTTTGAAAAGTACCTGGATGAGCGCTGGATACGTCATAACATTCAGGGCTACAGGCCAAGTGTTGGCCAAGTGTTTCTAATGTGTCGGTGTGGACTCAATGGGCCAAAGAGCTCTTCTGTGCTCTATGATTCCATAAATATCTAAGTTGGAATGGCGGTTTAAGTTGGTGATTTGGAAGGGAATTTGTAAGTGGCAGTATTCACATCAGTTTGCATCCTCTGTCCTCTTAGGTCCTGAAGGGTTATGGAGGTTCTATCAAAGAAGCCTTGGTGATTAGTTGTGGAACGTACACATTGCAGCCACAGTGGTATGGGGAGTGAATGTTGAAGATGGTGGACGGGCTGCCAGTGGGATCGACTGCTCTCTCATCGTAAGCTATAGAGCATAGGAAACCAATAATCTGGAGCGTTCCCTCTGCTCCAAATAGGAGTAAACACCACATCACCATGAAAGATTATGCAGCAGTTTCACGAAGAGCATGTGACTTGACATCTCAAGAAGGCCATTATTACAAGATATGTTGTGGACAATTAACAATGAGATGCTGAGAGTGGGGTGAAATGATTCTTTTGATGACTGACAAAGATAGGAAATTGATTGGCAGAAACAATTCCCCAATTCAGTTTGAAAAATAATTAACATTGTGAGTATGGATACTGGGCCAAAATCTTCTCTTGTTGTTTTAGCCATTGGCAATAATGAATTCCCCGATTTCCCCATTCTTCATAGAATCACTACAATACAGAAGGAGGCCATTCGGCCCATCGAGTCTGCACCGACCACAATCCCACCCCGGCCTAGTTCCCATACGTTTACTCTGCTAATCCCCCTGACACTAGGGTCAATTTAGCATGGCTAATTCACCTGATCTGCCTATTTTTGGACTATGGGAAGAAGGAACACCCGGAGGAAACACACACAAACACGGGGAGAATGTGCAAGCTCCATACAGATAGTGACCCGAGGCCAGAATTGAACCCAGGTCCCTGCTGTTGTGAGGCAGCAGTGCTAACCACTGTGCCACCTATACTTACATATGTTAAATTTAAGCTATATGACAGAGCAGTGGGCTGAATTGAGAAGGGGTGGTACCTCTCTATACACTCACTCTTGCCAGAACTACACAGCTGAAACAGGAACAGGAAACAGGGGTGGGTATAAAAAGAGGGCGCTTAGACAGAGGGCGAGAGCCTGCAGGGGCCTGGTGGAGTGTCTGCAGAGGAACATAAGTTGTGCCTGCCTGAATGCCTGCAGAGGTAAACAATGTGGAGGAGGAGAGTTGGTGAGCAACCCCAACACATAACAGGAAAATCCTGTTCCAGATTAACAGAGCTTCCTACTGTTCGCCTCTCGCCCATCTGATTCTAGTGGTGGCCGGTGGAAATCTGCCTAGTAAAAAGTCTGACAACACCAGGTTTTAGTCCAACCGATTTATTTGATAGTAAACGCACAAGCTTTCGAGGTTTCCCTCTTCGTCAGTTGAATGGAGAGTTCTGGCCTCAGACAGAGCATATAAAGCATAGACAGTTTAGAGATTACTGATTAGAATGCGAATCCTTACACCTAACCTGCTGTTCAAGTCCTAAAGTGGCTGACAATGTGAGTGGAAGGAGCACTGATCACAGGTTAAAGAGATGTGTGTTGTCTCCAGACAGTACAGTAAGTGAGGTTTTGCAAACCCAGGCAAGTCACGGGGGTTACAGATAGTGTGACATGAACCCAAGATCCCTGTTGAGACCGTCCTCATGTGTGCAGAACTTGGCTATCAGTCTCTGTTCAGCGACTCTGCGTGTCGTGTCGTGAAGGCCACCTTGGAGAACGCTTACCTGAAGGTCAAAGGCTGAATGCCCGTGACCACTGAAGTGTTCGCCAACAGGAAGGGAACAGTCTTGCCTGGTGATTGTCGAGCGATGTTCATTCATCCGTTGTCATAGCGTCTGCATGGTCTCCCCAATGTACCATGCTTCGAGACATCCTTTCTTGCAACGTATCAGGTAGACAATGTTGGCCGAGTTGCAAGAGTATTTACCATGTACCTGGTGGATGGTATTCTCACGTGTGATGATGGTATCCATGTCGATGATCCGGCATGTCTTGCAGAGGTTGCTGTGGCAGGGTTGTGTGGTGTTGTGGTCACTGTTCTCCTGAAGACTGGTAGTTTGATCTGCCTAGTGACAGCGATGTGGCCAGCAATCAAAACATGTGATTTTTTTCAGTAATGCGATTAGCAGGCATCTCGACAGAACCAGGTGTAAATCACCCTGTCAGAAGGAAACAGCTTACCAAGCTGAGAGATCAGAGGAGCCGTACAGATGCTAATTTCTTAGTTATGGAATTTGAGCAATGCAAACAGCCCAATGAAGAATCAAAGAGGGAAATTATGTACTTGCTTCAGAAGCAGGTAGGCCAACTTACATCTAGCAGCCAAGAGGAGGGCTTACCTCTGAGCCTGAGAGGCCAGTCCATCACTCACAGACAGGAAGTGAGGCCCACATCCAAGCCTTAGAGCCAAGGCAGTGTAGAAACCTTCATAATGGCAATTTAAATATCTTTGCAGGACGAGGAAACTATATTTCCTCGCCTTGATCCTCAGCCTGGTATCATGAGGTAACTATAAGCTGGATTTAACCCATAGATTTATTTAATTTGGTTGTTGTTTGGGAAAGGAGAAGTCTTGAGGAGTTTTGGGATTGTGGATATATTTGATTTTAATTGATTTATTATTGTCACATGTATTAATGTGGCTCTTTTACCAATTGTTCAGAAGGTTCAGGTTCTCATTGACTGCTACCTCAGCCCTGCAGAATTTAGTCAGCGCCACAGGAATGTGGGCATGCTGGCTGAAAGACATGTAAGAACTGAAAAGTATTATTTCTTGCACGAGATACAGACAAACATACCATTCATATATTTTGGAACAAGGGGTAATTTCTGCATAAATTGTGTGTGCATTCAGTGATTCATATACTTAATTGTCTTAGAGTATTGTAGTCCTGTGTGTGTGTGGGTATGGTGGGTGTATTTGTCTTCTTTAATTGAATAAATAGTCTTCAGTAATTGTTACATGACGACTGGACTGGCTATTCTCAGTGAGGATTCATGTGAGTCATCACACCATTCCAGAAACAGAACTATACGCCACCGCAAACCGGTGTATCAAGCTGGGACACCCTCGCAGATAACATCATACTGGAATATTAATGGAGACTGGTTGAGAACCTGGCCCTAGTAGGACCTGAAGTTTCTATACACAGACAAGAGAGTCTTTTTCTGTTTTGGTTTGATTGCACTGGAAACTAGTGTACGTGTCTGGTTAAAGATATAGGGAAAATAATTCATGTCTGCATAGTGCTCAGCAAAGAACGGGTTTTCTTTCATCTTATTTACTTGTTATTTTGAAGACCCATGCTTATTATGAAACAGACTTTATACTAATAAAGAAGCAAACAAACATTGTGCAGATTACCGGACCTCCTGTGTTAAAGTGTGCACAGACTTCCCCCTTACAAAGACTCCAGCACAATGCAATGGCCTTGCCTTTGTTATAACTGGGATTTGCCAAGGAGTTGATCAATAGATAATATCAACAGTGAATGTGGGCCAGCTGTTATTGATCTGAAAAATTATGTGTCAACTATTTCCAAATCACTTAGATCAACTGATTCTGGGCAAAACAGTCCAAAGATATTTTTCAAAATTTATATTTACGTTGTCCGAAATCAGATTTAAAAATATAACACCAAATTCACCTTAATTTGTGACACTAATATTGTTCTGAATATGCCAACGACCTCTGCACTATGGACCTGGTAATTGTGGAAGGACCAAAGGAAACTTTATTAAAGCAACAAGGAGAAAGTCCCAGATCACAAAATGAATTCCCTGGTTTAGCAAGTGAAAATCTACCCCGAATTTACCTGCCTTGGTTACTCAGTGGTGCTTGGCTTAACTTGCTAGCCATGATATAAAGTAAAGTTAAAGTTTATTTATAAGTGTCACAAGTAGGCTTACATTAACAGTGAAGTTACTGTGAAAATCCCCTAGTCGCCACACTCTGGCACCTGTTCAGAGACACTGAGGGAGAATTTAGTATGGCTAATGCACCTAACCAGCACATTTTTCAGACTGTGGGAGGAAACCAGAGCACCCGGAGGAAACCCACGCAGAAACAGGGAGAATGTGCAGACTCCACACAGACAGTGACCCATGCCAGGAATTGAACCGGGGTCCCTTGCATTGTGAGTGCTAAACATTGTGCCACCGTGCTGCCATCTTACCAGTTCGCAGATAGATAATTTGCCAGGAAGAGTCTAGAGTTCATCCCTGGTCTTTGCCAGACTGGTTAACACCAGGGGTTCTTCGTTGCTCTTGCTGTGCTCACAGGTTGGTTCTTCATCAACATCCAGCCAACTTCTCTGGAAAGTACATCTGAATTGGGTTACTTTCTGATGTAATCTCAAGCATGCAGTGTTTAGGTTCGCAATATAATGAAATGATACATGAAGACTGATTCCATCTGTGAAACCAGGTTCTGGGATGAGTGTCCATCTTTGAGGTAAGAGGAAAAAAGTTTGAAAAATCAGTTTCACTATTGTTGGTTAAAAGAGGAGAAACATTTCAAGGACTTTAAATAAAACATGATAAGATAGAATATTGTCAAGTAGAATGTATAAATTATAATTAGTTTAAAGTTATTTATTATTGTCACAAGTGAACTTACACTAACACTGTAATAAAGTTACTGTGAAAATCCCCTAGTCTCCACACTCTGATGCTTGTTCAGGAGAATTTAGCATGGCCGATGCACCTAACCAGTACATCTTTCAGACTGTGGGAGGAAACTGGAGCACCTGGGGGAAACCCATGCAGACATGGGAAGAATGTGCAGATCCACACAGGTAGTGACCCAAGCCAGGAATCGAACCCGGGTCTCTGGTACTGTAAGGCAGCAGTGCTAACCACTGTGTCACTGTGCTGCCCATAATATAATGTTATAATTAATTAGAATTGTTTCACCTTTGGAGGCCATGCCTTCAGTTGCCTGGGCTCCAAACCCAAGAATTTCTTCCCTAAATTGCTTTTCTCTTTTATGAACAACAAGAAACCCCGTTGACAGTGGCAGGATGAAAAGCTTCAAGAGCAGGCCACTGTATCGCCACAAAAAAATGTCCAGGATGAGAGTGGTTTGGGGAGGGGGGGAGGCTTGGAATATCCCACCCAGTATCTCTTTATGGAGCTTAGTGTCATATTTCATTCTATAACATGACCTCAGACTTAAGTTAATGTTATCCGCTTCTCAGCCTTTTGGCTAAGATCAAGTGTAGTATCGACATGCTGCACTTGATTGAAGTCATTAGGTTACATTTCAGCTTCATTTGAAGCAATTTTTTAAAACGGCATCTCGGCCTTTTGGCAAAGATGCAAATTAGATCAAGCCTTGGAGGAGGAGCTACACCTACTCCAATCAGCTTGGATCATGCAGATCAAGCCCAAGACAGGAGGTGAGAGCCCTGTCTTGTCAGCTTGGATCGGGAATGTCCCAACTTGTTGGGAATCTGAATTGGACTTGATTTGACTTGATTGGATTGGAATAGAGTGAAAAAAAGTTTTGTTCTATAACGCTCCTTGGGACAGTTTGTTATGTTAACGATGCTATATGAATATAGATTGTTGTGGGTCTTGTAAATATACATTTGAAAATTCTTGGCAAGAGTGACTGAAGAGAAGGGAGTGTCCTCATCTTTTTCACAGGAGACAAGGTGCAGTTTATGATCTAGGGTGTTATCAGATGTGACTGATGAGCAAAAATAACACAAAAGCAAAGCCTTAAAGTACTGCACAGTTATAAGACTCAAGGTGGAATGGTGAAGATTTTTCAGAGTATGTTTGAGGTTGGATATGTGAAGAACACAGATTGGTCTCGTGCAAAGTGCTGAATACAATAGTCATTGTGAATTCTTGGCCTTTTGGTTAAGATCAAATGTAGTATCGACATGCTGTGCTTGGTTGAAGTCATTAGGTTACATTTTAGCTTCATTTGAAGCAATTTTTAAAAGTTGCATCTCAACCTTGGAGGAGGAGCTATACCTACTCCAATCAGCTTGGATCATGTAGATCAAGCCCAAGACAGGAGGTGAGAGCCCTGTCTTGTCAGCTTGGATCGGGAATGTCCCAACTTGTTGGGACTCTGAATTGGACTTGATTTGATTGAATTGGAATAAAACTTTTTTAAAAAGGAACAATTTCACATGGCCAACCCACCTAACTTACACATCTTTGGACTGTGGGAGGAAACTGGAGCACCCAGAGGAAACCCACACAGACATAGGGAGAATTGTAAACTCCACACAGACAGTGACCCAAGCTGGGAATCAAACCTGGGTTCCTGACACTGTGAGGTAGCAGTGCTAACCACTGTGCCACTGTGCTTGATCCTCCAGCAACATCTGATGTTTGTCACAGAGTGTGTTGATCTGGAATGATCTGGAGGAGGGAACCGAGTGTATGGTGTCGAAATTTGCCGATGACACCAAGATTGGTGGAAAGGCAAATTGTGCGGAGGGTGTGGAGAGTCTGCAGAAGGATCTAGATAGGCTGGGCGAATGGGCCAGGAACTGGCAAATGGAATTTAATGTTGGCAAGTGTGAGGTGGTCCACTTTGGTAGGAATAATGGTAGGAAGGATTATTACTTACGTGGAGAAAAACTGCAGTAGGCGACGGTGCAGAGGGACCTCGGGGTCCTTGTGCATGAGTCGCAAAAACCCAGCTTGCAGGTGCAGCAGGTGATCAGGAAGGCGAATGGGATGCTGGCCTTCATAGCGAGGGGGATTGAATATAAAAGTAGGGAGGTCTTGCTGAGGCTATATAGGGCATTGGTGAGGCCGCAGCTGGAGTACTGTGTGCAGTTTTGGGCGCCGTACTTACGCAAGGATATTTTGGCCTTGGAGGGAGTGCAGAGGAGGTTTACTAGGCTGATGCCGGAGTTGAGGGGGTTGAGCTATGAGGAGAGGCTGAATAAACTAGGCTTGTATTCGTTGGAGTTTAGAAGAATGAGGGGAGATCTCATTGAGACGTATAAGATGATGAATGGGATGGATAAGATAGAGGTGGAGAGGCTCTTCCCGCTCAGAAAGGACAGTAGGACTAGGGGACACAGCCTCAAGATAAAGGGGGGGCGGTTTAGAACGGAGTTGAGGAAGAACTTCTTCACTCAAAGAGTGGTGAATCTCTGGAATTCTCTGCCCGTTGAAGTGGTGGAGGCTACCTCGCTAAATATTTTTAAGAAGCGGGTTGATGGGTTTTTGATAAGCGAGGGGATTAGGGTTTATGGGGAGAGGGCGGGAATGTGGAACTGAGCCACGACAGATCAGCCATGATCTTATTGAATGGCAGGGCAGGCTCGAAGGGCTAGATGGCCTACTCCTGCTCCTATTTCTTATGTTCTTACGTTCTTATGTGTCCCTGGGAACAGAAACAGCCCATAGAGCAGAGTCCTGTGTCACGGAGCAGCTCAGGATGAACCTCGCCAAAAACCACCTCATCTCTTTCCAGAGCTTTGCAAATTTAGGACTACTAATATAAGAGGTAGCAGAGATTTTACTACTATTTCTAGTAGTAGTACTAGAACCTACTAGTACTAGTACCCTAAACATTAATGTAATTAACAATTCATAATTATGATCTAACTTTATTTAAATCTGTATGCATTTATACTTGGGTACTTGCAACTGAAGTCTGTAATTTTTATAAGATACATAATAGCGTGTAGAAGTTGCAGAATGCTGTTTGCAGAATTATTGGCATCTGATCTGGGGAACAGGAAATAATTGTGGATTAGCAGTTTCATTTTTTAAAAATTTGCAATAATTTAAACGTTACCTATTTCTGATTTAGAATTAAAATACGCCGTAATCTTCAGCAGAAGCTCTCCTGCCAAGTTCTCATAACATTTCAGTTATTTTTTTTCTGTAAAGATTTATTTGGTCTTCAGGAGTTCTGCAACATCACTTGTCGAAAGCTCTCAGTATTTCTGGAATATTTAATTAAAAGGATGCAAAGGGGCCAAAGTAGCAAGATCCAGCATTCCTTAAAGCTAGTTAAAAGCAGTAGAGATGTCCTGTACTCACAGGGGACTGGGAGACCTCCAGATTCATGGTCGAAAGGTGTGGTGGGAGCATATAGCCAAGGGGTTCAATACCAGGTGTCAATCCCGAGGACTCGAGTGCAGTTGTGCCAGAAGTTCCCTGATTCCACTCTCCCTCCTTTCTTGAATAGCAGATTTTGGTTTGATAACTTCCAAACCATTGGAACCATACTAGATTCCAGGGAATTATGGAAAATCATAATCAGTTCAGCTCTTCTCTCTGCAAATACCTTTTGGGTGTTGACCCTCTGACCCTGAAGATTGGTCAGCTTTTTGGTCTCTTAAACTGTTCAAATATTTTTTCTCTGCTGCTATTAATTATATTACAGAAACGCTTGGTCTGGTATTTCTGGTATCTAATTGTGTCTTCTACTATGAAGACAAGTACAAACTATTAGTTCAGCATCTCTACTATTTTCTCATTCCACATGATAATTCAAAAGATGTGCTGGGTCAGGTTCATTGGCCATGTTAAATTCTCACTCAGTGTACCCGAACAAGCACCAGAGTGTGGCGACTAGGGGATTTTCACAGTAACTTCATTGCAATGTTAATGTAAGCCTACTTGTGACACTAACACATGAACTTAAAACTTTGCAAACATTCTCTTGTCTCTGCCTCTAAGGAACTAATGTTTACCTTAAATCCTATCCTTTTTGATATATGTGTACAAGTTCTTACAATCTATTTTCATATTTTTGGCTGATGTTCTCTCATACTGATTTTCCCACTTTTATTGACATTTTGGTGACCTTTTGCTGGTTTCATGTACTTGTCAAGATGCCCCTTAAAAGTTATTATCCTATCTACTTCCACTACCACCCCAGCAATGAGTTCCAGACACCAACTACTCTCTGTGTAAAAAATCTGCCTTATACATTTCCTTTAAACTTTGCCCCTCATACCTTAAACCTATGCCCCCTTGTAATCGACTCTTCCACTCTGGGGAAAAATCTTCTGACTATCCACTCTGTCCATGCCTCTCATAATCTTGTAGATTTCTATCAGATCGCCCCTCAACCTCCGTCACTCCAGTGAGAACAAACCAACTTAATGAAGTCGGGCATGAGCTGAGTAGCGCGATCCACGACTGGCTCCAGGCCTGTTCCCCCTTTACCAAGCGCCTAAAATGGCTACGATTGGGACCACACCCGAAATGGGTGCAACATTAATTTAAATGCATTTGCATGTATTTAAATTGACGTAATGGACTGGATGCCAAATCTTACTGACATTGCCCCCTTTATCACCGCATTCGCCTGTCCAGATTCAGTGCAAAACAGATATGGCCCACAAAGGTCTGATTCGGGCATTCCAGCTTCTGAGGAGATAAGTTCTCTGAGTCTGATTGGTGGAGGGGGAGGGAGGTGGGTCAGGTCGTTCTCTGGTGGTGGGGGGAGGGGGAATCCACTGTCACTCTGCGTGCAATTGGTGGGGAGAAGTGGGGGCGGGGGCCATGATCGGTCTAGATGGCAGGGGGTGGGGTCATGTGGGGGTCAGGGGGAGGCATTATCCAGCCTGGGAGTGATGTGGCAGGGGAGTGTTTTTCTATTTTATTTTTTGCGCATGCGCAGTTCAAAGCTCCAATTAGAGCAGCAGCGCTTCGGGTGTGATAAGCCCTGCCCACAGGCTTGTGCGGCACGATTCAGAATTGCTGCTATTTTTTCAGGCAGGGTGCATGTGGGGGTGTCAGAGAACATGTCTAAATGTTGGATCTGGAACACTCCCAGATTCAGCACTTAGAGTCAAAATGGTGCAATTGGGCCCAAAGAGGCCTGGCCAATCCATCTAACACACACGTCTTTGGAGTATGGGAGGAAATCAGAGCAGCTGGAGGAAACCCACACAGAGATGGGGAGGACTTGCAAGCTCCACACAGACAGTGGCCCAAGCCAGGATTTGAACCCAGGTCCCTGGCGGTGTGAGGTAGTGATGCTAACCACTGTGCCACTTCTTTCAGGAGCAGCAGAGTTCCAGTGCAGGTTAAGCTTGTGGAAGATTATGAACATTCCACAAAGGGGCTTCCTCTGGTCAGTGCACAAATCCAAGGACAAAGTTCTGAGAAGTTTGTGACCAAAAAAAAGAGCAGAGATCATTATAAAGAGAGCGGGTTCCACTCTAAACTGACCAGGCACCGACAGGCCTGAGGGAAACCAATCTCACAATGGCCTTGTGCTAATATTTGATGGATTAAACAGTTCCTGAGTAAGTGTGACATGCAGTGCTGGATTTAGATACTGAGACAATCAATGCGGCTGGTATGTGTTGGACACTCCCATACCCCCCCCCCGTATATGTCCTTCCATCATGCTGAAGAAAGAGATGTTGATTCATTGATGGAACTTGGGACATTGTAGGTCGGTTGCTGATAGGAGGCACGGTTTGAAACGTCAAGACTGGAACATAGGCAAACAGCTGAGGCTCTCCAACTCCAGCTGATGGGAGTATTATTTAATGGGGTATAATCAATAGTTGGGTCAAGAGGAAGGTACAACTTCACTCACAGTGTGGTGTGCTGCTGGTAAAATTAGCAAGGCTTGAATCCGCCTTGATCAATTGTCTAACTGGGAACAATTGGGGTGGCACAGTGGTTAGCACTGCTACCTCACAGTGCCAGGCATGCAGGTTCGATTCCTGGCTTGGGTCACTCTCAGTGTGGAGTTTGCATGTTCTCGCCATGTTTGCATGGGTTTCCTCCGGGTGCTCTGGTTTCTTCCCACAGACAGAACGGTGTACTGGTTAGGGGCATCGACCCAAAAGGTGCCAGAGTGTGGCAACTAGCGGATTTTCACAGTAACTTCATTGTAGTGTTAATGTAAGCTTTTCTGTTACACTAATAAATAAACTTTAAAGACCAGCCATCTTTCTGTAGGTAGATCGGGAAGGTGGCTGGAGTTTTCTGGCTGTTCACACCAGTGGGATTCACTGGTCCCACTGCAGTGATTGGAGATTGAGCTGAGTGCCAAATTCTTCAGCTCTCCAGTACCAGCAGTGCCACTGGGAGCTGTGGTCACTGCTGGTACTGCAGCAAAGCAGGTGATGGGATCAGGGGGACTGTCTCCATCGTCACCAGTGGGGCATGAAAGGCCGGAGAATTCTAGCCCATGTCTCCAAAACCTGCCTATCAAAAGAAGGTTAGGAAAGAAAGAAAGACTTACATTTATATAGCGTCTTTTTAAACCTCAGAATGTGCCAAAGTACTTTTATAGTCAACAAAGTAATTTTGAGGCATAGTCTCTGCAATATGGGAAATGTTGCAGCCAATATACACCCAAGCAGTAAAGTTTAAAAGTTTAGTTATTAGTGTCACAATAGGTTTACCTTAACACTGCAATGAAGTTGCTGTGAAAATCCCCTAGTTGCCACACTGTGGCGCCTGTTCAGGTCCACAGAGGGAGAATTTAGCATGACCAATGCACCTAACCTGTACGTCTTTCAGACTGTGGGACGAAACCGGAGCACCCAGAGGAAACCCACGCAGACACGGGTTCGACATGCAGATTCCACACAGACAGTGACCTGAGCCAGGAATTGAACCCTGGCCTCTGACGCTGTGAGGCTGCAGTGCTAACCACTGTGCCACCTAGTTAAAATTCCAGGGAGAAAGTGTGCACTCTAATTTGGGCAAGCAGGAATTCTATCTGAATTTGGTTTGATGATGGTTTTCTATGAATATTAAAACAACAATAGTTCTAATATTTGTGCACTTGCCATGTCTTCACTCTTCTCTATATTGGTCAGTCCTATAAAGAGGCTCCTTCTGCTTTCATTCTGGCTGAGGGGGCTGAGTTTTGAGTCAGGATCCTGACACCACACTGGGGAACAGTTCCCTGCCTGTGATCTCCCTAAATTGGCCAACTGATGTCCAGAGGGCAGACTTGCTCTCCAACAAGGTCAGCAGGCCTGCTCCCAAAGCTGGAGGGCCAGCAGCCTGCAGTTCCGAGAAAAGAGAGAGAGGACACCCTCTCTCCATCTTTTACATGTCCAATTGTCTTCAGCAGCCAGGCCACCTTTGAAAAGGGGAAAGTCCTCCAAAGGGCAGCCTGTGGTTGTATCTACACAAGACCAGGAGTGTAGGGAGGGCCTGCGTGGAGCCCTGGGCCCCCAGGTGAGTGGCTACTTGATGCTTCAGGATGTCTGTAGGCTGACAGCAAAATTCCAGTCAACCTGTCAGGCCATCAGAATTGGCTACCTACAGTTCCTGGGTGAGCTGCTGACCCCCATCCTATCACTGGGAGAGGGGCCTGAGGGAAGGATGGTGTTTCTGTGCTCATTCACATCAGAGGGTCAAAATCTGCCCAGGCTGTCTATTTGAAAACATTCATTTAAATTTCAGAGGTTGCTGTTTATATTGAACATTTTCCCCTTTTAACTTGTCATTTGTGGAGAAATCTAACATTGTGCATGTGTAAGGGGGAACTGGTTGTGTAGCAGCACAGGTAAAGGATTGATTAACAACCACATCTTGTGGTACCTTTATCATATTAAAACAAAAGTGCTACTCAGAGCATTTTAAAAGAAAATTTGACACTGAGCTACAAGCTGGGGCTAGATTTTGCATTGGGGATGGTGTTCCCTGCCCCACGTGTAAAGTCTGGGGCCGGAAGGTGGGGGTGACCCATTCTGGGATTACTCTGCAGCTAATTGCTTGAGGCGGGGCATCTACCCCTCAGCAGCAGGGAGTCCTGCGTCAGAGCTGCTGGCCAAACAGAGACTTCAGCTCTCCGTTACCAGCAGTGCCACTGGGAGCTGTGGTCACTGCTGGTACTGCAGCAAAGAGGGTGCAGGCCGAGGGAGGGTGTCCTTCGATGGGAAGAGGCAACCTCCCTCTTGCCCACTCCCAGCCCACGTGGTAAAATCTGCCAGTCTGGATGCTTGGGGTTAAATCACAGGATGGTGCCCTTAAATGGCATCGATTGCCCAGTTAAGGGCATCACTTGGCCCACAGGCATATGGACCCACCCCTCATCTACCCACCATGATGGGGGTGGGTAGGTGCTAGGTGGTGTCCATGGCATAGTTCAGCCCTCGTTTGCCAATGCCACTAGGGCGGGGGCGAATGAAAATAGGCCAAGCAGCTATTAGGGCAGATGGTTAAATGCTTGATCAAAGAGGTGGCTTTTAGAGCACTGATAGGCAACCTCAGCTAGTGAGTGAGCGGCATGAGGGGTCCTCCTTCATCGTAGTGGGCCACAAGACTGAAATCAGGCTTGTTCACTAACCGTGACCCCATGAATAAATTTAATACACGCTGAATATTTCATAACGTGTTGCAGAAAATGTTTAATCATACATATATTTATAGAGCCGTTATCAATTTCAAATGGTAAAAATGAAATAAATATGCTTTGATTGGATGCAGAGACAGCGCACGGCTCTCACAGTCAATGTTGTGAGCAATCAGCATACACCTCATTTCACATGCCCTTGGCTTTACATTTCAGCCATAGAAAAAACAACACTGACTGAAATTAGTGGAATCTGGCAACCTTGGGTATGAGCAACGGTCAACAAAATGTCTCATGGGTTTCATTGGGAACCCTGAGGGGCTATAGGTCTCACAGGAAGAAACTGGGGTAGAGAACTGGAGAAGGTTTAGTAGGATATCACAGAGGTTTGGGCCTTGACAATGTGCCACATCAAAGGTAACTTATGATGTAGGCGTGACATATTTGCATAGATAGCAGATTGGTAAGCTAACAAGAAGTAGAAGGTAGGGATAATGGGTCATTTTCCAGTTGACAAGATGTGACAAATGAAGTGCCACAGTGATCAGTGTTGGGCCCTCATCTATGTACAACCTACATCAAAGACTTGGATGAAGGGATAAAATGAATGGTTGCTAAATTTACTGATGATACAAAAGTATAGAGGAAAGTAAGTTATGAAGGAGACATAAGGAATCTGCAAAGGGATATATTTAGGTTAAGTGAGTGGGCGAAGATTTGGCAGACACAGTGTGTGATTTTCCCCAAAATATTCTAAGTGTCCATCAGGCAGTAAAAACGGGAGGTTCTCCCATCGTTTTTTGGGTGAGCTCAGTAAAATGAATTTACAGCACTCTGTGCAACACGGAGACTGATTCACGCCAGGTGGCGGGGGTTGGGAGGGGTGGCAGGGCTTAAACCCACTCAAAAGACCAGCATCAGACAGCATGCACCGATCTCTCAGTATAGTTGGAGATCAGTTGACATGCCACCCCCCAGTTGCTGGCCTCCGGTCACCAGCCTCTCCCCACCCTTGGACATTGCTGGCCGCTTCCCTCCCCCCACCCCTCTAAGATCTGTGGCCCATCAGGAGTAAACCATATTATCAAAAAATTCTGAACTGTGGTGAATACTCCAGACTGGTCCACAAACACTCCGATTCCTGACTTTCTGAAAGAGGAGAGACTGTTGATAGTTAAAGCAAGACAAGGTAGCACAGTGGTTAGCACTGCTGCCTCACAGTGCCAGGAACCCAGGTTCGATTTGAGCCTTGGATCACTGTCTGTGTGGAATTTGCACATTCTCCCCATGTCTGCATCAGTTCCCTCCAGTTTCCTTCAATAGTCCAAAGATGTGCAGTTTAGATGGAGGAGCCATGCTGAATTGCCCATTAGTACCTGAAGATCTGTCGGTTAGATGGATTAACATCACTAACCAGAAAACCACAAATCTCTCGACTTCAACACGAGCCCAACCCTTAATGCAGATCCAAGCACAAAGACCCTAACTGTAACAGTAACCATAATGTTACAATAATAACACTTTGAGCCTTAACTGTTGCCCCAAACACTGCATCCAAAGCTAACTTCCTGTTTAGAGTCAACCATCAAATTTAGGTGTCTATGTCGGATAACTTGGTGAGGGAAATGTTGATATGTTTTTCTCATTGGTTCTTTCACCACCTTCTGCATTGTCCATTCTGACAGGGGTAGTTTGGTCAATAGTAGTGCTACCAGGCCACTCTTTGTGATGGTCCTCAAGGTTCCCTATCTTCACCACCTTCCAAATATTGTTCTATATGGAGAAATATTGATTCATTGAGAAAGGGTGGCAGATTATAATCAGTGGCAACACATAAAGGGAGGGGGTAGAGAGACTTGGGAAATGGGTTGGACAGTGAGGGAAGGCTTCTCTTAAACATTTGCATAAAGCTGTTTATACCTGTGTTTGTGCTGTGAGTTCCATTGATTTTATTGTTGTCACATGTGTTATGATGCAGAGGTTGCCCCCCCCCCCCTTTTTGAGAATGTAACGCAGAATCCCCAAAAGAGGAATCCTTCACCTTGTAATCTGTTAAAAGTGTGTGGGAAGGTGAACCGCCCTTCAGGAATGTTTAATGGTTAACTAAATACCTGACACTCACTTTACAATGAACACTTAACAATTTATTTGTTTAACAGGGAACTTTAACTAAACAAATAACATACTGAATAAATTAGATTACACTGGAATGCTGTTCAAATAAACGCAATGCCCATTTATTAACAAAAAAAGAAGTTAGTCCCTTGAAAAATATACAACCAGGTTTTGTGTATTTCAGAATCTACTGGAGTTTCTCAGTTGGTTTTTCTGTCTGTAAGTTCCTCCTGATTTGATACCTTTTGCTGGTTAGGGAGGCACGGTAGGACAGTGGTCAGCACTGCTGCTTCACGGTTCCAGAGACTTGGGTTCGATTCCCGGCTTGGGACATTGTCTGTGTGGAGTTTGCACATTCTCCTCTTGTCTGCATGAGTTTCCTCCGGGTGCTCCAGTTTCCTCCCACAATCCAAAGGTGTGCATGTTAGGTTGATTGGCCATGCTAAAATTGTCCCATAGTGTCCTGAATGCGTAGGTTAGAGGGATTAGCGGGTAAATATGAAGGGATAAGGGGGTGGGATTGTGGTTGGTGCAGACTCGATGGGCCGAATGGCGTCTTTCTGCACTGTGGGGTTTCTATGATTCCCAGATGGTGCATTCTGTTAGGAGGTATTTGAATTTGGCAGGGTGGAGAGCTGCTCTCTCCCTCTCCAGACTTGAGAGGTGGGAGTTGCTATCTGCTGTTTTTCCCATTTGCACTCTCTTTTATACCTGTGATGACCTATCAATTTTCCGACCATGGGATTGGTCTGATTTTGTCAACACTATCAAATTCAAATGTTATAGGTTCCTGGTAGCTGAGTGCCAGCTTTAAATTGACTGGGCAAAATTTAAAAAAAAGGTTGTCTTGTCAAGACTACTGCTTTGACTTTTCGATACAAATGTTTCAGCTTGGATTCTGGATGTACTTTGCATTTTAAACCTCCAAGCACTGAAACAAAACAGCAGCTTTTAAATGGATATTACAATGGTTTTACCCCTCTAGCATTTTTACAATTTTTTTATCAACATCAAATTTCAATTTCACCAACTCAACTTTGCAGCACATGTATTGGGATATATTGAACAGTATTGTTTCTTGCGCATTATACAGACAAAGCATACCATTCATAGAGTACATAGGGGAGAAGGAAAGGAGAGGGTGCAGAATGTAGTGTTACAGGGTGCAGAGAAAGATCAACTTAACATATGGTAGGTCCATTCAAAAGTCTGTTAGCAGCAAGGAAGAAGCTGTTATTGAGTCATTTGGTATGTGATCTCAGATTTATGTATCTTTTTCCTGACAGAAGAAGGTGGAAGAGAGAATATCCAGGGTGTGTGGGGTCCTTGATTGCACTGGCTGCTTTTCTGAGGCAGTGGCAAGTCTAGACAGAGTCAATGGATGGGAGGCTGGTTTGTGTGATGGACTGGGCTTCAGTTGTAGTTTCTTGGTCAGAGCAGGAGCCACACCAAGCTGTGATACATGGGGGTATTGTCTCAATGTCCAACAATAACTCTGTGTTAAAATACTCATACTGGTTTTCAAATCTTTCCAAAGCCATAACCCTGTAACTTCAACCAATCTTATAACCGACTAAAACTGGGCTTGAGTCCTGACTTCTTATAGGTCCTCAACTTTAATCATTCCACCTCTGATTGCCCTGCCTTCAGCTCCCTTGTGCCCAAGCTTTGCAATTCCCTCCCTAGACCTCTCTATCCCTCTCCCGTACATTGTAACACTCCTTATAACCCACATTCTGATTAAGTTTTTGGTTACTTGGCCCCACCTGGCCTGTGACTCAGTGTCAAACCTTATTTGGTAACACCCCCCTTGAAGCACCTTGTGATGTGTTATTCTGCCAACGGCACTTCATAAATACAAGTTGCTATAGATTCTATATGATGTAATGTTAGTTGTAGATTTCCATTTAATAGGTGATGGTTTCATTGCAACAATTTCAGACGATTCTGTATTGTCATTTACCAAATTTCTCACCAGAATTCTAATAACTCTGTATCCCACCTATTTGTAATAGTACATTAGATTTTTTGTGGAAAGCAATGAATGTTCCTCAATCCAGGATCTTGTTCCTCATTGTTGACAATAACTCAGTTTCTACATGTGCCCAAACTTAAATCTGCATAGCTATACCAATAAACAAGAACAGAAAATGCCATAAAATCTCAGCAGGTCTGACAGCATCTGTGGAGAGAGAATAGAGTCAATGTTTCAAGTCTGGATGACCCTTTGCCCAGCTCTGACGAAGGATCATCCAGGCTCAAAACATTGGCTCTACTTTCGTTCCACAGATGCTGTCAGACCTGCTGAGATTTTCCAGCATTTTCTTTTTTTGTTTCAGATTCCAGCATCCGCAGTATTTTGCTTTTAGCTACATGGGAACCTTGAGAATTTCTGCAAGATGCCAATTTTCTGAATGAAACCCTCCCAGGGTTTAGAAAGAGAGAACGTTGATTTTGGATTAGGGGACAGAGTGTCTTTAAAGTTGGGGTAGGAGTGGGGTTAACGGCCAAGGCAAGATTTGGATTTGGGCAATGCTGACAATTTAATGAAGGGTTTAGGGTCTGGAAAAGGTTTGGGTGTCAGTTGGGGTTGGATCGTTTGTCCTTTTGCCCCCAGCTCACATTTAACCTCCAACCAAAGCCATAAAATAATCCTGCTGTGTGCAAAATGTTCAGTGTCTTCTGACAGAACAGTGACAATACTTTCAATGTGTTTAACTGACTATTAAGCACATTTACCATGAAAGACAGAAAATCAATCTGTCTGTTCTTTCTCCGCTTCCAGCCCTCAGGCCAGCGCCAGTCTGGCTGAGTTTAGATGTCAGTGTTCAGCCTCTCAATTCTCAACTTTTGGACCTTTAATATTGATTGTCTTCTAATATTCCCCATCCCCAAACCCAGCTCTAACTACCCCTCCCCACCCTCTTCTACCCCCCCGCTCTACCTTGCACTCCCCAACTCCCTCACCTACCTCCCATTCCCCAACCCCCTCACCCACCTCCCCACACCCCCACCCCCCTCTATGCCTCCACCCCTGCTGTACTTCCCCCTCCCCCACCTCCTCACCCTGTTCTACCTCCCCCTCCCCACCCCTTCACTTCCCACCCCCTCACCCTGCTCTACCTCCCTCTTCCCTCACCCTGCTCTACCTCCTCCTCCCCACCCCCTCACCCTGCTCTAACTCCCTCTTCCTCACACCTTCACCCTGCTCTACCTCCCCCTTCCTCAATCTCTCCCTCCCCCTTCCTCAATCTCTCCCTCCCTTACCCCCTCTTCCTGCTCTACCAAATATCCTCTCCCATTTTCTAGACCTTTATTACTTCTGCATTGCCCTCTAACCCCATCTGAGCCCCACTCTGATCCTGCACTCCCATCCCCAATCCCCCACATTATCATCCCACCACCCTCCACTCTGCACCCTCAGCCGCTCGCTCTGTATCCCCTATTGCCAGCTCTGCAACCCACTCACCTCATCTCCATTTCATCTCCTCCCCTTCCCCACTACTCCCTCTGCTACATCCCCTCCCCCTTTATGCCCCCACTACACCCCCTCTCCCTCCCTGCACCGCACTCCCTCCCCCCACTGCACTCCCCCCCACAGTACCCGTCCCCCCCACAGTACCCGTTCCCCCCCCACAGTACCCCTTTCCCCCCACTGCACCCCTTTCCCCCCACTTGCACCCCTTTCCCCCCACTTGCACCCCTTCCTCCCCACTTGCACCCCTTTCCCCCCCACTTGCACCCCCTTCGTCCCCACTTGCACCCCTTCCCCCCCACTTGCACCCCTTCCCCCCACTTGCACCCCTTCCCCCCACTGCACCCCTTTCCCCCCCACTGCACCCCTTCCCCCCACTTGCACCCCCTTCGTCCCCACTTGCACCCCTTCCCCCCACTTGCACCCCCTTCGTCCCCACTTGCACCCCTTTCCCCCCCACTTGCACCCCTTCCTCCCCACTTGCACCCCTTTCCCCCCCACTTGCACCCCCTTCGTCCCCACTTGCACCCCTTCCCGCCCACTTGCACCCCTTTCCCCCCCACTGCACCCCTTTCCCCCCACTTGCACCCCTTCCCCCCACTTGCACCCCTTCCCCCCACTGCACCCCTTTCCCCCCCACTGCACCCCTTCCCCCCACTTGCACCCCCTTCGTCCCCACTTGCACCCCTTTCCCCCCACTTGCACCCCTTTCCCCCCCACTTGCACCCCTTTCCCCCCACTTGCACCCCTTTCCCCCCACTGCACCCCTTCCCCCCCACTTGCACCCCCTTCCCCCCACTTGCACCCCCTTCCCCCCCACTTGCACCCCTTTCCCCCCCACTTGCACCCCTTTCCCCCCAATTGCACCCCTTCCCCCCACTTGCACCCCTTTCCCCCCCACTGCACCCCTTTCCCCCCACTTGCACCCCTTTCCCCCCACTTGCACCCCTTTCCCCCCACTTGCACCCCTTCCCCCCCCACTGCACCCCTTTCCCCCCACTTGCACCCCTTTCCCCCCACTTGCACCCCTTTCCCCCCCACTGCACCCCTTTCCCCCACTTGCACCCCTTCCCCCCCACTTGCACCCCTTCCCCCCCACTTGCACCCCTTTCCCCCCCACTGCACCCCTTTCCCCCCACTTGCACCCCTTTCCCCCCCACTTGCACCCCTTTCCCCCACTTGCACCCCTTTCCCCCCCACTTGCACCCCTTCCCCCCCACTTGCACCCCTTCCCCCCCACTTGCACCCCTTCCCCCCCACTTGCACCCCCTTCCCCCCACTTGCACCCCTTTCCCCCCCACTGCACCCCGTCCCCCCCCTCCACTGCGCCCCGTCCCCCCTCCACTGCACCCTCTCCTCCCCACCCCTAATGGCACCCCCTTCCCCTCTATGCTACTGCCACACTCTCTATACTCTCTCTCACTCTAGATCTTCCTCAATGCCCAACTTCCCCATGGTAACTCCTGCTTTTCCACACCCTCCACATTGATGCCCCATCCCTCAAAACCCTTTCCCTCTATGCCCCATTCTACACCCTCTCCCCCTCTGCACCCCACCATCCCCCTCTTCCCCCACCTTTTCCCCCTTGTTTACGCCTCCTTGTCCCTCCATCTGCTCCCACTGAACCGCATCCCCAATCTCTTTCTTCCCGTTGCTGCCCCAAGAATATTCCTCACACACTGCAGCTGCTCACAAGACCGCTCCTGTGTGAGGGAGCTTGGTGTGAAGCAGCTCAGCACAACAGACAAGCCTTTATTTGGTAATAACCCCTGGTGTGACACTTGGACAAACAAGTAACAAGGTGCAACTTAGAAACGCAACCTCTGGTGCCGATATAGCTGCTGGGAAGGGCAGGAGGAGGAGGAACAGTTAGTCTGTCTTTGCACAATTGTAGGAGGGATGCAGGGTGAAGAGCCCCGCCTCTATTGTTGTACATCAGTGAGGTTTGCTGTGATGCTGAATATTTAAGAGGCTGTGCGGGAGAGAAAGGCTGGAGCCGGCAGCCTAGACCACAGATCGAAGTTGGAGCCACACAGACAGTGGTGTAAAGCCTCCAGCTCATAAACAGCGGCAAAAAGAACCATACAGTATTAATCTCGTTAAGAAAAGAATTCACTTAGTTACCAGGTAATGTTTCAATTCTGTGATTCCAGGAAACATCAGTATGCAACTTTTGTTTCAACTTGGTTAAAGACTTTATAAAGTTATCTTTTAAACAATCGCTGGTAACACAATTCCTGTCTTGTGCGTTTCTAATTTATAAATTTAAGTTAACTCGAAATCAGAATAGATGGGATTATATTTATCTTTTAACTGCTTCCATATGAATTGTTGAAACAAGTTAAATTTTAACCAATAAGCTCATGCATTTTGTTTAACTGATGGAGTGTTAAATTAGTAATAACTGACCTGTCTACTGTGTTACACTGAAGACTCACTGTTAAAGTTAGTTAGTAATAACCTGTACTGTGTTACACTGATGTGGATGTACCTGGTGTTGTGAGACTTACTGTTACACTGAAGATATAGTGTTAATAGTAATGAGCCTGTCTGTATTGTGTTACACTGAAGATTAACTGTTAAAATTAGTTAGTAATAATAACCTGTATTGTTACACTGAAGATGGACTGTTAAATTCAGACACTGATGGTTAGCAGTAACCAGTCTCTGTTCTGTATAGCACTCAGTAACGGCAGTGAGTTTAAACTGTTTTATCTTCCTTTTGTTGCAGAACCTGTATTATGATCATTCGGCGTTTCATTTCTGAACTTTCTATGGAACAGCGGCAGAGCCAAAGCTTAGTTAAAGAGAACTTCAACGCGCGGGATACTTTTAGAGAATCCTGATTCTCTGAGCTACCCTGGCACACTGGCTCTGACAACAGGTACCTTTCCTAAGACCACTTACTGCCTGGGGCTTCCAAACCTTTTCTAGTTTCTAGTTTTAACACCATCCGTGTGTGTGAAGGTGTGTGTGTGTCAATCACTCACTCCTCCTACTTCCTGCCTGATGATTTCCTGCTCTGACTCATTCCAATCTGCTCCCCTCCCCTGCTTTGAGCTGCCGGGTACTGTCTCACCTATTCCGGGGAAGTGGGAACAGAATGTACTGTTAGCAGTACGTCATCCGCCATCTCAGATCGTCAGTAATGCAGCAAGGAGGCAATGTGGTCGTAGGCGGAAACTGTTGCTAAGCAATCTAACCCAGAGTCCCACCATCGTTATAATCCACTGCTATCTGAATCACCCTAGAATTAACCTCATCCACTGTACCAAATATTCCTCGTTGCTTCAGGCCTGACTGACACTTTTTTTTTAAAAAAAATTAACTTTTACATGTGTCCTATTTCCCTGTAGTTGTGTTTTAGTTTGAAATTTGTGCCGCAAATGTTTAAAAATTCATCTCTGGATGGGGACTTCGCTGGCCAGGTCAGCATTTATTGCCTGTTTTTAATTGCCCTTCAGAGGGTGGTGATGAGCTGTCTTTTTGAACCCCTGCAGGTGTAGGCACACCCACAGTGCTGTTCAGGAGGGAGTTCCAGGATTTCATCTAGTGACAGTGAAGGAATAGTGACACATTTCCAAGTCAGGGTAGTAAATGGCTTGGAGGTGTTTCCAGGTATCTGCTGCTCTTAAAATCATTGAATCCTACAATGCAGAAGGAGGCCATTTGGGTCTGCACCAACTACAATCCCACCAGGCTCTATCCCCATGCATCTACCCTAGCCAGTCCCTCTGACACTAAGGGGCAATTTAGCATGGCCAATCCACCTAACCCACACACACTTTGGCCTATGGGAGAAAACCTGGAGGAAACGCACACAGACAAGGGAAAATGTGCAAATTCCACACAGACAGTGACCCAAGCTGGGATTCGAACTCAGGCCCCTGGTGCTGTGAGGCCGCAGTGCTAGCCACTGCCACCATGCAGGCCATGCTGTTATCTTTATAGATGGAAGTTGATATGGTTTTGAAAGGTGCTATTTAAGCAACCTCGGTGAGTGCCTGCAGTGCATCTTGTAAATGGTACACGCTGTTCATCAGTGGTGGAGAGACTGAATGTTTGTGGAAGGGATAGCAATCAAGTGGGCTACTTTGTTCTGGATGGTGTTGAGCTTCTCGAGTGTTTTTGGAGCTGCACTCTTCCAGACAAGTGAAGAGTATTCCATCACACTCCTGATGGTGGACAGGCTTTGGGGAGTCAGGAGGCGAGTCACTTGCTGCAGGATTCCTATCCCCTGATCTGCTGTGCTATCCACAGTATTCGTACGTCTAGTCCAGTACAGTTTCTGGTCAATGGTAACCCTAGAATGTTGGGGAAATGACTAGGGAAGCTGGTTCAGTGGTCACAGTACTGGACTCATCGTGAGTTCAAATCTGGCAATAACAGCGACTGTCAGTTGTATCTCAGTTGACGGCATTCTTGCCCCTCATTCGGGTTCCGGGTTCAAGTCCCACTCTAGGAATTGTGCGCAAGTGTTTGTGAGGGTGACATTCTCGTGTCCTATACTAAGGGAGTGTTGCGTTGTCGAGGTACCATCTTTTGGAAGAGATGTGGCCCCGTCTGCCTGCGCAGGTGGATGTAAAACATCCTGCCGCACTCTTTTCAAGAAGGGCAGAGGAGTTATCCCTGGTATCGTGGCTAACACTCCAGCAACATCACAGAACCAGATTGCCCAGCCATCGTCATTTTGCTGTTTGCGGTACCTTACCAAACGCGTTTCCGACATTGTAATCCTGACTCTGCTGCATTGACTATAAAGTGTTTTGGCATGCATGAGTCGCAAAAACCCAGCTTGCAGGTGCAGCAGGTGGTCAGGAAGGCGAATGGGATGCTGGCCTTCATAGCGAGGGGGATTGAATATAAAAGTAGGGAGGTCTTGCTGCAGCTGTATAGGGCATTGGTGAGGCCGCAGCTGGAGTACTGTGTGCAGTTTTGGGCGCCGCACCTGCGCAAGGATATTTTGGCCCTGGAGGGAGTGCAGAGGAGGTTTACTAGGCTGATACCGGAGTTGAGGGGATTGAGCTATGAGGAGAGGCTGAATAAACTAGGCTTGTACTCGTTAGAGTTTAGAAGAATGAGGGGAGATCTCATTGAGACGTATAAGATGATGAATGGGATGGATAGGATAGAGGTGGAGAGACTCTTCCCGCTCAAAAAAGACAGTAGGACTAGGGGGCACAGCCTCAAGATAAAGGGGAGGTGGTTTAGAACGGAGTTGAGGAGGAACTTCTTCACTCAAAGGGTGGTGAATCTCTGGAATTCTCTGCCCGTTGAAGTGGTGGAGGCTGCCTCGCTAAATATTTTTAAGACGCGGGTTGATGGGTTTTTGATAAGCGAGGGGATTAAGGGTTATGGGGAGAGGGCGGGAAAGTGGAACTGAGCCACGACAGATCAGCCATGATCTTATTGAATGGCGGGGCAGGCTCGAAGGGCTAGATGGCCTACTCCTGCTCCTATTTCTTATGTTCTTATGTTCTTATTACGTGGCAGATAGTAAATAAACACAAGGACAGGATTTTATGGACCGACCACAGTGTGTTTTCCTCTGGTGGCACCCCCATGCCCCCTGGATGTGGTGGACCATTTAAATTGCTGTTTAGTTTGGCAGGATCGAAATATCCACTGGGTGCGAAGGGCTGGATTCTTTTTTCAAGTCTTGGTGCCATGCTGGATTATATAAGCAACCAAAGCCTTCCAGATTTTTCTTGTGAGGAGAGGTTAAGTAGTTTGGGTTTGAACTCATCGGAGTTTAGAAGAATGAGAGGCAACCTTATTGAAACTTGTCGGATTCTCGGGTTTGACCGGCTAGATGATGAGATGTTGTTTCCCCCTTGTGGGAGAGTCTGGGACCAGAAGGCATAATCTCCAAGTAAGGAGGTCGCCCATTTAAAACCGAGATGAGGAGGAATTTCTTCTCTGAAGGTAGTGAATCTGTGGAATTCTTTAGAATCTTGGTCGTTAAATGTGTTCAAGGCTGAGATAGACAGATTTTTAATCAGTAAGGGAATTGAGGGTTATGGAGATAAACTGGGAAAGTGGAGTTGATGAATATCAGATAGTCTCAGTTGAATGGCAGAGCAGACTCAATGGGCTGAATGACCTACTTCTGCTCCTATCTCATTATGATCTTACTCATAAAAGAGAACAGAAAATGGCCCTTTGCCCATCCAATCTGCGCTGGTCAAAAGGCAGAACTACTTTGCAGGTCTAAAACAGATGACAGGAAACCAGTTCTCCCCAAGGGTCGCAAGTCTGTAGAATTCCCAGAGTGTGGTGGATTCCAGGACTTAAGAGTAATTTAAGGAAGAGGTAGATTTTTAGTTATAAGGATTCTGGTGAACAGGAAGATAAGTGAAGTTGAGGCCAAGATGTGATCAGCCATCATGGTATTAAATGGCAGAGCAGGCTGAGGGGCTGAGTGGCCTAATCCTGATTCTTATGATTCAATTAGATAGTGGCTGATCATCTATCACAATGCGACTTCCCTCACCTGCGTTCTGCACCTCATGGGCATTCCTATGGTATTGGTATGTGTGGTGCCAATGTCATTCATATTGTTGTCTTGATCAGAATAGTCTGTACTGACTGTATTTGACCCCAGTAAAGGAAAGGATGAACTGATTTCCTCTTAATTCTGTTCACTAAATCTCACATCAAAAAAAGATACTGGAACTACTCAGCAAACCAGACACCAACTGTGGAGAGGAAAACAGTGTTTCAGGTCATTTCAGCACTGGAAAAGATTAGAGATGAATCAGCCATACTAAGTTGCCCCTTAGTGTCCCAGGATGTGTAGGTTAGATAGGATTATGATGGGGAGATGCCGGCGTTGGACTGGGGTAAACACAGTAAAAAGTCTCACAACACCAGGTTAAAGTCCAACAGGTTTATTTGGTAGTAAACGCCAATGGTGGCTTTTACTACCAAATAAACCTGTTAGACTTTAACCTGGTAATGTGAGACTTCTTACTAGATGGGATTAGCTATGGTAAATGTGTGGGGTTACAGGGATAGGGTGGGGGAAGAGGGCCCGGGTAAGATATTCTGTCAGAGTCGGTGAAGTCTAGATGGGCTGAATGGTTTCTTGTGCACTATAGGGATTTTATGTAAATAGGTATTTTGTCAAGTGTGCGGAAGGAAAGAAACTGGTTGATAATGTGGGAAGCAGAAGTGAGTCAGTGACACATCATGCAAAGCTAGTGGGTGATAATGGGACATGTAAGGCAACAAGGTGACAGGAAGTCCCAATACCTTGCTGTCTAAAAGGAGTATAAAATGGATGTTGTGGTTATCATTCAGATTGTTGAACTTGGTGCAAATGTCCCGAAGGTTATAAAGTGTTTGATCAAACATGGAGGTGCTGTTCTTAGTTTCTACTGAACTTCAGTAGAGCTAAGGTCTAGGCTAAGAATAGAATGACAAGCAACAGGAAGCAGGGCACAACAACAGGCTGAACAGATGTTTCAGAAAAGCAGCCTGTTGGTGTGGTGTTACCCATGCGGAAAACACTATCTAGTATGCTGCGACTAGCAATATACTAAATTAAAAGAAAATGGAGCAGAATCACAGAATCCCTGCAGTGCAGGAAGTGGCTAATTGGCCCTTTTAGTCTGCACCAACCACAATCCCACCCAGGCCCTATTCCCATAATCCCACACATTTATCCTGCTAACACACTAACTTTAGGATCAATTTAGCATGGCCAATCAATCTAACCTGCATATCATTGGATTGTGGGAGGAAACCCAGATTACCCAGAGGAAACCCACACAGTCACGGGGAGAATGTGCAGATTTCGCACGCACAGTGACCCAAGGCTGGAATTGAACCCGGGTCCCTAGTGCTGTGAGGTAGCAGTGCTAACCACTATGCCACCAGGGATTTTTGGGGCTCTGGATGAGGGAACAGTGATAGTGAAAGGGGCAGGCGTTGCCTCTCCTGGGAAGGGGACTTTGTGTTGCAGGCTGGATGATGGAAATAGCTGAAGATCAGCTGTTTCATGTAGAAGGTGAGAATATGGGGAACCTCGCGTGGTCCAGGGAGGAAGTTCAGCCAATGAGACAGACATGATCCAAGGTCAACCAAAGTAAAGGGGAATCCTAAATTGAAGAAAATGAATGACTAATCAGCCTACTCCACATCTTGTACTGTAACCTCCATAAACTTGAGGTTATCCAAAACCTTGCGACCCATATCCTAACTCATACTAAAGCTGTTCACTCCTTCACCCCCTGCAAAGTGACATTGGCTCCTAGTTAAGTGATGCCTTGATTTTAAAAAAATATATAGTTTTCATCCCTGTTTTGAAATCCCCTCCTTATCATCTCATCTCTCTTCCTCTTCCCTCCCTA
Source organism: Carcharhinus amblyrhynchos (assembly GCF_965287045.1). Lineage (NCBI taxonomy): Eukaryota > Metazoa > Chordata > Chondrichthyes > Carcharhiniformes > Carcharhinidae > Carcharhinus > Carcharhinus amblyrhynchos. The sequence goes on along the minus strand of NC_137333.1, from coordinate 88,845,551 downwards.
TCTCTGTATTTTCCTCCAGCCCCACCACTTTCTAAAATCTAATTCTAACCTTTTGAGTACCGCCAAATTTAATCGTTCCACCATTGGTAGCTGTGCATCCAACTGCCAAGACTTTTGAGATCAATAATTTCCTCTCTATCCCTCTTTCCTCTTTAAAGACGCTTGTCAAAACCTAGCTGTTTGATCAATTGCCCCTTTTATATGGCCCGGTATGGAATGTTGTGCAGTGCTCCCGTGGACTCTCTTGGGAAGATTCTGTCGTGCTTAATGTGCGATTTTATAAAGTTGTTTGGCAGTGCTGATGTGGAAGGTGACATCATCGGAGCGGATGCAATGGGGAGATTGAGAGAATGGAACAGTTGCTTCTCCGGAACCCGGGTGGGAGGTAGTTGTAATCCAGGTGGCTGAGGGAATCAGCTGGTTTTTAGTAACTAAATCTGGTAACTCGTAGGCTCACAGGGAGACACTAGAGAGGGAAAAAATGGCCACATGATGACTTGCATTGTTGTTTAAAACCTGGTCCCAACAGGGATTGTATTGTTGTAAACAACTAATCTCTCCCCGGGGGAAGTGAACTTGATACTTCTGTCTGTCTTGAGCTTCACTGCTAATACCATCTGAAGTGGTCTAGCTAGATACTTGGCTGAAAATGCTGTTGATTAATAAATGGGCAATTGAGGACCGTCTTAGCAATACTATCCCCACCCTGAAAACAAATAATATTAAAATGACACTGAAACCAGGGCCGTGTGGAATTTAGAATTTCCCGGAGCAGGATTCGCTGTGGCCAGTTAATGTAACTACTGTTGGTCTTTGAGCTTATAACCTGCAGTTTCTTTCAGCCAGGTTTGCCACATAACCCTGCTTGAATGATGTCAAAGGAAACCAAACTGCTGTTGAACTTTATTGAAGCAAGCATAATCTGTGTTTGGTGGGTTCCTGTTTTGGTTTTCTTTCTTTTATTTTTTCCGGCTGCTGAAATGACTCCTGGGGCTAGGGTTTGGGGCCTAGGCAACTGAAGGCATGACCTCCAATGGTGAAACAATTCTAATTAATTATAATATGGGTGGCACAGTGGTTTGCACTGTTGCCTCACAGCAGCAGGGACCTGAGTTTGATAGTTTGGGTCACTGTCTGTGTGGAGTCTGCACCTTCTCCATGTGTCTGTGTGGGTTTCCTCCAGGTACTCAGGTTTCCTCCCACAGTCTGAAAGATGTGCTGGTTAGGTGCGTTGACCATGCTAAATTCTCCCTCAGTGTACCCGAACAGGCACCGCAATGTGGCGACTCGGGGATTTTCACAGTAACTTCATTGCAGTGTTAATGTAAGCCACCTTGTGACATTAATAAATAAACTCCAGTGATATCTCTCTCTCTCTCTCTCTTGTTTCTCCCCTCATGCCCACCTTGCCCTTGAGACCCCTAACTGCTCCCTCAATCCTATTCCCAGTAAACTTATCTGTGTGTTAGTTAATGTCAAGCCTGTAGGCAGGTTTGCTAACAAGTTGCAATGTATTACTGGAGCAAAGAGAATAGCCACTCGATCATATTTCCACCTAGTTTTAACGTTGCATTATTTTCCTCTTGTGCATACAACCACCATGCAATTAAAAAAATTATTCCATGACCCGCCCTGGCTGTAGTTACAAGCTCGGCTGCTGTTATTAACAGGACTTGCTACCTTGAAATGCTCCTGGCCTTTTACTTTCCCTCATTGTGAATTTTAGCGTATAAACAAGGTATTGAATGTCCTGTTTTGCAAGAGATTTTATCGCGGCTTCAAGTTGTTTTGTCCCTTTTATCTGAAGCTATAAATGTTAAATGACACAGAGGAGATAGTTGTTTGTCTTGCTGTGTTGGTTTCGCAGGGTGAAGCAGATGTTACTTTATATTTCAGTCCGGCCCTAGCAACAGAATCGACCAATTGTGCTCCAGCCCTTCCATTATTCATCAGCTTTGCTCTCTCTCTTGAAGCAATCAGATGGTGCGTTAAACACTATCTGGTGGTGGCAGATTACCTTTCATCTTCCCGGCAGCAATACTGAGGCCTTGAATGTGGTTTAGAATGAGGTCTGTTTTTCATGAAAAAAAGCCAAGTGAAGGAAGCCAGAAACAGAATGTTTGGCAATCTACAATGGGTTGATCAGTGCCTATAGTGTTACCACTACAGAGAGAACCAATAGCTTCAGGACCATAACCTGAATAAATTTATGCTTTAGTAAAATGGGAGGGGTGGCAAATGAAGGTACATTTTAACGTGCTCAGGTAAACAGCTAGGATGCCAAGTTCATTGCAGCACAGTGGTTAGCACAGCTGCCTCATAGCGCCAGGGACCCCGGGTTCAATTCCAGCCTCAGGTCACTGTCTGTGGCGTTTGCAGTTTCTCCCCATGTCTGTGTGGGTTTCCTTCGGGTGCTCCAGTTTCAGAGAACAAAGAAAATTACAGCACAGGAATAGGCCCTTAAGCCCTCTAAGCACCGACCATGCTGCCCGACTGAAGTAAAAACCCCCTACTCTGCTGGAAACCATATCCCTCTAATCCCATCCTATTTATACAGATGCCCCGTAAAAGTCACTATTGTATCTGCTTCCACTACCTCCCCCAGCAGCGAGTTCCAGGCACTCAAAATCCTCTGTAATAAAAAGCCTTGCCTCGTACATCTCCTTTAAACATTTCCCCTCACACCTTAAACCTGTGCCCCCTAGTAACTGACTCTTCCACCCTGGGAAAAAGCTTCTGATTATCCAGTCTGTCCATGCCCCTCATAATCTTGTAGACTTCTATCAGGTCGCCCCTCAATCTCCGTCATTCCAGTAAGAACAAACCAAATTTCTCCAACCTCTCCTCATAGCTAATGCCCTCCATACCAGGCAACTTCCTGGTAAATCTTTTCTGTACTCTCTCCAAAGCCTCTACATCCTTCTGGTAGTGTGGTGACCAGAATTGAACACTATATTCCAAGTGCGGCCTAATTAAGGTTCTATAAAGCTGCAACATGACTTGCCAGTTTTAAACTCAATGCCCCGGCCAATGAAGGCAAGCATGCCGTATACCTTCTTGACCACCTTCTCCACCTGCGTTGCCCCTTTTCAGTGACTTGTGTACCTGTACACCCAGATCCCTCTGCCTATCAATACTGTTAAGGGTTTTGCCATTTACTGTATATTTCCTATCTGTATTAGATTTTCCAAAATGCATTACTTCACATTTCTCTGGATTAAACTCCATCTGTCACCTCTCCACCCGATCTATATCCTGCTGTGTGCTCTGATGGTCCTCATTGCTATCCACAATTCTATTAATCTTTGGCATCCACAAGCTTACTAATCAAGCCAGTTATCTTTTCCTTGCATTACAAACAGTAAAGGTCCTAGCACTGATCCATGAGGAACACCACATGGTACAGTTCTCCATTCAGAAATGCACCCTTCCACTACTCCCCTCTGTTTTCTATGACCGAGCCAGTACTGTATCCACCTTGCCAGCTTACCTCTGATCCTGTGCGACTTCACCTTCTGCACCAGTCTGCCATGGGGGACCTTGTAAAAAGTCTGACAACACCAGGTTTTAGTCCAACCTATTTATTTGATAATATTCTCACTAGCTTTCGAGGGGACAGCCTCTTCGTCAGGTGAATGGAGAGTTCTGGCCTCAGACAGAGCATATAAAGCACAGACAGTTTAGAGATTACTGATTAAAATGCGAATCCTTACACCTAACCTGCTGTTCAAGACCTGAAGTGGCTGACAATGTGAGTGGTAGGAGCACTGATCACAGTTTAAAGAGATGTGTATTGTCTCCAGACAGTACAGTAAGTGAGGTTTTGCAAACCCAGGCAAGTCACGGGGGTTACAGATAGTGCGACATGAACCCAAGATCCCTGTTGAGACCGTCCTCATGTGTGCGGAACTTGGCTATCAGTCTCTGCTCAGCGACTCTGCGCTGTCGTGTGTCGTGAAGGCCGCCTTGGAGAATGCTTACCCGAAGGTCAGAGGCTGAATGCCCGTGACCACTGAAGTGTTCGCCAACAGGAAGGGAACAGTCTTGCCTGGTGACTGTCGAGCGATGTTCATTCATCCGTTGTCGTAGCGTCAGAGGCCTCACTGAAGTCCATGTGATAATATCCACTGCCCTCCCCTCATCAATCATCTCCATCACTGCCTTGAAAAACTCGATCAAGTTAGTGAGACACGACCCCCCCCCCCCCCCCCCCCACTCCATGTTGCCTCCCGCTAATATGTCTACTTACTTCCAATTGGGAATAAATCCTGTCTCGAAGAATCCTCTCCAATAATTTCTCTACCACTGATGTAAGGCTCACCGGCCAGTAATTACCTGAATTATCCTTGCTACCATTCTTAAACAAAGGAACATAAGAACATAAGAACATAAGAAATAGGAGCAGGAGTAGGCCATCTGGCCCTTCGAGCCTGCCCCGCCATTCAATAAGATCATGGCTGATCTGTCGTGGCTCAGTTCCACTTTCCCGCCCTCTCCCCATAACCCTTAATCCCCTCTCTTATCAAAAACCCATCAACCCGCTTCTTAAAAATATTTAGCGAGGCAACATTGGCTATTCTCCAATCCTCTGGGACTTTCCCTGTAGCCAGTGAGGATACCTCCCACAATCCAAAGATATACAGGTTAGGTTGATTGGCCATGCTAAATTGCCCCTTAGTGTCAGGGGAGCTGGCATGTGTGGGGTTACAGGAATAGGGCCTGGGAGGGATTGTGGTTGGTATGGACTCAAGGGCCTCTTTCTGTACTGTAGAGGTTCTATGACCACATTTGAAAGGTAGATAGTGTGTTGGGGTAAAGGGTTGGGCAATCAAGAACCTGGGACATTAGTACACTGAAATGCTTAAAAAAGAGGAAGATGGGTTAGTCTTGGTAGAGAATGACAGGTTCAATGTTCTTTCCTTTCTACTTCTATCTCCCTACCCCTGCAGTAGAATTTTGTGCAAATGAAGGATCTGAATCCAAAACATTGCATACCTTGCCGAGGTTTAAGTTATAAATTTAAGGTACAAAGTGACAAAAATCAGACTGAAGACTGCAGAGTATCTGAGAGAAAGATGTCTTAATGTTCCTAAAGGTTGGCCTCAATGCTGTGTTAGGGAGGCAAAAAATGGAGAAGGCAGCGTGACAATGGGAGTTCAAGCAGTAAGCTGCAAGACAGTCATGGATTGTATTTGCTTTCCATCCTTTCATTCCAGCCGTACTGTATTTGATGGGTTACCTTCAGCCATATCTGTCCCAATCCATTCTGCCATCTCTCCTGTCTGTACTCATGAGTCCATGCTCCCTCCCTTCATCAGGCAACTTTATAAATCTTCCCAACCCACACCATTTCTGATTCGGCTTCCACATTTTGTGTGATGAACACTTCATGAACTGTATTCTTTTACTTTGCCTTTCTATCAGATTGTTATTTATCTTTTGGGCTGTAATAACCTTCCATTCCTTCACTGAAATTATCTTGTGTCGATTGTTAATCTCCACTTCGTTCAAGCAGGAAACTGATCACTCAGCTCTCTTTGTGATTAGAGTATCTGTTTTTGTTTTTGTCTTCCCAACTTCCCAGTTCCACTTTCTGAAGGGACTGCTCATTCAGGGAAGCAGATCCACGGACAATGGTCACCTCCATTAATTCACCCATAACCCATTCTTCCAGCATCTTCGATCATTGAAAGTGTTGGCAAACTATTCCGCTGTGGGGGCACTCGGAGCCGGTGCTGCCTTTGAATCAAAGCCCACATTCCAGTCTTCAACCAGTGCCATGATAGTGTAATAAAGTTTATTGATTAGTATCACACTTAAGTGTCATAAGTAGGCTTACATTCACACTCCAATGAGGTTACTGTGAAAATCCCCAAGTTGCCACACTCTGGCGTCTGTTGAGGTACACTGAAGGAGAATTTAGCATGGCCAATGCACCTAATCAGCATGTCTTTCAGACTGGGGGAGGAAACCGGAGCTCCTGGAGGAAACTGGAGCTCCCAGAGGAAACCCACACAGACGTGGGGTGAATGTGCAGAGTCCGCATAGACCCAAGCTAGGAATCAAACCTGGGTCCCTGGCACTGTGAAGCAGCAGTGCTAATCACTGTGTCACCCAAATAAATCATGATTCCAAATAAATCTGTTGGACTTTAACTTGGTGTTGTGAGACCTCTTACTGTGCCCACCCTGTCAGAGGACAGAGAGAACCTGGCTAAAGGTTTTGAATTGCCATACCCCTCTGGCCAATCATTGGAGACTGACTACTCCCGGTCGGTTTTGGATGGGTAAAATGTGAACCGAGTAACATGACTGTCCAGTACTGACATCAATCAAATATAAAAGCGAATGCTGTCGTTCTTAATAGCTTTATATTATGTATTCTGATCAGAAATTTTGCATGTATCTAATATCAGACACATGTTGTCATACTGATTTAGAACAACAAACAGGTGGCCTGTCCGATTTTATATATAAAAAAAACAATGATAGACTCATCTGACTTTGCATGTAAATTTTTTTTTGCTACCAACTAGATTCCTTGTGAAGTGCACGTTAACGAGCCTCGTGGGGTGGAATTGCTTACACCAGCTCACACACAGCTGATGGCAACGCCTAAAATCAATTTGCTGAATTTGTTAATCTGAGGAAAACCACTTTAAACCAAATAATCCCAGTGACATGCAGGGGGATCTTTTTTTAGTTTTTAATGAAAGTTTATTTATTAGTGTCACAAGTAGGCTTACTTTGATACTGCAATGAAATTACTGTGAAAATCCCCTAGCTGCCACACTCTGGCTCCTGTTCGGGTACGCTGACGGAATATTTAGCATGGCCAATTCACCTTTTGAACTGGAAATCTGAAATGAAATGGCTGTTTTGAGGTTGGTTAATTAAATCTAACTTCCTGCAAGTTGAGCATTTTGCTTCTAAACCTGTGGGTTTTTTAGTACATGTTTTTGAAGACCCGAGTGTGAGTAACAGTAACAAACACCTGCAGAGCAAAATGCTGTAGATGGTGATAGACTTGAGACAGGCTGGTAGACAAATCACAGACTAAATTTAACGCCGGGAAAATGATACATAGGCAGAAGGAGGAGAGACAATATAAAAATCAGCACAGAGGTACACTGCTGCCTCACAGCGCCAGGGACCTGGGTTCGATTCCCGGCTTGGCCACTGTGTGGAGTTTTCACGTTCTCCCCGTGTCTGTATGAGTTTCCTCCCACAGCCCAAAGATGTGCAGGTTAGGTGGATTGACCATGGTAAGTTGACCCTTAGTGTCCCAAGATGATGTATAGATTTGGTGAATTAGCAGGGTAAATATGCTGGATCACGGGGATAGGGTCTTATAAGATGCTCTGTCAGAGTCTGTGCAGACACGATGGGCTGACTGGCCCCCTTTCTGCACTGTAGAGACTCCATGAAAATAAACAGAACAGTTCTAAATAGAATGTAGGAACAGAGAAATCTGGGGTATATGTCCAAGTTTTTGAAGGCGGCAGTTGGTTGAGAAAGTGGTTAAAAGGGCACATGGGATTCTAGGATCCTGAAATGAGAGGTTTACGCTGTAAACAGAGACCATTTAGCCCATTGTGTCCCTGAGTAATTTAATACCATTCTCCCCATGACCCTGCACACTCTTCCTTTTTCAAATAACAGTTTAGCTCCCTTTTGAATGCGTTATTTGAATCTGCCTCCACCACTGTCTCTCTCTCTCTCTCTCAGTGCATTCCACACCTCAACCACTCAAGGAGAAAAGATTTTCACACACTATCACAAATTGCTTTAAATCTGGGCCTCTCTTCACGAGTGGGGATGCACTCTCCCTATCAACTCTGTCCAGACCCCTCACAATTTTGCATATCTCTATTTCATGTCTGGACAGCCATCTTTCCTCCAAGGAAAACAATCCTTAACTTCTCCAATCTATTCCCGTGAACCTTTTTCTGAAGAACCTTTTACAAAACACGGGTTTGTCTTCAATTCTGGGCAGAACACTTTAGGAAGGATGTGGAGGCTTTAGCAAGAAACACTTACAAGGATAGTTTCAGGCTTCCATTATGAGGATAGATTGATTAAGCTGGGGCCACTCTTCTGTTCAATAAAGGTTGGGAGGAGATTAGTAATCGTGATGAGGAGGAAGTGTTCCCATTGGAAGGATTGGGGAATAGACTACACCAATTTAATGTAAGCGGCAAAAATGAAGATAAACATTTTTAGCAGTAAGTGGCTGGGATCTGCAACTTGCCATGGTGGCACAGTGGTTAGCACTGCTGCCTCACAGCGCCAGAGCCCCAGGTTCAATTCCCGGCTTGGGTCACTGTCTGTATGGAATTTGCATGTTCTCCGTGTCTGTGTGGGTTTCCTTACACACTCCAAAGATGTGCGAATTAGGTGGGTTGGCCATGCTGAAACAGTATGTAAATAGTCCAATTAGGGAAGGGGCCACACTGGACCTGGTATTGGGGAATGAGCCCGGCCAGATGGTCGATGTTTCAGTAGGGGAGCAGTTCGGGAACAGTGACCACAACTCAGTTAGCTTTAAGGTACTGATGCATAAAGATGAGTGTAGTCCTCAAGTTAAGGTGCTAAACTGGGGGAAGGCTAATTATAATAATATTAGGCAGGAACTGAAGAATGTAGATTGGGGGTAGATGTTTGAGGGCAAATCAACATCTGGCATTGGGAGGCTTTCAAGTGTAAATTGATAGGGATTCAGGACCGGCACTTTCCTGTAAAGATAAGTATGGACAATTTTGGGAACCTTAGATAACGGGCTAGGAGGCTGGGAACACACTAAGCTAGTGTGGAATACAAGGAAAGTAGAAAGAAACTTAAGCAAGGAGTAAGAAGGGCTGAAAGGGGTCATGAGAAAGTATTGGCCAGCAGGATTAAGGAAAATCCCAAGGCTTTTTATACAGATATGGAGAGGGTTGGTCCTCTCAAGGACAAGGGAGAGAATCTATGCATGGAGCTAGAGAAAATGGGTGGGGTATTAAATGAATATTTTGTGTCAGTATTCACCGCAGAGAAGGATTTGGTGGATGATGAGTCTGGGAAAGGATATATAGATAGTTTGAGCCATGTTGAGATAAAAAAGGAGGCGGCATTGGGGCTCTTGAAAAACATTAAGGTAGACAAGTCCCCAGGGCCTAATGGGATATAACCCTAAATACTGAGAGGCAAGGGAGAAAATTGCTGGTGGCTTGAGAGAAATCTTTGTATCCTCACTGGCTACAGGGGAGGTCCCAGAGGATTGGACAATAGCCAAAGTTGTTTCCTTCCTTTAAGAAGGGTAGAAAGAATAATCCAGGTAATTACAGGTTGGTGAGCCTTCCATCAGTGGTAGAGAAATTATTGGAGAGGATTCTTCGACAGGATTTATTCTCACTTGGAAATAAGTGAGAATAAATTATTAGTGAGGGGCAACATGGTTTTATGAGGGGGAGGTGGTGTCTCACTAATTTGATTGAGTTTTTCGAGGAAGTGACAAAGATGACTGAAGAAGGGAGGGCAGTGGATGTTGTCTGCATGGATTTCAGTAAGGCCTTTGACAAGGTCTGTCATGGCAGACTGGTGCAGAAGGTGAAGTTGCGTGGGATCAGAGGTAAGCTGGCAAGGTCGATACAAAACTGACTCGATCAAAGAGGACAGAGGGTAGCATTGCAAGGGTGTGTTTCTGAATGGAGGGCTGTGACAAGGATCAGTGCTGGGGCCTTTGCTGTTTGTAATATATATATAAATGATTTGGAGGAAAACGTAACTGGTTTGATTAGTAAGTTTGTAGATGTCACAAAGGTGTCATCTGGATTTGAAGATAGTGATGAGGACCATCAGAGGATATAGCAGGATACAGATCAGATGGAGACTTGGGCGGAGAGAATGTGCATGGAGCTTAACCCAGAGAAATGTGTGGTAATGCATTTTGGAAGGTCTAATACAGATAGGAAATATACACTAAATGGCAGAACCCTTAAGAGTATTGATAGGCAAAGAGATCAGGGTGTACAGGTACACAGGTCACTGGAAGTGGCAATGCAGGTGGAGAAGGTAGTCAAGAAGGCATTTAGCATGCTTGCCTTCATCGGCCAGGGCACTGAGTTTAAAAATTGGCAAGTCATGTTGCAGCTTTATAGAAACTTAATTAGGCCGCACTTGGAATATAGTGTTCAATTCTGGTCACCACAGTACCTTTGGAGAGGGTACAGAAAAGATTTACCAGGATGTTGCCAGGTAGGGAGGGCATTAGCTAGGAGGAGAGATTGGAGCAACTTGGTTTGTTCTCACTGGAGCGACGGAGTTGAGGGAAGACCTGATAGAAATCTACAAGATTATGAGAGGCATGGACAGAGTGGATAGTCAGAAGCTTTTTCCCAGGGTGGAAAAGTCAATTACTAGGGGACATAAGTTAAACCTTGCCCCTCACACCTTAAAAAGAGGCAGATTTTTTTAGAGTAGTGGGTGCCTGGAGCTCATTGCCGGGGGAGGTAGTGGAAGCGGACACAGTAGTGATGTTTAAAGGGCGTCTTGACGTGAATAGGATGGGAATAGAGAGATATGGCCCCCAGAAGGGTAGGAGATTTTAGTTAAGTCGAGCAGTATGGTCGGTGCACGCTTGGAGGACTTGTTCCTGTGCTGTAATTTTCTTTGTTCTTTGTAAATTGCCCCTTCGTTTTAGGGGGACTAGCTAGGGTAAATAAGTGGGGCTATGGGGGTAGTGGCTGGATGGGATTGTGGTTGGTGCAGACTTAATGGGCCGAATGGCTGCCTTCTGCACTGTTAGAATTTCTATGGAACATATTGTTCAAGAGTGTAGTAGAGGCAGATTCGATCGTGGTTTTGAAAAAGGGAATTGGTATCATTACATGAAGAGAAAATTTGCTGAGTTGTGCGAAACAGTGAGGTAATGGGAATAGTGGAAGTTCTTTCAGAAAGCCAGCATGAATATAGTGGGCTGAGTGATTACAGCACAGAAAGAGCCCACTCCTCATTCTACACTGCATGAGGCCAACTTTTCAAATCTTTTTTTCTGATTCCGAATCCAATCAATTGTGAGCACAAAGTTAACTAAAACCACAATGCAAATGGTATCCTGCTCTCCTGCTGAAGGTAATCTGAAGGCTGGGCCTCTTACACTGATTCCCAAATACTGCCTTCTTACGTTCTTCCATAAGGTACAAATCCCACTGCTTATCATAGAATCCCTATAGTACAGAATGAGGTCATTTGGCCCATCAAGCCTGTACTGACCACAATCCCACCCAGGCCCTCCTTAGGAAAAAAATTTTAGGTCCTTGTGTGCACAAAATATTTCAGATCTGCTCTTTGCCCGTTCTTTGTCCCATCCCCTCACTTCCTGCTGGGGCGTTAGTGCGGATGATTGTTTCCAATGACACTGGACTTCAGAAATGCATCAAAGGAACTAGGAGACCCCGTGATAAAGCCCCACCAAGAAGTTGGTTCCCTTTCTGCAGTTGTGCTTTTATTAATGTGTACATGTTTGTGACTCATAAGCAAAGTTCCCAGCATGACACCCATTACATCAGCTTGACCAAGCCATTACCTCAGCTGAATTTCAGTTAACAGTCAGTGGCAGGTCTGAAAATAAGCTTAGCAACCATTTTGTTAAAAACCAGAAGTGTTTCACTATCTCTTCGGTATTTCAACCACAAAGGAACTGATGAAAAATAAAGTCAGCAGATGGTAAATTTCAAAATTTGTTTATCAATTTGGGGATTGCGTAGTAGGTGATATATGCATATACCTTTTAAATGTAAAAATGAGAAGTTCTAGGTATCAGGTTAGTTATTGTGATCCTTGCACTTGTTTCTTTCTCTTCCTCATCCCCAATAATTAAGATGACCTCTTGTGCTGAGAGGTTGTTTTTCCTTGTGGGAGAACCTAGAACCAGAGGACATTAATCTTAGAGTAAGCAGTCACCCATTTAAGACAAAGAGGAGGAATTTCTTCTCTGAAGATAGTGAATCTGTGGAATTCTTTACTGCAGAGGGCTGTCGAGGCTGGGTCATTAATAATGCTCAAGGTTGAAACAGACAGATTTTTAATCAGTAAGGGAATCAAGGGTTATGGGGATAAGGCGTGAAAGTGGTGATGAGAAATAGATCAGTTCAGCCATGGTTTCACAGAACGGCAGAGCAGACTCTGGGCCGAATGGCCTACTTTTGTTCCTACGGTTATGGTCTTATGACCTGAAAAGTGTTGGAAATTCGGATTATCCTACTTTCTTGTCAAAGATGAAATCCTGGCCCAAGTCCCTTACCTGCACAAACAAGTTGTATATGTTGCTGCATATCTCTTGTTAGTCAAAATACCCTGTTTGTTTTTGTGCACCTTTTGGAAGCAGAGGAAGATGTAACCATCTTGTAGGCAACAGGTACTCAGCCTCTGAGCTGGGACCTTTTTGACCTTCCACATAGAAATCAACTATAGGATATCCAGCATTCCAGATTTTTAAAAAATCCTTTATTTTGTTTTGTAATTTATTTCCCCACCACCATTATCTGGAAGTCAAAGTGATGGAAATATAATTTGATGTGAATGATTGCTGGTTTTTTGAACTGAAGTATTCTCTGGTGTTACCTAAAGTTCAGTTATAGGGCCATTGCTGTTTTTAATTTAGTTGATGGCTTGGGAGTGGAGGCTACAGTTTTGAGATTTGTAACTGATGCGAGACTTGGGAGTGGAGGGCACAGTGAGCAGGATGGGAATAGACAGGCTGGCAGAACAGGCAGCGACACAACTGATAAAATACAGCACAGAAGAATGTGAGGTGATGCACTTTAGTACAATTGTAAAGTAGCTGCAGGAACTGAGAAACCTGTGATTTGTTTTTGTGCACATCCTGGCAGAACACGTTATCAAAGCATGTGAGATCCTAAGCTTTATAAATATGGGTGGCACAGTGGTTAGCACTGCTGCTTCACAGTGCCAGGGACCTGGGTTTGATTCCCGTCTTGGGTCACTGTCTGTATGGAGTTTGCATGTTCTCCCCATGTCTGCGTGGGTTTCCTCTGGATGCTCCAGTTTCCTCCCACATTCCGAAAGATGTGATGGTTAGGTGCATTGACCCGAACAAGTACCAGACTATGGTGACTAGGGGAATTTCACAGTAATTTCATTGCAGTGTTAATGTAAGCCTTACTTGTGACTAATAAATAAAGACTCTTTTTAGAATCAAAGACAAAAGCTATAACTTTTTAATTAAACTTATCACAAAGTAACCATTTGGCCCTTGTCTAATTTTAGGCATGATGCTTCAGGGAGAATGCAAAGGCTTTGGAGAAGAGATTTACTAGAATAGGAACACAGTAATAAGGAGCGGGAGCAGGCCATTCAGCCCTTCGAACTCGCTCCACTATTTGACATGATCATGGTTAATCTTATCCTGGTCTCCATTCTGCTTTCCTGCCTGCTCCCCATAGCCCTTTATCCCGCTTTTTATCAGAAGCATATTTATCTCTTGAATCTGTTTGATTCTGCCTCCACTGCATTCTGGGGCAGAATGTTCCACAGATTCACAACCCTCTAAGGGAAGTAGTTTCTCCATCTTAGTTTTGAACCTATCTCCTCTCACTCTATAGTTGTCCTCTTTGTTCTACGCTGTCCCACAAGGGAGAACATTCGTTCAATGTCCACCTTATCAACCCCCTTTAGCATTTTATATACCTCCAATCAGGCTTCTACCTCACCCCCACCGCCCCCATCCTCCTCATTCTTCTGAACTCCAGTGAATACAAGCCCAAGCTATTCAACTGCTCCTCACATGACAACCCTTTCATCCAGGATTGAGGGATTATGTTGATAGACTGGAGGAGCTGGTGTTCTGCTTGGGTACCATGCTCTGAGAACATTGACAACCATGGACTTCCAGATGGATTGGTCCATGATTATGGTTGGCAAAGTGCTACAGTGGTTTGCTGTTGCCGTCTGTAGCGTGGCTGATCAGGGAACTCCCCCACTCTTACCGTCTGCTACCAGGCAAGTTGGAAGGATTGACTACTGATAATGAACCTGTTTGGCCACATCATGAACGCACCTTCCTTGGCCATTAAGCACTGAAGTAGGACTTGAACCTGGAGCTTCTGATGTACGAATGCTGCTCCTGCACCACAGGAGATTTAACGAAAGCTGTTTGAAGTCTTAAACCATCAAATAAACAGTTTCCAAAGGCTGACAATTTCATAACCACAGGACCCCATTTTAAAGTGATTGGCAACAGCACTGGAAGCATGAGGCAAAGCTTCACAATGCAATGAGTGGTTAGCACTTGGACAGTACTATCTGAGGGTGCTGGAAATGAATTCAGTCGTATCTTTTGAAAGGGAATTGGATAGGCACGAAAGGGGGAAAAATGTTGCAGGAATTTGGGGTAAGAGTCAGGAAGTGAACTAGGCAAAGAGGTTAGGCTCAATGGCTTCCTTTTATATTGCATTATTTCATGATGATGGATTTGATTTATTATTGTCACATGTATTAACATAGTGAAAAGTATTGTTTCCTGCGCGCTGTACAGACAAAACATTCTGTTCATAGAGAAGGAAACGGGAGAGTGCAGAATGTAGTGTTACAATCATAGCTAGGGTGTAGAAAAAGATCAACTTAATGCAAGACCAGCAGAGAAGAAGCCGGTCTTGAGTTGGTTTCTACGTGACCTCAGACCTTTTGTACTTTTTTTTTCAAAGGAAGAAGGTGGAAGAGAATGTTCAAGGTGCATGGGGTCCTTAATTACACTGGCTGCTTTGCTAAGGCAGCAGGACATAACTTCAGGCTAAAGGGAAGATCCTTTAAAACAGATGAGGAATTTCTTCAGCCAGAGAGTAGTGAATCTGTGGAACTCTTTGCTGCAGAAGGCTGTGGAGGCCAAGTCATTGAGTGTCTTTAATACAGAGATAGGTTCTTAAGAGGATCAGGGGAATGGGGATGAGAAGAAAATCAGCCATGATTGAGTCTGCTCCGCCATTCAATGGGCTGAGTGGCCTAATTCTGCTCCCATGTCTTATGATCTTACAGTAGTGTTTATTTGTCAGTTAAGATTGATTTCTCAAAAGGCAAAAATGAACAGGGGTGGTGGGGGTGGGGAATCCTAATGAGAAACGAAACTTCCAAATATCGCAGCTCTGTTTTCTAATAATAATATTGAAGGAAAATCATACAATTATGCATCCCGTTGTCACCTCCAAACTTGGAGTTGGGAGCTTCAATTGCTGGGATTGTTGAGAGTTCAAAACTTGCTTAGACTCTTGTGAAGATACAATGCAGATATAGGGGGCCAGCTTAGTTTAAATGTATTTAAATGTAAGTAAAAAATACTTAGAACATAGAACATTACAGCGCAGAACAGGCCCTTCGGCCCACAATGTTGCACCGACCAGTTAAAAAACAATGACCCACTAACCTAAACCAATCCCTTTTCGTCCATAAACCTATCCACGGATCTCTTAAACGCCCCCAAACTAGGCGCATTTACAACCGCAGCAGGCAGGGCATTCCAATCCCTCACCACCCTCTGGGTAAAGAACCTACCCCTGACATCCGTCCTATAACTACCCCCCCTTAATTTAAAGCCATGCCCCCTCGTGCTAGCTTTCTCCATCCGAGGAAAAAGGCTATCACTGTCCACCCTATCTAAACCTCTAATCATCTTATATGTTTCAATAAGATCCCCTCTTAGCCGCCTTCTTTCCAGCGAAAACAACCCCAAATCCCTCAGTCTCTCCTCATAGGACCTCCCCTCCATACCAGGCAACATCCTGGTAAACCTCCTCTGCACCCTCTCCAAAGCCTCCACATCCTTCCTGTAATGTGGGGACCAGAACTGCACACAGTACTCCAAGTGCGGCCGCACCAGAGTTGTGTACAGTTGCAACATGACGCTGCGACTCCTAAATTCAATCCCCCTACCAATAAACGCCAAGACACCATATGCCTTCTTAACCACGCTATCTACTTGATTCCCAACTTTCAGGGATCTATGTACACATACACCTAGATCCCTCTGTTCATCCACACTATTCAAAGTCCTCCCGTTAGCCCTATACTCAACACATCTGTTATTCCTACCAAAGTGAATTACCTCACACTTCTCTGCATTAAACTCCATCCGCCACCTCTCGGCCCAGCTCTGCAACTTGTCCAAGTCTTCCTGCAAACTATGACACCCTTCCTCACAATCTACCACACCTCCGACTTTGGTGTCATCAGCAAATTTACTAATCCACCCAACTATACCCTCATCCAGATCATTAATAAAAATTACAAACAGCAGTGGCCCCAAAACAGATCCCTGAGGCACACCACTCGTAACCGAACTCCATGACGAATATTTACCATCAACCACCACCCTCTGTCTCCTATCTGCTAGCCAACCTTCATATTGTGCAGCTCTATTGATATGTGCCAGGAAAAGGTGAGTTAGTTCATAAGACTCCAACAGGTAACCAATCTTTCCCAGAATCAAAGAGAATAAGTTTGACTGGAATCGACTTGCAACCATTTGTATTTCTATTGCAGTAGAAGTGGTGCGAGACACAAGTTTTTTTTTAATTCACTTGTGGGTCATGGGTGTGACAGGCTGGGCCAGCATTTATTGCTCATTCCTTGTAGCCCAAGGGCAGTTGAGAGTCAACCACATCGCTGTGGCTCTGGCGTCAAATGTAGGCCAGACCAGGAAAGGATGGCAGATTTCCTTTCCCAAAGGATACGAGTGAACCAGATGGGTTTTTTCCGACAGTCGACAATGGCTTCATGGTCATCAGCAGATTCTTATTTCCAGATTTTTAATTAAATTTCAATTCCACTATCTGCTGTGATGGGATTCAAACCCAGGTGCCCAGAACATTGGCTGAGTTTCTGGATTAATGGTCTAGCGAAAATACACTAGGCCATTGATCCTTTTTAATATTGAGCTTAAACCAAATTTGCTGTGAATTGTAACCTAGCTAATATTCCTTTGACCCTAGCTAAGGAATTAATCTTGGTCTTGTCTCTCCCATCACATTGTGCAGCCATTAGTAAGCAAAGCGTAGAAGCTAAAATATTGCTTTGTTTTTTACTCTCTCCCCTGCAGGCTCGGGCAGAGTCCATTTGTCTTGTTGATCACTATATTGCAATCCTGCAAGGCACAGCAAGAATTTTTTTCATCGCCCTTTGCTAGTCGTCACTTTGCTGAAAATGGTTGGATTCAAGCCCACAGACATTCCTCCAACAGCCACAGTGAAATTCATTGGCGCTGGGACAGCTGCTTGCATAGCTGACCTGTTCACCTTCCCTTTGGACACTGCTAAAGTCAGATTACAGGTAAGATCGCCAGCCATGTCCTTGTGTGTGCCCGTGTGTGTGTGTGTGTGTGTGTGTATAGATAAGCAGATGGCTTGGACAAGCCTGGACATTGGCATACCATCTGACTTCATCTGATACATTGTGAATTCTTCACTTTCAACCTTCAGGAACTTTTTCTTGTTGGTCTCATTTAATTGTGCCAAAAGCACCGAAACTTCTTGGCAATATCTTTTTAAAAATTAATTTGTGGAGCATGGGCATTGCTGGCTGGCATTTATTGCCCATCCGTAGTCATCCTTGAATTGAATGGCTTGTAAAGCCATTTCAGAGGACAGTTGAGGGTCAAACACATTGCTGTGATGCTGGAATCACAAGTAGGCCAGACTGAGTAAGGATGGCAGATTTCCTTCCCTGAAGGGCTTTCATGAACCAGGTGTTCGATAGACTTTTGATTTGTTATTGTCACTGTATTAGTATACGGTGAAAAGTATTGTTTCTTGTGCACTATACAAACAAAGCATCTTGTAGATAGGGAAGGAGAGAGTGCAGAGTGCAGTGTTACAGTCATTGCTAGGGTGTAGAGAAAGATCAACTTAATGCAAGGTAGATCCATTCAAAGGTCTGATGGCAGCAGGGAAGAAGCTGTTCTTCAGTCAGTTGTTATGTGACCTCAGACATTCGTATCTTTTTCCCGATGGAAGAAGATGAAAGAGAATATGTCCGGGATACGTAGGGTCCTTGATTATGCTGGCTGCATTTCTGAGGCATAGATGCTCGATAGACTTGCATGTTTTCATTGTGTTTAAGCATGCATGAGGTTTATTTCATCCAGATTAAGGAGGAGCAGTTTTATCACAAGTTCATTTGCATTACACTGCTTAAACTATTATCTCCCATTCTGCCATGAAAACGGACCCAATATTAGCTGTGTAAATATGGGGAGTCAATAGACGACACCTGTTCTTCCACAAGGTAAACTAAAACTCCTTGTGTAGTAGAATTCATTGTCATTCTCATAGCTGCTAATCTTGTCCTGGCTTGGTGTTTAGTGCTTGTGTTACATTGCCCACTTTGGCCTTTTATCAACAGTAAGAAATAGCAAATGATGAATCTTCCTCCTCCTCCTCAAATCTCTACTTACGATATTTCTATATATGTAATTTTTTTACAAATAACAGTTTACAAGCCCCGAGCTGGAATTACCCTGTGATGATCAAGTCCTGGATCTGGGATGCCTAAGTATTAGACTAGTCTACATGTGAGTTGGGCTGAGCCCAAATCACATAAGTGCCTGTTCATCCGATTTTTGTCCTGCACAGATTCAAGGAGAAGTGAAGTCTGCTGCAGAATTGACCACCGTAAAGTATAGAGGTGTCTTTGGCACTATGGCTACAATGGTTAAGACTGAGGGAGCGAGAAGTCTCTACAGTGGCTTGGTAGCCGGTCTCCAACGTCAGATGAGCTTCGCTTCAGTGCGCATTGGACTTTACGATTCTGTGAAGCAATTCTATACCAAAGGATCTGAACGTGAGTATAGCTTGTTGTAACTAGCTCTCAAATATTATGGCTGGGATTCTCCAACTTCACTCGCCCTGCCAGCGAGAACGGAGAATTTGGCACTCAGCCAAAACCCTTTTCACTACAGCGGGACTGGAGAATTCCAGCTGTAAGTGAAATCAGAGAATTCTGGCCCATGTCTTGAGTTGCTTATGCCGCTTAATGATGGTTAGAATGAAAGATGTTTTTCCTATAGGCAGTCTTCTGGATACTTTACCGTCCAACTTAATTCATTTCTTTACGCCACGAGATGCAGGGCAAGGCTGCTAATTAGACTTAAGGGTGAAGAAAAAAATCAAAAGGCAGATAGATGCATTTTTGATTGGCAGGTTGATTGGGGAAAGACTGGCTACTGAGGAGTGTGCTTTTTTTCTAGGTTGCTCAATGCTGACTAATTTAGTCTCTCTTTATTGCCAATTTTCCTGAAGTAACTTTGTTTTTGCATGACTGAAATCACCCATTGAAAACCTGGCCAGATCTTCAATATCCGATCACTTGGGACCTTTTGTTTTTGGGAAGGTAGGCCTCGCAAATGTGTTTGATTTACCTTGGTTGCTGATGTTTGAAAGCTGAGGGGAGCGGCTGCCAAAGAGATTCAGACAGGTTAAGTGAGTGGGCAACAAGATTCCAAGTGGAATGTAATGTTGGGGGCGGTGAGGTTATTCACTTTGGTTGTAAGAATAATAAGAGCAGAATTTTTTTTTAAAAAGGTGTGAAACTTATGGACGTTAATGTTTGGAGAAACGTGGGTGTGCTCATACAATTAGCATGCAGGTACAGCATTTGTCAAATGACGTATGGGGCATGATCTTAGCGGCAATTCACGTCACGCTCCTGCTGCAGCAAAGTTGGAGAATTTGGCCAAGACAGCCAAATCAGTGGTAAGATTCCAGCCATGGTCTGTTGGCCTTTATTGCAAAGGGAATGGTAGAAGAGTAAAAATGTTTTGCTACAACTGGACAGGGCTTTGAGATCACATTTAGAATACTGTGCAATCCTGGTTTCCATATTTAAGGAAGGATATACTGGCATTCGAGGCTGAACTGCAAAGGTTTACTTGATTTGGTCCTTGGGTTGAGAAGGTTGTCCTTTGTTGAGAGGCTCACCAAACTGGGCCCCTACTCTCTGGAGTTTAGAAGCCTCAGCAGTGATTTCACTGAAGCACACAAGATTCTGAAGGGGTTTGATCATATAGACAGATTTTGTTCTTTCCCCAGCTGGCAAATCTGGCAGAGTCCCCAGGTAAAGAGGTCGATCATATAGGGCTGGGAGGAGAAATTATTTCACTGAGTTTTGAATCTTTTGGCGTTCTCTATCCCAGAAGTTGTAGGTGCTCTATCGTTTTAATACGTTTAGGACTAAAGTGCCTTGAATCGAGGGACATGGAGTGGATGGGAAAGTGGAGTTGTGCAACAGACTCAATGGTTTATTGACACACATTTCTCCACCTGTTTTGACTCATCTTTAATTTGAGGAAAATTCCTAAACGCACTGTTCTAGTTGGTAAAAATAATGTGATCAATTTTCCATACGTGGTTTAATTCTTTAGATGTTGGCGTTGGCAGTCGCCTACTTGCTGGTTGCACCACAGGAGCCATGGCTGTGGCCTTTGCCCAACCAACTGACGTGGTGAAAGTGAGGTTTCAAGCACAAGCCAATGTGTCTAGTCCAAACAGAAGATATAATGGCACCATTGACGCCTACAAAACCATTGCCAAGGAAGAAGGTGTCCGAGGGTTATGGAAAGGTACGTGTCCTGTCGATCCTCAGTTTTATTTGGAGTGACGTATTGCAATAGCTGATGCCTTTTAACTTTTTCAGTTGCCCGACAGGCTGTCGGTCGTTTCTTTCAGCTGTCTGCAAGAAGAGAAAATTCTTAACGGGTCAAATGGGGAACTGAAATTTTGTCCCCGGGTCCTGAACCTGCTGCTGCTGGGTTGGGAAACACAGAAATATTGGCAGCGGGATCCTAAGGCAGGCTTTGTGGTGACTGGGATGATTTAAAAGGCTGCCTCCAGGGGATCCCATTCAATTAAGGATGACCACCAAGTTTCACAACTGGGAGGACGCTCTAAAAATTTTAGAAGTCAATGTTTAAAAAAGAGGAGGCCGGGGTGGTGGTGGTGTTGGGGGTAGAATTAAATGAGGCTTTACTGGCCATTCAGTCTGCTTCATCAGCCTTGCTCTGGCCTTCTGGGATGGGATCCTGCTTATCACCTGAGAAATGCCAGACAGCCACTGAGTGCTGTTAGAAGCAGGAGGGGGGATTAATTTAGATAGCTCTGATTTCTCCTCTCCTCACTCATCTGTAAAAAGGTATTTTTGATTTTCTTCAAATTTTGGAGCGATCCAATTCTCTCAATCACCCCACAGCAAACTTGAGGTAAGGTAACATGAGAGTTGTCTTACTCTACACACAATGTTGGAAAGGGTTTCGCAACGTCCACCCCTTTTTGCACTCATCCAACAAAAGAGGAATAAGGGATTCAGGGCAAAGACCGTGATAAAGTAGTAATTATGGTTTCACGCGAGTCCAGTAAGTCAACGTCCAGTGAAGTTGGTTTCAGGTGGCTTTTGTCTGACAGAATTCCTGATCTTGGTCCGAGGAACTTAGTTACAGATTGAATCCATTGAAGATCCAAAAAAGTATTCTTGTAATTAGTTCAAAATGAAGGGCTCTTTCTGGAGGCCAAGAGTTCAAGAGGGAAGTCACCAGGCAGGCTGCTAGCCTAATTTTCTCTTTGGTGGTTAAACCACAACTGAAGATAAAGCCCAAAAGCTATATAATTAGGGCAATTCAAACAGCTCCAATCTCAGTTGTGAGACAGGGTTATTTCAGGTGGTGCATTTCAGCCAGTGATTAAAACCCATTGTGGTTTGAGTAGGTAACGGTTGAAGCATAAACGCAATGTGTGCGATGAGGAGTCATAAATAACTCTGCCTTTGCCTAAGCCGTCTGGTGCAGACATCTTGTCCATTATCCTTTGTATTGGCTCAGCTGAAATGTTTATACAATGCAGGGAGGGAGTGTTGCATTCCAGGGGTTTGATCTGTTATCCTTTGTCCATTTTTAATCTGTTCAGAAACTTCCAGAAAGATCATGTGATCTCTTGGTGCACAATTTGCAAGTTGGAGGAAGCTGACATTTACCATCAGTCCATCCATTTGTTTAAATTAAAATATTTTTATAAATTAGCCAGAGTGACCTAAATGATTTTCCTTGTCTTCTGATTACGAATGTCCTTACTAGGCACATTAGATGGCCACCCTCCTATGGGGGGTAAGTTGCCGTCAGCATCCTCCCCTCACTCCTTCAAAACACTTAACTTACATGAAAATGCACGGGAGACAGGAACAGACTGGCATGCTGGCCTAGAGTCACACCTGATTCCAGTCCTGCATCCACCACCCAAAGAAAATTCTAGGGGGCTCAACTTAGAAATCTGCCAACTTTCTCGAGCTGGAATTCAATTAAATGTTTTGCTCAATTAAATCAGAAGGTTCATGTTAGCAATCTTCAAAAGAAGCTCGATTATCTTGCTGTGGCCTGTCCTGTCAGCTGTGTTAAACCTTTAAAACTCTTGCAGCCATTAGAGACATAATATTCAATATATCCAATATCCAAGGGTCTTCTACCTTTCTCTTTCTTAATTTTTCAGTGCAAATCTGTTGAAATAAGGTAGCTTTGTGTTTTAAGAGAGGGAGGGTAAGAGGGAGGATCTAAGTGTAAACATGTAGATTTTAGTTTCTAGATTGGTATGGATATTGTTTAAAATCAAGATATAACTCGTTTCCCCAGGAACCATGCCAAATATTGCCCGGAATGCTATTGTGAACTGCACAGAACTCGTTACCTATGATCTGATCAAGGATCTGTTGATGAAGAATGGTCTCCTAAGTGGTAAGTGTTAACAAATGTTCTCTAACATTGGAATGTTAAGACACTCTGAACTTATTATAGTTGAATAATGTGGAATTTTCCAGTTTGGATTGAGCTAGTTTAAGGGATCTATTCCGTTTATTAATTCAAGGAGAAATTAAATTAGGAAAGTTTTGACTATGTTCTAAAGTATGTCATTCGCACTGATATTACCTTCTGAAATTGAAGGTGACTTTTGCTTATAAAGAACTAAATAGTCTTCAAAATGCTGCTGCTGGAAATAAGCAGTTCTTTGGTAGCAGTCTTGAGTTGTACCAGTTGCAGGTGGGTGCACAGTGGTTAGCACTTCTGCCTCACAGCTCCAGTGACCAGGGTTCAATTGCAGCCTTGGATGACTATGTGGAGTTTGCATGTTCTCATGTTTTGCCTGGGTTTCCTCCGGGTGCTCAGGTTTCCTCCCACAGACCAAAGATGTGCGGGTTAGATGGATTGGCCTTGCTAAGTTGCCCCTTTAACGTTCAAAGATGTGAGGTTAGATAGATTAGCCATGAGAAATGTGTGCGTTTACAGGAATAGGATGGGAGAGAGCTTGGGTAAGATGCTCTGTCAGAGTCAGTGCAGACTCAGTGGGCTGACTGACCTCTTCTGCACTGTAGGTATTCTATGATTCTAGACATTTTGCCAATATTTTGTACATGGTTCCTGTATCTAATTGTAGTTTCAAAATGCATGAGCAAACCAGCTGACCCGTTGCTTACACTCGCTCCTAACAGACATTCTGTACATATTGGGTAAGATTTTCTGCTGGTGTGTCTGCCTCAACTCCAGAAATTCCCACCTGATGTCAGTGGACCATTAAATGATTTGCCAAATTTTCCACATTGCCTGTGACAATTCCCACAGCCGGGGAGTGGAAAAATTACCCTAATATAATAATTAGCATTACCAATGAAGTGGAAATATGGTTATAAAGAAACCTATTTATGCAAGACTAATTTTGTCTTTCAATAGTTGCTTTAGGAACCAATAAAATGGCTAAGGAAATTAAAGACCGTTTCAAACTGAAAGAAAAGGCATGAATGCTGCAAAGATTAGTGGGAGGCCAGGTGACTCAGAATTTTAGAAACCAACAAAGGAAGCTTTGAAGGAAGGAATAGAATGGATAAACTAGTGGGAATATAAAAATAGACAGGAGCTTCTACAAATATTAAAAAGGAAGAGTGGCTAATTAAATATTGGTCCTTTGGAAGATAAGACTAGGAAATTAATAATGGGGATACAAGGAACTGTCGAAGTCTTCAAATAAGTATTTGTATCTGTCTTCATGGCAGAAGCATCCTGAGAATAGTAGAAAGGGTCAGGAATGTTTTATCACTACAGGGGGAAAAAATACGAGGAAAGCTAATGGGATTTGAGGCTGTCATTCCCTTAGACCATATGGTCTGCATTCTAGGGTCTGAAAGGAAGTGGCTGCAGAGTTGGTGGATGCATAGGCTGTAATCTTCCAAACTTCCCCAGATTCAGGAAAGGTTCCAGGGATTGGAAAGACTTGTTAATATAGTTTGTCTAATATACTTTTTTATATATTTTAAAAATGTGACCATTTCTGGTTTAAGATTTGCATCCAATTTATTTAAATATAGAGAAAGATGAATGATAGGAAGTTGCTTTATTTGACCCATCCTTGCAGAATGGGACTATGGGTGAGCAGTCCCAAATGGCCCTGTCTGGCCATTGTACCAGGGAGAGCAAACAGGAATAAATGCCTTCCTACAGCTGGACATGTTGGATCACTTGGAGTGCTGTGAGATGTACTTGGGCAACACCAGATCTGTTTTTGATTTGTAGCTAATCTGTTTAATGGGAAATGCTCAGATGTTATAGCCATATATTGATGGGGTTTTACAAGGTCATCAAAGTCTGCAAATTGAGTTCAAGGCGCCAATTTTCTCAGTTGCTTGGAATAGAATCATAGAATTCCCACAATGCAGAAGGAGGCCATTCAGCCCATGGAGCCTGCACCAACAACAATCCCATCCAAGCCCTATTCCCATAACCTCAGGTATTTACCCTGCTAATCTCCCAACATGAAAGAACAATTTAGCATGACTAATCAACTTAACCTGTACATCTTTGGGAGAAAACCAGAGCACCTGGAGGAAACCCATGCAGACACTGGGAGAATGTGCAAACTCCACATAAACAGTGACCCGAGACTGGAATAAAATCTGGATCCCTGGTGCTATGAGGCAGCAGTGCTAACCATGTGCCACTCACTTATATTTCTGTTGATTTTTAAATGGTTCTAAACCTTTGAGAGGAATGTTCACATGACTCTAATCACACCAATTCAAATTAAAATATATTGTTAATGTCTTCCCAACCAGCGTTTTGATGCTTTCCCTACAGATAACCTCCCATGCCATTTCTCTTCTGCTATTGGTGCTGGATTCTGTACAACCATTATTGCTTCGCCTGTGGATGTAGTGAAGACAAGATACATGAACTCTGCCCCTGGCCAATATAGCTGTGCCTTAAACTGTGCAGTGACCATGTTAACAAAGGAGGGTCTTACAGCCTTCTATAAAGGGTAAGTTCTTAACACTAATGTTTCTAACCCGGTAGAAATGCAAATGTTGGCTCATGCTTGCATTTGGCGGGGGTATACAAGCTGGTGAAATGAGGGATGAATGTCAGTACTCGGGTTGCAGATAGAACACTGGATCTTGAGGGTATGGAGGAGAAAAGCAAGGATTCTATTTAATAGAATATCAGCAATTAGGAAGTGGAGGATGTTGAAAGAAGTTGGGGCTTATTTTTGATATTCCGCTAAATTAATTTAACACAAAGCTGGTTTATGTTTGAGCTGCTTCCTGTTTTAAGCATGGAATATTGCATGACTTCAACATCTCTGCTTAAAATGGATTCCAATTATTCACTTCTAGAATAATCTTAAGGGGTTGCAATCATATGATACCGCTTCCAAATCTAATCTGCTGTGTGCAGTCTGTGTAGTAAATGTTTTAAATGTATATCCATGCATGTTTGTACAATCATTTAAGTGCAATTGTTATTACATTTCAGGTTTATGCCCTCATTTCTGCGTCTGGGGTCATGGAACATCGTGATGTTTATTACGTATGAACAGCTGAAACGAGCTATGATGGTGGCCAGGCTTTAAGAATCTTCTTCGTAAACAAAAATAATGCTTCGTTTTAGCTGCTGAGTTTGCACAACTTGTTCACCAGTAACAACTCTTTACTTCCTTCTACCTCTTTCATTAGAATTTTGCATACTTACTCCAAAATAGGTTGTGCAAGACTTTGGGAACGACTTCAGATTTAAATCTTAAATGTTTCATTGTTTTGTCTGATATTTAATTTCTTTACTGATTTTCATATCTTTCATTGGCACAATATGTCCATTCCTTTAGACGGTCATGACATTTGTTTTACCATGGACCTTGTCTCTGACAAATTTTCTTTTCCCACCCCACAAATAAATGTGATACACCAGCAGCAAACAGCTATTGTAAATTTGTTTTGGAAAATCTATTAGCGGTTGGCAAATTTCACTGTGTGGGATTAAAATACCACGCAGGAAGAACCTCGATTCCAGTTTGGAGTAATGTGCTTGACTTTATAACTCTTTTAATAGTTCTGTTGCTGTTCTGTTTGAAATAAAACACTTTTTTATTATGTCTCACTGCTGTCTCAAATAATAAAAGCGGATTCTCATGATGAACAATATAAACTTTTTTTAACCAGGTTTGTGCTTGTAGCTAGTGCATTTCATTGCAACCTATTTTTGAAGAATTTTTAAATTATAGAATCAGTTTAATTATTTTGGTCTTTTTAGTCATGACCTCTGATTATAGAAATTGTAGAAAATTACAGCACAGGTGGAGACTATGCAGCCCATGTCCACACTGGTTGATGAGAAGCCATCTGAATGCCACTTTCCAGCTCTTGGTCCTTAGTTGTATAGGTTATGGCATCACAAGAGGCAGAGCATTTTAACATCCCAAAAGAATTATCCATCAAATGTCCCTGAGACCTCCAACCACTGTTGCCCTGTTTATACACTTCTCAACCAAGGACCTTCCTCTCCACTTGATCTAAACCCATCTTAATTAAAGCATATGAAATTAACACTCAAAATGCCTTTTTGAATGATTATCTAGACAGAAGAACTTGCAGGAGAATGGCACTATGTGTACTCTTCATTTGGAGAGTTGGTGCAGACCTGACGGGCTGAATCGTGGCCCTGTACTGTAACAACTGTGATAATCTATGTTTCGGCCATTAAGGGCAAACATTCTGTACACCTCCATCCACCTCAGGACTACGAGGACACAAACTGTTCGTCTACACTTTTCAGCATTATTATATTTTCCCTTCCATTGTTAGCCTTTCCGAAATGCATTATCTCACTCTTCTCTGGATTGAACTCCATTGATACCTTTTATGCTGTCAGTTAGATTTCGGCCATTTTCTATTTTTTGTACCTCATCTTGTTCTTAATACTGAGGCCTTTGACAAATCAGGATATATAGTACCAAATTCCCTATGAATATTTTGTTAAATTTGCTGAGAAAATAGTCAATTGGCAGTACAGAATTTGAGTATTGCTGTCAAAGTTTATCATCTTGTGCATGAGGACAAATTTGGAAGAATGTCAAGTCTCAAAGGGCACAACAATGTAGACCACATTGTTAACTGCCTAGCAGCTAACCAACAAAATTCTGTTTAAATTCAAACCAAGCAAGTTGAACTTGGTGAAGGCCATGAGGATGAACCATGGAATGGCTGTCTCTCAAGCTATTATTTAGTTGAAAAAGGTACTATTTAAATTGTGCTACATCAAGGTTTTTCCTTTTAAACATCTGCATTAAATTGCATCTCCCAAATGCCTTCCCATTTCATCAATCTAAGTCTTGAAGTCCACTGCTATTATACTCATAGAACATAGAACACTACAGCACAAACAGGCCCTTCGGCCCACGAGTTGCGCCGATCACATCAACACCTACCAGTCTATAGACCTATCTATAACCCCCAATCCCATAAAACCCCATATACTCATCCAGAAGTCTTTTAAAAGACCCCAGCGAGTTCGCCTCCACCACCACTGACGGCAGCCGATTCCATTCACTCACCACCCTCTGAGTGAAAAACTTACCCCTAACATCACTTCTGTACTTTCCTCCCCGCACCTTAAATCTGTGTCCTCTCGTAGCGACCATTTCAACCCGGGGAAATAGCCTCTGAGAATCCACCCTATCTATTCCTCTCAACGTTTTATAAACTTCTATCAGGTCACCTCTCAACCTTCGTCTCTCCAGGGAAAAGAGACCCAGCTCCCTCAACCTAACTTCATAAGGCATGCCTCCCAGTCCAGGCAACATCCTTGTAAATCTCCTCTGTACCCTTTCAATAGCTTCTACGTCTTTCCTATAGTGAGGCGACCAGAACTGCGCACAGTACTCCAAATGAGGCCTGACAAGGGTCTTATAAAGTTGCAGCATTACCTCCCGACTCCTAAACTCAATCCCTCGCTTAATGAAGGCCAGTACACCATACGCCTTCTTGACCACCTCTTCCACCTGCGAGGCCGATTTAAGAGTCCTGTGGACCCGGATCCCAAGATCCTTCTGCTCTTCAACACTACTAAGACTCCTGCCCTTGACAGTGTACTCGTTCATCCCGTTGGTTCTGCCAAAATGGACGACTACGCATTTATCCGCATTGAAGTCCATCTGCCACTTCTCCGCCCAGTCCTGCATCCTATTTATGTCCTGCTGCAACTTTTGACATCCTTCCAGACCATCCACAACACCACCGACCTTCGTGTCATCAGCGAACTTACTTACCCATCCCTCCACTTCCTCATCCAGGTCATTTATGAAAATGACAAACAGCAAGGGTCCTAGAACAGATCCCTGGGGCACTCCACTGGTGACTGACCTCCATTCAGAAAAAGACCCATCCACAACCACTCTCTGCCTTCTGCAGGCAAGCCAGTTCTTGATCCACAAGGCCAAAGGCCCTTGGATCCCATGCCCTCTCACCTTCTCAAGAATTCTTGCATGGGGGACCTTATCAAACGCCTTGCTGAAGTCCATGTACACCACGTCCACGGCACTTCCTTCGTCAATGTGCTCAGTCACATTATCGAAGAACTCAACTAGGCTCGTAAGGCACGACCTGCCCTTGACAAATCCATGCTGACTATTCCTGATCATGTCAAACCTCTCCAAATGCTCGTAAATCTTGTCCCTCAGAAGCCTCTCCATCAGCTTACCAACCACTGAGGTCAGACTCACCGGTTGGTAATTTCCCGGGCTATCTCTGTTCCCTTTCTTGAAAATAGGGACTACATCCGCAATCCTCCAATCTTCTGGAACCTCTCCCGTCTCCATTGATGACGCAAAGATCATTGCCAGGGGCTCGGCAATCACTTCCCTCGCCTCCCACAGTATCCTGGGGTACATCCCATCTGGTCCCGGCGACTTATCTATCTTGATAGAATTCAAAATTCATCATGTCTTAGGTTGCCAATTTTTATACAGTTCACAAACCTAGACATATTTGATTTATTATTGTCACATGTATCAACATAAAGTATTGTTTCTTACGCGCTATACAGACAAAACATACTGTTCACAGAAAAGGAAATGAGAGAGTAGACAGAGTCAATGGATGGGAGGTTGGTTTGCGTGATGAATTGTGCTATATTCACAACTTTTTTGTAGTTCCTTGTGGTCTTGGGCAGAGCAGGAGCCATACCAACCTGTGATACAACCAGAAAGAATGCTTTTTATGGTGCATCTGTAAGAGTTGGTGAGAGTTGTAGCTGACATGCCAAATTCCCTTAGTCTTGGTGTTGGTGGGCTTTCTTAACAGTGTTGGCATACACGAACCAAGACAGGTTGTTGGTGATCTGGACATCTAAAAATTTAAAGCTCTCGACCCTTTCTACTTCGTCCCTGTTGATGTAGATAGGCATGATGTGGGTATGCCGGTGTTGGACTGGCGTAAACACAGTAAAAAGTCTGACAACACCAGGTTTTAGTCCAACCTATTTATTTGATAATATACTCGCAAGCTTTCGGGTTAGCCCCTTCATCAGGTGAATGGAGAGTTCTGAACTCTCCATTCACCTGATGAAGGGGCTAACCCGAAAGCTTGCGAGTATATTATCAAATAGATAGGTTGGACTAAAACCTGGTGTTGTCAGACTTTTTACGATGTAGATAGGGGCATGTTCTTCTTTACGTTTCCTGAAGTCGATGACAATCTCCGTTTTGTTGACATTGAGGGAGAGATTATTGTTGCCACACCAGTTCACCAGATTCTCTCTCATTCCTGTAGTCTGTTTCGTCATTATTTGAGATCTAACCCACTACGATGTCATCAGCAAACTTGAAAATCAAACTGGAGGGGAATTTGGCCACATAGTCATAGGTGTATAAGGAGTATAGTAGGGGCTGAGAACACAGCCTTGTGGGCACTGGTGTTGAGGATGATCGTGGAGGAGGTGTGGTTGCTTAGCCTTACTGATACATGTATATAAATGACCTGCATTTGTATATAACTAAAAAGCATGATCCTAATACAGACCCTGGGAGTAGTATCCTCTGCATACTTTGTTCCAGCAAAAGAAATCAATTTGCCAATACTATGAGTAACATGCATCTATGTAACACCTTTAATGTCTCCAGGTGTTTCACAACTGTATTCAGACAAATGTTGTTGCTGAGCAAACGAAGGATATACTCAGGCTGAGTGACCAGTACTCAATTAAAGAGGAGCAACTTGGAAGAGCGGTTGGGAGAGAACGCCAGAGTGTGATGCTCAAAGGTCTGAACGTATTTGGACTGAAGGAAGGGTGGGATGCACAAGAGGCCAGAGGAATAGAGAGTTTTGAGAACAGAGTGGTCCATTGCAAGGCTGGAGGAGATGGAGAGAAATTAAGCCATGAAGCAATCTATATGTGAATTAACATTTCAAATCGGGGGCATGAGAGCCAATTTAAGTCAACGACAAGGATGGGTGGCTGGAAATCAGGTAGCAAAGGCATGAATGAATGTTTCATGGCAGATGAACTAAGGTGGATAAATGTTACCGCAATAGAAGTAGGAACTCCTTTCGATGGAACTGAAGATCAAATTGGATCGAATAGGGTTTCAAGATTTCAAACCATCAGATTTGGCATGAAAGAAAGCATCACGGGGGTATGGAATTGGTAGCAAGAGATAGTGGGGGAATTTTCCTGTCCTGCCCACCAAGGAAATAGGAACCAGAGGGCCGAACCATGCAACAGGCTATTGACCTCGGGTGGGATTCTCCGATTTTGGGGTGAGCACAGCCGCAAAATTCCACCCGTTCAAGTTTTAGAGGGACTTCTTGCAACAGAACATCCAAAGCTTTGCTATTGAATTGAGTTGTTCAGCCACCCAAACATTTTTCAGCACCTTTAAGGGCCACTAGGATCATCAACAACTGATGTCAATAAACTAGACAGGCAAAATTTGCCTTTTGGGCTGCAAGTGTGGCCCTTCTAAAATATTGAAATCAATAGGTTAAGGTGTCTTGCAGTTCTGTTTAAACAGTCTGGTAATAACATGATAGAACAAACAAATTGTTTGATTAAGGGTGGAACCGGTGGATGTGGTGTTTCTCGATTTTCAGAAGGCGTTTGATAAGGTGCCGCACAAAAGGTTGTTACAGAAGGTTAGGGGGCATGGAGTTGGGGGTAAGGTGTTAGCGTGGACAGAGGATTGGCTGTCAAATAGAAGGCAGAGAGTAGGTGTCAATGGGTGCTATTCGGATTGGTAGTTGGTGACTAGTGGAGTGCCCCAGGGATCAGTGCTGGGGCCTCAGCTATTTACCATTTATATAGATGATCTGGAGGAGGGAGCTGAGTGTAGGGTGCCGAAATTTGCTGGTGACACAAAGATAAGTGGAAAAGCAAATTGTGTGGAGGGTGTAGAAAGTCTGCAGAGGGATCTAGATAGGCTGAGTGAGTGGGCGAGGACCTGGCAAATGGAATACAATGTTAGAAAGTGTGAGGTTATCCACTTTGGCAGGAATAATAGTAGGAGGGACCACTATTTAAAGGGCGAAAAGCTGCAGCATGCTACGGTGCAGAGGGACCTGGGGGTCCTTGTGCATGAGTCGCAAAATCCCAGCCTACAGGTGCAGTAGGTGATCAGGAAGGCAAATGGGATGCTGGCCTTCATAGCGAGAGGGATTGAATATAAAAATAGGGAGGTCTTGCTGCAACTGTACAGGGCACTGGTGAGGCCGCAGCTGGAGTACTGTGTGCAGTTTTGGTCGCTGCACTTGCGCAAGGATATTTTGGCCTTGGAGGGAGTGCAGAGTAGGCTCACTAGGCTGATACCAGAGTTGAGGGGGTTGAACTATGAAGAGAGGCTGAATAGCCTGGGCTTGTACTCGTTGGAGTTTAGAAGGATGAGGGGGGATCTTATAGAGACGTATAAGATGATGAAGGGGATGGATAGGGTAGAGGTTGAGAGGCTCTTCCCGCTCAGAAAGGACAGCAGGACTAGATAAGGGGGGGGCAGTTTAGAACGGAGTTGAGGAGGAACTTCTTCACTCAAAGGGTGGTGAATCTCTGGAATTCTCTGCCCGTTGAAGTGGTGGAGGCTACCTCGCTAAATATATTTAAGACGCGGGTATATAGGTATTTGGTAGGCAAGGGGATTAAGGGTTATGGGGAGAAAGTGGGAAAGTGGAACTGAGCCACTTCAGATCAGCCATGATCTTATTGAATGGCGGGGCAGGCTCGAGGGGCTAGATGGCCTACTCCTGCTCCTATTTCTTATGTTCTTAAATCATCCAGCACCTGTTTTGCATGGACACAGAGTTCCAGTTATCTTCAACATTATCTTCAACCTATGCAAATTGATGCTGAGTAACTGCATTAGCAGTCCCAAAGCAAATGAAACACAATGTTAAACATTTCTCATAATATTTTAAAAATAGAATATTTATATACGTTTATTCCTCTGGACTGTAATAGTGCATGGAATGAAATGGACAGCATTGACTATGAGATCTTATGCCTGGAGGAGAATTTACATCTATGGAAAATATCTAAAGTGCTATTTCCAGGCTAATGCATAACAAATAACTTGCTGTTGAGAACCTATTTAAAAAAGGGAAATAAAGTCAAATAATTTGTTCCTCCAAATTCCCTAAGAAGGAATAATTTTGCATCTGTTTGAGTCTCTTTGCTTGCAAAGGCAATCATTTAAAAATTCCACTCTCAAAAAGTGTTCAAAACAACCCACAAATCAAGAAGTCAAGATATGACGGTTGTTTTTGAAGCAAGTTTGATTGTGACCTTTTAGAATTCCCACCGAAATACAGAGAAATTTAATGCAAGAAAGTAAAGTTTGCTCAGTTTATTCATGCTCCCTAATAATTAACTGGTATGTCAGTCACCATATGCAAAGCCATAATAGCTATGTGAAACTGGATATAGAAACTGCACTTGGAACAGTAACACCATAATTAGCCAAACAGGCAAAGTAACGAGAGATAAATTTAAGTCGTGAAAATCTATGCCACTTAACAAAAATCATTCTCAGGATATGGACTTGCTCAAATTAAAAACTAAACGCAGACGAATAGTTGGAATTTTGCTGGCATCTCTCTGTCAGGTGACTGGCAAAATCCCAAATGGAAGGGCATAAACATCTAAAAATGGCCCATTCCCAGAGTTTCTGTGATCTTCTACAGATCTTACAGTGGGACATTGGGTGAGTCCATGGAAATTCTTCACAAATTCCTTTTTATCTCAGATGACTTCCAGTGTATTTGCAGCATTTTCTATTGCAATTTAGATTTTCAGTTTTCATAACAACTCAAATACGGGAATATCCCAAAGCAATTTCTTTATTTATTCCTGGGACATGGGTGTCGCTGGCTGGCCAGCATTTATTGCCCATCTCTAGTTGCCCAAGGGCAGTTGAGAGTCAATCACATTGCTGTGGTTCTGGAGTCACGTGTAGGCCAGATCAGATAAAGATGGCAGATTTCATTCGCTAAAGGATATTTGTGAACCAGATGGGTTCTTCCGACAATCAACAATGGTTTCATGATCATCAGTAGATTCTTAATTCCAGATACTTTTTACTGAATTCAAATTCCACCATCTGCCAAGGTAGGATTCAAACCCAGGTTCCAGAAAATTAGCTGAATTTCTGGATTAATAGTCTGGAGATAACACCACTAGGCCACTGCCTCCCCATTCAGAAGGGCAAAGTATAACACCAATCCACATCATGAGATATTCGGTCAGATGACCGAAAATGTGCAGGTTAGATGGATTGGCCATGCTAAATTGACTCTTAGTGTCCTAAAATGTTTAGGTTAGATGGGTTAGCCATGGAAAATGTGTTGGGTTATGGGGATAGGGTGGGGGCGAGGGCCTGGATGAGATACTCTGTCAGCGTCAGATGGCCGAACGGCCACTTCTACACTGTAGGGATTCTATGATTCTCTTATGATTCCATGATTAAAAGCTTGGCCAAAGATGTAGGTTTAAAGGACTGTCTATAAGAGAAAAGTGAGGTAGAGAGGTATGGGATGGGGGGGCTGGGGGGAAGGGAGAGTAGAGTTGCAGAGCTTGGGGCCTAAGCAACTGAGAGGGTGACCGCTAATGGTGGTGACACTAAAATCAGGATGCACAAGAGGCCAGAGTTAGAGAAGTGTCAATTTCTTGGCAGATTGTAGGGTTGGAGGAGATTACAAAGATAGGGGAGAGTGAGGCCATGGAGTTTTTCACAAACAAGGCTGACGCTTATAAATTCACAATTTTTATCTTCAGTTCTGCAAATAATATCTGTTTACTTGCGTAGAACTCCTGTGTTGATCCATGGTTTCCCAGTCAAAGGTTATAATTATGTGATTTAATTACAATATGTGCTTATCATCATTCACCAACTTTTATAGGAAATGTCACACACAATAATCAAAAATGAAAAGTTTGTTTCTGCAATCCCTATTTATAGAGTTTATGTTGTAAATACATTAATATGCTATATATCAATACAGAAGGATAGATACACCATCCTGATCCTTTAATTGCTATCATTCTTATTGCCATTGTTGACTTCATACTTGTAACGCTCGAATAACCAGCTTCTTCTTTGATGGTGTGAGCTTTTCTGGAAATTGAATGTTGAACTGGATCACAAGGTCTCCTTTCTGTAATGGATCCTTAGATAAGGGCATTCCTTCTCCTGGGACAACTTTAGTGTATTTAGGACTAGGGGAAAAAAAAAGTAGGAATTACAAGGAATCAGGATACACTTCCTAGAGAGTAGAAAAAGAAAAAACTTGCATTTATGTAGCAGCTTCCACATCTCAGGATGTTCCAAAGCCATCTACATCTAATGAAGTACCTCGAAAGTAGAGTCGTTACTAATATATCTAGTAGGTGATGAGTGCACAGTAAGGTCCCACAATCAACAATCTAATAATAACTACATAATCTGTTCTTTTTGTGATATTGGATAAGGGATAACTATTGACTAGGTCATCAAAGGGCAAAAAAAAGACAAAAGGGTCAATTAGTGTGGTGAGCCAGGAAGATCGAGAGAGAGATGAAAAATGAGGTTTGTGCCCAATTTCCGTCCCTCAAGATGATACCGGCCCTGGATTGCTGCCAAGGTCAGCATTGCACTGCTGGTTTAAATCTTAAAGTCTGGAGTCACATGTAGGCCAGTTGTAGTAAGGTGGGGGGGGTGGGGGCATGTGGTGAATGGAGGCGGCAGTTGGCTAGGACGTGCATGGGGGCTGCAAGAGGCTGGAGTGGGGAGGAATCGGGGAGGGTGCTGTGTTCTGCTGGGTGGGGGATGCAATTGGGGGGGGTGATCAGTGGGGTGGGGGAGTGAGATCTTTCAGTGCACTAGCTATGTACACTTTACATAGTGCACTGGGAGATCATGCACATGTGCAATGACACCCTCTAGCAGTCAGTATCCGGTTTCCTGGCGTGAATAGACTCCTCCCTCCTGGTGAGAATCACACTTGGCATAAGATTTGAATATTTCCCTAGTGAAAAAAATGGGCATGATTCTCTTCCATTTTCATGCTCAAAGAATTTTTTTGCTAAGATCACCCCCAACTACTTTTTGCTTTCAAAAGAACATGAAAACTAGGAGCAGAAGTCATCTGACCCCTCGAGCCTGCTCCGCCATTCAATAAAATCACGGCTGACCTTTTTTGTGGACTCAACTCCACTTAGCCGCCTGCTCACCATAACCCTTACTGTTCAAAAATTTATCTATCCTTCCCTTAAAAAACATTCAATGAGATAGCCTCAACTGCTTTACTGAGCAGGGAATTCCACAGATTCACAAACTTTGTGTGAAAAAGTTCCTCTTCAACTCAGTCCTAAATCTTATTCCCCTTATTTTGAGGTTATGTCCCCTAGTTCTAGTTTCACCCACCAGTGGAAACAACTTCCCTGCTTCTATGTTATATATTCCCTTCATAGTCTTATATGTTTCTATAAAATCTCCCCTCATTCTTCTGAATTCCAATGAGTATAGCGCCAGTCTACTCAGTCTCTCCTCATAAGCCAACCCTCTCAACTCCAGAATCAACCTGTGAATCTCCTCTGTATTTCCTCCAGTGCCAGTATATCCTTTCTCAAGTAAGAAGACCAAAACTGTACACAGTACTCCAGGTGTGGCCTCATCAACACACTATATAGCTGCAACATAACCTTGCTGTTTTTAAACGCCATCCCTCTAGCAATGAGGGACAAAATTCCATTTGCCTTCTTAATTACTTGCTGCACCCGCAAACCAACTCCTT
Organism: Carcharhinus amblyrhynchos; assembly: GCF_965287045.1. Classification (NCBI taxonomy): domain Eukaryota; kingdom Metazoa; phylum Chordata; class Chondrichthyes; order Carcharhiniformes; family Carcharhinidae; genus Carcharhinus; species Carcharhinus amblyrhynchos. The sequence goes on along the minus strand of NC_137333.1, from coordinate 88,808,958 downwards.
GAGATTCCTGCACAAGGATACCCAAGTCCCTCTGCACACAGCATGCTGCAATTTTTTACCATTTAAGTAATAGTCCATTTTGCTGTTATTCCTACCAAAATGGATGACCTCACATTTACCAACATTGTACTCCATCTGCCAGACCCTCGTCCACTCACTTAGACTATCTATATCCCTTTGCAAACTTTCAGTGTCCTTTGCATACTTTGTTCTGCCATCCATCTTAGTGTCATCTGCGAATTTTTGAGACACTACACTTGGTCCCCAACTCCAAATCATCTATGTAAATCGTAAACAATTGTGGTCTCAACACTGATCCTTGAGGCACACAACTAGTCACTGATCGCCAACCAGAAAAATACCCATTCACCCCTACTTTTTGCTTTCTGTTAGTTAACCAATCCTCTATCCATGCTAATACATTACCCATAACACCATGCATCTTTATCTTATGTAACAGTCTTTGGTGCAGCAAATTGTCAAATGTCTTCTGGAAATCCAGATACACCACATCCACAGGTTCCCACTGTCCACTGCACATGTAGTGTTCTCAAAGAATTCCACCAAATTAGTCAAACATGATCTTCCTTCATGAACCCATGCTGCGTCTTACCAATGGGACAAAAATATCCAGATGTTTCACTATTTCTTCCTTGATGATAGATTCAAACACTTTCCCTACTACAGAAGTTAAGCTAACCGGCCTATTGTTACAAGCCTTTTTTAAACAGTGGCGTCACATTTGCTATTTTCCAATCTGTGGGAACAACCGCAGAGTCCAGCGAATTTTGGTAAATTACCACTATTGCATTTGCTATTTCTCCCGCCATTCCTTAGGGATGCATTCCATCGGGACCAGGAGACTTGTCTACCTTTAGCTCCCATTAACTTGCCTAACACTACCTCTTTTGTGATAATGATAGTTTCTAGGTTCTCGCCTGCCATAGTCTTCCTGTCATCAATTTTTGGCATGTTATTTGTGTCTTCCACTGTGAAGGCTGACTCAAACTGTTTAATGCCTCAGCCATTTTCTCATTTCCAGTCATTACATTCCCCTTCTCATGCTCTAAAGGAGCAATGTTTACTTTAGCCATTCTTTTTCTTTTATATATTTGTAGAAACCTTTGCTATCTGTTTTTATATTCTGAGCTAGTTCACTCTCATAATCCATCTTACTTTTCTTTATAGCTTTTCTCGTGGCTTTCTGTTGACATTTAAAGATTTCCTAATCCTCTCCGTTCCCACTAATCTTTGCCACTTTGTAAGCATTTTTTTTCAACTTGATTCCCTCCTTTATTTCCTCAGATATCCATGGCCGATTATCTCTTTTTCTATGGTTCTTCCTTATCAATGATATATACTGTTGCTGAGCACTATGAAAGATCGCTTTGAAAGTCCTCCACTGTTCCTCAATTGTCCCACCATAAAGTTTTTGCTCCCAGTCTATCTTAGCCAACTCTTCCCTCATCCTTTGTTGTCTCCCATGTTTAAGCACAAGACACTGGTATTAGATTTTATCTTCTCATGCTCCATCTGTATTTTAAATTCAACCATACTGTGATCGCTTTTTCCAAGAGGATCCCTAACTGCAAGATCATTAATTATTCCCATCTCATTACACAAGAACAGATCTGGGATAGCTTGCTCCCTTGTCGGTTCCATTACATATTGATCAAGGAAGCTATCACAGATACTTTCTATGAACTCCTCCTCAAGGCTGCTTTGACCGACCTGGTTTGACCAATTGATATGTAGATTAAAATCCCCTGTGATAATTGCTGTACTATTTTTACATGCAGTTATTTCTTTGTTTATTTCTTGCCCCACCATGATGTCATTATTTTGTGAACGATAGACTATGCCCATCAGTGACTTTTTCCCCTTACTGTTCCTAATTTCTACCCAAATGGATTCAACCTTTTTTTCCATAGAACCCCCATCATCTCTCACTACCACCCTGATGTCATCCTTAAATATCAGAGCTACACCATCTCTCTTAGCTTCCTGTCGGTCCCTCCAAACAGTTTGATACCTCTAGATATTCAACTCCCAGTCGTGACCTTCCAGCAGTCATGTCTCTGTAATGGCCACCAAATCATACTCATTCACAATGATTTACGCTGTCAATTCATTTACCTTGTTTCAAATGCGCTGAGTATTCAGATAAAGTACTCTAATGCTTTTTTTTGTACCTTCTTTATGAATTCTAATACTTCCATTAATAACATCTCCTGAGTTCTCCTTCCTTTTAACTTTTTTCCTGATTTTTGATGTAATTGGAACCTTCTCCCTGCATTTTGTTCTTGCTCCCTCCTTTTTGGACTCCTTACATAGGTTCCCATCCCCCTGGCATATTAGTTTAAACTCTCTCCAACTGCTCTAGCACTCCCCCTAGGACACCAGTCCCAGTCCTGCCCAGGAATAACTCGTCCAATTTGTACAGGTCCCACTTCCCCCAAAACCGGTCCCAATGCCCCAGGAATCTTCCCCTGACACCACCTCTTCAGCCACTTATTTATCTGATATATCCTGTCATTTCTACTCTGACTAGCATGTGGCACCGGTAATAATCCTGAGATCACTACCTTTGAGGTCTGATTTCTTAACTTTCTTCATAGCTCCTTATATTCTGCTTCTAGGACCTCATTCCTTGTTTTATCTATGTCATTTGTACCAATGTGTATTATGACCACTGGCTGCTCGCCCTCCCGCTTCAGAATGTCCTGCCAAGATAGCTCTTGAGTTTCTAGTTTGACTGAGTACAGCAAGTGGACCAATATTAATCATAAATCAAAGAACAAATGACACAAAGTCTCAGAATGAATAGGTCTAATACTTGAGCTATTATTTATTTCTGATCTGCAATGGAAATTGCTGAAACTGAGTAACAACCTTTGATATTTATAGTAAAAATAAACTTTTTAAAACCCTGAGTTACTCTTCCCTGCATTCCAAGTTTCCCAAATAAGGATAATGAGTAATTATTTAGGCACCTTGGGCACAATCTAGCGACTCTGCTGGCCTCTGGCACAAATCCTATAATGGCCATGAAATCTTGTCAGCAGCCAAAAGCAGGATTTGCACCAGTGAGATCTCAGTTTGAGATCTTCCCCCGCCACCTGCTGGTGATGTGATGAGGTTTACACCTCAGAAGGGTGTGAACCTGATTTCCATACATTCTGAAATTGTACAGAATGCCGTTGAATCAGGTGAGAAAAGGCTGCTGTGAATACAACAACTTTCACACAACTTCTCTCACCTGATCCAACACACTGTGCAATTCTGGGAAGGTTGCACTCTTTAGCTTGGAACTCAAGAAAACGAACCCCAAATGGCAGGAATATTTGTACTCATAACCCTGCATCGAAGACAGCTAATCCTTTAATAACCTCTTGAGCTGTTAATCAAACAGTGAAATTACATTCCTCACTATGACAGTGATAGGTTTTGGAAGCAGTCAAAAAATAATACGTTATAATGGTTGTACTTAACATTACATCAACAAACAGCGATTGAAACTGAAAGCATAGCTTGTTTTCAATTTACAAACAGGCAGACTGACAAAATCCCAGTGCTGTACTGAAGACTTGGAGAACAATCCACACCCCTATTCAAGTTGTTCTAGTTTTGCTTCAACACTAGCACTTACCCAAAAACGTCTGTTCACACACATGGCCAATTATCCCCCTATCAGTTTACTCTCAATCATGAGCAAAGTGATGGAAAATGATGTCAACAATGCTATCAAATGGCCTTTATTCAGCAACACCTGCTCACTTATGCTCCATTTGGGTCCGCTAGTGTGACCTCATTATCGTTTTGATCCAAAAACACATAAAAGAGCTGAATCCAGCTGTGAAATGAGATCGACTGATCTTGATATCAAGGCAGCATTTGACTAAGTGTGGTATTAAGTACCCTTAGCAAAATTGAGATCCGTGAGAAAATGGTGCAAAAATCTCCACTTGGTGGGAGTCATGCCTAACACAAAGAAGATGGTTGTGTTTTGTAGGCCAATTATCCCAATGCCAGCACTTCAATGGAGAAGTTGTTTGTGGTAATATCCTAGGCTCAACCATCTTCAGCTGCATCAATGGCTTTCCTTACATCATAACATCAGAAGTGGGGATGTTCACTGATGATTGCACAGTGTTCCCTACCACCTAGCTGAGCAATCAGAGGAAAAGCTTTTGGATTTCTGCTCACAGTAAAAATCATGAAAATAGCTTATGGATACTCACTGAACAATGTCATTGATTGGGATGCTGAGAAATCTACCATCAAGTGTCTCAATTTGCACAGTATAACCTGTTAGAGCCTGAAATCAAAATAACCATTAAATATTAAAACGTGAATTGTACAAAATCTCTAAAAATTGAAAACATGCATTCTTTAGTTTCAGATTTTTTTTGACAGTTTGATAAATTTGGGGGTTGCTTTTCACTCATAGTTCCATGGCTATTCACAGATTTCCAGTGCCTTAAACAAATCTTTGCGTGTATGTCTTGTCAGTAAGCCTTGACAGACTGAGCTCGATTTTGTCTTCATCCAACATTTATCCATGTGTGTTTTCCAGCAGGGTTGCTGGCTAACAGTCCTGGTTCATAGAATCATAAAATCCCTAGAGTGCAGAAGAAGGCCATTCGGCCCATTGAGTCTGCGCTGACCACAATTCCACCCAGACTCTATTCCTGTAACCCCACACATTTACAATGCTAATCCCCCTGACACTGGGGTCAATTTAGCATAGCCAATCAACCTAACCCACACATTTTTGGACCGTGGGAGGAAACTGGAGCACTGGAGGAATCCATGCAGACACGGGAAGAATGTGCAAACTCCACACAGACAGTGACGCAAGGCCATGGGACACGGCAGACAGAGTACCCTTCGTCATCCAGTAGCTCCCCGGAACGGAGAAGCTACGACATCATCTCTGGAATCTTCAATATGTCATCGATGAAAGCAAAATTCTCGCCAAGGCCATCCCCACACCCTTACTTCTTGCCTTCAAACAACTGCACAATCTCAGAGTGTCCAAGCAAACTACCCAGCCTTCAGGAGAATCATGACCATGACACCACAAAACCCTGCCTCAACCTCTGCAAGACGTGCTGGATCATTGACACGGATGCCATCATATCAAATGAAAACACCATCCACTAGGTACATGGTAAATATTCTTGCAACTCAGCCAATGTTGTCTACCTGATACGCTGCAGGAAAGAATGTCCCAAGGCATGGTGCATTAGCTAGGCCATGACAACGGATGAATCAACACTGCTCGACAATCACCAGGCAGGAGTGTTCTCTTCCTGTGGGGTAACACTTCAGCAATCACGGGCATTCAGCCTCTGATCTTCAGGTAAGCGTTCTCCAAGGCAGCCTTCACAATAGACGACAACACAGAATCGCTGAGCAGAAACTGATAACCAAGTTTTGGACACATGAGGACAGCCTCATCTGGGATCTTGGGTTCATGTCACACAATCTGTAACCCCCATGACTTGCCTGGCCTTGCAAAATCTCACTAACTGTCCTGGATGGAGAAAATACACACCTCTTTAACCTGTGCTTAACCTTCTCTCCACTCATATTTTCTGTACCTTCAAGACTTGATTACCTGTAAAAACTCACATTCCAACCACTATCTTATAAATTGAGTTTGTGTCTATATATGCCCTGTTTGTGAACACAACTCCTCACTCACCTGAAGAAGGAGCGACACTCCGAAACCTTGTGCTACCAAATAAACCTGTTGGACTTTAACTTGGTGTTGTGAGACTTCTTACATTGAATCAGGGCTTCCGGCTTTCCTAATCTGTATTGTTTATTATCTCTTATTAACAAGGTGTACAAATGATCATGAGAAGGGTGCAAAAATATTTCCATAAATCACAAAATACACAACATTAATGCATTCATGGACTTCACTATTAAATGGCAGGATATTGAGTGCGCTCCGATGATTTCCTAAATGCTGAGTTCTTGAGCTAAATCACACAGAGGCTCGAGTGCAGATGAGATTCAACTTAATTCTAGAAGCCACCAGCAGAGAATCATAGAATAGAATCATAGAACAGAATCATAGAACAGAATCATAGAATCTGTACAGTGCAAAAAAGGCCATTTGGCCCATTGAGTCTGCACTGACTCTATGACAGTGTATCTTACCTAAGGCCCTCTCTCCCACCCTATCCCTGAAACCCCACATATTTCCCATGGCTAGTCCAACTGACCTATATATCTTGGTGTACTAAGGGGCAATTTAGCATGGCTAATCCACCTAACCTGCACATCTTTGGGGTGTGGGAGGAAACTAGAATACCCTAAGGAAACCCACACAGACACGGGGGAAAATGTACTAGCTCCACACAGAGAGTCACCCAAAGCCAGAATTGAATCCGGGTCGCTGGAACTGTGAGGCAGCAATGCTAATCACTGTGCCACAGTGTCACTTAATTACAAATTTTATTTTGGATTATTTAATTGTATTCCAAATAGCTTCAATGGATTTATGTCTGAAATAGTAAATATAGGAAAATTATTAATAGTTCATCTGCTAATATTGCAAAGAGTTATTTCTAGCTTATGAGGATAGCAATGTTTGAAATTGAGTATGATATAAGGCGTTATGGTACTCAACCAAGTAGATCAAGGAAATTTGACAGTGAATCAATGAATTGTACTGAAGTAGCTAACTTCAACTGAGGTAATGGTGGGATATTTCAGTTCACTTCAGCATCTTTAGGCAAAAGCAAATTTTATTTAACAATGGAAAATCAGTCAGAGTTTCTGATCCTGACCAATATCCAACAATTGCTTTCTGGAAATGGATTGTGGAAATCAGAGAGGACAATGTATGAGCCAGTTGTAATGTCTTTCATGTTGCTTAGTTTGCTGGGCCACCTTTAGATAAGGTCTAGGTGGTGCCAATGTCCAGGGCTTGGGTGTCACATGATAGTTTGTGGCAATATCTGCCCTGGAAATGCTCATTTAGGGCACAAAGCTCCAGAAGATGTTGTCTATTATCATGCACCTTGCCCACCCCATGACAACTGTGGCACATTGGCTATGAATCACTTTCTGCTCCAGCATATGTGTTGAAGTCACTCAGGCTGAATAGCTTCTCATTATTTGGAATGTTCCTCAGCACCTAGGGAGTCATAGAAATTTTATTTGACTGAGATGCTGGAATACAGAGTTGGTGCATAAGTACATCTGGGTTAAAAGGATAGCCACAGGGAGATGACATGCGCAACCTAAAAGTAGCCATGACAGCCATACAAAAGACAAGGAAATACTGTGCAAATAAACACTGCAAATCTTATGTCAAGAAATCCAAACTGTTCTATTAGCTCTATACAAAGGGATCAAGAGGGCACTTGGGCCTGCCCCCACCAAAATTGTTCCCTTGAAACCAACAGATGATGAAGTGCTCACCGACAGAAGTAAACAAATAGCCCTCTGAACACTATCGTGAACTGTACTCACGTGAGTTGACATCTCAGAGTTTGTGCTTGATGCTCTTCCATTTTCCTGAGATGGAAATATGCTGTGTTTCTAAACCTACCCTCCATTCACCTGATGAAGGGGCAGCACTCCAAAAGCTTGTGATTTCAAATAAACCTGTTAGACTTTAACCTTGTGTTGTGAGACTTCCATTTTCCTGTCATGGATAAATTAGATGAAGAACCCTCATCACATAACTGTGAGAAGGCCCTAGACCACCTAGCAAACAGAAGGGCGACCAGCAAGGAATTGAGAAGTTCCATCTATGTCACACCTTTATGACCTTTTCCTTGTCCATTTCACAGGAGATGCATGACACCAAATCATCACTTTTTTCAAAAGCAAAAAGTGAGAAGAGTGCAACAACTATAAGAGTACCTCACTCCTTAGTGTTACAGGGAAGGACTTTATTAGAATCATGCTTAAAAGACTTATCTACTTGCAGAGTGTACCCAGTAGGACAATGTTGTTTCTGTGCTGCAGATCTACTGTGGGTATCTTCTTCCCCACATACCAGCTACAAGAGGAATGTAGGGAACTTTACCTTACTTCCGTAGATCTCACTAAGGTATTCAACACTGTCAGCAGAGCAGGGTTCTACGAGATTTTGGGAAAAATTGACTGATGACCAAAACTCCTCAGTTTCATTTACTACTTCCATGACAACACGCGCTGCACTGTATAGTTTGATGGCTGAACTTCTAAAAATTTTGGCCAATGAAATGAAACAGAGCTGTGTCCTAACCCCCACTCTGTTTGATATCTATTTCATAGTAAGAAGTCTCACAACACCAGGTTGAAGTCCAATAGGTTTATTTCAAGGTTTAATTGACAAATAAACCTGTTGGACTTTTATCTGGTGTTGTGAGACTTCTTACTGTGTTTACCCCATTCCAACGCCGGCATCTCCACTTCATGATATCTATTTCCCCAGGCTCCTGACCTTCAACTTCCCTGTAGATATGGAAGGAGTCTACTTGACATTAGGTCATACTGCAAGCACTACAATCTATCAAGGCTGAAAGCAAAGATAAAAAGCACAGCATAATCTGATCACAGAACTCCTCTACATTGACAATACTGCATTAGTTGCTCACATGGCAACTCAGATGCAAAGACTCATGGGTTGTTTTACCCATGCCTGTAACCTGTTCCCTTTGGCTATAAGCATCAAGCAAACCAGAATCATAGGACAAGTACTGCGTCTCCAACCCTGATCACATTAAATAAAACCCCATTGCCACCTTGGGCCACTGCGACAATTTGTCCTTTGATACAGAGCTCGATACAGGCATAGGGAAAGCAACTGCCGTGACATGTGAAACATGCATGGGAAACATCAAGGTGTGTGGCAGTTTGAATTTTTAAAATCTATTTTCGGGATATAACCATCATTGGCAAAGTTGATGCCGAGTTGTCCTGCAAAAATAGTGGTGAATTTTATTCATTGTTTGATACATCTGGCTTTCTAAGCCACATAGGAGTCAATCTCGTTAATATGAAATTAAACTCATATACAGCCCAGACCACATATGGATACTAAATGAATTGGTTGGGGTTTTACAACAATTATGTCACTTCATGGTCATTTATACTGTTGCTTAAGCTTTTTTATTTCAAGGTTTTTAAAATTGATGTCAAATTTTAATACAGTCATGGGTGGGGGGGGGGTGCGGGGTGGGATTTGAACTTACATGCTCTGAACTATTAACTCAATCCTCAAGTTGAATTGCATGATTGTGGTAAAGTCGAAAGCGACTTTACCACAGTCAGAGTGGATAAAATGATGAAGAAGGCATTCGGCATGCTTGGTTTCATTGGTTAGAACATTGAATACAAGAGTTGGAATGTCTTGTTGAAGTGGTACAAGACATTGGTAAGGCCTCATTTGGAATACTGTGTGCAATTCTGGTCATCCTATTATAGAAAGGATATTATTAAACTAGAAAGAGTGCAGAGAAGATTTACTAAGATGCTACTGGGACTTGATGGATTAAGTTATAAGGAGAGGCTGGTAGACCTGAACTTTTTTCTCTGGTGCGTCAGAGGCTGAGGGGTTATTTTATAGAGGTCTATAAAATAACGAGGGGCACAGATCAGCTAGATAGTCAATATCTTTTCCCAAAGATAGGGAAGTCTAAAACTAGAAGGCATAGGTTGAAGGTGAGAGGGGAAAGATACAAAAGTGGTCAGAGGGGCAACTTTTAAACAGAGGGTAATGAGTGTCTGGAACAAGCTGCCAGAGATGGTAGTAGAAGCAGGTACAATTTTATCTTTTAAAAAGCATTTAGATAGTTACATGGGTACAATGGATATCGAGGGATATGGGCTAAATGCGGGCAATTGGAATTAGCTTAAGGGTTTTAAAACAAAGGGCGGCATGGACAAGTTGGGCCAAAGGGCCTGTTTCCATGCTGTAACCCTCTATGACTCTATAACTATGACTCGTTGCAGCTTTATATATACACAAGATAAGGGTCTGATAGAATCGTAAAACACATCTATTCTTTTCTCCCTGGCTCCAGCTGAAGTTTCTTCCTGTCCCAGGATGCTCACCCTTGCTCCCGATTGGCTCGACTTCCCTCTCCATAGGGTCCAGCTCGATCATGTGGCCCTCAAAGGATTGCCCTCTTAAAGGGGCCATGTTACCACAATAACCATTGCACTGATTAACAATTAACATAACCACTGATTAATTATAGGATTCGTCGAAGGATTTTTGACAATCAAAATATATAACATCTACTTGACTTCTGTCAGTCAGCTCATTTTTTTAACCTTTCAAAATATTTAATCAAGTTGACGAGATGAGGCCTACTTTTCCAAAAGTCTTTAAATAAAATAAATGAACATGTCTGTGGTTTCTTGGTTCTGTCAATGCTTTTTTAAACTAATTCTATCTTTTGATCATTCATTGGACTCCTAAACAATCATTTCACCCCAATGTAATGTTTTCAAGGAGTGAGAACTGAAGAAAAGGCATAATTTAAAATCTTAACCATGTAGAGGAACTTCACACCAGTCTGCCCTGCAGAATACCCACAGATTGATATGGCTTTTAGAATAATGCTGTTGATACGTATTTACTGAAACTAAGGAATCAAATCTGAAACTAATCAAAGTCATCTAAGCATATGCTGCAACAGAAAAACATGTTCTATTCTCCCTTTCTAATGCAGGCCCTGAATTGACATTGCAATCTACCTGAACATTACACATACCTTTGCCAAGGAAATAGGAGCACAGAAAATTAGATTATTTTCATCTCGACAGAAGAATTGATGTGGTTTCTCTTTCACAATAAATATAATGTCTGATGGAATATTATTTGGACCCTGCATAAATCAAAAGCAGTAAATTAATTTAACCCACACAAAATATGATTAAAATTTCATATTTAATAATGTCATAGTCACAACCATTCTTCTACTCTAAGAACATTGCATGTGTCTTTGATCAACATCTTTAATCATAAGGTCCACTACAACTCGTATCGGTATAGATTATGCTGTTGAATAATCTGCTTGGAAAGAGATAGCAGCCAACTGCAAGCCCCACACTGCCTGGAAATATCACCCGCCTCTGCCCCCCAGACCAATTCCACCATCCCCTCCCCCATCGAACTAATCACGATGCAGAGCTGCCCATATCCCCCACCTCAATTTGATCGCAATGCAGAGTGCACAGCAGCACCCCTCCCTCCCCGATTAGGCCGCCCCTTCATGCACTGCCCCTATAAGCCCCACACATAAAAGCCCACCCTCATAGGCCCTGCATCCTTAGGCCCCACCCATTGGACATTGCTGAGGTGCCAGGCTGGCAATGCCAAGGTGTCAGGGTGACACTGCTAGGCTGGCACTGCTCAAGGGGCACCCCCCATGCCCTCAGCCTCCCAAGAAAGCCTCAATGGGCTCCAGTTCCACTGGCAAGGCCAACACAAATGTTCCCTGTTCATGGAGAGCAAGTGTTTTCCTCGCTGGAGAGAATCCCTCCCAGAGAGGCCGTAAAGACAAGCGAGCCCAGACAATTGAGTGCCAGGCTCATTAAATAATGAGAATGAAATCAATAGAATACATTGCCATAATTTATTCAGCCCCTCGTCCATTTCCAGCAAGAGGCTGACTTCGCCAGAAATCAGGTTGAAACGTAGACATAGAAACATAGAACAGTACAGGCCCTTCGGCCCTCGATGTTGTGCCGAGCCATGTTCAAACCCAAGATCAAGCTATCCCACTCCCTATCATTCTGGTGTGCTCCATGTGCCTCTCCAATAACCACTTGAAAGTTCCTAAAGTGTCCGACTCCACTATCACAGCTGGCAGTGCATTCCACACCCCAACCACTCTCTGAGTGAGGAATCTACCGAGGATATCCCTCCTATATCTCCCACCATGAACCTTAAAGTTATGCCCCCTAGTAACAGCTACATCCACCCAAGGAAATAGTCTCCGCATGTCCACTCTATCTATCACCCTCATCATCTTATAAACTTCAATTAAGTCGCCTCTCATTCTCCTCCACTCTAAAGAGAAAAGCCCCAGCTCCCTCAACCTTTCCTCATAAGACTTACCCTCCAAACCAGGCAGCATCCTGGTAAATCTCCTCTGCACTCTCTCCTTCTTATAGTGAGGTGACCAGAACTGCACACAATATTCCAAATGTGGTCTCACCAAGGACTGGTACAGTGCAGCATAACCCCACGGCTCTTAAACTCAAACCCCCTGTTAATAAACGCTAACACACTATAAGACTTCTTCACAGCTCTATCCACTTGAGTGGCAACCTTCAGAGATCTGTGGATATACACCCCAAAATCTCTCTGTTCCTCCACATTCCTCAGAACCCTGTCATTGACCCTGTAATCCGCATTCAAGTTTGTCCTACCAAAATGAATCACCTCACACTTATCAGGGTTAAACTCCGTCTGCCACTTTTCTGCCCAGCTCTGCATCCTATCAATGTCTCTTTGCAGCCTACAAGAGCCCTCCACCTCATCCACTACTCCACCAATCTTGGTGTCATCAGCAAATTTACGAACCTACTCTTCAGCCCCAGAAGAGCCAAGAAATCATGTGTGATCTTGACTTCTCGGCTGTCATGCAATTTTACTGGCTCGCTCCGCCCGTTGGGGTGGCATAGTGGCACAGTGGTTAGCCGGGTTCAATTCTGGCCTCAGGTCACTGTCTGTCTGTGACTATCTGCACATTCTCCTCATGTCTGTGTGGGTTTCCTTTTGGGTGCTCATGTTTCCTCCCACAGTCCAAAAATGTGTAGGTTAGATGGATTCGTTCTGCTAAATTGCCTCTTAGTGTCAAGGGGATTAACAGGATAAATATGTAGGGTTACAAGTATAGGGCCTGGATGGATTGTTCCTGGTGCAGGCTCGATGGGCTGAATGGCCTCCTTCTGCACTATTGGGTTTCTATGATTAATGAGCAGAGTGAGCTGGTAAAACTCCACCCAATCTTTCAGAACCGTGGCAAATCAGTGGTGATTGCAACCCTGGAGGGAATGCGCTTCTTCACAATTTTCTTCTTACTTTGACCTTACCCTATACATTTTGCATCACCAACAGCTATATGTACTGCTAGTCAAGTCTTCTTAATGATTCTCCTTTCACTGCCCAGGTAGTGGTAATAATAGGTCTTTGCTTTTTAAGTTCTATCATGTGATGCAGGTGCCGATGGCCAGAACAGTATTTATTGCCAATCCCTCAATGCCCTTGGAGAGGTGGTGGTGAGCCATATTCTCAGACCGCTGCAGATCCTGTGTTGCACAGTGCAATAACAAAGGGAATTCCAAGATTTTGACCCAGCAACAGCGATTGGCCAGGGTGTAAGGGGGAAGATATTGGGGCAGTGATTGGCCAGGGAGGCTAGTGCTCAAGCAGGGTGATGTCCAGGGCAGGAGGGTGCGCAGGGGGATGGAAGTGACATATCTCCCAGTATACCATGTACACTTGTACATAGTATACTGAGAGATCAAGGCGCATGTGCAATAGCATCCTTTGCAGTCAGCAGCCAGTTTCCTGGTGAGAATACACTCTGTCCACTTCCACTGCTTGCATGAATTACTCTTTACCCCTTTTTTTGCACCAATGGCATATGATTGCATGTGGGAGTTCACCCAAAAAATGGGTGCGTAGATGGCACTTTTCAAATCCACGACCGTTACCATCTAGAAGGACAAGGATGGCAGACACATGGGAATACCACCACCTTAATGTTCCCCTCCAAACCACACACCATCCTGGCTTGGAAATGTTTGGCTTTGTTTTACTGTCACTGGGTCAAAATCTTGGAACTCCTTCCCTAACAGTTCTGTGGGTGTTCCTACACGACATGGGCTGCAGCGGTTTAAGAAGACAGCTCATCATCACCTTCTTAAGTGCAATTAGGAATGGGCAATAAATGATGGTCTAACCAGCAGCACATCCCATGAATAAATAAAACAAAAAGGCAGGCCTAAGGACTGGCACATGGAGACTGTATCGCGGCTGCCGCAAGGTATAACCCTGCATAATGCACTGATTGTGGTCACAAACCAGATGGATAATGAGGGGGTGGAATTCTTTCGATTAATAAAAATGGCAGGCGGGTTTGGGGTGTATGCAAGGCAATGAAGATATAATCTATGAAACCTTGCACCTTGGGAAAGAAGTAGATGCTGCAATTTCAGGTGCTGTCCTGTCTACTTTGCTGTATGCATGAGGAAAATAATGTAGGCTTTGCTCTGGGTGTACAGAGCCTGAGTGAATTCATTAATACAGAAAGTATACTGAAAATGTGAGATGTCACTGATATCGCCTGCCAAAACCTGAAATAAACTCATGGCATAAACATTTAGGGCCACAAAGGCAAGGAGGGGGACAGAGAAGCAGAGGGAGAAGGGACAAGAGAAGCAACATGTCAAATTCATAAAAATTTGTAATTAAGCATGACTCAGCACAAGAAATAAGAACCAGGAGTTGCTGCAGCTCATTACAGCTAGCACATATCAGATGAATATGAATGTCAGGTAACACAAAACTCAAACACATGACAGGGTAGGCAAGTGCGTACTAAGGATGAATATCAAGTAGAATCTCAAGCTTAGTAGTCAAGACAGATGTAGCAGGCTTCACAGTTAGCAACCACTCGAATAAACAGTTTTAGAAATTGACGTACACCCCTCAAGGCTGAAAAAAAACACTCCTTCCACTTCGATTGCATTATCATCTGGTTGTGACAAATTATAAATTAATAAACTGAGACAGAATGGATTAGTTTAAGCAAAAGCTTATGAATAGACATTTAATTGATAAACAAATTGTTAATCTTGAAAGTATAAAAAAATTAAGAATATAAATTTATATAGATTATATCTGGTCCTGATTAAAGTGCTTGTGAATCCTATAAGCAATACTGAGTGCACAGTATAAATTCACAGAGGGCAGCAAAGAGTTGCCAGAATGATGTGTCTTTGTGTTAAATATTTTGCAATGAACGTGACATCTTTTATTCAGCTTCCTTTTGTTTTTCGACACTTAAGGAACTGCAGACACAAGCCAAAAACAATATTTTTTTTAAATGGAGTATCTGGTAGATGAAAGACAAAAATAAAGGCCATTTTTCATACCTTTAATGCCAAAAACATTCCAAGAGGATTTACAGTGAGGAAAAAAATAATAGATATAACAAATATAGTTATTGGTGAGCTATGGTGAAAGAGCTGGAAAATGTGATCAAAAGCTTGATTGAAAGTAAGAGTTTTGAAACTTCAAAGATGACGAGAAAGAGAGAAGCTAAAAGGTTCAGGGAGAATTTCGAGAGAATAAATCCTAGCTGAAGACCCTGCCACCAACGGTGGAGCAGAGCGATGGAAACTGGCAGCAGAAGGCAGTCAGGAGAATGAAGGATAATTGAAGTTACAGCAGAGGAGGCTGTGAATGTAGCATGGGATGAAGCAATGGAGCACTTTAAAAAATAAGGAAAACATTTAATTTACTGGGAGCAGCGTGTGTAGATCGCAGAGGTGGGATAATGGCTGGGATTTTATGGCCTCGCTCATCCCAAGATGGTAAAATCCCACTCGAGGTCAATAGACCTGCCCATTATCCATCCCTCACCTGCTCCAATTGCCGTGGCGGGCAGGTCAGTAAAATTCCAGCCAATGCGTGAGTGAAACGTATTGGAGAGAAGGTTATGGATAACTAGGATTTAAACATTAAATTAACAGAAAATGGAGGACGGAAAGCAAGAAAGTGTTGAAGTAATAATTCCAGAGTGAATAACAGTTTAAATGAGGCTGAGGTGAATGCTGTTTGGAGGTGGAGGCAGTCTTGCTGATGGACAGGAATTTTTGGATGCAGCTCAGGTTGGAATCAAACAGAATGCCAAGGCTTTGAGTAAATCTGTGGAGTAAATTTTGATCTATATAGAGCTGTGATATTGGACTGACGGTATAGAGAGATTGGGAAACCAAGGGCGGGTAGACAGGTGAAACTTGGGGTTACCATACAAATCTGGAAGGGGCCTAATGCCTGTTGACCATGTCCCTGAAGGGCAGTAATTATGAGAAAGGAGGGGAACCAAAAATCGACCCTTGAAGGACTCAAGAGTTGACTGTGTGTGGGTGTAAGAGAAAACATTGCTAAAAATGCATTTACTTTAAAAAAGGTATTCTAAGGTTCACTAAAACTGTGCAACTTCTGCTGCAGTAGGTACTTGTGGCAAAAAGAAATCAGAAGACAGCTCATTGGAGGAGAACGTGCTCTCCTACCTCGTCTGAGGATGACAGAGGTGTACACTTCAGGGGACTAGCAATGAAAAGAAGACTGCTTGGTTTGTACAAACACTTATATCAAATATTGGAAGGCTTGTCAAGGAGATTCACCACCATTGCTGAAAATATGGTGAGTCATCCTCCCACTTGCATAGAGTCAGCTCCCAGGGCATCAATACTCTGAAGTCAACCTTGGTAAATGTAGCCTAGTCCAGGAACATAGCTACAACATAGGCTGTCACAACAGGAGTCCACGACTTGGTGGAAGCTCAAATGGTGGGCAAGAAGGATCTGACTGCAAACCCCTGCTCTCCCTTAGAGAGGCAGATGACAACTGCCATTGGTGAAAATGTGAAGAGTCCTCTTTCAGCCTGGATGGGATTAATCCCAGGTCATTGACAGATTAAATATTAGGGGCTTTAATCGTGTCACTCGTTGTTTGTAGTCTACTCACTTGTAAAGCGATGAAAGTGCTGAACCAAAGCAATGACAGCAGAAGCAGTAAGCAGTGTCCCCAACAGCATGGCTGCTTCCTCACAACCCCATCAATCAATAACAAGCAAAAAGGCATAGCACAGGGTACATGAGGTCCAGCTATACGGGTTATTAAAATGTCATGAATAGATGGTAAAAGGCTAACAGAATGCGAGCTTTATATCCACAGGACTAGAATACAAAGATGTCATACTCGTGCTTCAGCTATACAAAGCCCTCGTTAGACCACACCAAAAGTACTGTGAGCAGTTCTGGGTACAAGACATTCAAAAAGATATAAAGATCTTGTGGGGGGGGGGGGTGGTGCAATGTAGATTTAACAGGATAATACCTAGTTCCAAGGATTAAATTAAGAGTAGAGATTACATAAACTGTACCTGATCTCCTTCCCTTGGGAATGTGATTTTGGTTCCTGCTTTCCAGCCTTGTTTAACTTGAATAGTCAGAATCTTATCCTTAATGCTTGAAGTATGACCATCTTCATTCATAGTCTGATTTTTAAAAAAAATGGAATGGAGAAATTGTCATTAAAAACTTTGTACTAAACAGTTAGACTCACTGGATCCATTCTCCTACAGATTTCCAATCACAATAAGATAAAAATATAACTGTAATATTCTTAGTAGCCTGTATAATTACATCACATGCTGCATGAGATTTTGATCTTCTTCGTGCATCAAAGGCATTAACAAAATAATGCTGTCGACTGAACCTTTGCTCTGGAGTTGGGAGTGCAGAGTTAGAAAAATTCCCAACTCAGCAAGCCCAATTTTTGGAGAAATTCCTTGATTATTCTAATTTGTGTTCAGCGGGGGCACGTGTTAACAGATGTCAGGCCCCCTGCCTACAGAAAGAGATTGGAGGCAGCCACAGGGGCTGCTGGTTGTGGGAAAGGCCTAAGTGAAAGATTTGTCTCAGTGCTCTGGGATTGATAAGAAAAAGAACAAATAAAAAGCAACTCTCAAGACCTCAATTCTCACATCCTCTGAATCTCTCCATGCAAACTCATGTACCCCACCCTTCCCTCTGTGGCTCCTCATATTAACCTACATCCTTCAACCCACCTCCATGGCTCTTCATACCCTACATGCCTACCTATGTCCCTAATCAACCCCATGGTCCTTTATTGCCCCTCATCCAACTTAGTGCCAATTCATGCCAATCCAAGACTCTTACCCACCACCTTTTGCTTTTACAGCTTCCATGTCAAATCACCCAATATGCACAATGGTAGACTCCAGGGACCATGCTGAGATTAAATAAGAAGTGTTTATTGAAGACTACTTTAAAAAACACATTCATAAAAATCTATTCTGTACATTTTAATTTCTTCAACGATTTAATCCATTATAAAAGCAACATTCATTCAAGTACTTAATTCCTTATGAAAACAACATTTGTATTCACAGTCCACAGCAAAGACTTTCTAACCACGTGGAGCTATCAATCAAACTGTGAATTGACTGTAATAATGATAGGTTGTGAAATCAGTCATGCAGCACTAATCCTACAATATAATCCTCAGAGCCTATGTCAACAGACAGGGTGAAATAGCAAAAACTGATATTTTTTAAACTGCAGATTGCTTTTCAAAATAAAGGGTGAAAGATTTAAATGCTTTGATAATTTTGACAACTTTTCAGAGCTTATCCAATTTTTACAAACATTCACATCTATTCTTACTCATCTCAAAGGGAATCTTATCTTTCTTAAACTGCACTTTATTTTTCTCACAGGGCACCTTACCTATCTCAAAGGAGTCCCTGAACCACTCCCGAAGGGTGACCTCTCTGAATAACTCTAGCAGCTTTAGGTCTGCTCTTCAAAGGTCTAAAGCCCATGAGTTGCGTTTTGAACATTCCACTGATGAAAATTGGATCTGTTTAAATGCAGCTGACTTTGCAATTGTAACTGCTCCCATAAACCACAGATGTGCAAACAACCACTCACACCTGTTCCACCTCTCTGGCGAAAATGAGTGCTGGGATCATGGACTTCCAGAATCAAGGAACCAGTGCACCCTCGGTTCAGCTGCAGACCCTTTTTGTTCCCATGAAAAGTCAGACGTGTAATCAATTTAGTCATAAATTTAAATTTGCCTTTTAAAGTTAAATCCATCTTTTTTAGACCTATATACAATACAATGTTGTCCTTGGAGGATGTAGTAAATGTTAGTAAATTTTTTGTTGGTTTTCTGCTTATCAAATGGCTGGAAATATAGATACTGGGTTTGTTCGCTTGTTAAAAGCTGCCTGGAATGTCTGCTGATCTCCACCAAGCTGTTAATGGGAATCAACCTTTAATCTGTTAGAGAAGACATGAAAAATGCCCTGAGTTTCAAATCCTAAATGCTCCCCTCTGGACAGTGCTGGGAAGTGCACAGCCAAGTCCTGGAACCTGGTCTGTTGGTAATGTACATCTGTCATGATATTCCTTGGCAAAGATGAATGGAGGGCATCAATGTGTGCCAGCATCACATGTAACAACTGCAACATTTTAGTTTCTGGTGATAATAATTTAATGTTCACATTATAATTTTTCTTTCATTATTCATTAAAAAAACCTTCCTCTCAATGATTCAGTGAATAAATGTTCCACCTACTGCAATACTAGGTCATACATGCCAGGAGGTCTGAGGCTAAATTTCAGATCAATTCTGAGTTAGTTTATCTTATTCAGACAGTAGTCAGAGTGCTATAGTTCAATTCACCGGATTCCGTCCCCTTCAATTTTCCAATCTCAATCTATGTAAAAAGATTTTAAAAAACTATAATATTCATAGTAGCTCAGTGAAATAATAGTAACTTACCCTACGTGAGATTTTGATCTTCTTCAAACATCCATGAAACAAGTCTTCTAAAGACAAATATAGTTCCTTTTCAATAGGGGGATCTTGTTTCTGAATTCCTCGCCCCTGGAGCCCTCCAAATCCCAGGCTTATGTCTCCTTTCACATCAAAAAAATCTGCAGAGTAAAGTGTGGTGATTTTCAGTAATAGACAACTGTGGCAATGCACTGGATGTATTCATCACATTTTTGTATGTTCCTTTTTAGTGAGTTTCTTGCAAAATTCACTTCACCTTCCAATTGTATGTAAAAATAATTCAGCTTGCTATATTGTTTTTTGCACTTTTTGGCTGACTCCTCCCAGAGTCCCAGTGTGGATTCTGCCCACTAAGGGGCAAAATTGATATGATTTTCACTGTGCTGCAAATATAAAAGAACTGCAGGGTACAGTACCAACCCTTGTACTTGGCCTTCTTTGACATCACAAAGGCCTTCAACACTGCAGTGGATTAAGAAGTGTCCTCCTCCATTTCAGCTGCTCCCAAAGTTAATCATCCTCTCCCTCATCCACGATGCCATGCAAGCCTTGATCCTGACTGACAGATCTACCACAAACCTGATTAACGTTCAGGCTGAGGTCAAGCTACGCTATGTCATCACACCGACGCTCTTCTTGATCCTTCTCATCACAATGCTCTATTTTACCCTTAGCAAGCTCCCTGCTGGAGTGGACCTAAACCGCAAAACAAATGGGTAACTGATCAACTTCTGCTACCTGCAGACCAGGTTCAAGAACGTCCCAACTCCATCACTGAACAACAGACAATATTTGCATCTGCACATACTCAGAGGCTGAGCTCCAACATCTTCATGGAGGCGTACAAAAGCGCGGCCTTACTCTAAACACCCATAAGACAAGGATCCTCTACCAATCTGCCCCTGTCACACAGCATTGCCACTTGGTTATCAAAATCCACAGGCCTTGGACAATATGGGCCACTTTTCATACCTTGAAAGAAGACATCGACGATGAGGTTCAACACCACCTCCAGTGTGCCAGCACAGCCCTAGGTTGCCTGAGAACTGAGGGTGGGATTTTCTGGATGTGCCTGCCCCAAAACGAGAAGAGCTTGCCCAAGGTCAATGGACCTTTGCAGGGTCTGCCCTCCGCCACAATGCACATTGTGGGTGGGAAGAGAAACTTCACTCCAGAATGTTTGAAACCAGAACCTGAGAGCTGGCATCAAGTTCTATAGCGCAGTAGTGATGTGATTCCTGCTATTCTATATGACTCAGGTATGTGGACTATGTACAGCTAGCACCTCAAAAACCTTGGAGAAGTACCATCAGCATGCCTTCACAAGAGCCTGCAAATACACTGGCAGGATAGGCACACCAACATCAATGTTCTTGCAACATCGAAGCATTGACCACCATGGAACAGCTCCGCAGGGTAGGTCACAATATGCACATACTTGGCACGGGACTCCCAAAACAAGCACTCTACTTGGAAATTCAACACAGCAAGCAAGCCCCAGGAAAGTGAAGGAAATGTTTCAAAAATACCCTCAAAGCCTCCTTGAAAAGTGTAACATCCCCACTGACACCTGGAAATATTTTGCCCAAGACCACCTGAAGTGGAGGAAAAGCATTCAGGAAGGAGCTGAACACCTTGTGTTTCATTGCCAAAAGCAAGCTGAAGCCAAAAATTGACTGCAAAAGGAGTGCGTGGCAACCTGGGCACCCCACCCACCCACTCCTCCAACCACCATCTGCCCCACGTATGACAGAGACTGTGTCATGCTTTGGATTCCTCAGTCAGCTGAGCAGTCACTGTTAATGTGGAAGTAATAATTCATCCTCCACTCTGAGGTACTGCCTGAGAAGAGGAGAAGAGATGATATACTGGGACTTCACTCTAAATATTTAAGGAGGCTGGATCTCAGAAGATTTATCAATGTCAGTAGTGCATGATCTGCATAATCATGATGATGTTCCTCTCACCCTATACTCAACTGGGAAAATACTAAATTCTAAGCGTTTACATTATGTTCAGTGTTAACATTTTCAGAGTTTTACTTCAAGGTGCAAAACAAATTGTTTATAAATAGAATTTCTAAAATATCAAACCTTCAAGGTGAGTATTTCCCACTGGCTGCTAAAAGCATCGTGGGACAGAATTTCTGCCTGCCTGACAGGTGTGAATTTATTGAAATAGAACCTTTTTTTCAAACTGAGCTCCCAATAAATTATCTCCCTGCACTACACTTCCAGTTTTAATATGTCTCCTCAGCCCTGGCTATGCTGGGTATTTACTATACACATCTGATAATCCAGTCATTTTTAAGCACTTAAAAACTTTAATTATCCAATAATTGGAATCAGGCAATGTTAATAACACAGCAAAGCACCAACTTCGTGCTTTAAAAAATTGAATTGTCAGGCAAGCTGAATTAAGAGTATTAGTATTCCATGCATGTAATGCTGCTATGGTAGTTCAGAGAGAAAATGCTATGTATTGCAATATTTCGTTTATTTTTGGACAGACATTTCCAGTATCCAGCAGGACCAATGCTTGGAAATGTCTACTGTATTAGAAATAGGCAAAAACCAGGTGAGGCAAGTCAAGTTCCCACCATTGTTTTCTACTTACCAGACCATAAAACTAGGAAGGTTAACTAACTCACAGCGCCAGGGATCCAGGTTTGATTCCTGGCTTATGTCACTGTCTGTGTGGAGTTTGCACATTCTCCCTGCATCTGTGTGGGTTTCCTCCAGGAGTTCCAGTTTCCTCCCACAGTCCAAAGATGTATAGGTTAGGTGGATTGGCCATACTACATTGCTCCGTAGTGTCAGGGGGACTATCTGGGGTAAATGTATGGGGTTATGGGGATAGGACCTGGTGGGATTGTGGTCGGTGCAGACTCGCTGAGCCAAACGGCCTCTTTCTGCACTGTAGGATTCTATGACTCTGAAATGCCATGGCGGATTCTGGAAATATTTCCATTTGAAGTTGTAGCAACTTTTCATTTAAATTTTAAGATTAAGTTTATTCATTGGTGTCACAAGTAGGCTTACATTAACACTGCAATGAAAATCCCCTAGTCGCCACACTCCAGCAAATGTTCAGGTACACTGAGAGAGAATTTAGCATGGCCAGTGCACCTAACCAGCACGTCTTTCAGATTATGGGAGGAAACCAGAACACCTGAAGGAAACCCAAACAGACACATGGAGAACGTGCAAACTCCACACAGAAAGTGACCCAAATCAGGAATCAAGCTTGGCGCCCTGGTGCTGAGGCAGCAGTGCTAACTACTGTGCCACCTAACGTTGTGTTCTGGGAATTTTCAACACAGAAATTGATTTTTAAAAAATGTCCATAATTGAACACTAAATTGGCTATTTCACTTTAATGAAGCCACAAGAATAGTCTGAATGGGAAACGGAGACATTAGTGGAACATAATTCAGATGACTGGGATTTTACCTGCCAGCTGGAGAGCCACCGAGAGCCCCGCCTCACCCTCTTTGAGGAAGGCTGGCTATATTACATGTTAGTCAGGCATTTAAGTGGCCAGCAGCAGGACTTCTCTGGAATCACGGACCCCAAGGGCAGAAATCCCACCCCCGAGAGTATATTGCCTTTAGCTTCACTGAAGAGCAGTGGTAGCTGTCCCATTTAACTGGAGGAGGATTGCAGAAACCGGTGGTATGGGTTCTGGGTGTCCTGATGTATTTTTTATTCATTTGTTGGACACGGATGCTACTGGCTGGCCAGCATTTATTGCCCATCCTTAGTTGCCAGAGGGCAGTTGAGTCAACCACATTGCTGTGGCTCTGGAGTCACATGCAGGCCAGACCAGGTAAGGACGGCAGATTTCCTTTCCTGTTTTTCCGACAATCAACAATGGGTTTATGATCATCAGTAGATTCGTAATTGCAGATATGTTTTATTAAATACAAATTCCACCATCTGCCGTGGTGGGATTCAAACCCAGGTCCCCAGAACATTAACTAAGATTTTGGATTATGACTGTAACACTACATTCTGCACTGTCTTATTTCCTTCTCTATGAATGGTATGTTTTGTCTGTATAGCGCACAAGAAACAATACTTTTCACTATATGTTCACACATGTGACAATAATAAATGAAATCAACCAAATCAATGCACAATTTACCAATCAGGCACTAAGTACCTGATAACATGAGACCTCCTCCCTGGGAGCCTTTAGCAAACACAAAGAGTTTTGATTTTCAGGCTCCCAGCATGGTGACTGCCCCACCCACTGTTCTTCAATACCAACAGAGGTGGGATCAGGCCCTTAAGTGAGTTTTAATTAGGCTTACTCAGACTTGATTGGGGTAGAGGCAGGAAAGGGGTGGAGTTCTCACACACACCATGTAGCCCGATTAAATGCTGTTTGTTTCCAAATTCTCCTGAGGGGAGGGCATTAAATTTCTCCCATTAACATGGGTGCAGAGGCTGACTTTCTGAAATTGAGGTTAGGCACATCGACGGGGCAGAGTAAAGTGAACATTACTCTGTCACATTCTAACCGGAAATCAAAAGTGAAAAAGAAATTCTTAACATTGCTCACCTCAACAAAGGGGAAAAAAAAATGAAGTCTCTCATTTGTTAGAAGAGTTATTTAATGTCATGGCATCACCCAGGGAGATGACGCACTCTGAATGGAACTGGCATCTTACCTACGACAGTTTCCATCAGCATTGTCTCAACAAAGATCTGCATCCTTTTTATTCTTGAATTCCAATTCAAAGTGAATTCCAATTATCAAATTAGTTCACCACTGAGTGCATGGCATCATATGGCAGGCAAGGTGACACATAAGTGGATAGGTTTGACTTAGATTGGCAGTAATAACAACTTTTATTTAAATAGTACTTTTAATGTTGAGGACACATTTATGGCACTTTACAGAAGGGAGAAAATGGATAAAACGAATGAAGGAATGGTGCTAAGGGATGGAAGAATCATCTTGGGTTTTGAGAGCTTTGCAAAGATGGAGCAGAATTTATAGTGAGGTGGACAATGAAATATTTATCTGGAGGAAATGCTGCTTCATTCACATTTTGATGACAGGGGAGGTTGTCAACCTGAAACTGGCTCAATTCCAGAAAACCTGGTGAAGAATAGAATTGTGGGTCATAAGAATATCAAATTCTGAATAAAACACAATTATTCCTCAGCTGATTGGGCAATCTAACACATAGAATCCAACTGGTTAGAGATGAATGATGTATGTTGTCAGGTCAATGTACTGGAGTTCCACATGATTGCCTTTCAGAATCAAGACAAAATATCAGAGAACTTTATCTTTTTGTAGGTTTTCCCTTTTGTGCAGTGACTGAGTGGGTGGGTTAAATATATGATAAATTGTACACAGTCCAGGAACAAAAGATGTTGTATAGGTCCAATGCTCTTTTTCATTCTGCACCATAGAATAGAATTCTTATAGTGCAGAAGGAGGCCATTTGGACCATCGAGTCTGCACTGACTTTAAAAGGGCATCTTACCCAGGCCCACACTCCGCACTATCCCTGTGACCCTGTGCATTTACTATGGCTAATCCACCTAACCTGTGTATCTTTGGACATTAAGGGGCAATTTGACATGGTCAATTCATCTAACCTGCTCATCTTTGGACTGTGGAAAGAAACTGGAGCACCCGGAAGAAACCCACACAGACACAGAAAGAATGGACAAACTTCACACAGTCACTCAAAGTGGGAATCAAACCTGGATTGCTGGCACTGTGAAACAGCAGTGCTAACCACTATGCCACCCCCTACTTAAAGAATAAATTACAATTTATTTTATCTTCTAGAACTGTTTCTAGAACTTGCCTCAATATTCATTCTTAGAATTCCTAAATTGCAGAAGGTGCTATTCAACCCATTAAATCTGCACTGTCGACAATCTACCCAATCCCTATCCCTGTAACCCCACTTATTTACTCTGCTAATTGCCCTGACACTAATTGGCAATTTAGCATAGCCAATCAACCTAACCTGCACATCTTTGGAGTGTAGGAGGAAACTGGAGCACCCAGAGGAAACATAGGCCTAAGCCTAGATGTCAGTGGGACTGTGTTCAATCTTTTCCTCTATCTCTTGCTTTTAGACTGGGTATCTGATCTCTAAAATCTCTCTCTAGCTCAGGGAATAAAAAGTGAGGGATAAAAGAATACAGAAGAAAACAGAAAAAGTATGTACTGAAAACAACTGAAAATTAAATTCACTACATTGAAAATTCATAAGTATCCATAGTACTTATTAATAGTGTAGATGACAATGTGATAGGCCTTTTTAATGTTAAAGATGTCACTTTGTAATGCATTATTGTTACTATTTTGTAGTGAATTTATCAGGCAGTAGTTGCATAGTCTGGCTTCTGGATTTCCAAATTGCTCAAAATATTAATTTATTTATCTGCCATTTTTGTTTCAGTAACTGAAATTTCTAATGTTCCAAAATAAGCTTTAAATAAAATGCAATATGATCAAATTAAATATTTGACAGGAACAAGATTAAATTTACTGACTGAATTGTCTTTTGTTGCTGTAATGTATTCAATAAAATTCTTATTGAGACAATGGTAGACAAATATGGAAAGGGATAATCAGGATAGTTGCTGACATGACTGATGAGGGAATCTACAGGTTTAACAATACTAGACTTTGTTTTACACAAGTGCACATTCTGAATTTTATTAGTCAAACATGATAATCCAATCCTTAAGATCCACATGGTAATTATTAATGACACCAATCTAACTAGTCCAGAAAGTAAACAATTGTAATGTGGAGTTTGATTCTTTTGGATTGTGTATTGTTTTAGATTTTAAATTTGTTATTTTTTTAATTTAATTTTTTCCTCCTGTCTCTTTTCTCCCTCTCTCTTAATCCAATCTACCCTTCCCTCTCTTTTTTATCTTTCAATATTTAATCTTGCATTGAATGCATCGACTCTATTTTATCCTCTTTCTCAGTTTCTTCCTCTCTTTGTTAAGGAGATACACAGTTTGTTCAATTGTTCACCAGGGTCACAGATACTCAATACAATATATAATATTAAACAGAAAATGCTGGACAAACTCATCAAGCCGGCAGTATCTGTGGAGAGAGAAACAGAGTTAACATTTTGAGTCAGTGTGACTGATCTAATGCAGGTATAAGCTCTGCAACTTCTAACAACTTTGTCAGCACAGGTTTTTATACCTTACACATCCAGTATAAGTCTAACTAACCAGACACAACACAAGATGGCTTGATCCAGCAAAATCTGGTCCAATGTGTTAAATTAACTCATTAATGTATAATTAATATTTTGCAGACATGTTTAACAACATGTTTTTATGAGAGAGTGAAAGAATAATGAAGTAAAATCTGTGGTTGGAAACTTGAATGTTGATGTTGTGAAAACAAGTAAGGTATTTCTTTATAATGGAGTATTGCATGTAGAATGAGGCAAGTAGACTTGGAAGGTGATAAATTCTTAAAAATGGGGCAGCACAGTGGCACTGCTTCCTCACAGTGTCAGGAACTTGGGTTCAATTCCCGATGTGGGTCACTATCTGTGTGGAGTTTGCACATTCTCCCCATGTCTGCGTGGATTCCTTTGGGTGCTTCGGTTTTCTCTCACAGTCCAAAAATATGCGGGGAAGGTGGATTGGCCATGCTAAATTGCCTCTTATTAGGGGGATGAGCTAGGGTTAATGCATGGGGTTATGGAGATAAGACCTGGGTGGGATTGTGATTGATGCAGAGCCAATGGGCTGAATGGCTTCCATCTACACTATAGGATTTTATGATTCTATAATTCTATGAATAGCGATCAAATTTATGGTTGGCAGATCCATGTGGTTGAATAATAACTGAAAATAGAATAGATGTTCCATTTGATGTGGTAATTGTTACTTTCTAATATAAATTTTAATTGCACTAGTTCAGCAAAAGAGACCAGTCTTTAAACAAGATTTACTTTCTTTATGTAATTAAAATTTAGATAGAGCCTGGAAGAAGAAGGAAGTTGCTGCTGCAGTAGGATACTAAGTGTTATGATCAAAAATTATAACAAAAAGAGGGCCATGTCCGAGGATGACAATGGTATTCTGTAAATAATGAATTCCAATGCAACGTTCTCCTACTCCTATGGTAAATGTTCATGCTTTGCTGGTACACGTGAAATGTGTCATCAATAAAGGTTAAAGTGTTTTTTTTTAATTTGTATATATTTAGTTATGTCTGATTTGACAGAACCCAAATGATATTTTTAAGACATAGTACATGATTACCTAACAGTATCCAGTTATCATTGCAAATTGCCATGTCAACATTTCCTATGTTATGTTAACCATCACAATATAGTTGCAACCTCTGGCTCCATGAAAACGGTTTCTGAAGTGCTTCTCTCCTAAGGCTATGATACCACTTTCTCAGCAAAGAAAATGTAAACAACTCTTCAGGAACAACACCACAGGCAAACTACTAAGATAACATAAAAGTAGACCTAGGATGACAACCACAGTGCAGTTGTACCACGCTCACTTCTGAATCAGAAGATTGTAAATTCAAGTTCCAATCCAGAGACTTGACCACATAATCCTAGTTGACTCTTCAATGTGGTACTGAGGGAGTGGGGCATTTTCGGAAGTCTGTCTTGTGAAATATATTAAACTGAAGCCAACTTGCCCTTTTGGGTGAACATATAATGCCAAATTCAGATGAAATAGTCATAAGAGTGCTTCAATTTGCTCTTGCATCATCAGGATTGGGGTGGTAAGAGAGGAAATAGCTCAGCTTCCTACTTCTTCTTTGCTCAGAAAGTTCTGCAGGAAAATTAGGAGTGTTTTCTCAGCTGTGAGGTATCCATGGTTGGGCAGTCATGAAATACCCAGACTTGCTCAACAATAGATATGTTTGAATAAGGCATCAGAGTGAAAGTCTGACATGTGGTGAATTTGAGGATCAGCCTTAATTTTTGTGCTCAAGTCCTGGAGTGAGACCAACATGCCTCCTAATTCCTTTTTGTTGTACGTGGTCTATTCATTAAAGCCGATGGAATTTGTTTTTGGCATAGCCACACACATGCAGTAACTTACATTCAACCAGTGCGTCAACATCCAAATTGCTACATGGCTGCATAGCTTACAGGAAACATTGAGTGAGACTTGAACTTACAGTCTTCTGACACAGAGGCGAGAATGCTACCGACTAAGCCACGGCTGACTCTTATTTTAAATAGTTAGGTTCAAATTTGAAGATGGTGTCTCCTAGGTTCCAAATGGATGATGGATGACAATCAGCCAATGATGAATTAAGTAGTGTCTCAGAAAGCAGTTAATATTGAAGCATCCCATAATCATTTTAAAAACCTCAATTACATTATTCTGCAACCTTATAAACTCAAGGGAACACAAGGTAGCTCATGCAATCTGTCCTCGTCATTTATAAATGCGTCACAGACATGCTGTCAAGGAGTGGAAGTACCTACTCTTATAAATGTTTTACACTGCTTGGTATCTAGCTTTTGACAGCTAAAACAGTAGAACACAAGTCAAGGAAAGTTGTGATCAAACTGTATAGCACTCTGTTCGGACCTAAGATTGAATGCTACATGCAGTTCTGGTCACTGAGGTACAATGATGGCATTTAAGTACTCGAGGCAGTTGTGAGTGTCAAGATTTGAGTTATGAAGAAACACTGGATAAGCATACTTTTATTTTCAAAAACGAAACATGAGGCTACCCAGATGGAACGTTCTGAGATCGTGAACTGCAATATCTTGGTTGAAACAAGATATATTCTGGCATCAATTGGTAGCATGTCCCTTTACAAACTGCCACCAACTGGCATACATTTCCAGTTGGCATAGGCAGACAAGCATTCATGATTCAGTAGATAATGAACAATGTCATCTCTGTGTTAACATTACTTCTCACATTGTTATTTCAAAATTTAATGGAAGTACCTGCATATGGATTATCTCCACCAAAGAAGTCCCTGAAGACTTTGTAGGCATTTCCATGAAAAGTATATCCAAATGTCCAAGCATCAGTTTCACCGTATTCAATGGGAATGCCTCCTTTCAATCCCTCCTCACCAAATTTGTCATACGTTGCTTTCTTTCTTACTGAAAAAAGTACGATTGAACATTTCTCACACATTGATTTATCTAAATTTGTAAACTTCACTAAAATGCCCAATCCTACCAATTTTCTTCTACATGGGCATAAGGTGTTTCACCCCGGTGTCATTCTATTGACTCACTAGGAGGCTTTTATCAATACAAACTTTATTTACCAAGCAGTTTAACTAAAACAAAATAAGTAGCATGACCGTCACTAATTGAACATGTCAAGATTCAATTCTTAACTGCTAGTCTATCTCTATTAGTTCCAATTTAAGCAACATTCCTCATAGCCTTAAACTCCGCTTCAGAATTAGTTAGGAAAAACACACAGGCTTATGTGGGTTTCTAGTCCTCAAGCCTTTTAACACCTCTGGAGAGAGATGCCTATTTTCTAGCAGGTCCCAGAATTCAACCTCCAGAGAGAGGGGAGAGGGGGAGAAGAGCTACTGCTCCTTGCAAACAGAAACTCCCTGCTTCTTTCCTCCGTAAGCCCAGTTCCTCCCATTGACACATGATGTGCTTTTGTCAATCAACCTAATTAAACCTTACTCTGAAATCCCAGGGGACAACCTAAAAAAAAACAAAACTGCATTAGCTCAGATTAAAACAAACACCCCAGTATCAGGGGTCAATTATGTTTCAACATTCTTAGCAGGTGGGCTGTCTGGAGCAAACAAAGCAGCACTGTTTAACAGAGTTGAATCTTAACATATCCTTTAAAAGAAAAATGACACAAAATACATTTCTTAAACACCTAGTATCAACACAGCAAACTACAAGATAAATGTATTTTCACTGATTTCATACTTGTAGCTATCAACGTTTACCAAAGACTGAATTTAGGCATCAAACAGGGTACATCAGAATTTCATGTTTTAGAAGATGGTATTTCCAAACCAGATTGCAGTGGGTTCAAAAAAATGCATTACAACCAAGTCATGAGAACAACAAAAATGTTTTTTAATTTCTTCACTCACTGGATGTGGGCATCACTGTTAGCATTTATTGTATAGGTACACCCACAATGATGTTAGGAAAGGAGTTCCAGAATTTTAACCTAACAGTGAAGGGTAGCATTGTTCCAAGTCATGGTGGTGTTTGACTTGAAGAGGAATTTAGAGGTTGTGTTCCCAAATACCTGGTGTCCTTTATGTTAATTCTCTGGATGTACATATACATTGCTGATTAGGCTGGTAGATTTTGCCCGCCTTTAGATGACTGGAATTGGGACATCTTGAACAGCTGTCTTCCTGTGATGTACACTTTAATTCAACTAAGTGGTATGCTATGAGTTAGTCATTGGCTAAGAGGACTGCAGCGGTGGCCCTAAGTGACATAATCTGAAGACATTTCACTTTAACATCCAGCTGTACTGCACCACCATCTCTTTTTACCTCTATATTGCCTCCAGTTGACCTGATTGCTTGTCCAACATTCAGTACTGAATGCAGAGAAATTTCTTGCAACTAAATATTGGGAAGATCAAATTATCTTCAGTCCTCATCACAAACTTTAATCCATAGCCACGGACTTCAACCCTCTCTGTGGCAGCCGTAATTAATAGTGAGGCCCTTCCTTTTATCATTGTTGCAGTTGGCATTTCCTGTCCTGGAATGAGAAGCGAGCCATTGTCACAGGGATGTACGTGAAGTAGAGGGACCTTGTTTCCCTTTGACATCATCAACTCAAGTAACTTTCTTTAAGGTCCAGCAAATTTGAAGTGTTATGATGAGTTTTTTTTAATGTCTTTAAGGTTTATGTTTAGCTATCCCTAATCCTTCGAAAACTTTGATTGTTGTTCAGCACTGATATAAAAAACAATTGCTAATGTTTAAAATACTTTCAATTGATTTCCTATGTTTTGAGTTCAGATAGAGGAATGTGGATTTATTTATTTATTGTAGAGCTGTTTAATAAAGCAGAAATGTTTGAATAGGTGTCTTTTTAATTGCATTTGTTTTCATAGAGGTAAATGGTACTGCATTTATTGCAGCTTTTACAACATGGGAAGATAAAATGTTTGTAAAGTGGTTAATGGCTGGTGATGGCGTTTTTATAGGAAGTCTCCAGGTCCCTACCGCTGGATCAGAACCTCCGGATTTGAGTCTAATGCCAGGACTTGTTGGCCATGGAAGAAGCATTCATAACATGGTTCAACAGGCTGATAATCAGCTCAAGAATCCTTGCACAACATTCCCCCACTATTCTCCAAAGGGAAAACAGTGTGGGTGTGAAGATATGCTAAAACAAACTGGGTTTTTGGTGTGGGTAGAAGTGGTAGTGGGTGGAGGGTTGTGGTGGTGCAGATGGTACATGGTGCAGCTATGAGAGGGTGGGCATTGTGTTTGGGTGTTAATTGTTCAGGTTTAGTTTAAAATAAATATGTAAGTTTTCCTGACACAGCTTTCGCTGTTAATCATGTCAACCCAGGTCCTACAGTTTGGAAACTTGTGATAAACAGTGAAAGTGTCCTGGCACAAATTAAAATGCAAAGCTCAAGTCTCTGATGTTAAAGTCAGCATCAGAGACATTCTCAAGTCCGGGCTACGTAATTCTGCCCACCAGAAATTTAAACAGCATGGGTTGGCGTGACATTAGGGTCCTGATGTGCAACAATGACAAACATCTGAACATTCACCATTGTTGCCATTGGAAGATCCAGGCCAAGAATTCTGTGACTTGTTTGAGTCATCATTTAAGTGCCGACTGATTTGGTAGAAATCACTGGTCATATCTTGGAAGGATCCAGAAATATTTGATACAGGAGTCACTGTTACACTGGAAACTGTGGTCGTGTCCCTGGTTTAGCAATGCAAAGGCCTGAATGTGAGTTCAAATTCCATCATGACAGTTTGAGGATTTGAAATTTGGTTTAAAAATTTGTGTCCAAAAATAAAATGCTTATATCACTAGAAGTAATTGTGTGTTGCTACAAAGTCAACCAATTCACTATTATTTTTGTGAAGTAAACTTGCCATCTGTATTCGCCCTAACCCATATGACACAACAATCCTACACTCATATACTTGTCTCTAACTGCCCTGTGAAATGGCATAGCATACCACTTAGCTGAATCAAAGTGTACATCACAGGAAGACAGCTGTTCAAGATGTCCCAATTCTAGTCATCTAAAGGTGGGCACAATCTACCAGCCTAATCAGCAATGTATATGTACATCCAGAGAATTAACATAAAGGACACCAGGTACTTGGGAACACAACCTCTAAATTCCTCTTCAAGTCAAACACCACCATGACTTGGAACAATGCTACCCTTTCTTCACCGTTAGGTTAAAATTCTGGAACTCCTTTCCTAACATCATTGTGGGTGTACCTATACAACAAAGTAACACTGGAACATTTCAATCTCAATATAGGGGCAATTTAGAATGGCTAATCCACCTAACCTGCTCATCTTTGGATAATAAAAGACAATTTAGCATGGCCAATCCATCTAACCTACTCATCTTTGGACAGAAAGGGACAATTTAGCATGTCCAATCTATCTAACCAATTCGGTAGTGCACTTGCCCACTGAGAGTCTGGATATCCAGCCATGCACTGCTTCTGCTGGAAAGCTAGAAAGCCAAACACAAAGGTCTCTCTTGCCTGTGCTCTTCTCAAGCCAGCTGCCAGGTAATGTAGTATCAGATCAGTAAGTTTATTTTTCTCTGCTGTCTATGACAAAGAAAATTTTCCAAAATCAATTGGTGACACGGTGACTAGCACTGCTTCACAATATCAAGGACCTGGGTTTGATTTCAGCATTGAGTGGAATGATCTGTTGGAAGTTGGTGCCGTCCTAATGGGTTGAATGGCCTCCTTCTGCACTGTAGAGTTTCTATGGTTACTTAGACCATGTATGCTTAGTCTAACTTGCCACATGAGGGAACTAACCACTACAGCTGAATTGCTAAGATGCAGCAGGAAACGGATAGAAGTAAAAATAAACAAACATTGTAAGAAGTTTCCAAACTTCAGGCAAGTGTTCTCCAAGGCAGCTTCAAGACACACGACAATGCAGAATCGCAAAGCACTAACCACTACAGCTGAATTGCTAAGATGCAGCAGGAAACGGATAGAAGTAATAATAAACAAACATTGTAAGAAGTTTCCAAACTTCAGGCAAGTGTTCTCCAAGGCAGCTTCAAGACACACGACAATGCAGAATCGCAAAGCAGAAACTGGTAGCCAAGTTCCAGCCTCAACTGGGATCTTCGGTTCATGTCACAGTACTTGTAACCCCCACCATACTGCCTGGGTTTGCAAAATCCTATGAACTGTCCTGGCTTGAGACAATTCACACCTCTTTAACCTGTGATTATCCTTTGCTCCACTCACACTATTCGTAACTGTAAAAACTTGCATTCCAACCGCTCTTCTCATTCCAATCTGTAATTGTCTTGCAATTGTGTCTTTGCCTATATATGCTGTGTTTGTGAACTAACCTCCACTCACCTGATGAAGAGCTGTGCTCCAAAAGCTCGTGATTTCCTGTGCTGTGTTGTTCTTTGTTCTTTGTTGTTCTTATTTCAAATAAACCTGTTGGACTTTAACCTGATGCTGTGAGACTTCTTCCTGTGCCCACCCCAGACCAAAGCTGGCATCTCCACCTCATAAAAAAAATTGACTTTTCATTGTGAAAACCTGAATCTTATTAAAATAATTATGTTTACAGCTTGGGTCACTGTCTGTGTGGAGTTTGCACATTCTCCTCGTGTCTGCATGGGTTTCCTCCGGGTGCTCCAGTTTCCACCCACAGTCCAAAGATGTGCGGGTTAGGTTGATTGGCCATGCTGAGAAATTGCCCCTTAGTGTCTAGGGATGCGTAGGTTAGAGGGATTAGTGGGTATAATATGTAGGGGTGTGGGGGTAGGGGTAGGGCCTGGGTGGGATTGTGTTTGGTGCAGACTCGATAGGCCGAAGGGCCTCTTTCTGCACTGTAGGTTCCATGAAATCCTTCTCCTTCAAGTTTAATGGATACTCTTGTGAGAGGCTGAATGAGTGAGATTTTGCTGAGAAAAAATACAGGAATTAACTTGACTGAAACAGGAATTCAGCGCCTTGAAATAATTAGTCTAAATCTGCAGGACAGAGCAGGTAAATGTGTCCATAATGTCTGTCTTCTCAGAAGATTTAAGTGGAATGTATCAATGAGAGGTAATCATGTTGTAAGATGCCTGCAGAGGGAGAAGGCAGTTGAGTTTAACCAGAACTGGATTTCATAACTGAAGTGAATCAGCCTTCGAGCTAGTTATAGTTTTTTGAATTTGTTGATCCTTTGAATCCAGCTACTTACCCAGATTTTCAGCCAGCAGTGAAGGAATAATGCTCATGTTTCACAGCCCTGATGCCTGCCCACAGGACTTTTGTGGGCCTTGAACTTGCTATGACCAGGATTTTAATAAGCTAATTACTGGGGGATATTAATGAAAAGAAAACTCAGATTTCACAAATAAGCATCAACTGTATTATAAAACTCCAGAAGTAATGTTTCAGTTTGTATTTTAATTTAAAACCTATGAAATCTATAATCTGAATGTATCAGGGCCAATCAAAGTGTAAACAAAAATGCATGATTAAGGTTGCAATGCTCACATGAATTAAATAGAACAAAGAACAACACAGCACAGGGAACAGGCCCTTCGGCCCAACAAGCCTGCGCCACCATTTTAACATTGTGAGTGCCCTCTTCTACCTATGACCTTTGTCTATGCCTATTGGACTCCACAATAAAGGAATTATAACCAGATTGAAGGACGCCTAATTTAGGGACAATATGTGGAGATATTTGTCTTGTTTCATCTGACCCTGAAATGTACTCATTTTTCATACATTTTTACAGCTCCTAGTTAGAAAGATTGAAATACTCACAATCACTTAGAACATCATATGCTTCTGCAATTTGTAGGAACTTTTCCTCTGCACATGGATCCTTACTTTTGTGTGGGTGGTACTTCAGGGCCAATTTACGGTACCTACAATGGCAAATAAACATACTCAGTAAAATGCAATAAGTCTTCTCCCTTTCCATTTATTGCCCTGATGGTTTAATGAAGAAATGTACTTCTCTCTCATACATGCCACCCTACAAAACCCACAAAGGCTTCCAAAAATCTGGCACAATTTCAAAAAACTCAATAACACAAATTACAACTGGAAAATATTCCCAGGTAAAGACTGAAATGAAAACAGAAAATGTTGGAAATATTCGGCAGGTCAGTCAACATTTGTGGAGAGAGAAAAACAGAGTTAACATTTCAGGTTGATGATCCTTCATCTGAAATTAAACATTTACAGCAAAGGCTACAGGTTCAAGGTGACTAAGTGTGTTTAATTTTTATTGAGTTGAATCTCTGAACTTTTATCAGTGTTTTGTGATCTGATTCATGACTCAGTTTGTTTTTTATGAAAGGTAAAACCCAGTGGCCTGGCCTGTGACATATTAAAAGTAGAAATTATAATGAGAATACAATGGGTCACAAGCTTGCCATGGCATTAATTGCAATTGTACCCAACATTTCATTAAATTAATTGTAGAGGGATAAAAATTTAAGCACACAGAAGTGTGTTTGAAATCATGATCGGTTTAGGCATTTCTGAATGGGAATGTGAACATTAGAAATGCAAAACTAAATTTATAGAGGGGTCTGGCAACAAGGTTGCCAAATTATTTTGATTTTTGACCCTTTTTTGATGCATTTTCCAGTATTTTGAAGATGATTGTGATTTTGCATTTGAAACCAAAATTAATGGTGAGTGGCATGTTTACATGTTCAGGGGAACGTGCTCATAAACTCTACAAAAACCAGTGCCATTCAGAATGATCAGACTGGGCATTTTTTTAAAATTTGATTTGATTTTTTATTGTCACATGTATTAGTATACAGTGGAAAGTATTGTTTCTTGCGCTGTACAGACAAAGCATACTGTACATAGAGAAGGAAAGGAGAGAGCGTTACAATCATAGCAAAGCCATTAATAAAGACAACCTTTTCCACTGTCACTCATTCATTAAGCCTTTACATTGACCATGTCAGTGAAGTACATCCCAATTCAAATCAATATTTGACCATGTATTCATATTGTTTCCATTTATTGGTAAGGGCTGCAAATCCATTTATTGGTAAGGATTGCAAAAGGGCACTATGACTAAACCTTACAAAAACAATGTAAGTGGGTCTCCCCTGAGCCTTACAACAACTTGCACTTACAGGGCACCTTCACCATAATAAAATCTCACAGAGCACTTTACAAGTTTTATTAAACAAAATTTGACAGTGCACCATGTAAGGGGATACCAAATCAGATCAAATGCTTGGTCAAAGAAGTAGGTTTTTAAAAAGCATGTTAAGAAGGAAAGAGAGGTAGGGAGACCAAGGGATTTGAGGAAGGCATTCCAAAACCTAGGGCCTTGGCTAACAGCAGGATAATTAAAATCAGGAATGCTCAAGAGAAATAGCAGAGCATCTTGATCCTGGACAGCTATAAGATTGGAGGAGATCACAGAGAGGAAGAGGTGAAGTTATGGAACGATTTGAAAACATCCGCAATCTAGCATTGCGCCAGGACTTGCTGGATTCCTTATGACAGCAAATACGACCTGTTCCTTTTTGATTGCTCTTGTTGGTTTCTAAAGCATCCAAATGTAGATGTCATGAAAACTCAGAGCAGTACCTCAAGCATCAACAACAATTGCAGTAACTTGAGATAAATTTGACCCTTAATTGCTGGTAGCATTAGAAGTATTGATTTCTACCAACACCATTTTATATGGACAACCTGTAGAAACATTGTGAAATGCTGACAGTTGGCACGTATACATGTTTATTGAACGCAATACTTGATGTAACAATTCCATTTGCTAGCCTCACCACAATATCAGCTTGTATTAATTAGTTATCAAACAAATGTGCCAGTGCTGCAAAATAAATGTAACTTAGAAATGCGATGTAAGGGGAAAGTAGAGACCTTGAGGATGGACTCTGGGATAATTTTCCAACATATTCAGTCCCAATTACTCAGGACAGATGGAAGAAATGTCTCGATTTTCATTGGAACTATAGCCGCTTTCAAGCAAGGAGAGAAAAACGAAATGGACATAGTTGACTCTTTAACAATGCAATTCATGAAGGAGAGTTTTACTAAATTTACCAGAAAAGATTATGTTAAAAATGTACACAAATGATGCATCTTAATGCATCAACCATAGGATGATAGGGAATTGAACTGTGGCCTCAAATTGATGGTCTTTCCTCTTCTTGTTAGTTTTACATTAACTTTTTTCATCTCAATGGTTAATATGCCAATAATATAGCATCATAGAATGTAGACCACAAAAATTTGCAGGTTTTTTGGGGTGATGGGGTCGGCAGACCGGTATCTTATCCTCCAATACTTTGATATAAGCAGCTCTACGTTATTGAACACCAATCAGTACAGTAAGCTGTTCTGGGAGCCACACATTGGACCTTTTAAAAAAAATAATTTTATGGGATGTGGGTGTCGCTGGATAGGCCAGCATTTATTGCTCATTCTTAGTTGGCCTTCAGAAAGTGGTAGCAAGCTGCCTTTTTGAACCACTACAGGCCTAGGCGGAAGTGCAGTGTAGATTTACTAAAATTATACCTGGATTCTAAGGGTTAAACAACGAAGAGAGATTTCAAACATTCCATGGGACTTGGATGGCTAAAGGGCAAATTCATATAGTTATAGAATAGTTACAACATAAAAAGGGGTCATTCAGCCCATCATGATTGTGTCAACTCTCTGCAAGTGCTAATCAGCTAGTCCCACTCCCTTTCTCTTCCCCCCTAGCGCTGCATTCTTTTCTCCTCAGGTTCTTATCCAATTCCCTTTTGAAAGTCATGACTAGACCTGCTTCCATCACACTCTCAGACAATACATTTCCAATCCCGCTAACCTATGCATCTTGTCATGAGAATAGCAGAAGACTTCATGCAGACAATAATGATCAATAACGGTCACCATAATGTAGAAGCCAAAGGCATGCTTATGTTCTGACTTTCACACAATTAGTCTGACAGTTCAATCATCAAAGGTTGTGATCAGAGTCTCCTCTCCATGGAGAACAGCCCTGGTTTCTCCCAGCTACCTACATAATTTTTCTCGCATCCCTGAAAACATTTTCACAAATCTTTTCTGAATCCTCGCTAAGGTCTTTGCATTCTTCCTGAAGTGCAATGTCCAGAATTGGGCACAAAACACCAGGTGAGAGTGATCCATATTAGTAAAATAGATCTTTCTCTACACCCTAACTATGATTGTAACACTACAT
Organism: Carcharhinus amblyrhynchos; assembly: GCF_965287045.1. Lineage (NCBI taxonomy): Eukaryota > Metazoa > Chordata > Chondrichthyes > Carcharhiniformes > Carcharhinidae > Carcharhinus > Carcharhinus amblyrhynchos. The sequence continues at coordinate 88,769,947 of NC_137333.1, read as the reverse complement.
TCTGCATTCTCTCGTTTCCTTTTCTATGAATGGTATGTTTTGCCTGCATAGCATGCAAGAAACAATACTTTTCATTGTATGTTAATGCATGTGACAATAATAAATCAAATCAAGTCAAAATCAAAACCAGTGTTTAGTAAAGGTTCATCATCATTTTCTTGCGTTCATACTTTATTCCTCTATTTATAAAATGTAGAATCCCATATTTCATTTTAACCATTTTCTCATCCTTTCCAACTACATTTGATCCAAGCTTCAACACAGTAAGCAGGATTTTCCAGCTACCCTTGCTCCAAAACTGGAAAATCCTACCCAAGGTCAATGGACCTTTCCATGGTCCACCATTTGCCCGCTCCGATTCCCGTGGCAGGAGGCAGGAGGGAAGTAAAATTCACCTCAGTAAGAAGAACAGATTGCATAGAGAGAATCCATTTCTGCTGACTGGAGAGTCTGGGACTGGGGGCATAGTCTAAAAGTTAGAGACAGAACTTTCAGGAATGAAATTAAGAAACACTCCTACACAAAAAGAGTGTTCAAGAAAGAAAAGAAGTTTGGAACTCTGTTCCATGATGGGCAATTGACGCAAGATCATTTGTAAAATGTAAATCTGAGGTTGTTAGATTTTTGATTTTGAAGGGTATTAAAGGATATGTGGCAAAACAACAACTGAATTTCCAGTTAACACAGACCAAATGCAACAGGAGATCCAAATATTTCAATATTGAAAGGGAATAGAATTTTAATTTTACTCCGAAAAGTCTAAAAACAATACCAACTGACTCAAGAACAGCTCTGTCCCAGCTGCCATCAGACTTTTGAATGGACCTCCATATATTAAGCTGATCTTTCTCATCACCCTATCAATGACTTTAACACTATATTCTGCATCCTCTCCTTTCCTTCTATGACATGTACTCTATGAACAGCATGTTTTGTCTATAGTGTGCAAGAAACAATACTTTTCATTATATCTCAATACATATGATAAAATAAATCAATTTGACTCAATTAAATTCAATCCAGGACGACCAAAATTTAAAGTTTAAAGTTTGGGTGGCACAATGGCACAGTGGTTTGCACTTTTGCCTTGCACACAGCCAGGGACCCGTGTTCAATTCCTGGCTTGGGTCATTGTCATGGTATTCCGGTTTCCTCCCACAGTCCGAAAGGCGTGCTGGTTAGATATATTGGCCATGCTAAATTCTCCCTCAATGTATCCAAAGAGGCACTGGAGTGTGATGACTACAGGATTTTCACAGTGACTTCATTGCAGTATTAACATATGCCTACTTGTGACACTAATAAACAAAACTTCTTTTAAAACAAAAATTCACCTCACCCTATGGGAACTGTAACACTATAATATTACCTTTATGGAGAAGTGATGGCTGAGTGGTATTATCCTAGACTATTAATCCAGAAACTCAGCTAATGTTCTGGGGACCTGGATTCGAATCCCACCACAGCAGATGGTGGAATTTGAATTCAATTAAAAATATCTGGGATTAAGAATCTACCGATGACCATGATTCCTTTGCCAATTGTCGGAAAACTCCATCTGGTTCACTAATGCCCTTTCGGGAAGGAAATCTGCCTTACCCAGTCTGTCCTAGATGTGACTCCAGAGCCACAGCAACGTGGTTGACTCTCAACTGCCTTTGGGCAACTTGGGATGGGCAATAAATGCTGGCCAGCCAGTGACGTCCATGTCCCACAAATGAATAAAAAAAAATTCTGCACCCTCTCCTTTCCTTCTCCCCTATGTACTCTATGAATGGCATGTTTTGTCTGTAGAGACAAACAATACTGTCTCACTGTATCCCAAACCATTTGACAATAATAAATCAAATCGAATCAATGGAGGGAAACCAAAACGTGAAAGCTGAAAGGAAGTTTGGGATGCAAAATGCTTGGCAAATCTCCAGCTTAGATTTGGGAGTGAGCAGGCTGATCAGCCTGATTTTAGTGAATGGAGGAGTAGTTCTGAGGGGTGAGATGTTGGCCCACTCCCTCCCTGTGCCCTTGGTGCTGAGGAAGGATCACTCACGCTTTCTTAATATCCGCGTCCGTTGCGTTCCTGAGGATGCCCAGGAGAATGTAATAATCCTGACCCATCTTCTTCAGCCCTGCGGTTTCCTCACTATATTAAATTTGAAGGGTGCTCGCTGGCTTTCCGCTCTCCACCGGCACCGCCGCCTCCCGGCCCCACGCCGGACCTCCGTTGCTGTGGCAACCGCCCGGCCACAAAATGGCGGCGATGGTTTAGCCAGTCGCCATGGTTACCGCCGCACGGCCTTCTGGGAGTTGTAGTTCCTCTGGGTGAAGGTTGGGTTCTGTTCAGGATTTATCCCTTTTTAAGTTTAAGACAGGAGGTGAGAGCCCTGTCTTGTCAGCTTGGATCGGGAATGTCTCAACTTGTTGAGACTCTGAATTGGACTTGATTGAATTGGAATCACAACAAAAAAAACAAAACCAACTGCTCTCCGTGGTTCTGAAATTACTTCATATATTTTAAGTTTCTTTTTCAAACACGTTTTGCAAACAAAGAAAATCTCAGTCTGCTTTATTATTTTTGATCATGTTAAAATCACACCTTATTTTTCATTTATCCTTTCAGGGAATGTGAGTGTTGCCAGCACTGATTTTCCATCTCTTAAATGTTGTTTGAACGGATGTCTTCTTGACCCACTGCAGTTCATGTGGTTATGGTTACATCCACAGTGCCATTAAGGACAGTGTCCCAGGATTTTGACCCAGCCACATTGAAGGAACGATTCTATGTTTACAACTTAGGTCAGTGAGTGCCTTGGAGGGGCCCTTTCAGGTGATGGCGTTTCCACGTATCTGCTGCCCTTAAATTGTCACTTAGAAAGGTACGAATTGATCAGGGATAATCAGTATGGTTTTGTTAGAGAAAGATCTTGTCTTAATAACTCAGTAAAATTATTTGAGGAAATAACAAGAAGGATTGATGAGGTTAGTGCAGTGGATATTGCCTATAAGGATTTCATTAAGGCATTTGACAAGATCATAAATGGCAAACTGGTCAGAAAAATGAAATCTGATGGGGTGCAGGGGCAGATGGCAGGTTGCATCCTAAATTGGCTCAGTAACAGGGAACGAAGGGTAATTGATGTTTTTTTGCTAATGGAAGAGTTTCCAGTGGTATTCCACGAGGCTCAGTGTTGGGACCTTGCTGTTTGTGGTATATATTAATAATTTTGCTATTATCTGGGGGGGGGGGCATGATTAGGAAATTTGCAGATGATATAAAAAATGGTTGTGTAGTTGATAGTGAAGAGTATAGCTGTCAGCTCCAGAATTATATAAATGATTTGATTGAACTGGCAGAAAAGTTGTAAATGGAATCCAACTGGAAATTTGTGAGGTAATGAGACATTGGAGTGCATATTCACAGATCCCTGAAAGCGGCAGGATAGTTGGGGACAAGGTGATCAAGAAAGGTTATCATATTCTTTCCTTTTTTGAGTGAGGTATTGAACAAAAAAGCAAGGATGTAATGATGGAACTGTATAAAACTCTAGTTAGCTGTTAGGAAATTGGAATGAAATGAAATGCAAAGAATTGGATAAAATATAAACTGATGGGGATTTAGCTGCACTGAGAACTTGAGAGATGCAAATTAGTCTAATAGGAGGGTGAAACACTTTGTGAAGAAAAATGGAGACTAGCACAGGTGGCAAGGTGGCATAGTGGTTAGCATTGCTTCTTCACAGCACCAGAGACCCAGGTTCAATTCTGGTCTCAGGTCACTGTCTGTGTGGAGTTTGCACATTCCCCCTGAGTCTGCATGGGTTTCTTCCCACACTCCAAAGATATGTAGGTTGGGGGATTGGCCATGCTAAGTTGCTCCTAATGTCAGGGGGATTAGCCGGGTCAATATGTGGGGTAATGGGAATAGGGCCTGGGTGGGATTGTGGTTGGTGCAGACTCAATGGGCTGAATGGTCTCCTTCTGCAGTGTAGGGATTCTATGATTCTAGCAGTCTAGGGACCTAGACCATAGCTACACCCAGTTGCAAAGAATCAAGTAATGGTGCAAAAAAAAAGCCGAAAAAGCCTGACTATGTGAGACCCAACAATTTATACTTTAAACTAAAAGAAAAGTTCCCAGAAGAAAGCTATAGGTCCTGTGCAGTAATTCTCTGCTGAATTTGGCCCATAGTATTAAAACCGTGATGTTGATTTGTGGTAAATGTATTCTCAGAGTTTAGGAAATTAGATAGGTTTGGATTGAGGGGCTAATTTAAGTAAAAAATAAAGTAATCATAGTCCCAGATGACCATAGGCCACTCTTCCCCTCAAAGGGTGATGATGATTTTAACCTGAGGACCACCACACCTTGGGCATGGGTAAAGTTGAGAAGTCTGGCTTTCATGAATAACCTCAGCTGGTACAGAAATTGAACTTGCACTGTTGGCATTGCTCTTCATCATGAACCAGCTGTCCAGCTAACTAAACTCCCTAGTAATTTAAGCATATTCTCTGGATAACCATTATTGCAGTGATGTTGTTTTGTACTGTTGTCTTTCTTGCTTTGTGTTTTAAAATTTAATAAATGTTTTGTCATTTGAATATTTACAAGTCTAACCCCTTTTCCTTACTGAGTTTCATCTCTTTTCTCACATTACAAAATTTCCAAATTACAAAAATAAATAAGTAAGAGCTTGTGTTCCAAATTTCCCTTCTGGGATTTGGGAGGCTCTCGCACTGAACATCAGCGAGGTTCACAATGTAGACAGCAACTGGAGTTTTGTGTAAAATTCTGGTCACCATATTACCGGAAGGACATAATTGCTCTAGAAAGAATGCAGAGAAGATTGACAAGAATGTTGCCAGGACCTGAAAATTGCTGTTATGAGGAGAGGTTGGATAGGCTAGAGTTGTTTTCCTTAAAACAGAGGAGGTTAAGCGGAGACCTAATTGAGGTATACTAAATTATGAGGGGTCTAGACAGGGTAGACAAGAAAGACCTGTTTTGCCTAGCTAAGGGGTTAGTTACAAGAATGTATATATTTAAGGTGATTGGTAGAAGTAAGAGAGGGGTAATGAGGAAATACATTTTCACCCAGAGAATGGTGGGCATCTGGAATTCACTACCCAAGTTGGTGGTTAAGGCTGAAACGCTCAACTCATTTAAAAGGTACCCAGCTCGGCATCTGAAATCGGCTGTAACCGCCAAAGCCAAGGAGCAGGTGCTGGAAAATGTGATTAAAATGAGGGTCCATCTTCTTTTTCTCTCTTTTGGCTGCTGTAGACACGATGGGCTGAATGGCCCCTTTCTGCACTATAATCTTTCTACGGTTCTAACAAAAACAACGCCTTACAGTTTTTGGTTTAGCTAGAGTTTAAATTAAATTTCTGGTTCTGTTTTAGCATTGAAATATTTGGACCTTCTATTGCATTTGTCAGGGTTAACTGGAAGTTAGCATGTTTGGCCTGAGAGATGTGTTCACAGACTAGATTGTGCCAATTTCCTTACCTACCAACAGTTAGACAAATGCAAAAATGAATTTATTCTTCTCAACTATGACAGTGACAATAGGGGTATATTGCCTGCAGGTTCCCAAAAGTGTAAAATAATCACCCTCTTTAGATTCAAAATGCTAGCATTTTGAGTGTATTTCTTAGAATTCTCCATATGACTGGCAGGCTGATGTTTTGTTGCTTGGCACCCGACTGCAGTGCAATCGTAAAACGTAACACTTTGCATAACAATTAGTTCCTAATTCTACGAATGATCTAACAATTTAACACCCTTCTTTCTACAATGCTTCTATATCAATATAACTGTTCCAATCATTAATCTTTTTCTAAAGTGAAGATTAACGATCGATTTTTATAAAGACTAATCACCATCAGGCACTTCTAGAGCTTGTTTTTTTTATCAAAGAAGATTATTCACAGTTTTGCCTAGTGGTAAAATGTGCCACTTTTTCTGAGCTAAATTAGCAGGCTGCAGTTTGTCTTTGGCAGGGAAATATTTCTCCTCAAGCTCTGCATTGTGATTCTCCAGCTCATGTTTCTCATCCAACCACTCTATATGTCTATCTTCCATAAAATTTTCAGTGTCCTGCTGTGCAAATTCTGTTGGCTTTTTGCATATTTCCTATTTTAAACTATCCAGCATCACTCGCCGTTTGTTACTAGTTGTCAATAAATAATTTTCCGGCTGTGATATAGCATTAAGCTGCATCTGCAGTTAATTAACTTGCCGTCTGAACTCAACAATGTCAGTATTTTCTTTTTCAAGTTCTTCTATTCAAAGCATGTGCTTTGGAAATTTTGACCAGAGGGTCAGGATCTCCCTTTTGGGTACTTTTTCTGCTAATTGTACAGTTTGCATTTCTCTTCCATATGCTTGTCCCAATATAAGAGTCCCATAGGATTCTTAAATCGGCCTTGCAGGTTGAGGATGTGGTTAAGAAGGCGTATGGTGTACTGGCCTTCATCAATCGAGGGATTGAGTTTAGGAGTCGGGAGATAATGTTGCAGCTGTATAAGACCCTATTCAGAACTCTCTTGGAACCATGTGCTCCGTTCTCGTCGCCTCATTACAGAAAGGATGTGGAAGCTATTGAAAGGGTGCAGAGGAGATTTACAAGGATGTTGCCTGGATTGGGTGGCATGCCTTATGAGGATAGGTTGAGGGAGCTCGGTCTTTTCTCCCTGGAGAGATGAAGGATGAGAGGTGACCTGATAGAAGTGTATAAGATGTTGAGAGGTATAGATCGGGTGGATTCTCAGAGGCTTTTTCCTAGGGCTGAAACGGTTGCTACGAGAGGACACAGGTTTAAGGTGCTGGGGAGTAGGTACAGAGAAGATATCAGGGGTAAGATTTTCACTCAGAGGGTGGTGGGTGAGTGGAATTGGCTGCCGTCGGTGGTGGTAGAGGCAAATTTAATAGGGTCTGTCAAGGGACTTCTAGATGAGTACATGGAGCTTAATAGAATTGAGAGTTATAGGTAAGCCTAGTAGGTATGGATATCATCGGCGCAACTTGTGGGCCAAAAGGCCTGTTTGTGCTGTAGGTTTTCTATGTTCTATGTTATATGTCCTGCAATATGTTCTGCTCAATCTTTAGTCTTTTCAAGTCACTGACTTTATTCTCTGATTCTAATTTTTCATCATGGAGTGTCGCAAGTTTCTAGAAATCTTCTTCACTAAATGCCTGAACTTTCCCAAAAGCTCTCTTTCCTTTTATATCAAGCACTTTTTATATCTTTCAATATTGAACTTGAAAATATTAATACCTGAGCATAGCTCATTCAGCTTTGCACCATAACGATGGACTTTACCCGCTCTATTGGCTCTATTATTCTGGAAATAGCTTTTGCAGCCTTCAACCCTCAGTGCTGCCTTCTTCATCTCATGGTTTGCTGAGATAAGCTGCAGCTCTCCACAACTGCACAACTTCAGGATAGCAGAACCTCTTTCAATGATATAAAACATAGAGTTAACATTTTTTCCTTTGTATTTCCTGCTGATTTGGGTGTTCCTAGTTGTCATATCTCAGTTCGTCTGTGGTCACTGTGAACCCTGACTTATGTGCGGATCAGTATCTGTTACCCCTTATGGAAGACTTGTTTAGTGGCCTTGCTGATGGGTAGAAGTTTACAAAGTTGCACCTCTCGCAAATGTGTTTGCAGGAGAAGGTGGCCAAAGACTCCCGGTCACCATTTACCCCAGAAGGGGTTATTCTGTTATAAATGACTGCCTTTCAGGATCACGTCAGCTCTTTTCAAAATGTTATGGATCAGATTTTGAATGGTCTTCCAGGAGTCCAATGATGCTCGGGTGACATCCTGTTGACAGGTTCCACAGATGAGAAACGTTTGTAGAACTTAATAGAGATGCTTAAGAGACTACAGATTAAGAAAGACAAGTGTGAATTTTTTAAGGACTCATTTGAGTACTTTGGTCATGTTATTGATGGCGAAGGTTGCATAAAGAATCGAAGAAGCGAGGAGCCATAATGAAGGTGCCGCAACTGGAAAATGTGTCCCAGCTGAGGCTTTGCCTGGAACTTACAAACTCAAGAATGAGCCTATCATCAGAACTACTAGGCTGTGATTGGTGCTCCCATAGCCACTTCTTAGTATGGGCCTTTGAAAACAGGGAAAGGAGGACAGCACTCTGACTAAGGCCTTGTTGGGACATTATGTGCCCTTCCATTCTAGATTTGTGGGTAGGAATTAAATACAACAACTTCATTCATTAAACTTTGGTTAGACCACATTTGGAGTATTGCATGCAGTTCTGATCACCACACTGCCAGAAGGACGTGGAAACTTTGGAGACAGTGCAAAGAAGATTCATCAGAATGTTGCCTGGTCTCAAGGGTGTTGACTATGAGGAGAGGTTGGATAAACAGGATTGTTTTCACTGAAAAGACGGAGACTGAGGGGTGACCTGATAGAGGTCTACAAAATTATGAGGGCACAGGGTGGATTGTCAAAGGCTTTTCCCCAGGGTGAAACTGTCAGTTACAAGGGTCCACAGATTCAAGGTGAGAAGGGGAAAGTTTAAGGAAGATGTGCAGGGGACGTTTTCACGCAGAGACTGGTGGGTACCTGGAATGTGCTGCTAGAGGATGTAGTGGAAGCAGGCACATTAGCAACATTTAAGAGGCATCTGGATGGGTACATGAATAGGGAGGAAATAGAAGGATATAGACCGTGTAAGGTTTCTCGTTTAGTTTAGTGATTGGCATGGGCTTGGAGGGCCGAAAGGCCTGTTCCTATGCTGCACTTTTCTTTGTTCTTTGTTGTATAGTTGGTTCAGCAAAGACCTGGGCTAGAACCTGGGACTCCCTTGTCTGCTTCATCCACTATTTCCCCCAACACTGAAGCTTCCATTCCCCTCCCAGCTTATTACATCCAAAGCCGCTTTAAAGCGCTATGATTATGCTTTCATTAACTTGCTCTTTCATTCCTGCTCAATCCAATTTTGTTCAGTGCTCCATGATGTCTATGTTAGAAATGCCATTACAAAGGCATGTTTTAGAACATTAGTCAGCTAAACACTGGATGAGGTTTAGGGGAATAAGGAGAAGCCTTCTAGTTCATAAATATACCAATAGTGAATGCTGGAAATGCTCCAATAGGTCAGGCAGCATCTGTGGAGTGGGAAACAGTGTTATCATTTCAGGCCAATAACCTTTCTTCACACTTTGTCACATTAATTCTGTTTCTCTCTCCATATGTACTGCCTGACCAACATCCCATTCTCCTTTGCCCAAATTTCCAGCATTTTCACCATTTTGCTTTTGTATGAATATAGCAAATAGTGCATAATTGTCAAGACTGTTTAGAAGTCATCTGACAGTATCAGCCAGGCATCTTTGCAAATCATCTGCGCTGATGGATTTCCAACAGCGCAGATTGACCATTTTCTGGTGCAACAGTCTTCCTCTTGCATATACATAGTATCTGTACGTATATTGTCATTTCCAAGAACTTGCATTGAATATATATGAGCAAATGTCTTGACATATGTTCTTGTGGTTGCAAATCTTTATTTTTAACAAGTTAAAAGTAGAACTCTCCCGCCTTCAAATTAAAGAGTGAGTTGCTTCTTAAAAAATATACAGTGGTTGTGTAAAATTGAGCTGATTCAACAAGCCTAAATGTTTTAAACTGTTTATTTTAGAAAAGATAAAAAATTGACACACAGCAAATGGTCATCAAGATTAAAGGAAATTTAGTTTTATTTTAGTTAGAAAGATTTTGTACAATCATTATTTCTTTTATTCCTTTCGGGAAAGATTCTGTAATTACTATGCAGTAATGAATGAAACATTTCTTCCCAGATGCTGAATGGTAAGATGTTTAGAACATTACAATATTTAAGGCAGAGTGTGTTATAAACAATGTCTGCCTTCTTTCACAGCTTGAATGCATGGTCCACGACTCATATCCTTCCACTGTTGGTCTTCTACTATTTACCCTGTCTCATTCTCCATAATTATTATTTTTTAAATCTATCACATTGCCCTTTTTTAATTAAAAGTGTCCAGTTTCTTAAATATTCTTTTGTAGTTATGTAGCTTCATACCATTCGAGAAGGGAGGAATAAAGAAAACATGGCCAGTTAAGCAAAATCAGTCCTTGGGAGGGAGGACAGAATGATGATAGAATTGATGACAGATGATGATGAAGAGTCAGAATTTTGATGATGAAACAGTCATCAAAATCATGGAATAATCAGGCAGAGTCAACATGGTTTGAAGAGAGGGAAGATTTGCTAAATGTTTTGTGAGGATGTAACTAATAAACTAGCTAAAGGGGATTCAGTAGATATTGTATGCTTGGGTTTCTGAAAGACATTGAAAAAGATGCCTTACAAAATTTTAATGCACAACATAAAAGCTCATAGTTTTGGGGACAATATACTTGCATGGATGGATGATTGGTTAATGAGCAGGGAGCAGAATGTAGGGATAAACAGGGCATTTTCATGTTGGCTGGCTGTAACTAGTGGATTGCTGCAGAGGTCAGCACTGAGATCTTTGCTATTTACAATCTATATCATTGACTTAGATAAAGAGATCAAGAGCAATGTATGGAGGACTGCTGACAATACAAAGCTAGAAGGGAATGTTGGCTGTAAGAAGAATGAAGAGACTGCAAAGAGATATAGACAGGTTAAGTGAATGGGCAACAAGGTAGCAGATGGATTATAATGTGAGAAGTTATGAGGTTAATCTGTTTGATAGGAGATTGGCAGCAGTGAAAGTTCTAAATACTGATGTTCAGATAGATTTGGGTATACTTGTATAAGAAGCACAAAGTTGGCAGGTGAGTGCAACAAGTAATTTGGGATGTAAGTAGCAATTTGGCTTTTATTACAATGAGATTAGAGTGCAAGAATAAGGAGGTCTTGTTGCAGTTGTGTCAGGTTTTAGTGAGACTTTATCTGGAATACTGCATGCATAGATTTTGACTCCTTATTTCAGAGAAGTTATACTGGCATTGGAGGCAGTACAGTGAAAGTTTGTTAGCTTGGTTTCCAGGATGAGAGTATTGTACAAAGAGACAAAGTAAATTGATCTGTACCCTCTAGAATGTAGAAGAATGAGAAGTGGTCTAATTGAAACATGCAAGGTTCTGAAGTGGATTGGCAAGTTAGACAGAAAATTAGTTCCCCTGAATGCGGAATCTAGAATAGTCTCAGCATAAGGGATAATCACTTAGGACCAAGATGAGGCAGCATTTCTTCAAGCTGAAGGTTATGTATCTTTAGAATTGTCTACCCCAGAGGCTTGTGGATGTTTGAGTACGTTTAAGGGTAAGAACCCTTGGGAAATCAAGGAATATGGGGAATGGGTGGAAAAGCAGAGTTTGAGATCAAAGACCTGCCATGATCCTATTGAATGTTAGAGCAGACTTGAGGGCAATATGATGTACTCCTATTTTTTATATCCTTATGGTGAATCTTTGTTATATCTTTGAAGTCTCAATTAACAAATTAATTTCAATGTATATAAGTGTAAGGTGGAGCATTTTGGTATGAGGAATACAACTGCATTCTTCTTTAAATTGGAGTCAAATGGGGCAGATGAGCAATGGGATTTAAGAGTACAATACACAAATTGTAGAGTCATGACACATTAATAAGCCATAAAAAAGCAAAGCAAGAGAGTTCATTTCTAGAGGGACAGAATTGAAAAACAAAGTATTAGGAAAACAAAGATTGTTTAAGGGATTTATATTTGTATTGGTAAACCTTAGAAATAAGATATAATTTTATGTGGGTTTAATTAAATGTTTCTGTGTAAAGGTAAACTTCTAGTTAAGTTCCTGTTGGACAAATGTGGTTGTATGTGTAGGGTTTGACAGTCCCAACCGTGCTTCTATTGTCTTTAGAGAAAGTCATAGCATGACGAATAAATAAAAGCCAGCAGAAGCATGTGGCTGTTGCTTAGCAACAGGGGGCCATTTTAAGATAAAAAGACTTTTTGAGTTTAGTTTTAGCTGGATTTGTTTGCAGCTGGAGATATGACACTCAAGAGTGAACATCTCTCAACTTTGCCAGGAGAAGATGGGCTGAACAGAACAAAGGGACAGCAGGGAGGCAGACTTCCTAAAGAACCAGAAAAAAAATCCAGCTAACAAGGGAATTGGGATAGAAATAATATGTTAGGAAGACCAAAATTAAGAGAACAGATACGAAGATATCATTCAGGGAAAAGCAGTGCTGTGAGTGAATGAGACAGCTGCAGCAACCAGAATTAAAATGGGACAATAAACTTCAGAGGTAAATCAAACTTTTGATGCCATTTTAATACAGTCTGGGAATAGATCGTTAAAGCAATTGTGAAGGCAAAGAAACCCTGATGGGGAAAGATACAAAACCTTAAGCAAATCCTTAATGGACAACAGTTGAGAGAAAGTACTGTTTAAAAGACTTGAGAGTGTGTCTTCTTTAAAGCAGAATTTAAGATCATTCGTGTGGAAACTGGAGTTCAATGAGACAAGGTAGCTCACAGTATAAGAATCACCTGGGAGATTTTGAGGAAAAATCCCCATTCATTTGGGTACAGAGTGGAGTGAGTGTTTAACCATAGATTGTAATTAAAGGGTCTTTGTGTTACTGAGACCATTGTAGTTTAAGATATACTTTGTAACCCGTATTAACCTTAATCACTATGTATATTTGTGAAGATAGGGGGAAGTAAAGGATCATAATCCAACTTTTCATGTTTAATTTTTTTTGTTAAAACAAATTAATGGTCCTGTGACTCTGTTCCTCCACGTTTCCTAAAACTGTAGTTATGGTCTTTTGAGCCAGGGCTCCATTCTGAGATCTTCTCATCCAGTTATAACACCAACTCAGATCATTAAAAAGTTATATAAATATGTGTAGAAGCTTAGTTAGACCACATTTGGAGTATTGTGCATCAGTCTGGTCTCTAAATATGAAAAAGGACATGGAAACCTTGCTGAAAGTACAAAAATATCTACAGGGATAATGGGTTTAATGATTTAAGGATGAAAGGATTTAACAATCAGGCAAGATCTTTAGAAAAGAGAACTTGAGGAATGACTTAATAGAGCTCTTTTAAGATCACAAAAGAATTTGACAGGATAAACATGGAGATGTTTTCAGTTGTGGGGTGACCAAATCTAGGAGCCCCAGCTTTAATAAAACTAGTGGGGAATTCAAGTAGTGGTTAGTTACTACCACAAGTAGTTGAAGGCAAATGGCCTGCACACATTTAAGGAGAAGTTACAAGGGAGAAAGGAGTAGGGTACACATTAATAGCATCAGATAAAGTAGAACAAAGGAGGAAGCTCAGGTATGGCACTTTGTATCACCAAATATTTACTACACAGAAACAGGCCATTTAGCTCAGCAAGTCTACGTCAGTGTTTGTGCTCCATACAAGTGTTAGAAAAATAAATGCGGTTAGTTTCATGCTGGTCAAAGACATCTGAATGGGTGGGGGTTGGTTTCAATTCCAACTGTGATTCTTTTGTGCTTAGATAGGGCAACAGCATGAAGAACAAATAAACCAGCAGTGGTAGCTTAGCGACTGAGGCCTTGTAAGGTAGAGAAAGTTTTAAGTTTTAGCTTAGTTAATTTGATTGCAGTCGGAGATAGCTATTGAGGGAAGGCAGCTCACCAATAGAAGCAGTTGGTTTTCATCTTCCAGAATATTTAATGCTTCAATGAAGCATCTTACTCTTCTAAGTTCTATTGGATACAGGCATAATCTGTCCAATCTTTCCTCATAAGACAACCCATCCGTTCCAGGTACGAGAGATGTGACATATTAAGTATCAGTTTCAAACTGGTATACATCAGGACAATATTGATTTTGATTCTTCAAACAATACATTCAAATTTGCCACAAAGGGAACCATTATCTGTTCTAGCAGTCCTATTAGGAGATACGCTGATAGACAAATCAGTGCCTCAAAATTAGCATCACTGATAGGTATAGCATCTTTTTATGATAAAGGCCTTCAATTATTTTGTTTACATGTTCAAACTCTTATCTAAGCAACTATGGCATAGAACTATGTCAAAATGAGGTTACAATTACTATGCTTGTAACATTTCTTTGGTTTGGTTTTACAATAAGCATTATATTGCCATTGAAGTCATGTATATATTTTATCAAATTAATCTGGCCTGAAATACATAATCTACTTTTGGAACAGACTACAGCAAATATTGCCATTTTCAGTATAACCTGATGGCAAAAGGACATTTTGTTAGTCCAGAGGCATACCACATCCCATTCATTATGTATATAAAATTAAGTTTTCAGTTCACTGGAAAGAGGTCAATATATGGAAATTGCATTTTTGATGCAAGCACAAGGAGCGTTTAGAATTGGTTCACATTAGAACATAAGAACATAAGAAATAGGAGCAGGAGTAGGCCATCTGGCCCTTCGAGCCTGCCCCGCCATTCAATAAGATCATGGCTGATCTGTCGTGGCTCAGTTCCACTTTCCCGCCCTCTCCCCATAACCCTTAATCCCCTCTCTTATCAAAAACCCATCAACCTGCTTCTTAAAAATATTTAGCGAGGCAGCCTCCACCACTTCAACGGGCAGAGAATTCCAGAGATTCACCACCCTTTGAGTGAAGAAGTTCCTCCTCAACTCCGTTCTGAACTGCCCCCCCTTTATCTTGAGGCTGTGCCCCCTAGTCCTACTGTCTTTTTTGAGCGGGAAGAGTCTTTCCACCTCTATCCTATCCATCCCATTCATCATCTTATACGTCTCAATGAGATCTCCCCTCATTCTTCTAAACTCTAACGAGTACAAGCCTAGTTTATTCAGCCTCTCCTCATAGCTCAACCCCCTCAACTCCGGTATCAGCCTAGTAAACCTCCTCTGCACTCCCTCCAGGGCCAAAATATCCTTGCGCAGGTGCGGCGCCCAAAACTGCACACAGTACTCCAGCTGCGGCCTCACCAATGCCCTATACAGCTGCAGCAAGACCTCCCTACTTTTATATTCAATCCCCCTCGCTATGAAGGCCAGCATCCCATTCGCCTTCCTGACCACCTGCTGCACCTGCAGGCTGGGTTTTTGCGACTCATGCACAAGGACTCCGAGGTCCCTCTGCACCGTCGCCTGCTGCAGTTTTTCGCCACGTAAGTAATAGTCCTTCCTACCATTCTTCCTACCAAAGTGGACCACCTCACACTTGCCAACATTAAATTCCATTTGCCATTTCCTGGCCCATTCGCCCAGCCTATCTAGATCCTTCTGCAGACTCTCCACACCCTCCGCACAATTTGCCTTTCCCCCAATCTTGGTGTCATCAGCAAATTTCGACACCCTACACTCGGTTCCCTCCTCCAGATCATCTATATAAATGGTAAATAGCTGAGGCCCCAGCACCGACCCCTGGGGCACCCCACTAGTCACCAACCGCCAATCCGAATAGCACCCATTGACCCCCACTCTCTGCCTCCTATTTGACAACCAATCCTCTATCCACGCTAACACCCTACCCCCAACTCCATGTCCTCTGACCTTCTGCAGTAACCTCTTGTGAGGTACCTTATCAAACGCCTTCTGAAAATCCAGAAAGACCACATCCACCGGCTCTCCTCTATCCACCGCCCTAGACACATCCTCATAGAACTCCAGTAAATTGGTCAGACACGACTTCCCTTTAATGAAACCGTGTTGCGTCTGCCCTATCAAGCAATTCCCTTCAAGATGCCTCGCAATTTCCTCCTTAATGACGGATTCTAACATTTTACCTACCACAGACGTTAAACTAACCGGCCTGTAATTCCCCGCCTTTTGCCTGGCACCCTTCTTAAACAACGGCGTAACATTAGCCGTTTTCCAATCCTCCGGCACTTCCCCGGAATCCAGCGACGTCTGGAAAATAACCACCAAGGCATCCACTATCACCTCCGCCATTTCTTTCAGAACCCTCGGATGCATTCCATCCGGTCCTGGGGACTTGTCCACAATCAGCCCCTCCAGTCTGTCGCGCACCACCTCTCTAGTAACAGTAATGTCATTAAGACCCTCCAGTCCTACCACCTTTCCATCGCTAACACCCGGCAAATTATTCACGTCCTCCTCCGTGAAGACAGAAACAAAAAAGTTATTTAAGACCTTAGCCATATCCCCATCCCCTACCACTAGGTCCCCTTTCTCATCCGCTAAGGGACCAACGTTCACCCTAGCCAGCCTCTTCCTTTTTATATATTTATAAAAACTCTTGCTATCCTTTTTTATATTAAGTGCTAGCCCAGCTTCATAGCTTCTTCTACCCTCCTTTATCAACTTTTTTGTCAATCTTTGTTGACATTTAAAC
The DNA here is from genome assembly GCF_965287045.1 of Carcharhinus amblyrhynchos. Classification (NCBI taxonomy): domain Eukaryota; kingdom Metazoa; phylum Chordata; class Chondrichthyes; order Carcharhiniformes; family Carcharhinidae; genus Carcharhinus; species Carcharhinus amblyrhynchos. The sequence continues at coordinate 88,753,626 of NC_137333.1, read as the reverse complement.
CTTTCCCAATCCTCTTCTCGCCCACTGCTCTTAGCTACTCTAAATTCCTCCGCTTTTAATTTAACACTTTCCTTCACCTCCTTCGTTATCCACGGCTTATTACCTCTCTTCCTACTGTCCTTTTTAACCATCGGAATAAATTTCTGCTGAGCACCAAGAAAGATCTCCTTAAAGATCCTCCACTGCTCCTCAGCAGACCTACCTTCCAACGCGCTCCCCCAGTCCACATTCGCCAATTCTTCTCTCATCCTACCATACTCCCCTCTATTCAAACAAAGGACACGTGTCCGGGAACCCACTTTCTCCTCCTCCATCTGCAACAGAAACTCCACCATACAATGATCACTCTCTCCAAGAGGATCCTTCACCTCAAGGTCCCTAATTCTACCCGCCTCATTACATAGCACCAGATCCAAGATAGCTCGCTCCCTCGTCGGCTCCAACACACACTGTTCCAGGAAACTATCCCGGCAGCATTCCAAGAACTCCTCCTCGAGCCCACCTCGTCCAACATGGGTCGACCAATCAATATGCAGATTGAAATCCCCCATAACTACTGCCGTCCCATTCCTGCACGCCGCACTTATTTGCGCGTTAACAGCCCGCCCCACCTCCAGATCATTATTCGGGGGCCTATAGACGACACCCACCAGCATCTTCCTCCCTTTGCTGTTCCTAATCTCCACCCACAACGATTCCACTTTCTGCTCTTTGGCTCCGATATCATCCCTTGCTACCACCTTGATGCTGTCCTTAATCAGCAGAGCTACGCCACCCCCTCTTTCCTCCTGCCTATCCTTCCTAAACACTTGATAGCCCTGTACATTCATCTCCCAGTCCCTGTCACCTTGCAGCCACGTCTCTGTAATGGCCACCAGATCGTATCCATTTGTGTCGATCTGCGCCACCAGCTCATCCACTTTATTCCGAATGCTTCGTGCATTCAGATAAAGCGCTTTCATCCCAGCCTTCTTCTGGACCCTATTTGCCGTAACGCCACCACTTGGGACATCCTCAGCCTCTTCCCTTACCTGTACCCTATCCTTAACTGTAGACCTCCTAACATCACCTACCCTCGCACCCTCCCCCCCCCTAATTAGTTTAAAGCCCTGTCTACAGTTCTCTTTACTCGATTCGCCAGCACTCTGGTCCCAGCACGATTCAGACCAACCCCATCCCGCCCGAACAAGTCCCACCTACCCCAATACTGGTGCCAATGCCCCATAAATTCAAAACCATTCCTCCCACACCAATCTCTGAGCCACCCATTCACTTCCTTTATCCTGTCAACCCTACGCCCGTCTGCACTCGGTTCAGGCAGTAGCCCAGAGAAGACCACCTTGTCGGTTCTACTTTTTAATTCCATTCCCAGCTTCTCATACTCCCTCCCCAGATCCTCAGTCCGCACTTTGCCTACGTCGCTGGCACCCACATGTACCACCACAACTGGGTTCTCACCCTCCCACTCCAGATTCCTCTGCAGCCCAGCTGCGACATCCCGTACCCGAGCACCAGGCAGACAACACACCCTTCTGTGCACTTTGTCATTGTGACAAAGGACAGTGTCAATACCCTTCACCCCACTATCTCCAATCACTACTACGTTCCTTTTCCCCTTCTCTTTGCCTATGTCCTGCTGCATCACTGTACCGTGTGCAGTTTGCTCACCAACCTCACCTGCCTCGTCCTCTTCCAGACTGGAAGCAAGAACCTCAAACCTGTTATGCAGATTAAGAGGCTGAGGCCTCCGCTCCTCACCCCCCTTCCTCCTCCCAGCAGCCCCCTTTTGTTCCTGACCCTTAGATTTAGACAGTCTAGGGGGGGTGGATGTCACTTGCACCCCATTGACAATGACACCCTCTCTCCCCCTGATGAGCCTCAGTGTCTGTAGTTGTGATGAGTACTCTTGATCTTCCTTTTTCTCCTCCTCAACCAAAATTTCTCCTCTTACTTAGGTGTTCTTTTTTCTACTGTTGAGCGAATGGTTCATTTCTGTGCCCACTAACTAACAGATGTACATGATTTCCTCTAAATCACCTCCAGGACGATGCTGAATTAGAGGCCCCATTCAAGTATTGTTAATTCATTTGGGATACAGGTGGTCCCTGCCTATCGGAGGTGCCGGGCTCAAAGTTATGGATTTTCAGTGAGGTCAGAAATTTGCCTTTAAATTGTCAAGGAGTATTTTGATAAATATATTTTTGTTTACAAGGACAATTGAAATGTACAAATATTTTTACATTTTCTTTGCCAAGTATTAGATATGTCAGATAGAATTTGATGTTGGAATAAAAGTAATGCAATGTAGCATGAGATCAATGTAATATACACATTATAGATGGGCCTCAACTGCTACAGTGAAAAAGTATTTGAATTTGATAGTCAACCATTGAAATTATCCAGTTAACAAAAGGATATTGTCCACAAGACTGATGAAGGTCTGAAACAAATTTTCATTGTCTTTTTATTTGTAATCAAATTAGACTGAAATTCATTGGTGACAACAAAGCAATATCGTAATCAATTCTTGACATCTTCCCTCGGGGGTGGGGGTGGGGGTGGGGGTGGGGGAGGAAAGCAGGAAGAATAATTTCAACATGTGAAAAAACACTGACTAGACTTGCTTCTAATGGAGAAAAGATTGAAGGGGCAAATAATCGAGGCCTTCAAAACAGTCAAAAAAGTATATTACATGATAAACATTTTTGGTCCACTACGTAAGCAACAACTGCTAAATTTGTGATCAGACTGCAAACCTCATGTGCCAAATTTTGATTTCCTTGCGTAATAACTAATGTTCTGTGCAGGGCATAAAAATGGTGTTCCATATTTCTTTATGTCCCTTCAAAATTCAACACATTCAGATATGTGCACAGATTTATTTAGAGTCACAGTTAGTGGAAATGTGATTCTCAAAAGGTTCAATACAATTATTACTTGTAGTAGGTAATTATTTGGTACATATTGTACAGCTTATGTTATAAGATATTTAGTCTTTGTGCAATCTAAATACTCTTTGGTGCAACAAAAGCATCTGTTGCCTGCATTGCACATCCAAGGCATGGCCTCATAGCTGCCCATCAAGAAAACCATTTTTCTTATGAAATCCCCAGCTAAGATAAGGAGACTTGGGAATTTCTTGGCGACCAGCAAATGATGAATGATACACAAGACATAATTACGAGTGGAAGATAAAAATGCTGAAATATATTAAAGCAACATCAATTCCTAGTCCTCTTAAATTCACATGATATGGCAATAAGTGTATATATTTGTTTTAAAAGCCAAGAGAGACTAGTAGGATTGCATTTATTTTCTTGGTAATGACAGTTCAATTTCTTGGACTAAACTCCACATTTTCACACACAACTTAAAAGAATAGAGAACATATTATGATTTTTACGATCAAAAAGCAGAATATTGTAGATGCTGAAAACCTGAAATAAAAACAGACTATACTGGAAATATTCAGCGGGTCAGAGAAACTGCTCTCAAGATGCTGTCTGACCTGCTGAATATTTTGTGATTTTTTTTATCATCCTGCTTATAAAAAAACATAATTAACGTTGACTGTAATTTTCACAAAAGCACAACTTCATTTACTTTTTTTGGTAAAATTCATCCCTTTGTACATATTGACGAGTCTAATTCAAGTGACACAACAATTCTCAGGGACTGCACAATGGCCTGCAGTCCCACGGCTCTGAATTATTTGCCACCAAAGATGTTCTTTGTTGTTTGGAAGTTATAACGATGGCAACTGAAAGGTTAATGCGAGGTTGCAGTTCTTTGTCTGAAGTGTCCTCCTTGTGAACGACGCAGTGTTCAGAAATTCAGCAGTTGGTACTTCCTCACAATGCCATCTCTGGAGCATGTGTAGGCAAACTTCTCCCACAAAACTACCTGAAATGCAATACATGTTGAAAGGTAAGTATATCAAAAATGGGAGGAGATAGCAAAAAGGTATTGTAGCACAGAAGCATCCCTAAGGTGAAGAACAACTGTTACTCCTGTTAATTCTTATGGGAACTCATTTCAGGAGCAAAAATAGTTTTGCAGGGTATGCAGCAGCTACGTTAACATAAATATTTTACAACATCATTAGCTTTCCCAACTATAATTCCATTACAGCATTTAGTTGACAAATTTTAACTCAAAATATTGATCTTGGCATCCAATTCTTCAGAATTAAAAACAAATATATACAGCAAAACCTAAAAGGCACATAGCCATGTCCAATCATCCCAAGTCGCAGTAAACAGCACAGTGGCACAGTAGTTAACACTGCTGCCTCATAGCACCAAGAACCCGGGTTCAATTCCCGGCTTCGGTGACTGTCTGTGTAGAACATTACAGCGCAGTACAGGCTCTTCGGCCCTCGATGTTGCGCTGACCTGTGAAACCAACCTAAAGCCCATCTAACCTACACTATTCCAATATCATCCATATGTTCATCCAATGACCATTTAAATGCCCTTAATGTTGGTGAGTCCACTACTGTTGCAGGCAGGACATTCCAACACTTACTACTCTCTGAGTAAAGAACCTACCTCTGACATATGTCCTATGTCTATCACCTCTCAATTTAAAGCTATGTCCCCTTGTGCTAGCCATCTCCATCCGAGGAAAAAGGCTCTCACTGTCCACCCTATCTAATCCTCTGATCATCTTACATGCCTCCATTAAGTCACCTCTTAACCTTCTTCTGTCTAACGAAAACAGCCTCATGTCCCTCAGCCTATCCTCATAGTCATTCCCACCGTACCACGCAACATCCTGGTAAATCTCCTCTGCACCCTTTCCAATGCTTCCACATCCTTCCTATAATGCGGTGACCAGAACTGTATGCAATACTCCAAGTGCGGACACACCAGAGTTTTGTACAGCTGCAATATGACTTCATGGCTCTGAAACTCAATCCCTCTCCCAATAAAAGCTAACACACCGTACGCCTTCTCAACAACTCTATCAACCTGAGTGCCAACTTTCAGGGATCTATGCACATGGACACTGAAATCTCTCCTCATCCACACTACTAAGTACATAAGAACATAAGAAATAGGAGCAGGAGTAGGCCATCTAGCCCTTCGAGCCTGCCCCGCCATTCAATAAGATCATGGCTGATCTGTCGTGGCTCAGTTCCACATTCCCGCCCTCTCCCCATAACCCTTAATCCCCTCTCTTATCAAAAACCCATCAACCCGTGTCTTAAAAATATTTAGCGAGGTAGCCTCCACCACTTCAACGGGCAGAGAATTCCAGAGATTCACCACCCTTTGAGTGAAGAAGTTCTTCCTCAACTCCGTTCTAAACTGCCCCCCCTTTATCTTGAGGCTGTGCCCCCTAGTCCTACTGTCCTTTCTGAGCGGGAAGAGTCTCTCCACCTCAATCCTATCCATCCCATTCATCATCTTATATGTCTCAATGAGGTCTCCCCTCATTCTTCTAAACTCTAACGAGTACAAGACAAGTTCATTCAGCCTCTCCTCATAGCTCAACCCCCTCAACTCCGGCATCATCAGCCTAGTAAACCTCCTCTGCACTCCCTCCAAGGCCAAAATATCCTTGCGTAAGTACGGCGCCCAAAACTGCACACAGTACTCCAGCTGCGGCCTCACCAATGCCCTATATAGCCGCAGCAAGACCTCCCTACTTTTATATTCAATCCCCCTCGCTATGAAGGCCAGCATCCCATTCGCCTTCCTGACCACCTGCTGCACCTGCAGGCTGGGTTTTTGCGACTCATGCACAAGGACCCCCAGGTCCCTCTGCACCGTCGCCTGCTGCAGTTTTTCGCCACGTAAGTAATAATCCTTCCTACCATTATTCCTACCAAAGTGGACCACCTCGCACTTGCCAACATTAAATTCCATTTGCCAGCTCCTGGCCCATTCGCCCAGCCTATCTAGATCCTTCTGCAGACTCTCCACACCCTCCGCGCAATTTGCCGTTCCACCAATCTTGGTGTCATCAGTAATTTACCATTGGCCTAGTACTCTGTTCCTGTTGCTCCTTCCAAAGTGAATCACTTCACACTTTTCCAGATTAAACTCCATTTGCCACCTCTCAGCCCAGTTCTGCAGCTTATCTATGACCTTCCATAACCTGCAACATCTTCCGCACAGTCCACAACTCCACCGGCTTTAGTGTCATCCGCAGATTTACTAACACATCCTTCTACGCCCTCATCCAGGTCATTTATAAAAATGACAAACAGCAGTGGCCCCAAAACAGATCCTTGCAGTACACTAGTAACTGAACTCCAGGATGAACATTTAATTTGAGTTTGCACGTTCTCCCTGTGTCTGCGTGGGTTTCCTCCAGGTGCTGCGGTTTCTTCCCACACTCGAAGGATGTGCAGTCAGATGGATTGGCCGTGCTAAAATTGCCCCTCAGTGTCAGGAGATTAGCAGGTTAAATATGTGGGGTTATGGAGGTGGGATTGTTATTGGTGCAGTCTCAATGAGCTGAACCATCTCCTTCTGCACTGAACATCTCCATCTAAATACCCTTAATTAAAAACATCCTTGCTACATACTCAACACTGGATATAAAATGATATATTTAAAGCATTATTCATAATGTCTGGATTTGATTTTCCAAACATTCATAGTCAGAGGTTGAAAAATCTAGCTCAGAGATATTAATTTTTTATTATGTTCATGCTTGATACGACCAAACATAGCTGACAGAAATATGAGCTATCATTGTTTTGCTTACCTTGTAAATGGGGTCACAGTCAGGCCCTGTAAATTCAATGACATAATCTTGATCCTGTTGAATTATGTAACAACTTCCATCAGCTGAAACAATAAGAAAGTTACAAATCAAGATAGATTCCAATATTTGGCTGCAGGTTACATCTGCTACAGTTTCAGCGGATTTGACCATACTCCAATAAACAAGAATATTATCATACATTTAAGGTTAACTCCCAGTTCTGATGAGAATTTGTCTTTCCTCTTTAGTTTTCTCCTCGCCTCTTCTGAAGATTTTAAATTTTTGTTGGAGACACGGGTCCATCAATGCTAAATGTATTCCAGCAATTCACTTAAGCAGTCAGCCTGGTCGCTGAGTGTCAATAAGCTAATATACATGCCTATACTATGAGCTATGAGGAGAGGCTGAATAAACTGGGCTTGTACTCATTAGAGTTTAGAAGAATGAGGGGAGATCTCATTGAGACGTATAAGATGATGAATGGGATGGATAGGATAGAGGTGGAGAGACTCTTCCCGCTCAGAAAGGACAGTAGGACTAGGGGGCACAGCCTCAAGATAAAAGGGGGGCGGTTTAGAACGGAGTTGAGGAGGAACTTCTTCACTCAAAGGGTGGTGAATCTCTGGAATTCTCTGCCCGTTGAAGTGGTGGAGGCTGCCTCGCTAAATATTTTTAAGACGCGGGTTGATGGGTTTTTGATAGGAGAGGGGATTAAGGGTTATGGGGAGAGGGCGGGAATGTGGAACTGAGCCACGACAGATCAGCCATGATCTTATTGAATGGTGGGGCAGGCTCGAAGGGCTAGATGGCCTACTCCTGCTCCTATTTCTTATGTTCTTATACCTGTTCTCCCACGACATCCACTTACCACCCGGAGTCAAAATGATCAGAAACATGCCTCCTGGGTTACTGCTTGTTTAATTTTTGTTTCCATAGTCTTAAGTTTTCCCAGGCAGTTGAATATATAGCACCCAGTTAAAAGATCTCTTGGCTATCTACGGTCAACATGCTTTCTTTCTTGGGATGAATTTAGTCAATTTTCAGCTGAGCCAGTGATCAAAGTATCAGGTCTGCGAGTGCTGAAGCAAGCAGTTTCAAACTCTAACTCTGTCTCCTGTGTATCACAGGTCAGAGATTGGGAGGGGTGGGGAATATGAAAACCAGAATAGGAATTTTAAATTCAAGGCATTGTTTGACCAGGAACCAATGTAGATCAGCAAGCACACAAGTAATCAGTGACTGAGGACTTGGTGCAAATAAGGACCCGAGCAGCAGTTTTGCATGACCTCAAGTCTGCAAAGGGCAGAATTCGAAAGGCCAATTAGGAGAGAAAAACATAGAGAAAGTTTGAATAGCGAATGATTGGAATCTCTTCTCACTCTGGGGTGTCCATGATCATTTGCAGTGAGGTCATTTGAACTCAGCAGCCTTCAGTTCTAACAGCCTGGAGAAACTCTAACAGCCTGGAGAAACCAAGCGCTTCATTTGGGAGGAGGGCCGTAGTGGAAGGAATTGAGACAGCGAAGAGGAATACACCATTGAGAGTGGAGAGATAATATGAATGCAGTGTGTTCAAATTATTACATTCTATTTCAGTTATGGGGGAGGCTTAACCTTTTTAAAAAAATCTTTTCAGAGGCCAATTGACTTGCTGTGTATTTCCAGCTTTTTAATATTTTTCTATATTAGACTAATATGTTTCTAACACGAACACATTTGTTAAGATAAAACACGTTTTTCCAATAGTGTGTGTAAAGAACATGTAAAAAGAGAAATAAATGCTATCTTACCATGACTAGCCATAAAGCCTTCTCTACAAGGCAACAAGGAAAGCACTGGTGCACCTGATCGATGGATAAGCTGCACAGGAGTTCTGCAAAAACAAAATAAATTGAGTTTACTCCTACCATTTACCACACTCGCAGAAGACTGTGGCACATTAGCTCCTCTCCAGTAAGCAGGATTTTCAATTTAATGTAAAGTTATGAAATTCAGTTCTTCACTACGCAACTCTCCTTTTGACCCTCACATTAGTTAATGGTTTATTTACCCCACAAACTGTTCCTCCCCCCATAAAAATTGGTAGAATTACCTTCCATAAACAATTTCATTCACCATCTGCCCAACATGCAGCCTCCTTTTCCTCTCCAAGGCCTTCCTCCCATAACCATACTCCTCTACTGAACTCCACAGGACTTCATACCTTCACACACCTTGGTGTTCAATTGGAGTTGGGATCCTTTTGTTTTTGGAGACATGGGTGTTGGGTTAACTTAATTGACACTTTCTTTGTTGAAACTGTTGTTAGGACTGCTAATGCTTTGGCCATTAGCACCATTATGAGAGATTCCGACTTGAAGGTTTCCCTTTGTTCAGAGTTAGCTGGACAGACTCCTCGTTCCCATGGCCAGTGTTACCTTGAAACTGCTTCAAGGCACCAGGTGACTGGCTGAACCACGTGTTAGCTCAGTAATTTTTCATTTTTATGCTGATGATGTCATGTCTCGACTGCGACACTTCTCTTTGCTGTATCTTATACAGTTGACCACTCTATCCTCCTCCAAAGTTTCTCTAGTCCAGCATCATTGGAGTGTATGATTTCATTCACACCAATCTGAGCACATCTCCAGCAATTGTTCTACTGCTTTCACAGTTACCCAAGAATCTATCCTCTGCACTCTCTTCTTCATCTGTGTATGTTGTCCTGCAGCAGCACATCTGCAGGCACAGAGTCAGCTTTCGCAGGTATGTGAAGACACACAAACTCGCCACCATCTCTCTTGATTCAGAGAAGATCTAATTACAGTCACACATCAAGATCGGGATCAGTGTCCTTTAGCGCAGCATCAGCTGATTTATTGCACAAACCCATGGTCATCCTCACTCCTTCCAAATGCTTCCAGCATTCGTGTACTACCCCTCCCTTGATTCAACCACAATTAGCAGAGCATTCAGTGACTTCAGTGTTACTCTTTGGAACTCCCTATCTGGATCTCTTTAAAAATCTCACATACTTCTTCCTTCTGGTTGAGTATCCTTTCTCCATACTTCTGTTTAGGAATATTTTAGTGTGATAAGGCTGCTCTATAAATGCAGGTTGTTATCGAATTGCAAATAATTTTGTTAAAATATATTACAAGTGATTTGTTCTAATGGGATATCTCTCCACGAAGCCTGTCAATTGATTCGCTGCTCAAGTACTGTAATTTACAATAAAAAGACCCAGAAATAATTAAAATACAGGCACCATATTGAGATGATCTGAACAATTACAAGACATTTGCCAATGCATTACAGAACAGCTAAGGTTAGTGAACAAATCCTAATTTGAAGTTTATTCCTTTCCAAAGAAGTTTTCCCCAATTCCGCAGTGGTTAGCACTGCTGCCTCACAGCACCAGAGACCCAAATTCAATCCTGGCCTTGAGTGACTGTCTATGTGGAGCCTGCATATTCGTCCTATGTCTGTGTGGGTTTCCTCCAGGTGCTCTGGTTTCCTCCCACAGTCCAAAGAAGTACAGGTTAGGTTGACTGGCAATGCTAAATTGCCCCTTAGCGTCAGGGGGATTAGCAGGGTAAATACCTAGGGTTACAGGGATAGGGCCAGGGTGGGATTGTTGTCAGCACAGGCTCGATGAGCCCAATTGCCTCTTTCTGCACTATGGGAATTTCTGATTTATTCTGGATAAAGATTCAAATTTAAGGATATTTGCTCTCAGTTTTAAGTAAACAAAAATTAACCGATTTGTAGAGGATAATAATGCTTTTTCTTCATAAAATGTAGTGCAATTTTACACTCATTATAAAGAATTATGAAGTATTTACAATAGAATCAAGCCCAACATCTTTATACACCAAAGTCTCCTCCCACCTTTTATCTAACATCAATTACCAATCCTTCTAGTCCTTTCTCTGCGTGCGCTAATCTGGCTTCCCCTTGGCGCTACAGTGCTAATTGCCTCAACTACTCCTGTAGTGGTGGAGTTTCACATTTTTATTAGCAGTTCTCTTTTGTATTAACTGTACCCCCATAACTTGGTGTCATCGGCAAATGATGGAATCGTGCTTCCGATTCCCATGTCCAAATCTTTGATGAAAAGAGTGAACAATAGTTCCAGTACAGATCCTTGTGGAATACCATATCCCACCACTAATCAATGATGCACTTCTGAAGAATTATTTTTAAAGTGGTAAGTGATGCCACACAATAAAGGGAAACATCCAGGCTAATCACCAAATTGATTTAATGAACTGTCACACAGCATACTTACTTTATGTTTCGAACATCCAGCTGATAAATGTTACCATCCTGTGATCCTGCAAGGATATATGTACTTGAAAGGAATGTACAACAGTTGAAAGCATCGGATCCCTCAAACATAAATATCTGAAAATTCACAACGCAGAAAAACATGTCAGACTTGACTGCATTCTCTAATGTAGAAAATATTAAGGCTTTGCGATATTGATGACACTTTGAGATTTAAAAAGATGTCAGGAGAGGAGATACTGTGATTGCACTCCAGTTTGCCCACAGCAAAGCTCATTTCAACCTCACAAAACACCTGATATCTTCTGTTATATAGCTCCTCTTCCCTTTGCAAAAATGTCATTTTTAAGCTCTTCTGACCCATAAGGACAAGACAAGCTTCAAGACAAGCAGAGCTTTACAGCTCAAGTTACCTAGCAAATTTAATTTCCCTTAGGAAACAACAAGCCTTCTGCAAAAACTCATGACACAATCCACAGGTTAAACCATATTAAACAATAACACTAATTGGCTCCAGACAAACATATCTGAACATGTGCATTGTGGTATCGGTGGTAATGACGCAAATAGTAAAATTTGCATTAAGATTTAAATTAAAATATTTTCTACTGTAAATCAATAGTTAAATATATAAGAACAGTTTCATCTGTACAAAATAGAGAAAGGATGCCTTTTTCGTGCACGGACCCTTTCTATCTAGATAGTAATTAAGTAAGTATATGTTAGGAATTACAATTACAATTTTTTTGTTCCATATCCCTCACTGGAATTTGCATTGCCTTCATAATGTAGTTTACGTAAACCATACCATATTTACATTGGTTTCAGCTCAGAGCTGGCTCTTTGAAAGGCTATCCAATTAGTCCCATATGTCTGCCCTAATGGGTGGCATGGTGGCACAGTGATTAGTACTGCTGTCTCACAGTGCCAGGGATCCAGGTTCAATTCCTGGCTTGGATCACTGTCTGTGTGGAATCTGCATGTTCTCCCCATGTTTGTATGTGTTTCCTCCAGGTGTTCTGGTTTCCTCCCACAGTCCGAAAGACATGCTCGTTAGATGCATTGGCCATGCTAATCTCTCCCTCCGGTGCCTGTTCAGGTTCACTGAGTAGGGATTTTCACAGTAACTTCATTGCAGTGTTAATGTAAGCCTACTTGTGATATTAATAAATAAACCTATTTCCTTACAACCCTTTAAGTATTTATCCAATTTCCACCATCATTTCAGATACTGCGTAATTCACTGGGACTAAAAAAGGTTCTCTTCATCTTAGTTTTGATTCTTTTGTCAAGTGCCTTAAATCTATATCCTTCGGCTACTGACCCTTCTGTCATGGGAAATCGCTTCTGCTTATTTGCGCTATCAAAATACTTTATGATTTTGAATACTTCTGTAAGTTCCTACCCTTAATCTTCTGTGCTCCAAGGAGAACAATCTCAGCTTTTCCAATCTCTTCACATAACTCCTCACAGGTTTTGCATCCTCATACCATTCCAGTAAATAAATGCTGCACTGCTCCAAGGCTTTGACATTTTTCCAAAAGTGTGGTGTGAAAATTGATCATAATGCTCCAGCTGTGACCTAACCAGTGATTTATGAGGATGTAGCATACCTTACTTACTTCTGTACTCTTTGTCTCTGTTTATAAAGTCTCAATCAGGTTATTTCAGGAATGGCTTCAGTATCCCATTACTTCCAGTCACCCTGCTAATAATGAGGATCCAGGCTTACATACTCAATTACCCACATACATTTAATTGTATAATTTTATCTCATTCTTGTAAGGTTTATGGGGTTCTTCGTTTTACCCTAATTGGGTGCTTGATTTGGAAATAAAAATGAAAATCCTTAAATTAGGTAAGTAAACTGTCTCATAGATAAAAACTGAAAACATTCTGACTAATCAAATATTTATCTCTCGAGCAATGTCAACTAAACCCGTCATTACCTAACTCTGGTATCTTACTGTGCGCAAATTGATGCCATTGTTTCCTTTGCTTCAACTGTAACCACACCTCCAGAATATTCAAAAGGCTGTAAGATACTTTGGTATAACTGGAGGTTTCAAAATCTGTATTATACATTCAACTTTTTTTCTATTTTATCACTGTGTGCACAATCTGCATCAATGTTGACAGGTTAATTTATAACATGATCTTTCACACAAGCTTCTAAACAATAAAAAGCACTTACTGGTTGCCTACTGAGCAGTCCAACACTTTGTAGCTTTCTGTCTTCCCGGGCTAAAAGTAACATTTTTCCCTCAGTCCCTATTTCACGTTCACCTGTTAAGTACAATTTTGTTTTTAAACTGATTAATAATATGAAAGGAATAATATTTCTAATATGAATTAGGTCAATCGTATAGATCTACATAAAATTTTGAAGTCTTCAACATATTTTTTGAAAGCATCATTTACTATTCAGCATGAACCACAACACTGGCCACATTATACACTGCACAGTTTTCAACTGCCATTTTCCTTCTTCACAATGGTATGTAGAGCAAGAAATAAAATACATACCACATTGTAAGGACATAAGAAATAGGACTAGACCATTCAGCCGCTAAATTGTGCTCAGCTATTCAATTTGGTCATGGTTGATGTTTGGCCTCAACTCCTTTCCTACCAGCTCCTCATATCCATTGATTCTTTGAGATACCGAAAATCTAACAATCCCAGTCTTAAGTGTGCTCAACAATGGAGTTATCCACAACCCTGTGGGGTAGAAAATTCCAAAGACTGGCAATTCTTTAAGTGAAGAAATTTCTCCTCATCTCAGTTCTAAATGATTGATCCCTAAGCCTGAGGCTCCTGTATTCTAGATTCCCCAGACTGGGGAAATCAACCTTTGTGTCTCCCCTGTCAAGCCTCTTCAGAATCCTTTTTTATAATTTCAATGAAACCAGCCCTCATTCTTCTAGAAAATACATGAAGCACCATCACATAGGAAATGTCTGCCAAAAATGTCCCCAAAATAGACTTGCCCTTCTATCTAGAGCCGAAGATTTGGGTTGCAAATTTCACTTGGACCTGGGTATTAGCTTTTTGAATTGCTGTTGACAGATCCTGTGCTTTGTGTGTGAAAGATGCATCATGAGACTTTTCACCATTCTGCTGTGGAACTGCATACGTGCCAGCCTACAAATCTCAGTAAAGCTCATGACTTTTTAAAAAGCTGACACAGCTGCATAAAAAAAGCTTAACAAATCAAAAGCTCATACAACAGCAAAACAGCCCTGAATAAAGGCCTACGATCAGGGCCACTGCTTCAAGGTGACAGAATAAATTAAGTTCATTTTTATTACATTGGATTTCAGGATTTTTATTAGTGTTTGGGGATTACATTCTGCAACTCAAAGTTTTTTTTATGCACTGAACAACCCAGCTCTCTATTTATATGCTTCCAGGGTTAACAGTTCTGATTGCTGTATATAGGTGGTGGGAGCTCATGTTTCTTCAAGAACTCTCACCTCCAATAGGTAGACTCCAATCAGTGCTATTAGCACTCCAAATGCATGAAAATAAGCAGCAAGGTTCAAGTGAATGAACCTCAAGATTCAGGAGATCATATAGGCACTTGTCCCTGGAAATGACAGTGCAGTGTTGCAGATGCAGCTAATGTTAACTTTTCTTTATTAGGGCTGTTTTATGTAAAAAAAACCTGTCTATTTTACAATCAAATTCAAAGTTGCAGAGCCTAAGATTAGTTTTGAGACAGGGAAAAAAGGATGTAACAAATTGCCATCCCATTCCAACTGTGAGCCTACATTTTTTATCAAGGAAGGCAGACTAATAGCAGAGATTGAGAATGATCTTCTGCCTCAGGAGACAAGCACCAAGACATCAGTGTTCAATCACTACCACAAGGCTATTCAGCACATCTCCATACCAACTCTGGTAACTGATCAAAAGACATAAAAGAATTTTGCTTGAGGCAATATGTAGGATAAAAAAATTGGAACAGGAGGAGGCTGTTAGGCCCACTGAGCCTGTTCCAGCATTTGACTAAATAATGGTTGATCTTATTGTGGCCTTAACAGCACTTTTTGCGTGTCCTCCATAGCCCTCAACTCCCTTGTCAATCAAAAATCCGCTTAACTCAGCCTTGGATATATGCAATGATTCAGCTCTTCAGTGGAACAAACAACTCCAACAGATGAAATTTCTCCTCATCTCTGTCTTGAATGAGAGGCCCCTAATCCTTAAAAAGTGCCCTCTGGTTTTAGATTCCCCATAATATTAAACAGCCCCTCAGCATCTACACTATCAAGCCGCCTTAGAATCTTTTATGTTTTAATAACATTGCTTCTCATTCTTTTAACTCCAATAAGTTTAAGCCCAACCTTTCCTCATAAAACAACCCTTAGTCTCAGGAATCATGGCTAACTTGCAACCACAAAACTCACCCCTAAGTGTTTCCTCAGTGCCAATGGCTTTGTATACTTAACTGCATTTTACAAAATTTAAAATTAAATGAAAACTAATAATTGCAAATGGCTAATTTGAGCATGGCGCAGAAAGTACTTCACTTTAAACAAATACTGAAAATTCATTGATAGGTAGAATAAAGGATATGTGGTTAAATTTCCAACTCATCCGCTATAACTTCTGTAGAAACCCTGGATGAGTGGCAACATTTGGAAGTAATGAACCACAACAATAACTTGGACTTATACCTTTAAAGTAGAAAAGGTATCCCAGTGATACCAGGGATAAAATCAGAAATTCCTGGATAGTGGACTAAAGATATTATGAGGGAAGACCAGTTTTATGGAGGGCCTTAACAGAGGAGATGGAGAGGCAAAGGGGCATAAACATGAAATTCCAGGAAATAATGCCTAGACAGCTATGGGCACAGCTGCCAATTATAAATCTTAGTCCAGATATGACTACAGCTTCCTTAACAGGTACTAAGAGAAATGTTTCACAAATAATTCTTCATCTACAACCATTGTAAACTTAATAGGGCAATCTGAGCATATTTCAGATCTTGGCCTCAACGTTCCTGCAATATTCACAAATACACCCCAGCAGGAGTCAGTGAGGAACACATTGGAAAACAGAGAAAGTGGGAGAGAGAGAAAAATGTTCAGCAATATTATGGATGATGATTTTATCTGCTGGATTAAAAAGGAGATTGCAGTGTGTTTCCTAAAGTCACTTGTTTAATCTAAAATTTAAAAAGATGTGATTACAAACTTTTCCATCCCAGTTCTCAAAATTGAGTTAACAGATAGAAACTATGCTATTTTATTCTTTTTTTTAATTCATTCATGGGACATGGGCGTTGTTGGCTGGCCAGCATTTGTTGCCATCCCTTGTTGTTCCAAGGGCAGTTTAGAGTCAACCACATTGCTGTGGGTCTGAGAGTCACATGTAGGCGAGACCAGGTAAGGACAGCAGATTTCCTTCCCCAAAGGACATTAGTGAACCAGATGGGTTTTTTCTGACAATTGACAATGGTTTCATGGTCATTGGTACCTTCTCAATGCCAGGTATTTTTTACTGAATTCAAATTCCACCATCTGCTGTAGTGGGATTCGAACCCAGGTCTCCAAAACATTAGCTGAGTTTCTGGGTTAATAGTTTGGCGATAATACCACTTGGCCATCGCCTCACCATTTAGGTTGTGAACTAAGCTGGCTTCAAGTCAGCATAACACCAGTATTTGGATGCTAAACTGAAACAGCGTTTGTAGGAGATTCTCCACTCTAACCCAATTCCCCCATCCCAGGGTCAATTACAGCATCCTACCACTGCCCCTGTTGAGATTGTGTAACTGCACAAACTGGAGAATGAAACTCACATTTTTCTGGTCTGTATGCTTCAAGTATCTATTGGAATATGTTGGGAAGCTTGCAACAACAGTTTACTTACTTGGTGGTTGCTCAGGAGAACCCAAATTCACTGTGTTTTCAGCAACGCCAAGTGAACAGCCATTAATGGGACTCCCGCAGTCTGCTAGAACTGCAAGGCAAGTAGACATGCCACAATCCCACAATCTTGCTGTTCCATCCCTGGAGCTCGAGATGACATTTCGTCCACGTTCTACAATTGCCGTATCAAGAATACCTTTTTAAAAAAAATCAATTTACAAAAGAAAATCTAATTTTAAATAAATGTCTTCCTTTAACATTAATAAATACAATGACATCTGTTTGGAGAATATAAAGCAAAATACAACTTTATAAGGTGATAAAATGAGCTCCCCTCCTAAAGTTGGAATTACATGCAGAATGCACCTATCTTTTTGTTCCATTATTATTATTCACTGCCATTAATCAGAGAATAATTTGGGGGAGTGGATTAAAAAAATGTTTGCAGTGAACAAGTATACGCCTTACTTGTCAAAAATAAAACAGTATAACCATAAAATCTTGGACTTAAAGCAGCATAACAATTTCTGAATGGACAAAACAATGCCATAAATAATAAAGGCTTGTAACTGTCATCATAAAACACTGGGCCACAGAGTTAATGTGCATCATTTAGCCCAACACAGAAGACTGCACTGTACATTATTATTGCTCACTGGTGTGGAGATGCTGGCATTGGAGTGGCGTAAACACAGTAAGAAGTCTCACAACACAGGTTAAAGTCCAACAGGTTTATTTGTAGCAAATGTCATTAGCTTTTGGAACTGGCTTCATCAGGTGGACTTTAACCTGGTGTTGTGAGACTTCTTACTGCTGCTTATTGGGACAGAGAGATGGTGAGAACTGCTCCTTCTGACAAACGTGAAAAGTGACTGCATATGTCACAGCAGAATAGCAATGATGATTTTTATAGTATTCCTGGGTTTAGTCTTTATTGGATTATATCTTTTGGGCAGGAGTAACACTCATGTTTAAGGATTTATGACAAGCTTTGAATAGACAAAGATTAAATGAATCAATTATACCTGCAAGGTGTTAGCAGTGGAGGATTTATTAAGATTGCTTGAACTGGGGCCGTACCTCAATACCTCAAAAGGTGATTTTCAACCACACAGTCACAAGCCCAAGTTGGGTGGATTTTTAAAACATTACTGTCTGATTTGTTCCAGACTGGCTTTGTGACATGTATTCAGTTTCTGGAGGGGGTTGAAGGAAAATCAAAGACCACTACAACAGAAACTGAATGTAACCTAGATAGGTTTTCAGCAAACAATTTAATTGCTCTAAAATCTAAATCTGAACTTGTAGAAATTTATTTTAAAAATGATTTTTTTTCAGAATCTTTGCTATTTTTTTTTCTCAAACAGACTCTGTTAATAGTTATGTGTACCTCCTTTGTGTCCATTTAAAGTTACAGAACAATTTCCATCTTCAACAGACCATATCTTTAACTGAGCATCCATTCCACCACTTAGAACCACAATGCCCGAGGGAAAGAATCGACAGCAATTCACATCGTATATGTGGCCAACCAGATCTCGCTGAAAATTAAAATCAATAATGGATTAGATACATGAATGCTTCCAATTCATATGCACACAAATATGCACACACTTTGGCATGTCGGCTGTTCAACTGTTCCACTCCTGATGATCCTGGATGAATTGGCAATGATTGTATTATAACACTGAATCCATTAGTCTGGATGATACTACTGATGAAGTATTCTGACTATCCAATTTGCATTGGTGCCCACAACAGCTGCATCAAACATGTAACTAAATTACTTGCACAATCTGGGATCAGCTTTAACAAATTATAATGAATACACCAGAATTACAAAAGTCTAACCTCGAGATTCACCAATAATAATTATAAAATAATTGATCTGCAGTTTCCCCACTTATGTTGTTTCTGGATGATGTGATTATGACTTTATAATATCCCCTAGGTACCCACTATTGTCCACTGAAAAGCTTTGGTAGAAAATTCTCACATCCTCAAGTTATTCAAAATGCACAATTTGGTTTGATGCTTAATGTCAAACAGCGATTGGTAATTTGAAGTGAATGATAAGATCACACAATCTTTCGAATGAAGCTGACCAAGGACAAGCTTTGAGCTATAAAACGTTTACCACTTGGTCAAGTATTTACCAAATTTGAAGGAAATATTAACAAGTATAAAACAAATAAAGGTATGCAAACCCTCAATTCTCCATTGTTGGTCTGCCAAACTCGCATCGTTCCATCGGTACTACAAGATACTCCAAGCCCTCCACCGCTGGAAATATCCATGCTGGTTATCTAGAGGGGGCAAGGTTGAAAAAGGTAACACTGAGATAGCTCTGGAAAATTCAACCTCATTTCAGGTTGTAAAAAAATCATAACTCCAGAATCTGTTTCCCAAATGTAACTAAAACTGTTAAAACAAAATGTACTTTTTTCCCCAAAAAAACAAATTCACTAAAACTTAGCAACAATTGGGGTCACGAATGACAATATTTTTCAGAAACAGAATGTCTTCAGGGAAACACCTTCAACTTTCCATTACTTAGACTTATTATTCGTGAGCACGATGTTTCAATGAGATGATCAGGAGAGGCCAGGTGTTTCCATGCGAGGGGAAGAAAAGTCAAAGGGACAACCATCTCGATGTAGCTCAGGGATGCCTCGTAGTGGCTGACAAAAGATTTAGTGGTATGGAATATGGGAGCTGAGGCCAAAACTGTAGGAACTTGCAACAGCAAAAGGCACGTATTACAGTCTACCCTGTAATCAAGATCCCAATTGGGGGAAAATCGGAATTTAATAGGGGCATCTGGAGGATCAGCTGGATTACTGCTCACTTAATGTTTATTCATGGTGGTTGGAGATATGGCAACATTCCTTCACCTTCCCAACACTTGGACGACTAATAGGCCTTTATGAATAGACAGCAAATGTGAGCAGAGGCAAAGATGAAGAGGGGAATGGAGGTGGACTCCATGGCACACTAAGTCGTGATTTATGGATAGAAGTCAGAAAATTGAAATCCATTGATTTAACTGCAAACCTGATACAAGCAACTGCCAGTCAACAAATATCAGAAATCAAACTGAAATGTGGAAATAGTTACTTGGGCAAGAAGCTGAAGGACTGCTGGTGCTATGGAACTGCAATCCAGTATAAGTTGCTACTTTCAGGAGATGTGGGCAAAAGATTTCAGGGAGTTTAGGACCCAACTGAATTAAAAATCTGCCTTTACTGATGAAAATGTTATTTGGATGAAATTTCTGCTGTAGTAAAATAGCACAATAACTAGAACATGATTCATTATTCTGACAGGTTAAGTAACTGGAGCTGATAAAGAATCACATGTGAAGAAGCTGCAAATGAGTTTTTGGGTCACATTCACTGTGAGTAGTAACATCGGGGTTTGGTTTCAGACTTTTGAAACAAAATGGTCTGATCAAATTATACTGTCAAGTCCTCTCTTAACTCCAATTAATATGTTGGCACTGGGAATGAATTAAAATCAACAGGAGACAGTGATGGATAAAACATAGCATTTGTTCACTGGCACCCACAGTTGAGAGTACAGTGTCATGAAAATAGCCTTTGTGGTCTTTAAAGAAAACCCTGGGCTGGATCCTCCGACATCGCCCACAGCTGTTTAGATTTGATTTGATTTATTATTGTCACACGTATTAACATACAGTGAAAAGTATAGTTTCTTGCACGCTATACAGACAAAGCATACTGTTCATAGAGAAGGAAACAAGAGAGTGCAGAATGTAGTGTTACAGTCATAGCTAGGGTGTAGAGAAAAATCAACTTAATGCAAGGTAAGTCCATTCAAATGTCTGACAGCAGCAGGGAAGAAATTGTTCTTGAGTCGGTTGGTACATGTCCTCAGACTTCTGTATCTTTTTCCCAACAGAAGAAGTGGAAGAGAGAATGTCTGGGGTGCATGGAGTCCTTAATTATGTTGGCTGCTTTTCCGAGGCAGCAGGAAGTGTAGACAGAATCAATGGATGGGAGGCTGGTTTGCGTGATGGATTGGGCTACATTCACACCTTTTCGTAGTTCCTTGCAGTCTTGGACAAGAACCATACCAAGCTGGGATACAACCAGAAAGAATGCTGTGATTCTTGGATCCCGCTGCTGTGATAGGAGATTTGGCTGAGCACTAAATTCTACATTCTCACTGGCAGCAGCAGTGGAGTGCGAACAACCGGAGAACTCCAGGCATTGTTTGTCAAAGACTTGAGGCAGGTGAAGGACCTTAAACAATACACTGTTAACCAAAATAAACACTCTTGCTCTATGCAAAAGGACTATTTAGGAAAAGGGAGGCAAACATGGGACACGCATCTCCTAGTCGGGGCTTCGGCAAAAAGCTGTCTGGAAGCAAGAACTCAACAGCTAAAAGACACATAGTAATATCACTTGCAATTAAATGTACTCTTGCTGGAACACTGTTCTTAAAAATGTTACACCAATTAATGAAATGTTATTAGTTCCATTAAAAATCTTACACTACATAATTCCTGCCACCTTAGAGCTCCAAGTCTTGAGAAAATTTGCAACCAGCACTAACACATGGTTAGTGGGAACTGAAGCCAGAACTGAGAGTTTTCACCTCAAATGTTTAATTATAACAAGAATTGCCATCATAGGCTAATCATGGAAAATCCTCAATAGATGTCTCCAAATGCAGCATTTTCCAAATAAATCACAAGACATCAATTGTAAAGTTGATTTCAAAGCTAGCGACTGTGATTACCCTGAGAAAATTGGCAACATCCTTCAGTTTACACAGAAACAATTTCAAGAAAACATGGACTTACGCTTCTCATGTGTATTCTGGAAAAGGTTGTGTAAGGCATGAGAAATTTTGAGGCTGCATTTCCATCAGGACAGGAAATTAAAATACTTTTCTGCAATGGGAAAAAAAAGCCTTAAAAACAATGAAACATTCAATTTTTTAAGTACTGCATATTGAGGGATGGCAATGGGGAGAAATAATGTGGGCAGGAAGATCTTACCTTTGTAATCTCAGTCACTTCAAATCCTTCTGAAGCTGTGACCACTGGGATACCATCTTTGCCAACCCCTTGACACTTTATACAGCCATATAAAGTAGCTGCTCCTAAATTTAAAACTGACATAAGATTATATTGTCCTCAATTATAAACACATCATTAATTCCTCATTTGTGTGAGATGTCCACTACAAATAAACTATCATCTTCTAAAATCTGCATTTCAGATGGGTTGTTACTGAAGCCCCATCCACCCTCTTAGATGTACCCAAAAAGATCCCAAAACATGAATTTCAAATAGCGGGGAAGTTCTCCTTGGTGCACACTGATCAATATTTATTCCTCATACAACTTCACTAAATACAGATTACCTGGTTATTATCACATTGCACTATGCAAATTGGCTACCACTTTTCCTATAAGTGCATAGTGGCACGGTGGTTAGCAATGCCACCTCACAGCGCCAGGGACCTGTGTTCAATTCTAGGCTCAAGTAATTGTCTATGTGGAGTTTGCACTTTTTGCATGGGTTTCCTCTGGGTGTTCTGATTTCCTCCCATGTGTAGGTTAGGTGGATTGGCCATGCTAATTGTCTCTTACTGTACAAAGACGTGCAGGTTAGATGGATTGCCACGCTAAATGGTGTAGGTTAGGGGGACTAGCAGGGTAAATGTGTGGGATTATGGGGATATGGCACAGGAGTGGGTCTGTTTAAGATGATCTGTTGCAGAGTCAGTGCAGGCTTGATGGGCTGAATGGCCTCCTTCTGTACTAGAGGGATTCTACGATTCTAAGTGTTCAGACTTCTAATGAAAAGTTCTTTATTGGCTATGAAATGCTTCCTGATGTTCAAAGGTGATTAAAAGTGTTAAATAAAAATGAATATCCTTCTTTTGCAAGGCTATGTAGCAAAGATCAAAAAAAGTGTACCAATTTGCAGATAACTTCCAGTATTGTACCATCTACTGAAATTAGACCACTGCAGATTGAACGCCAACATTGGGACTGGCAACTGCCGCTCAGTAATAGTCAGTAACTGTAAAACTCACTCCGAAAGCAAGCTTTAGAACTTAAATGCTACTGTTCAGTGTATCTAATTGTTGCTATTGTAAGTCATTCTAAAATGAAGACTACATTTATTCCAAAGACTCAGCTCTGATTTAACAAACATTTGAACACTCCAAGTAGTTCATGATAAAAGGTTCAACATGCTGCAGGGTGTTGTAATAGCCTATATGAGCTATGAAGATTCCAGATTCAATCTCTGGTCTAGGATGAGTCACCTAATTTCAACCAAGGCAGTCATAAGGGTGCTGCAATTTGCTAATAGTTTCTAGGATTGCAATGGTGGCAATGGAAAAAGGACAAGGCTCCTCCTACATCTGCTTATCTCCAGATTTCCTGCTGAAAGTGCAAACCAGCACCTGAGTCGTGAAGTACCCATGTTACGCCACATAGGAATAACCACCATTTGAGTACGGCATTAGGGTGAAAGCCCTGTGTTAACTGTTGAGAATCACCGACTTCATGAAGGGAGATAGAAATTAAAAAAGGCATCTATAACTGATACCAACACTTATTTCTTACATCACAAACAGCTGTAACAGAAAACAGAAATTCTGCATATTGTTTAATTAACTGGGCTCAAAATGGAAGGTGCTGGCACCAAAACTCTGAAACAAAAGACGATCAATTAACAGGATAAAAAGTCACCTTTAGAAAACAATATTGTTACTTTAATGGGTGATATGTAATTTTCTGAAAATTTAAAATGCAAACTTTAACAGATGCAAGTTGTATTGAAGGGCAGGAGGAAGAGAGGTCTGAGGATGTCAGTATTTTTTAATGATTATCACGTTGACTGGGTTAACATTTAACACAGTCTAAAGGGGTGTAGATTAGGTTGATTGGCCATGCTAAATTGACCCTACTTTCAAGGGGAGTAACAGGGTAAATATGTGGGGTTATGGAGATAGGGTGGGATTGTTGTTGGTGCAGGCTTGAATGGGCCAAATGACCTCCTTCTGTACTGTAGGGATTCTATGATTGATCATCTAACTGCTCCAAAGATCTTCAAAGGGTAAACAGTCTCATTATCTCAGAAACCTCTCAGACTATTCAGCCTCCTCTTCACTGGCCTCTTTTGGATAAGTTGAGCATAGGAATTCTGAAATAATTTGGAGTACGTCAAAACAGTCTACTCTACCTGTTAATAGGCTGTGAGAAGCAATTTCCTATAGAGATGTATATTAATCCTTGGTGGATTTGTTCCAATTAGACATCACAGATTAGATAATCCATTTCCTTGCCTACTACCGTAGTACATCACAGGAATAAAGAAACATGAGTAGGCATTCAGCCCCTCAAACCTGTTCTGCCATTCAGATAGACCGTGGTTGATCTGTACCTCAATTCAATTTAATCACCTTGGTTTCATATTCTTATTCAACTTGGAAATCTGAATTGATTGAGCTACTAGTCTTTTGAGGAAAGAATTCCAGATTTCTTCTATATTTTGCAATATAGCACTTCCTGCATGCCCTCTTGCTTTCGATGACTTCGCCATAAGAAATAGCTTCTTTGTACTTAGTGTCTCAGATTCTTTATCCTTTAAAACACCTCAATTAGATCACCCTTCAAGTTTCTCAGCTCAGGGGAATTCATAACTTATCAGGCCAGCACAGGAATTCTGTTAAGAACTGGGAAAATCCACCCTTTTAAATATTATGTTGCTTAGGATTTTGTTTTTCAAGTCAAAATAGATTACATGTCAGGAAAAATCACGATCAAATTGTATGGCACTTTGGCCCGACCACAGTTTGAACACTGCATGGAATTCCCTAGCATTAAGGCCAATGTCATGAAGAAAAACTGGAGAAACAAAATCTCCATTTCAAAAAAAATGATGCTATCCAGATACAGCATCTGTGCAAAAAATAAATCAGTCTGGTTCAAAGGATTTATAGATTCTGCACCAGGTAATGTCTTATTTCACAAGTTAATAATTTGAAACAAGGAATTTGTTCCAAATTTTGCAATGCAATTGCTGTATTTTTCAGCCAATGCTCCCTTGTATATTCCCAATTCAATCTAAAAAAATTGTCAGCATTCATATTTCATGTACTTACTTTAAATATATGAACAATGTCTGCCCCCATTCATCACTCAGTAAAAAGAAAAATCTGAGGAAGCAGTCAACCCTACCACTTCTACATCAGTAAAACTGACAACAGATAACTTCTAAGCCATATGGAATTTTATGGCAGTGTTGAAGCAAGTTGTGCATCAAATATATTCCTATACAGTATTGCAACTTTTGTTTCCACAGTCCAGTGCAGTCTATTTGTCGCTATGTGGGAATGGGAGATGACATCTCACTTTGCTTTCCAATATTTATTGTACATGACTGCCATTAAAAAAAAAGCTCCCTATTCTATATTTAGAACAAAGATTCTAAAAAGATCAACTCTACCTAACTTTTACTTAAACTCCAGTCTCTTCAAAAAATAAAATCTTTACTGTGGAGAGGGAGGGGCGATTGAGAACAGTCTGGAATAGTAAGTAATAGAATTCATTTTTAAAAAATTGGACACCAGCTTTGAAACAAGGTAAATGATGGGATTCAGGGGTATAATAAGTATTGTCCAGAATTAATAACACCACAGTGAGTAAAAAGACAATAACATTAGTATTCCTCAAATGGCAATCAGAGGTCAGTCAATGGTGGACTTTTATGAGACTTTTTTCTTAGTGACCAGCTAGCATGAAAACGGGAGAGTTGCTGGTCTGTTTTTCACTCCCTATTCACTTTTATGTACTTACTCTTTGAAAATATGGGCTAGACCATCGCTAGCCACTAGAGGCAGTGGGCAGGGCCTGATTCGCCAGACAGCCAGTAGCTCAAATCGGAGCCACAAACTATGCATGTATAGTAAAAGCAAAAAACAGCTCTACTGACAGAACCCCGCGGTCCAGATACAGCCTCCACCCACCCACCCCTTCTTGGGCATCAGAGACCAACCTCCCCATATTACTGACCCCCTTACCCCAATCCCCCAAACTGCAGGCAACTGATTTGCCCTAATAAGGGCCAGCTCCATAAAAACCCACAAGGATGAACAGACAGATAGGCAGGCAATGCAAGAAGAAATGGCCTCCAGGAAGACAACTCCCCATTTTGTCGATGCTGACCTGGCCACATTGCTGGAGGCAGTACAGGCAAAGCAGGACACTCTCTTCACCCCTAGCAGGATGCTGTCCCAGAGGAAGAGATAGAAATGCAGCCAGGGAGGCAGTGGCAGCATGCGTTAGTGCCAAGGCACTGGTCAGGAGAACTGGAAAGCAGTGCTGCAAAAAACTGAATGATCTCTTCTGGGCAGCAAGGGTGAGTGTTTCACCTATCCAGCATCTCCCCCTAAATGACCCCCAGATTTCCCTCCAACCCCAGCACCCTGAATGCCTTCAGCCCCTGACCCCCAGGCATCTCCCTTCTCCCACCTAGGAGTATCACAACTCTTGCCCTGAGGGTCAACCCCTGAAACACTGCAGGATCCATGCCATCAGATTTTACATGGCTCCTTCTGTCCCCACAGGAGGATAGCCATAAATTGCCAGGAGAAGATGTGCCTAAGATCTGGGTCCTCACCCCCTTTGAGGAGCAGGCACGGGATCTTACGGTACAAAGGGGCATGCGGAACATTAGTGACAGCATGGTCAGGCTGAAGCACAGAAGTGAGCACTTTCCAATCCTCCACATGTTGGAGATATCTCAAGTAAGTTGCATGCAGTTCAGATTCCTCTCCCTCTCTTGCATTTAATTTTGTATCCTGATGCGCCCGGTTCATCTGCCATCGTGGTCCCCACTGCTGCTCTCGCCCTGACAACACGGAAGACTCCTTGGAAGAATTGGAGGAAGAGATCTTCGAGGCTGGCACCAGTTTTGCATCAGCTGTTACCTCACAACTCACCATCCCAGAGACTCACATTGGTGGGCAAGTTAGTGACGCAGCATCTGGGTCACTCTCTGGTGGTAGCAAAATATTTTGATATTTTGGTTGTGCAAAAGCTTGCCCTGGTTAGACAGAGATAGGATATGTCAAGAAAGCTTTTTCAAACTAAAATTTACAGAACTTGGAGAATGGGTAGGAAATTCCAGAAGTGTAAAGTCACAAAACCATTGACGATGGCTGCAGTGGAAGACGAGCCGAGGAAGCAGTGGGGCAGTGATTTACAGAAATGGATGAAAGTAGAAATGAGTGGAAGCAGCTAAACCAATGGCTTAGAGTGGGTACGTAAACTGGAACAACGGCCACCATCCAAAGGGGCAGCAGGGAACACATTCCCCCACCTACACTGCCTGCCCCACAACCGTTTCATGCTGCAACAAGAGTTAATTCCCTGAAGGCAGGACCCTTGCCCCTCACTTGGGAGGAAGTCCTGCCTTAGAGAGTTGCTGTCCAACCGACAGCTCTCTAATCCATGCAGCACCAGAAGCTGCAGTGGGCAGAGCTGTGACTGCAATCAGTCCTCAAAGGTCTGGGATTACAGCAGCAGTTAAGTATTGTGGATCTCAAGGAGAAAGAGGGTGGCCCCAGACTTTGGCGAGGGGGGCGGTGTTGCCCATGTTAGAAGAGGGTTGCTGATCAAGGCATTCCCCCTCCCATTCAAGCCATGAACCTGATTTATTTTGGGGCTTCCCCCAAACACCTGCAAATTGAGGTTGAGTGTGAAATGGCCTCAAGGAGTCAATAACTGGCCACTTGAGGGCCTGAATTGATGCAAGGGTATGCTCCAGAGTAAAACTGCAGATTGATGAGGCTTGCAGCAGCCCAGCCCATCCAAGGAGTTTTCAACTCACCCCATATCTACAAACCTGCAAGTGGGGAAGCGTACAATTCTGCCCAGAAAGTAGTTTTGTATAGCATGCAAGAAACAATACTTTTCACTGTACACCAATAATGTGACAATAATAAATCAAGTCAAACATGAGACGTACTCAGAACATCATGGGCATCAAATGGGAGGACAAAGTGCCCAACACCAGGGTACTTCAAAGGGCATAAAACGTCTGGAATTGAAGCACTCATCATCATCAGAGCCCAGTTCTGACGGAATGGACATATAGTACATATGACTGATGATAAAATCCCTAAAGCGGTCATGTAGGCCGAGATGAAGATTCAAGGACTCCTTGAAGGCAAATCTCAGGAAATGGGGCATGTCGACCACAGGCTGGGCGAAAAGTATAGCCAGAAAGAACTAGCTGGTGAAAAATCTCAAGTAATGGCATTGTTTCCAGCAGAATACAGACAGCGAAGAACAAAAGGCAAGCTAGAAAGGTTGCTCAGTCCCAAAACAATACAAGACAACTGATCCTAGCCCACACTGTGGAAAGCCAAGCAGGTCAGTAATCAGACTCCGTTGCCCCATTAGAATGCACACCACATTGCATTACTCACACAAGAAATGGCCACCTTTAATGACAAAGGGAAATGGTGACAATTGGGGAAGCAAAAGATAAACTGCATGAGCAAGGTAAGGGTTAGTAAATATCTACAACTTAGTCCGAGTACCACCTCTTTTAGATCAGATCAAACTAACGTGCATTTCAAACATTTTCAGTCCTGGAATTAATAGCAGACAACTTTTTAAAAAATTCATTCATGGCAAGTGATCATCGAAAGCAAAGCTAGGATTTATTGCCAATTCTTAATTGCTCTTGAGGTAGTGGTGTTGATTTGCATCCTTGAACTGTTGTAGTACATAATGAAGATGTACCCACAGTGGTGCTAGATATGTGCTACCAGGAGTTTGAACCATTGGTGAAGAAGGAACAGCAATAGAGTTCCAGGTCAAGATGGCAGGCGAGGGGAAGTTGCAGGTGGCGGTGATCCAATTGCTTGCTAACCTTGTCTTTTTTTTTTACACAGTTAAGGTCACAGTTGGGAGGTGCTATTGAAGAAGCCTTGTCAAGTTGCTGCAGTGCACTTTGTAGATGCGTATGTTGCAGTCAGTGGTGAAGGAAGTGGACGTTTCAGATAGTGTCAATCAAGTGAACTGTTTTGTCCTGGATGGTGTCAAGCCTTGAGCATTATTGGAGTTGCACCCATCCAGGCAACTGGAGAAATGTATTCATAAGAACATAGGAAATAGGGGGAATCGGCCATTCAACCATTCGAACCCACCAAGCCATTCAATGAGATCATGGATGATCATCTATTTCAACACTATTTTCCTACACAATTCCCACATCCTTGATGTTTACAATATATAGAAATCTATCAATCTTAAACATACTCTATGACTAATCCTCCATGGCCCTCTGTGGCAGAGATTCACAACTCTCTGAGTGAAGAAAATGTTCCTCACCTCAAGCCTAAATGGTCTACTCCTTATTCTGAGACTGTGTTCCCAGATTCTAGGGCAATCCCAACCCCTCCTGCCACCAGCCAGGGGAAACATCCTTCCTGCACCTAACCTGTAAGATTTTGTTATGTTTGAATGAAATCACATCTCATTCCTCTAACCTCTTCAAAACTCACATGGCATTCCTCTATCCACTATTTTAATGGCAGTTTAATCCCAATTAAAATAAACATATCAGTGTGTGTTAATTGCAAACAGCATCTGACAAATGCATTAAATATTCAGCTGACAGTAACTTAGAGCATGTACTGGTCTAACTCTCTTATTCATTAAAAATCACAAATGCCCATAAAAGTACAGTTTGTAGGAACAAGACACTGGGAACTGAATTTGGTCCTCTCGGGCAGACCTGACTGAATGTATTCTAACTGGATTGGTTGATACAGCAATATTATATCCCAGCAGGAACATTTTCTGCGAAATGCTAACAAACTAATATATGGCCGGAACTCTTACCACCTTGCCCGCCACAGAATTGGAGCAGACGAGGGTTCAACAACAGAGAGCTCCATTGACCTGGGGCAGGAGTTTCCGGCCGTAAAACCCCATAGCATAAAATCTTGTTTGGCATTAGTGGTAGAGCTTGGTTTGGTGGGGGTCAACATAGTTCGGGGATGAAATTCAAGATCTGACTGACTGGCAGGAAGGAGACAGGCCTGGGAATGGGTGTAAATCAACAAGGCCAGTACAAAAAGTTAACCTGGGAACCGCACAGACTTGCAACCCAAATCCAGGGACTGAACAAAAATGATAGAAGTTCCTGCCTGTGGAATGGAGGCAGTCATCAGAACGGGGAGGGAACACACATTTCCTGGATAGCAAAGGAACAAACACACCCACATTCTTGTTGCTATTCACCAACAAGACTAACCTTGGCGTCTGTGGGTGGCACCCTGATTAACACTGCTGTCTCACAGCATCAGGGATCTGGGTTCCATTCCCAGCTTGGGTCACTGTGCGGCTTTTGCGTATTTTCCCCGTGTCTGCATGGGTTTCCTCCAGGTGCTCTGGTTTCCTCCGACAGTCTGAAAGACGTGCTGATTAAGTGGTTGGCCATGGTAAATTCTCCCTTAGTGCACCCGAACAGATGCCGGAATGTAGCGACTAGGGGGTTTTCACAGTAACTTAATTGCAGTGTTAATGTAAGCCTACTCACGACACTAATAACAAATAAGCTTTAGGCTTACATTAACCCTAAATGTACATTAACGCTGCAATGAAGTTACTGCGAAAATCCCCTAGTCGTCATACTCCGGCACCTGTTCTGGCGCACCGAGGAAGAATTTAACATGGCCAATGCACTTAACCAGCACGTCTTTCAGACTGTGGGAGGCAACTGGAGCACCCGGAGGAAACCCATGCAGACACGGGGAGAACGTACAGACTCCGCACAGACAGTGAACCAAGCTGGGAATTGGACCTGAGTCCCTGGCACTGTGAGGCAGCAGTGCCAACCACTGTGCCAGAGGCTCTGAATATAAACCTCAGCATTGGGTCAACAGGCTCCAAGAGAGAAAACACCTCTCGTGGATTGCAGAGAAACACTCAAATGCTGGTTGGCGTTGATATTGTTATAAGAGGGGAGTGTTGGGAATCACACAGTGGACAATCCGAGGCTGGCACAGCAGCCAGTGTTATAGTGTTTATTATTATTGCTCTGCCTCGGCTCCTTACCGGGTATTTTACAGGAGACCCACGCTTCCCTCTCATTCTCCCTGTGGGATAAAACCGAGATGTCATTAACACAAAGGCAGAAACCCGGAGCCACAGAGGAACATTTGTTGTAAATACTTTGCCTTCGGCACGGAGAAATTTACCGCAAGGCCCGAGCCCAGTCACTCTGGATGAAGACTCGACCTCCTGCCATGGCGGCGCCACACTGCCGGAAACCGAACGGCCACCGGCCACTGTCGCAAAGCGCCCTTCTCGGCTCTTCCGCCTCCCTCCCCCTGGAGGGACACACTCTGTATAGACAAGTGTGTTGATGTGATCTGTATAGACAAGTGTGTTGATGTGATCTGTGTAGACAAGTGTGTACATACAAGAGTCTCTTAGCAGGTGCAGGAGTTGATATTGCTGGCCTCTTTTAAGGTCAAACCAAATAAACAAACTCAAGTTAAATCAGGACAAAGTAAAAGGGGCAGCTCCCCAGAAGGAGGGGGAACAACCCGAACAAACTCAAAGAAACTTGAAAACATCAAATTAAAATGTGATTATTACGGTCGATAATGAACTCCAGCCCCTGCGGGCGCGGGGGCCGTCAACTGCGCCCATGGACACCGGATATTGCTGGGAGTAAGTTTAAGTTTTAACTTTATTTATTAGTGTCACAACTAGGTTTACCTTAACACTGCAATGAAGTTACTGTGAAAATCCCCTGGTCGCCACACTCCTGTTCAGCTACACTGAGGAAGGATTTAGCATAGACAATGCACCTAACCAGCTGGTGTGACTCAAGATTGGTGGAATTTCAGCTAACAGCTGTTTTAATGAGCATTCAGGAGATGCCAATGGATTCATGCCACCAAGCAGTGGGAAAATGGACCCACCATTGGGAGAATTTCAATCTGTTTTTATGTTGGTGAGTTTCTGACTTTTCGTCTCCCACCAGATTTTCCCCTCCTGCCTGCTGTGGGTGGGATAATAGAATTCCGTCCTATGGGTGGGACTTTTCAGTACAGCCTGCCGCCAGGACTTAATGGTCTTGCCAAACATCGATGGGCAGTTCCTGCCACAATGCGATCGGAAATTTCAGGCCTGTGTTTTGAGTTTTGCAAGGTTGATTGGGTAAGGTCAGTTAGTATCTTGCCTATTTGAAACAGTGGAAGGGACTTGAAATTTTATATGATCTGTCAGGCTTTCAGATGTGTGGTCTATATACCTAGCATCAAACCAGCACCGAAATTCATATACCATATTTCTCATACACCCTATTATTCATTTCTGTGATAGGCAGCTTCAGCAATATGTGTCTTTTATTCAGCTGTACTTAATTCACTTAGTGTAGATTAGATTTCATACTTGGGACCTTCCAGTCAATATGATGCCTGCTTTGTTCATTCATTCATTAATCACAAGTAATGCTTATATTAACATTGCAATGAAGTTACTGTGAAATTCCCCTAGTTGCCACACTCTGGCACCTGTTCAGGTCAATGCACCTAACCACCATGTCTTTCAGATTGTGAGAGGAAACCGGAGCACCTGGGGAAACCCATAAAGACACGGGGAGAACGTGCAAAACTCCACATGGACAATGACCCAAGCCGGGAATCGAACCCCGGTCCCTAGTGCTGTGAGGCAACAGTGCTAACCACTGTGCCATTGTGCCACCACATTCAGTTTAAGGGTGCACACTTAAAATATCTGGCGGAATTCTCTGGTCTCCACACGCTGCAATCAGTACCTGCAAGAACAGAGAATTTGGCGCTCAGCTAAACTTGCACTCATAGCAGCTGGATTGGAGAATCCTAGCCATGGACAAGATCGGGGAATCCTGGGTATCATTTTAAAAACGCCATTCTTGACATATGGGGAAAGTGAGTATTATATTGCTTATCCATACTTGCCCTTGAGAAGGTGGTGATGAACCTTCTTTAACAGCTTCAGTCCATCTGAAGTTCCAACAATGCTGTTTGGTAAAGAATCATCCAATATTTCCACATAAGATTTTTTTTTTGTTAAAGAGGCTGACTGACATGCTTTGTATTTCCAACACTTTCTGTTTTATTTCAATGATAGCGTTCCGGCCTCTAAAAGTTGTCATATCAAATTTCACTTCACAATTTGTGTCTCTAAACGAGACTGACTTCAATGCAGTATTTAGGGAGTGTCGTATCATCAATTGAATAAGATTTTAAACTGAAGTCCCACCTGCCTCTTCGGGTGTATAAATGAATCTCATGGTGCTATTTGCAGTGAGTTCACCCCTTCATCAACATTACCAAAACAGATTAAATACACCTACAAGATGGAGGGCAGCAGCTCATCAAGGCTCCTTTGACATTATCTACCAAAGCCACAATCTCTACCTTCTAGAAGGATAAGGGGAGCAGGCACGTGTGAAGATCACCACCTACAACCTCCCCTCCAAGTCGCTCACCATCTTGACTTGGAACTATATCACCACTCCTTCACTGTCACTGGATCAAAGTCATGGAACTCACTTTGCCAAACAACAGCCTGGGTGACTGCGGAAATTCAAGATGATAGTTTATTATCACCTTCTCAAGGGCATTTAGGGGCAGGCAATAAATGCTGGTATAAATGGCAACACATCCCAAGAATGAATAAGATCTGCAGTTTGGGTCATCTTGCTGTGCATTGTTGGTTACAACGTTTGCTTGCAAAACTACAGTGACTATACTTCAAAGTATATTATTGCCGTGAAGAGTGTGTCATATTCTGAAGGTTAAGAATTGAAATTAGCTTTGTGATAGGGTGGAAGGTAGGAATGACAAATGGGATGATGGTGCAAGACAAAAGAGAGTGGTCTTCTTCTGTAGTGATTGCTCACTAATGAGTACGATTATCCACCTAAGAAACTCTGTGATGCTGGTCATAGGTTCTGTCTAAGTAGGTCCCTTCTGACCAAGGGTCTCCTAGGCAAAGACATCAATGTTACATTTCTTGAGATAAGCCTTTGAAATGACTTTGAAATGCTTCCTTTATCCTCCTTTTGTTCAGGAGTCTTCCTTGAGCTGGGTGAAGGAGATTTGCTTTTAGCAGTCAGGACTCTAACATCCTAAGCACATGGCTGGCCCAGCTGAGTTGGTTTTGGATGATCATGGTCTTGGTGCTGATATTCTTGGCTCGTTCAAGGACACTAGTGTTAGTACACCTGTCTTCCCAGCTGATACAAGGATTCTGTCTCAGACAGCATTGATGGTACCTCTCCAGGGCCTTGAGGTGGCATCTGTACGTATCCTAAATTTCTAAGCTGTATAGAGGAGTTGGGAGATGACTGCCTTGTACGTAAGGTAAAGAGACAATAGAAGTTAAAAAATGGGTTTAGAGGAGTTGACAATGACAAAAGTTGATGCATTTCTTATTTTATATATCATTGCTAATTATATCTGGCCGTTTCCTCATTTGTTGAGCCTCCTCCCTCCACAGATTATGCACAATTGGAGTTTTCAGAGTTTCTCCCCAGTTCTCTCAATCTCATGCAAAAGGTAAAGTCTTCAAGCCCACTAGATAATTATGGGTTAGAAAAATCATGACTCATCCAACCAGAATAATCTGCAGGTTCTCCAGGATTCAACTGTTTAAAGTCATAGAGATTTACAGCACGGAAACAGGACTTATGCCCAACTTGTCCATGCCACCCAGATTTTACCATTAAGCTAGTCTCAATTGCCTGCATTTGGCCCATATCTCTCTGTACCAATCTTATCCATGTAACTGTCGAAATGCTTTTTAAAAGACAAAATTGTACCCATCTCTGCTACTACCTCTGGCAGCTCATTCCAGACACTTACCACCCTCTGTGTGAAAAAACTGCCCCTCTGGACCCTTTTCTATCTTTTTCCCTTCACCTCAAACCTTTGCCCTCTAGTTTTAGACTCCCCTACGTCAAATAAATCCAAGGTTTTCATTCCCACTACTCTGGCTGAAAATTTAAATTTATTTATTAGTTACAAGTTGGCTTACATTAACTGCAGTGAAAATCCCCTAATTGCCACACTCCGGCACCTGTTCAGGTACACTGAGGGCGAATTTAGTGTGGCCACTGCACCTATCCAGCACATCTTTTGGACTGTGGGAGGAAACCAGAGCACCCAGAGGAAACCCACACAGACATAGGGAGAACACGCAAACTCCACACAGACAGTGATCCAAGCTGGGAATCGAACCCGGGTCCCTTATGTTGTGAGGCGGCACTGCTAACCACTGTGCCACCGTGCCGCCCATCCTAAATGTTAGTCCCATCCTAAATGTTAGCCACAAAGAACTTTCTGACACAATCAGGTCTAAATTTGCTTTGTGCCAGCTCCAATCATATCCACTTGATCTAACTCTCATGAATAACCTTTAAGTGGTTACTAAAACTTCTGGGAACTCTGAGCTCTGGTCACCATAGGCAACTCCGACTGTCCCTGTCATTTTAAATCCCTTTCACTTCTTGTCCCCTCCCCTAATGGATTTGGAGTCTTCCAACTACTGTAGCATAACTACTTTTTCCCTTCCTGTCACTGGTGGAACAGCAGTTAGGAGTAAGATTCCTGTTTCGCATATCAATGCAGGTCCTCTTCTCTTGGGAAAATACTGTTGGCCGCTGAAAGGATCACGTGGACAGGCCATGTTTCCAATGGGCTCAGAAAATCTTGGCCAGCCTCTCCATCCTAAGTAATTTGCATACCCAATCAACTGGCTTGGAGCCACGGACCATCTGTCTCCAGCCTTCCATTTTCCAGATTGACAAAAAGATCGTTTTTCACTTTGACTTCAGCAATTTCAGAACTGTAAATCTCCCTATTTGTTATACCACCTCTCCCTCCCCATCAAGTGCTTTGAAATGGTCAATGAAGGGTGTTACATTAAATGTGCATTGTTATAATCCAATTCTGTAACAGGTCAGGTACACATTTGAGTTGGATCATCTATCCAGTCAGCCCAATGTCCTGGAACATGACAGACTTTTCTCGGATTGATGTTACTTAAGTGCTACTGCCTCAATAAACGTAATCCATTGGGTCTATACAGATGCCGAAGTGGTAACTGTTACGCTTGGATGGGAACTGGTGGCAGATTTGTTTATAACTTAGATTTCTTTATTGCAAGCAAAGAAATAGATGCCAAGGGTCCTAAAAGCTGCACTATCTGCATTTGTTAATCACTGAGAGTACAGCAGCTGGTATATCTTCCCCGACATATTGATAAACAGGAAAATATAATCTCCACAGCAGCTGATGCACAGATTTGAACTTCAGTTGAGCCAGAAAAGCAATCTTCCCAAACTCACATTTGCACATGTAAAACATATGCTTCTCTTTAGCCCAGAAAAACTTTTTAGTTTAGCAAATCAGCCAATTAATCCTCAGGAATATACAAAGGAACAGCTGAACTTTGCTGGTTCGGGCTACTTTTCAATGTTTGACATTGCTATCCATATTTGACTAGTAGAAGGACAAGAATATTTAATTTTGGCAGCAAAACACCCACATGTTCTGCAAATTGATATCTTTGTTTCAAACTTATTTGTCATTTATTTTTCTAATGCAATGTTGCACAAAATGTTACCCCAACTCCATGTGACCAATAAAAAAATCCAGATGTAACTAATTGCACTGAGACATAGTTACAGAACATATTGTTTTCCCTGTTATTAAATCCCTCTAGGGCCTCGCCCCCCCGCTCTCCACTTCTGTAATCTTCTTCAGCCCACGTCCCTTCAAGGGAGATATCTGCACTCTTATAATTCTGGCCCCGGATCTTCCCTGATTTTAATCACTCCAGAACCGATATCTGTGTCTTCAGCTGCCTCGCCCAAAGCTCTAAAATACCCGATCTACACCTCACTTTGCTCCTTTAAGACACTGCTTAAAACCTACCTTTTTGCCCAATCAGCGGTTAGCACTGCTGCCTCACAACGCCAGGCACCCAGGTTCAATTCCCAGCTTGGGTCACTGTCTGCGCAGAGTCTGCACATTCTCGCTGCATCTGCATGGGTTTCCTCCAGGTGCTCTGGTTTCCTCCCACAGTCATGAAAGATGTGCTGGTTAAGTGCATTGGTCATGATATGTTCTCCCTCAGTGTACCCAACCAGGCACTGGAGTGTGGCGACTAGGGGATTTTCACAGTAACCTCACTGCATTGTTAATGTAAACCTACTTGTGACACTAATATATAAACTTCAAACTTTTAAAATATCTTTTTGGTTATCTGATCTAATATCTCCTTATGTGGCTCATTGTCATACGTATTTTATAATTCCCTTGTGAAGAGCCTTGGGACATTTTATTATTCCAGGTGCTATATAAACATAAGCTTTTATATGATCTTAATGCTCCTTTGCATTGCGTGCCTATGTATACATGAACATTCTGTGCTGTAGATGCTAGAATAGTACAAGACGAAAGCAGAGTATGTGAATATATTTTGATCATTGTGTGCGCTTTACTCCTTTGGTGACTTCTTTTAGTGCAGTGGTGGGCAACCTATGGTTCAGAGGCCATTTGATTTGATTTATTATTGTCACATGTATGAACGTACAGTGAAAAGTATTGTTCCTTGTGCACTGTACAGAGAAAACATACCATTCATAGAGAAGGAAAGGAGAGAGTGCAGAATGTAGTGTTACAGTCATAGCAAGGGTGTAGAGAAAGGTCAACTTAATAAGTCCATTCAAAAGTCTAACAGCAGCAGGAAGAAGCTGTTCTTGAGTCAGTTGTTATATGGCCTCAGACTTTTGTATCTTCTTCCTGAAGGAAGAAGGTGGAAGAGAGAACGTCTGAGGTGCGTGGTTTCCTTAATTATGCCGGCTGCTTTGCCGAGGCAGTGGGAAGTGTAGACAGAGTCAATGGATGGGAGGTTGGTTTGTGTGATGGATTGGGCTACATTCATGACCTTTTGTAATTTCTTGCGGTCTTGGGCAAAGCAGGAGCCATACCAAGCTGTGATACAACCAGAAAGAATGCTATCCATGGTCCATCTGTAAAGGTTGGTGAGAATAGTAGCTGACATGCCAGATTACAAAGAACAAAGAACAACACAGCACGGGAAACAGGCCCTTCGGCCCAACGAGCCCGCGCCGCCGTCCTACTATCTCAGTGACCTATTCATGATTTTAGTCTACGCCTAACGTGCGAGGATCAGGGAGGTCCAATTTAGGGACAATTTTAGTACCCAATCAATCAGCCTAAAAGCACATCTTTGGGGGATGTGGGAGGAAACCGGAGCACCCGGAGGAAACCCACGCAACCACGGGGAGAACGTGCAAACTCCCACAGACACAGGCCCAAATCCATGTGTCTGCACAGCAACAGAGATAGTCTCTGAGCTGTCATGTTGCCCTCGAGATGGTCCAGTTTAAGCACACTAACGACATGAAGCAATAGGCAACTCCCGAAGCAACATCCAAGAGCAGCCCACTACAACCTGCCGCCTGCATGCCCCTTGCTGGACTTAAATGCCTGTGGAGACAAAAAAATTCATTATTAAACAGGCAAAGACTAACATTCCTGAGGCAAAACGTATTCCCAAGCCTACAATGTTCAGTAAGGCCTACTATATCCCCCTATATGTAGCCCGCTCATATGGCTGTCTAAGTGACTCTTAAACAACCCTAGCGTGCCTGCTTCCACCACCTTACTCGGCAGTGCATTCCACACCCCCACTACCCTTTGCGTGAAAAACTGCCCTCTAATATTTGTCTTATACCTAGCCCCCCTCACCCTAAGCCCGTGACCCCTCGTTCTATCCATTTCTTGTAGCGGAAAAAGCTTACCACCATTTACTCTATCTATCCCCTTCATAATCTTATAAACCTCTATTAGATCCCCCCTCAGCCGACGTCTCTCAAGGGAAAACAGCCCAAGTTCATCCAATCTTTCCTCGTAAGACAGCCCTTCCATACCAGGCAACATCCTGGTAAATCTCCTCTGCACTCTCTCCAGGATCTCTACATCCTTCCGGTAGTACGGCGACCAGAACTGGACGCAGTACTCCAAGTGAGGCCTAACCAACGTTCTATACAACTGCAACATCAAACTCCTACTCTTATATTCTATACCTCTTCCTATGAAGGCTAACATACCATACGCTTTCCTCATCACATTCTGCACCTGTACCGACACCTTCAGGGACTTATGCACTTGCACCCCCAGGTCTCTCTGCGTATCTATACTCCGGATAGTTCTACCTTTTATTGTATAACTCCCCTCCACATTATTCCGGCCAAAGTGCATCACCTCGCATTTCTCCGGATTAAATTCCATTTGCCATCTATCTGCCCAATCTACCAGCCTGTCTATGTCCTGTTGCATTGCCAGGCACTGCTCCTCAGTACCCGCCAATCCAACCATCTTGGTGTCAACCTTAATCTTCTGAGAAAATAGAGGCATTGGTGGGCTTTCTTAACTATAGTGTCGGTATGGGGGGACCAGGACAGGTTGTTGGTGATCTGGACACCTAAAAACTTGAAGCTCTCGACCCTTTCTACTTCGTCCCCATTGATATAGATAGGAGCATGTTCTCCTTTACGTTTCCTGAAGTCGATGACAAGCTCCTTCATTTTGTTGACATTGAGGGAGAGATTATTGTTGCTGCACCAGCTCACCAGATTCTCTATCTTATTCCTGTACTCTGTCTTGTCATTGATGGAGATCCAATCCACTGTGGTGGTATGATCAGCAAACTTGAAAATCAAATTGGAGGGGAATTTGGCCACATAGTCATAGACGTATAAGGAGTATAGTAGGGGCTGAGAACACAGCCTTGTGGGGCACCGGTGTTGAGGATGATCGTGGAGGGGGTGTTGTTGACTGTTCTTACTGATTGTGGTCTGTGAGTTAGGAAGTTCATGATCCAGTCGCAGAGGGAGGTGCCGAAGCCCAGGCCATAGAGTTTGGAGATGAGTTTCGTGGGAATAATAGTGTTGAAGGCTGAGCTATAGTCAATAAATAGGAGTCTGACATAGGTGTCCTTGTTATCTAGGTGTTCCTGTTATCTAGGTGTTCCAGGGTTGAGTGCAGGGTCAGGGAGATGGCATCTGCTGTGGATCTGTTGCAGCAGTAGGCAAACTGTAGTGGATCCAGGTAGTCCGGGAGGCTGGAATTGATTTGTACCATGACTAGCCTTTCAAAGCACTTCAGAGCCCATTTGTGTCCCATCTGAGTTCTGAGTGTGACCCACAAGACATTTTATTGATTGTTGCCCACACACAGCATTACCAAATTCTACTGATTTCCATCCTCGTAGTTTCCTTCCTACTGGTATGACTGAAGTGATAACGCGTGCGAAACAAGTACAAGTGAGGTGCATGCTGATTGCACACAACATTGACTATGAGAGCAGTGCCTTCCCTCTGCATCCATAGCGTAAACATTTATTTTGTTTTTACCATTTGAAATTGATGATAGTTCTTTTTTTTATTCGTGTCACAAGTAGGCTTACGTTAACACAGCAATAAAGTTACTTTGAAAATCCCCTATTTGCCACACTCTGGTGCCTGTTCGGATACACTAAGGGAGAATTTAGTATGGCCAAAGCACCTAACCTTTTGGACTGTGGGAGGAAACCAGAGCACCCTGAGGAAACCACGCAAACATGGGGAGAACATGCAAACTCCATACAGATAGTGACTGAAGCCAGGAATCCAGCCCGGGTGCCTGGCAATGTAAAGCAGCAGTGGTAATCATTGTGCCACAATGCGGTGAATAATTAAGCATTTTCTATAACTCACTATGAAATATTCAGCATGTATTTTATGTATTTAATCCTATTCATGGGATCAAGGTTAGTGAACAAGCCTGATTGCAATCTGGCAGCCCATTGAGATGGAGGAGGGCTGCTCATGCAGCCCATTCACTAGCCTAGGTTGCCTATCACAATTTAAGTGTTCTGTTTTAAAATGGTGTGGAACACAAGTGAAACTGTCAGACATAAGCACCATGGAAGCGCCCGCAGGACGTTATCGGAGCTGTCATAGTGATGAGTCAGAATAATCACTCCAGGTTGATGGAAGTAGGCAGCTTTTAATAGTTCAATACCATGCCAAATAGGGTGCATTTTGTGCAAGACAACATTCTCAGCAATTAATCTGATGAAACTTAAAGTGCTGCTTGCTGCTGTTGGACCAAATCCTAGAAGCCACACTAATTCTGGTAAACTCGTGTCAGAATTCCGAACTTCAGTGAAGGAGATTTGCATTGAATGGTAATCAATGTTTAATACGCATATAAAAACAGGAATGTGTCATTCAGTCCCTTAAAGCCATTCTTTTTTTTTCTTTATTCTTTCATGGGACATGGCCATCGTGGCCAAGCCGAGTATTAATTACCCATCCCTATTTGCCCTTGAACTGAGTGGCTTGCTAGGCCAATTCAAAGGTCAGTTAAGAATCAACCACATTGCTATGTAGGCCAGACCAGGTAAGGATGGCAGATTTCCTGCCCTAAAGGACGTAAGTGAACCAGATGGTTTTTCACAATAATTAATTAATTAATTGATGATAGTTTCACAGTCATCATAACAGAGACTAGCTTTCAAATATGTCATTAATTAAATTCAAATTCCACCATGTGAGGTTTGAACTCATGTTCTCAAAGCAAAACCTGCATCATGAATGGCCACTCTGTCTCCGTTCCATTTACTTGCCTTTCTTTCATATCCCTGAGTACATCACCAATCTCAAGAGGATATTTTAATTGACCTGATATCCAGGGACTTTTGGGGGAATAAGTTCCAGGTTTTAATGTCCTTTCTGTAAAAAGTTCCATCTGATTTCACTA
This sequence comes from Carcharhinus amblyrhynchos, assembly GCF_965287045.1. NCBI lineage: Eukaryota > Metazoa > Chordata > Chondrichthyes > Carcharhiniformes > Carcharhinidae > Carcharhinus > Carcharhinus amblyrhynchos. The sequence continues at coordinate 88,711,853 of NC_137333.1, read as the reverse complement.
AAGCATCACTGGCTTCCATTTGAATTCAAACCCCTGGAAGTAAAGTTAACATTCCATTAACCTTTTTCAATACTTTTTGTGCTTGCACATTAGATTTTAGTTAATTTTGAATACAGGTACCAAATCCTTTTTGATCCTTGTGTCGCAACTTTAGGGGTATGATACTATCGTGTTATTGTTGCTGGATTCATAATCCAGAGACCCAGAAATAGAGTTCAAATCCCAGCATAGCAGCTGGTGGAAATTAGATTCAATTAAAAAGCTAGTCTCTGTAATGGTGACTATGAAATTACTGGATTGTAGGAAAATAAACTGAGTTCTCTAATGTCCTTGAGGGAAGGAAATCTGTCATCCTTATCTGGTCTGGCCTACATGCAACTCTGGACCCACAGCAATGCGGTTGACACGCAACTGTCCTCCACAATGGTCTACCAAGTCACTCATTTATTGTTCCTTTATGGGATGTGTGTGTCACAGCATGGGCCAGCACTTGTTGCTCATCCATAATGCTATTGAGATGATGGTGGTGAGTCATCTTCCTGGACCACTGCTGTCTGACTGCTGTAGGCAGTTTCAAAGATACTTGATGAGTTTGCTGCACTGGTACCAAACTGCTACTGAAAAGGTAAAAAAGGCATAAAACCAGACAGACCATCCAGCATTGACCTAGACATCAGCAACGGAGACAGATCACAAACACTATCTGTGGTGTGCCAAAATTGGGAGAGCTGGCCCACTGACAAGTCAAACAACAGTCTGACAGTCATATTCATCAAATTATACTTTATGGCTAATAAACCAGGCACTTACATTACTACCCTCATTATGTCCTGGCCTACCCATGGCATAACCCAACATAGGTGGCCATTAGCACACTATTCAGAGAGTGTGGCTATAGGAGAGTCCTTAACATTAATTCCAGACCCCGTGAAGTCTCAAGTCAAACGTGGACAAGGAAACCACCTGGTAATTACCACCCACTGCTTGTCCTCAATTGATGACTCTGTACTCTTCCATGTTGAACACCATCTGCAAGGTATACTGGGGATACTATGGGTGTCTTCGATGACCCTCACCTAGAATGGCTCAGTAACACCAGTATTGATCAAAGCTGAAGGATATACCTGCCAGACTGGCGCAGAAAGAAAAAAGCCTTGCTCCCACCAATCTACCTATTGCAGACACAGCTGACCTTGACAGTATTGGTATGGCCACATTTAGTTGTGAATGGTGGTGAGCAAATAAACTAACTGAAGGAGGAGGTTCTCCATACTCAGTAACGGGGGAGCCCAATTCATTAATGCAAAAAACAAGACTTAGGCATTTACAACCATCTTCATTGGAAGTGCTGAGCAGATAATCCATCACAGCCTCTTCCTTTGGTCCAGAGCATCATAAATGTCAGCTTCACCTAGTTCAATTCACATGATATCAAGCAATGACTGAAGACACTGGATGCAGTAAAATTGATGGGCTTTGACAGCATTCCAACTGATGTCTTGTGATCCAGAACCAGTTGCATTTCTTGCCAAGCTGTTTGAGTACAGTTACAACACTGGCATGTACCTGACAATGCAAAAAATTGCCCAAGTATGTCCCATCACAAAAAACAAGACAAATCCAATCTGGTCAATTATCACCCCATCAGCCTCCTTTCAATCATCAGCAAAGTGATGCATGGTATTGCTGACACTGCTATAAAGTGGCACGGACTCAGCAATAACCTGCTCATCCAGGTTCATTTAGAGTCCCACCAGGACATCTCAAGTCCAGAGTGTGGAACAAGAAGCCCTAGCAACATTGAAGCCAATGCGAATCATGGGGAAAATTATCTACTAGTTGGAATCATGCCCAGCACTAAGAAAGATTGTGGCTGTTGGAAGCCAATCATGTCAATCCCAGGACATTACAGCAGGAATTCCTCATGGTAATGTTCTAGGTAAAGCCATCTGCTTCATCCTACAGTTTTCCCTCATTGCACAGTTTCCATTGTTGTTCACAACTCCCTTAGATACTGAAGCAGTCTATGCCTGCATGCAGCAAGATCTGGACAACATTAAGACTTCCCCTAATAAGTGACAAGTAACATTTGTGCCACACAAGTGCCAGGCGATGACTATTTCCAACAAGGGGTATTCTAACCATCTCCTCTCAATATTTAATGACATTACCATCGCTGAAACCCCACCTTATGGGACACCATTGACTGGAAGCTTAATGAGACCAACTACATAAATATTTTGGCTACAAAAGTAAGTTGGGGCTGGGAATTCTGCAGTGAGTAACTTATTTCATGTTTTTCCCAAAGCCAATCCACCATCTACAAAGCACAAGTCAACAGTGTGATAGAATACCCTTCATGTTCCTGGATGACTTCACCTCCAATAACACTCAAGAAGATTGACACCATTTAGGACAAAACAGCTTGATCAGGACTCCAAACCCCACCTTAAACATTCACTCCCTCCACCAATGATGCACAGTGGCAGCAATGTGTATCATGTACAAGAAACACCGGAGCGCTTCACCAAGCCGTCTTACCAAACACATGACCTCTACCACCTGGAAGAACAAGAGCAATAGACACATAGGAACATCATCACTCGCACTTTTCCTTCAAACACATGGGCTTCAGCATTTCAAGGTGACATACCACCACCATCTATGGGCAAGAAAGGATGGGCAACAAATGTCAGTGGTACTCACGTCCCAAGAAAGGAAAAAAATATGATTTATCTTGGATCCAAACTAGGTGACTTCCACCTCACACCAAACTATGTCCTAAGTCCCTCCCAGTCTTAGAATCAGCAATATTATGGTCACTATTTTCAAGATGCTCCCTACTGTCAAGTTGTTCACCAATTCTGTGAAGCACATTTATTTATATTGTGTGCATGGGTATTCTACCAAAATTACTACATGTGGTTAAAACAGGGTATACACTATCCCCGGGATTCTATTAGACAACACTGTTCCAACTCAGGGCTGATTTCTCATTGCACTGCCATGTACAAGGAGTGACTTTATGAAAGAACATTTCTTTGTTATTATTTAGCATTCAGAGCTCTTTATAGTGTGAAATTTCACTGATTGACCACTAGCCTAAGTGTTTATATTAAAGAAATATGGGCCAGTATGTAAGCAGCATTAATTTTTTTTGAATTATGGCCATGTATTGAGAAAATTAATGCATGGGTAGGATTTTAAGTTTCCCTTGGAAGGAAGTCCCATCCAGGAGAGCTGTCAGCCAATCACAGCATTGCAGTGGCCAGAAACGGGACTGCAGGGTTCTGCCTCGAGCTAAATTCTGGGACATTTGAAAAGCTAAGTGCTGGGGCTGGAGAGGGTAGGTGATCACAGCATCAGGGAATAGGCCTGATCAGGGTGGGTGGGTGAATGGGGAGGATGGTTCCAAAACTCTGATGCCCCATGCACAGGGGGAGGGGATGTAGCAAGGACACCATCTGAGTTGGGGAAAAGTGCAAGTGTCACTTTTCCACCAAACCCACACCTGCCAGCATAAAAATTTAAGCCAGGCGGGATAAGGCCTTTAAGTGGCTACTTAAGGGCCTTAATAGGTAAATGGTCGGGTTTCTTGCCCAAAGCCCTGCCTGCCCAAGACTGAAATTGCATCTAGGTTTGGGCAAGCGGGTTCCCACCATCTCTCCACCCACCCAACCCAGCACTTACCTTTTCAAATGTCCCAGAATTTAGACTGAGGCAAAATCTTGCTGTACCACCTCTGCAGCATTCTGATTGGCAAATTCCCAGGGAAACGTAAAATTCTACCCACGTATTAATCTTCTCAATACATCACTGAATTAGAGGATTTCTAACCAGCTAATAGGATTTATAGGCAGAATGCAGTCTTTCAGAGGACAAGAAATCAGGAAAGAGTTAAATGATTCTTAACACAGGCTAACACAGTTTCACATATGTGAATGCAGTAAGACAATCAAAAGTAGTAGTTATGATTTCAAAACATATATACTGATATTTTAAATGTGTTGTTCACTTGAGCCAAGCAAAGTTACCAAAAGGCATGGTGGTAAATGTCAATAGTTTAAAGCCAGGGGTCTGGCTCAGGTCATCAATTCTGAAAACCTGTTAGTCAGCAGTGGTCATATCAGGAGGATTCCTATAAGGAAACGTATGTTGCAACTTTAATGCATAGGTGCATTTACTGTCCAGACACAAGCATAAATATGTCCCTGGACGTAGGAACACCTGTCTATTCACCTGGCAGTGAGCTGGTGAGAATATCTATTGTGATCTTATGGTAGAGTTTGCCATTACCAGGTAACAGGGAAATAGTTAGAGCCAAGAAAGGAGGCGACATGGTATTAGTTGGATGAATAAGATATCACTATGCTATTAAGTATCATATAGTTGGCTGAGGTACTTGACAGAGATTCGTATTGATGCATGACTGCGAAATGAAATTGATTTTAAGCTAATGAAAGGCGGAATTATTGATTAGAAAAAAACTATAATTCATCTGTCTTTGACTCTGTACTTAAGATCTTTTGGAGAGGTTCTGTAGCTCTATTCCTAGAGCTACTTAACCCTTTGGAAGTCCCCAGTCTGTCCGTTTGTTTGTTTTATTTGTTAAATAAATTTTGGAACGTCTTTGCACAGATTTGAAGGTGGCCAATTCTGTTTTAACTTAGACAATTGTCTAAGTTAAGACACAATTGGCTACCTTCAAATTTCCCCACAGCAATCATCATAATGCATTCAAAAAAATTAATGCTGCTTACATCATGTCCCAACCCTTCTTTAATATAAACGCTGAGGCTAGTGGTCAATCGGTGAAATTTTACGCTATGGAGAGCAATGAGTGCTAAATAATTCAATTTTTGCGCTCCCCTTTGCCTCAGAACCCACCTTGGGGGGAATGCAAAATTCTGCCCAATGTGTTTGGGAAACACCAGCCAACATAATGCTCAAAACGGAACTGGAAGCCTACTCATAAATCTAAAGCTGATAAGAATTAGACAAAATCTGGTGATGTGAACCCTTGAAGGTCGCAATTTAATCTCAGCATTCAGATAATAATTGTAAATATTCCATTTTTAGGATGCAACTTGAGCCCTCTCACTACTGAAATGTATCCATTTTCCTTCATATACCCATTTCTATTTCACAACAGGGTAAACAAAATAAGGAATCAGCTGCTTACATACAACTTTCTAAACAGGATGTAGAGGATTTTATTGTTGCAACTGGAAGGTTAAAGTTATTAACCACTCTAATCCAACTGACCATGGGCACTGTACAATATAACATTAGCACATTTCTGACATCTCAATCAGGTCCACATTCTGGAAACGATGAAATGGCTGACTGACTTGTAGTGGACAATTTCAAGGAAGATTTATTAAGTAAATTAGATGACCAATTTATTTTAGAATCTTTTATTCACAATACATCACACAATTCATGTACATTACTTTTTGCTGCTTGCTCCTAAATCCTTGAAACAATGATTATTACCTATTATTTTCAAATCGCAGCTCCCGATGTCATCAATTAACCTTTGGCCAATTGATGATCTAAGCCAAAATGGTCACCTCCTTTAGTTTTCTTCTTAATTCATCTGTGCCATCAGTCCTTCTAATTCTGGTCGAGCCTTGAACCGGGCTTTGAAATCAGCTTCAGTATGCTGCGAAAACAGTGAAAAGCATTTATTATTTGCCATGTGGATATTCAACATTGCATTTTGGAGGCCAAGATTAGAGATGGTGTCATTTCTCAGTAAAACATCTGGAACATCAGCCCTTTCACAACTGGATATCCTGGAACATTTTCAGCTTTTAAACTTGTTGGTTAAAATTTTTTACAAAAAAAGGTTTGAACAAATGGGGAATAGCGGGACATAAGCGGTTAGTTTAGATAGGTAAACATGATCGACGGTTTGGAGGGCTGAAGGGCCTGTTCCTGTGCTGTACTGTTCTTTGTTCTATGCAATTTTTTAAAAGGTATTCTTTCATGATGTGGGCATCACTGGCAAGGTCAATCTTTGTTGCCTATCCCCAAATTACCTTTGAATAGATTAGCTTGATTGTCCATTTCAAAGGACAGTTAAGAGTCTACCACATTACTGTGGATCTTAAGTCACATGTAGGCCAGACTGTGATGATGGCAGATTTCTTTCCCTAAAGCACATTAGTGAATTAAAAATGTTTCTATGGCAATTGATAGTTTAATGGTGACCATTACTGATATTAGCTTTCAATTCCAGACTTCTTTCATTAATTGAATTTAAATTCCGCCAGGTGCCATGGTGGGATTTGAACTCATAAGAACATAAGAAATAGGAGCAGGAGTAGGCCATCTAGCCCCTCGAGCCTGCTCCGCCATTCAATAAGATCATGGCTGATCTGTCGTGGCTCAGTTCCACATTCCCGCCCTCTCCCCATAACCCTTAATCCCCTTGCCTATCAAAAACCTATCAACCCGCGTCTTAAAAATACTGAGCGAGGCAGCCTCCACCACTTCAACGGGCAGAGAATTCCAGAGATTCACCACCCTTTGAGTGAAGAAGTTCCTCCTCAACTCCGTTCTAAACCGCCCCCCCTTTATCTTGAGGCTGTGCCCTCTAGTCCTACTGTCCTTTCTGAGCGGGAAGAGCCTCTCCACCTCTATCCTATCCATCCCATTCAACATCTTATACGTCTCAATGAGATCTCCCCTCATTCTTCTAAACTCTAACGAGTACAAGCCTAGTTTATTCAGCCTCTCCTCATAGTTCAACCCCCTCAACTCCGGCATCAGCCTAGTAAACCTCCTCTGCACTCCCTCCAAGGCCAAAATATCCTTGCGTAAGTGCGGCGACCAAAACTGCACACAGTACTCCAGCTGCAGCCTCACCAGTGCCCTATACAGCCACAGCAAGACCTCCCTACTTTTATATTCAATCCCCCTCGCTATGAAGGCCAGCAGCCCATTTGCCTTCCTGACCACCTGTTGCACCTGCAGGCTGGGTTTTTGCGACTCATGCACAAGGACCCCGAGGTCCCTCTGCACCGTCACATGCTGCAGTTTTTCGCCATGTAAGTAATAGTCCTTCCGACCATTATTGCTACCAAAGTGGACAACCTCACATTTGCCAACATTAAGTTCCATTTGCCAGTTCCTGGCCCATTCGCCCAGCCTATCTAGATCCTTCTGCAGACTCTCCACACCCTCCGCACAATTTGCCATTCCACTAATCTTAGTGTCATCAGCAAATTTCGACACCATACACTCGGTTCCCTCCTCCAGATCATCTATATAAATGGTGAATAGCTGAGGCCCCAGCACCGACCCCTGGGGCACTCTTCTAGTCACCAACCGCCAATCCGAATAGCACCCATTAACCCCCACTCTCTGCCTCCTATTTGACAGCCAATCCTCTATCCACGCTAACACCCTACCCCCAACTCCATGCCCCCTGACCTTCTGTAATAACCTCTTGTGAGGCACCTTGTCAAACGCCTTCTGAAAATCAAGAAACACCACATCCACCTGCTCTCCTCTATCCACCGCCCTAGACACATCCTCAAAGAACTCCAATAAATTCGTCAGACACGACTTCCCCTTAACGAAACCATGCTGCGTCTGCTCTACCAAACATTTCTCCTCAAGATGCCTCACTATTTTCTCCTTGATCACGGATTCTAACATTTTTCCTACAACAGACATTAAACTAACTGGCCTATAATTCCCCGCCTTTTGCCTGCCACCCTTCTTAAACAACAGCGTAACATTAGCCGTTTTCCAATCTTCCGGCACTTCCCCGGAATCCAGCGACGTTTGGAAAATAATCACCAAGGCATCCACTATCACCTCCGCCATGGTGGGTAAGGTTTTGGAAAGGATTATTAGAGACAGGATTTATAGTTATTTGGAGAGTGATGAATTGATTAGAGACAGTCAGCATGGTTTTGTAGCGGGTAGGTCGTGCCTTACTAACCTTATCCAGTTCTTTGAGAAAGTGACCAAAGAGGTGGATAGGGGTAAGGCAGTTGACGTGGTGTATATGGATTTTAGTAAGGCGTTTGATAAGGTTCACCATGGTAGGCTTCTGCAGAAAATGCAGATGTATGGGATTGGGGGTGATCTAGGTAATTGGATCAGGAATTGGCTAGCAGATAGGAGACAGAGGGTGGTGGTTGATGGTAAATATTCGTCATGGAGTTCGGTTACGAGTGGTGTGCCTCAGGGATCTGTTTTGGGGCCACTGCTGTTTGTAATTTTTATTAATGATCTGGATGAGGGTATAGTTGGGTGGATTAGTAAGTTTGCTGATGACACCAAAGTCGGAGGTGTGGTAGATTGTGAGGAAGGGTGCCATAGTTTGCAGGGTGACTTAGAAAGGTTGCAGAGCTGGGCCGCGAGGTGGCGGATGGAGTTTAATGTGGAGAAGTGTGAGGTAATTCATTTCAGTAGGAATAACAGATGTGTTGAGTATAGGGCTAACGGGAGGACTTTGAATAGTGTGGAGGAGCAGAGGGATCTAGGTGTATGTGTACATAGATCCCTGAAAGTTGGGAATCAAGTAGATAAGGTTGTTAAGAAGGCATACGGTGTCTTGGCGTTTACTGGTAGGGGGATTGAATTTAGGAGTCGCAGTGTCATGATGCAACTGTACACAACTCTGGTGCGGCCGCACTTGGAGTATTGTGTGCAGTTCTGGTCCCCACATTACAGGAAGGATGTAGAGGCTTTGGAGAGGGTGCAGAGGAGGTTTACCAGGATGTTGCCTGGTATGGAGGGGAGATCCTATGAGGAGAGACTGAGAGATTTGGGGTTGTTTTCGCTGGAAAGAAGGCGGCTAAGAGGGGATCTTATTGAAACGTATAAGATGATTAGAGGTTTAGATGGTGGATAGTGATAGCCTTTTTCCTAGGATGGAGAAAGCTGGCACGAGGGGGCACGGCTTTAAATTAAGGGGGGGTAGTTATAGGACTGATGTCAGGGGTAGGTTCTTTACCCAGAGGGTGGTGAGGGACTGGAATGCCCTGCCAGCTGCAGTTGTAAATGCGCCTAGTTTGGGGGCGTTTAAGAGATCTGTGGATAGGTTTATGGACGAAATGGGATTGGTTTAGATTAGTGGGTTAGTGTTGTTTTTTTTTTAGAAAGCTGGTCGGCGCAATATCGTGGGCCGAAGGGCCTGTTCTGCGCTGTAATGTTCTATGTTCTATTTCCTTCAGAATCCTTGGATGCATTCCATCCGGTCCTGGGGACTTGTCCACAATCAGTCCCTCCAGTCTGTCGAGCACCGCCTCTCTAGTAACAATAATGTCATTCAGGCCCTCCACTCCTACCATCTTTCCATCGCTAACACCCAGCAAATTATTCACGTCCTCCTCCGTGAAGACCGAAACAAAAAAGTTATTCAGGGCCTCAGCCATTTCCCCATCCCCTATCACTAAGTCCCCCCTCTCATCCTCTAAGGGTCCAACGTTCACCCTAGCCAGCCTCTTCCTTTTTATGTATTTATAAAAACTCTTGCTATCCTTTTTTATATTAAGCGCTAGCCCAGCTTCATAGTTTCTCCTACCCTTCTTTATCAACTTCTTTGTCATTCTTTGTTGACATTTAAACCTCTCCCAATCCTCTTCTCGCCCACTACTCTTAGCTACACTAAACGCATCCGCTTTTAATTTAACACTTTCCTTCACCTCCTTCGTTATCCACAGCTGATTATCTCTCCTCCTACGATCCTTTTTAACCATCGGAATAAATTTCTGCTGAGCACCAAGAAAGATCTCCTTAAAGATCCTCCACTGTTCCTCAGCAGACCTACCTTCCAACGCACTCCCCCAATCAACATTCGCCAATTCCTCTCTCATCCTACCATACTCCCCTCTGTTCAAACAAAGGACACATGTCCGGGAACCCACTTTGTCCTCCTCCATCTGCATCAGAACTCATGTCCCCAGAGCCTGGGATTACTAGTCAAGTGAAAGTACCACTATGTAACCATTGCCACCCAAACGTGGCAGCTAATTTGTGAAAAGCAGAATCCCACAAACAGCAAATTAAACAGATAAATCTGGTTTTGACAGAATATTAGCCAGGACCACTGGCAGAACCTGTTACTCATCTTCAAATAGTGGCTTAGAAACAGGCAGGTGGGGCTTCAGTTTAACTGCTCATTGACAAGGCTGCACTCACTCCCTAAGTACTGCAATAAAATATCAGTCTGGACCAACTCATTTAGACATGAATAACGTGAATAACATGACGATTATTAATCTTTATTAGGCTATGATATTAATTCATGTCAGGCAGCAGGGATAGACGTTCACAGGTTGTGCAGAGAGTGTGTGTTCGTCATGATGTTCACACATATTTATCTCCCCTGCCTATGCTGTGCATAATTTTTTTTTAGCTGACAGTAATGGAAATGCTTCCAGGCTTCTGCAGATTCTGCTTTGGAATTGAATGTTAGGAGAAATATTAAAACGGCCTGGGATAACTGATCTTGTTGTATGAGAGAGAGAAGCCAAAGTTCAATGCGATGAACTGACTTTGTCAGCAATATATTTTTTAATTATTATTTTTTAAAAATTCATTTCTAGGATGTGGATGGTGCTGGCCAGACTAGCATTTATTGCCCATCCCTCGGTTGCCCTTAGGAAGGTAATGGTAAGCTGCCTCCTTGAACTGCTGCAGTTACAATGATGTAGGTACAGCCATGTGCTTTTAGGGATGGAGTTCCAACATTTAACCCAATGACATTGAAGGAACGGATATATTTCCAAGTCAGCATGGAGAGCTCTTCGAGTGTAAGCTCCAGGTAGTGGTGCTCCCAGGTATCTGCTACCCTTATCCTTCAATCTAGATGGTAATGTTTGTTAGTTTGGAAGGTGCTGTCTAAAGAATCTTGGAGAGTTCCTGCAGTACATCTTGTAGATGGCACATGCAGCTGGTGGTCCCAGCAAAGAATGTTTGTGAAAGTGATACCATTCAAGTGGGCTGCTTTGCCCTAGATGATGTTGAGTTTCTTAAGTGCTGCTGGAGCTGTACTCGTTCAGACAAGGGGAGAGTATTCCACCACATTTCTGTCTTACAGATGATGGACAGGCTTCTGGGGACGGAGTTACTCACTGCAGGTTCCCAGCCTTTGAACCTGTCTGGGATCCAGGGATTTAGATGACATAATGTTCCTGATGGTGGGAAGTCCAGAATCAGTGGTCAAAGTTTGAAGATATGAGATAAATCTTTTACGACTGAGGTAAGGAGATATTTCTTCATGCAGAGAGTGGTGAATCTGTGGAATTCACTACCATGGAAAGTAGTTGAGGCCAAAAACATTGTGCGATATCAAGAAGGAATTAGATATAGTTTTTGGGACTAAAGGCATCAAGGGATAGTGTGTGTGTGTGTGTGTGTGTGTGTGTGTGTGTTGGGGGGGCTAGGGGAGGGGGGGGAGAGGAGGAAGGAACATGGGATCAGGATATTGAATTTGATGATTGGTCATGATCGAATTGAATGGCGGTGCAGGCTTGAAGGGGCAAATGGCCTACTCCTGCTTCTATTTTCTATGTTTTTGTTTACCAAGGCCAATATTTATCTCCTATCCATTGTTGCCCTGAGGGTATGATGAGCCAACAACATATTGTGGAGCTGGAAATATGTGTAAAACTAGACTATGTGGGGTGTCCAATTCCATTCCTTCAAGGACATCACTATATAAATGAATCTGGTTACCATGCTGATTCAATATGTAATATATACCTCACAAGTACTGAGATAATGCCATATGCATCATGATGCAAGGAGATAATGTATATTTAGCATCATAAAATGGATGTAAACCCATGAGGTTTTTGGGTTCCTTTTTCAAAAAAAAATTTCAAGCAATGAATAGAAAGTGAAACAAATGGAAAAAAGCAACATTTAAAGGTAACATTGCAAATGCTGAAATGTACTATGCATCAACACAATCTGTGTGTTTTGAAAAGGTTAACAGAACTTAGAACTAGCTTCCCTTGGTAGTTGCCATTTGCTTAGAAGTAAACCAGTACCATGTCTAGCAAATCAATATGGGGAATGTCAATTTGTTCAGCACTTTTCTCAAATCCCCAGAATGTCACTTGATGTCATTCATCTTTTTATTTTGATCAGCAGGAATTTAATATGACACTACAAACTCCGAGGTCACAGAAAAGCCTCTTTTCCAAGTCTGCTTGAAATACACCTCTAACATTGAATTTTTAAACAGCAAATTCTCATTTTAAATTTATGCCTGTAACAACCTAAACTATAATCTTCCCTGATAACTACTGTAGTACACAAGCTGTGCTTTTACATATGTGACCCAAATTTGAACCCAACTCAGACTAAAGGAAGGACTATTTCCTCTAATGATTGCAACAATTCTGCAAAATTAGAATAATTTAGATGCTAACAAGGATAATTCCAATTCTCTCCTGGTGAAAAATAGAATAATTAATCTGCAAATGATTAATTATACTGTAAAAATAACAGCAAGGGTTGATAAGGGCAAAGTAATGGATGTGGTATACATGAACTTTCAGGATGAGAGGTCACACAAAACCAGGTTATAATCCAACAGGTTTATCTGAAATCACAAGCTTTCGGAGCACTGCTCCTTCCTCAGGTAAATTTTCAGAAGGCCTTTGTATAGTGACAAGTAAGGGAGTTATGACATTGGTCAGAACAAGTTGATAAAATGGATTGAAGGAAATGGGTGGGAGGTATCACAGGCAGGCAAAAAAGGGGATCCATGCCAGGAGCACTGTTGTTTACCACATACGTAATGATCAGAATTAAGGAATTGGAGGAATAATGTCAAAATTTGCAGATTACACTGACTTCAGGATACAGCTAATAAATGTAGAGGATTGTGGCAAAATACAGGATACACAAGCAGGCTTGCCGCATGAATAGTTAATTGGAAAATGAAATTCAATATAGTGAAGTGTGAGATGGTTAGTAGAAAGAATGCGGAAACCACTTTTCCTTGAAAGATAAGGAACTAAATGGGGAAGAGGAGCAGAGAGATTTGGGGATACAGATAAATAAGTCAATAATATAGCAAGTTGAGAAGGCCATAACGAAAGTAAAGTACTGGGATTCATTTCTGGAAGAATAGAATGCAAAAGAGGCTCTCTGTTGTGGCGAAATCAGCAGAAGTGGTCAAAAATCCTAAGTCCTGCTCCCAAACATTGTGTTCCCAGTTTTGCAGGGGCGGGAATGGGGGTTGAGCATGTTTCGCATGTGTTTTGCAGAAAGGCAGCTGGCCATCTAAATCATCAGCTGCCTCCACTCAAGTGGGATTTTGGTGGTCTTGGAACGTGAAACAGATTCGATCTGGTTAAGAGTGTGACAGAATCCAGCTATAATAAGGAGTTACGAGACTAAATGTGTTTTTTTTGATGAAATGAGCATTTGAAAATTATAAGTAGACCTTCATAAACATTTCTGGACATAATTACCCGCTCAAGGCCACCAACGTTCTATGGCATATTGTTCTCATCCCCTAACTCATCAGTTACTGAGAAACAGGAACAAGCTCCTGAAAATCATGTATATATCACCTCAGTAAGACACAGATAATGCAGATTTTGTAACTAGTCATTCTAAGTTACCACAATGCACAAAGGGATAACCTGGTTTTCTACAGATGCCTCTAATTTTCTGAATCCAGGAAATTGAGTTCTTATCCTAAAACACAACTATGTGGCAAGGATGTCATCACAATTTGCATCCCTCAGCATCCTATGAAGCTCGAAGGATGCCAACCAATAGGTGTGTTCACAGCTTCCTGAAGGGTCAGCATTTCCTTTTAAATTAAATAATTTAGTTTTTAACTAGAAATTGACACTTATGCAGTCTTATTTGAGTAATAGTTAGGAATGAATCTATTGTCAAGAGGTAACACCCCATATATCAAGAAGATTAATTATCCAGCTTACAAACAGTATTAACATTGGAATCATACGGTCGATTTTTAGATTCACTCCAGTGTTTCTCATAATAATGGTACTGATACTGTAGTGTAGTGATAAAGTTATTTATCAGTGTCACAAGTAGGCTTACATTAACACTGCAATGTAGTTACTAAGCATATCCCCTATTTGCACTTTCAGATACACAGAGGGAGAATTTAGCATGGCCAATGCACCTAATCAGTACGAGTATTGAACTGTGGGAGGAAACTGGAGCACCCGGAGGAAACACATGCAGACATGGGGAGAATGTGCAGCCAGTGACCCAAGCTGGGAATCGAACCCAGGTCCCTGGTGCTGAGAGGCAGCAGTGCTAACCACTGTGCCACCGTGCTGCCCCAATTTCTCCACTTAATTGGGATAGAGGTTTCTCGCTGAACTCTGTATCTTTCTACTTGGGAATTTAAAATTAATGCTACGTTAAATGTTGGATATCTTGGATATCTTATTGTAAGAAACATTTATACTCAAAACTTGGATTATTCATTAATAACAAGATTATACTTTATTTTCCTAAAACTATTGCGATTTACTTTCCCATCAAATGTGGATTGCATGTTTAGTTCTTTAATAAACTTTTACATAACTTAAAAATATATATTGTTTCAATAATCTTCTGTGTTCAAAATCAAGAACTTGTTTCTGTACACTCTTTAGTGGCGAGGGATATTACTGAGGAGAACTGATAGATATCCCATGGCAGACAGTGCCTACTCAAATATAAACTTTATTTGATATCAGTAAGGAAATTTCTAGCAGAATTTCAAAGTAGGTTGTTCTTCAGACTCACTCAGTCCTAAGATTTCCTCATAATCCCTACTCTCCCAATGCCCGACACTGCACACACTGCTTTCAGTTTATAGGTTCTGTTATCCCATTTCCAAATGATCTTTTAACTATCAACAGTATTCTACTTTGATGTTTACTAACATTGAAAGACCAGAAAGACAGTCAAATTCAAGATACTTTGGAGGCTTCATTTATTTTTCAATGGAGGATATTTTGCCTCCATTTCTCTATATTGAACCCAGGAGTTAAACTCCACAACTTTTCTAACAGCAAATTTATTTGTTAAGTAAATTATAAAGGCTCCACTTAAAACGTATACAGGCAAAATAAAAAATCATAATGAATAAAAAGCTTAAAGAGTTATATGTGAACGTGAATAGCATAATGAACTGAATACTGTTTTATTACCTTACATTCCAAATAGCAACAGCAGCAATATTAATTTCTGCTAAGACCAAACAACAAAAAGAAGTTGTATTGAAAGGATCTCAACGGGTGTGGTAAAAGCCCAAGTAAATGTCAATCAATGTCAGCTAGAGGATCCCCGTGGGACCACCTCCTATACTGTCAGGTCAGTCATCTGACATAATTTCCCTTTGGATTAAATAATAGCTTCTGCTCGATAGTTAAAAGCCTTCCACTGCTGATTATTCTTTAATAATGGAAATTCATTCAATGTGAAAGCTGTGGTAAACACAAATGTCAAACTAAGTGTTGATAGCACTTTCATGACTGTTATTTAAGTAGTGGCATGAGAGGCGACGTAATAGTTAGCACTGCTGTCTCACAGCACCAGGGATCAGGTTCAATTCCCAGCTTGAGTCACTGCTCAATAGGCCATGCTAAATTCTCCCTTGGTGTACCCAAACTGGTGCTGGAGTGTGGATCCAGGGGACTAGGGGATTTTCATTGAAGTGTCAATGTAAGCCTACTTGTGACTAATAATAATGAGGCGGCACGGTGGCACAGTGGTTAGCACTGCTGCCTCACAGTGCCAGGGGCCCAGGTTCAGTCATTGTGTGTGGGGAGTCTGCATGTTCTCCCATGGCTGCGTGGGTTTACTCTGGGTGCTCCGGTTTCCTCCCACAGTCTAAAGATGTGCCAATTAGGTGGATTGGCCACGCTTAGTTGCCCCTTAGTGTCAGGGGATTAACAGGGTAAATATGTGGAATTTCAGGGATAGGGTCTGGGTGGGATTGTGGTTGGTGCAGGCTTGATGGGCCAATGGCCTCCCGCTTAGGGTGGCACGGTGGCACAGTGATTAGCACTGCTGCCCCACTGTGCCAAGGACCCAGTTCAATTCTGGCCTTGGGTCACTCTGTGTGCAGTTTGCACATTCTTCCCATGTCTGCATGGGTTTCCTGTGGGTGCCCAGTTTTCACCTACAGTCCAAAGATGTGCAGGTTAGGTTGATTGGCCATGCTAAAATTGTCCCTTAGTATCCAGGGGATTAGCAGGGTAACTACATGGGGTTATGGGGATAGGGCCTACTTGGGATTGTTGTCGCTGTAGGCTCGATGGGCCAAATGGCCTCCTTCTGCACTGTAGGGATTCTACTCTATTCTATGAAAAAAGCTAATTTCGTTTTTTGGATTGCCTCCTTTTTAATATCTCTGTTTTGTCAAGTTTTGTATTTTGCCTTCCTATTTCTTTTACTTTCCCACCTTTTAGACTTCATTGCTTTATTGCAACTCCATCGCAACTGGAGTACTGTGTGCAGTTTTGGTCGCCGCATTTGCGGAAGGCTATATTGGTCTTGGAGGGAGTGCAGAGAAGGTTCACTAGGCTGATACCGGAGATGAGGGGGTTAGCATATGAGGAGAGATTGAATAGACTGGGTCTGTAGTCGTTGGAGTTTAGAAGGCTGAGGGGGGATCTTATAGAGACATATAAGATAATGAAGAGGCTAGATAGGGTAGAGGTAGAGAGATTCTTCCCGCTTAGAAAGGATAGCAGAACTAGAGGGCACAGCCTCAAAATAAGGGGGGGGCGGGTGCAGTTTATATCGGAGTCGAGGAGGAGCTTCTTCACTCAAAGGGTGGGGGGTCTCTGGAATTCTCTGCCCATTGAAGTGGTGGAGGCTACCTCACTAAATATATTTAAGTCACGGGTAGATAGGTTTCTGATAGACAAGGGAATTAAGGGTTATGGGGAGAAAGTGGGAAAGTGGAACTGATCCACTTCAGATCTTGTTGAATGGTGGGGCAGGCTCAAAGGGCTAGATGGCCTACTCCTGCTCCTATTTCTTATGTTCTTATGTTTATGTTTCCTCCTCCTTCTTCGTTATTCTTCCCTTTTCCCACACTTTATAAATAGAAATCAGACACTAGAAACACCAAATCTGACACTCAGTTCCTTGAAGCACAAAAAATTTGGGTGTTATCGAATTTCTTCATCTCACTACTATAAATGAACATGCTGCTCAATTGCACTCACATTCTCAATTAAAATGTAGGAGTGGGGAGGGGGGTTGTAGGAGAAAATGAATGTGCCAAGCAGAGGTCAGATTCTTCAGCTGAGGGAGGAATAACTGACATCCAGGATCAGTCTTCTGCACTGCTAAAAACCAGGTGGAAAACCCCATCGGCCAAGACCTGGAGCAGGTTGTTTATTTCTCTCACAGAGGAATAGCCGGAGGGAGGAAATAAAACCTTGTGGGAACACCAGCAATATAAAGGAAAACAAGATGATCTCAATCTGCTGAGAGAACAAGAATCCGTCAGAATGCATGAGCATAGGGTAGGGGGAAACAAAAAGTTGGGTATGCCTGAACTACAAAATGCAATGAACCATTGCACAGGTCCGTGCAAGTATAACTATTTCCAGTTGTGTTCATCAAATTACTTAAAACCTCAAGCTAGGTTACAGGCAGATTTAATTACAGTTGGGTACTTAAACAGTAGTTCAGCACAATTACGAGATACGTGAGGAAGCGAGGAATAGTGGGATATGTGTGCGGGGGGAGGGTGGCAAGAGATCATTCAAGTGGGAGGAAGTTTGTATGGAGTATAAAAACTGGCATGGGTCAGTAAGGCAGAATGCTGTGTAACTGTGTCGTTCTGAAGGGAAATGGTACTGATTAGACTGAATAATGTCTGAGACTCCTGTTGCTTTTGATTTTTCTCAGAAATTGCAGATACAATTTAAAAGGAAGAAGTAACAGCTGTGCTTGCAGGTTAATTGGACCATGAGGTTTTCCAAAATGATCAGCTTTGGCACTTACCTCCTTAATGCACAGCTGTATACCTTCCGGCTGATTAGTTTGAAGGACTTCCACAACAATTGGGGCGAGAAGTGAACTCAAACCACTAATCTGAAAATATAAGATATTTTTTAAAAGTCAATACTCTACAAGTTTATTTAACATTTGCAAAAATATTTAATACACATTATAAAACAAACTGCACAACATGCTACAAGGTACCGTTATACACGAAGGATTCCCCAGTGCTGGTTCAATTAATGAAAGGTAGACATTAAAAAATTTATAAAAAGAGCACTGCTGATCGCAGATTGTTCACACTGCTCCCCATGGTATTATAAATTCCACTGGTTTGCAGAATGCCAGAGAGATTGTCTGATAGCGTTAAGGCTCATCATGTCATTAAAGGTTTGGCTCAACTCTTTCTGCTATCTTCAGTGAAAAGTACTGCAACTTCGCTCCTTTCCTGTGTTTAAATACTGACTTAACCAAAGCCTCTGGGAGGAGCGGGGAAAATTGGACAGTAGGAATGAAAATTGTGGAATCATTTAAGAAACAAATGGTTGCTAAAATGGCGTGCGAGATAGTGAGGCCATTTTGAATGGACAAGGCCAAATGGTCCACCTCATCATATACGTCTTGTTCGTTCTTCGAGGTAAAGATGACCATATTCATCATCTGAAGAGTTTGTTAGGGTTCTGGTCGGTATGTAGGTAACTGCTAAGGCTTATCCGCTTCACATTGTACAGGGTACAGCAAACGATTGAGTTAGGGATAAGTTCAAATTTCTTCTGTGCCTTTGATATATGCTTGCTTTTGAAGGCGGTCACACTATTTTCTTGTTTGGTTGTGTGGCAGACAGCGATCTTAGGTGAGCTTTTCCCAGGACTTGAAGTCAATGTCAAAACTCTGAATGAAGCCTTGTTCTTGTAGCGCTTCCTTTAATTGTGGTGACAGGACAACAGCAAGCTCTCTGCTGAAGATTAATTTTGGCATGCAAGTGTCAGGCATTCTGGCTACGTGACCAACTCGGTTGTGACTGTCTCAGTGTGGTGTGCACGCTTGGCATTCCAGCTCAGGTGAGCACCTCAGTGTCTCATATTTGTTCTGCCATCTGATTTTCAGGATCTTCCAAAGATAGCTCAGGTAAAAGTGATTCAGCTTCTTGGCATAAGACCATAGGAAATAGGAACAGGAGTAGGCCATTCAGTCCCTCGAACTTATTCTGCCATTCAACAGGATCATGGTTTATCCAACATTCCTCACATCCACTTTCCTGCCCTTTCCTCATAACCCTTGATTCCCGTACTGATCAAAAACCTATTTATCTCAGTCTCAAATATACACCAGGACTCTGCCCCCACTCTGTGGCAAGGAGTTCCAAAGATTCACAACCCTGTGAGAGAGGAAATTCATCCTCACCTCAGTCTTAAATTGGCACCACTTTATTCTGAGACTATGCCCCCTGGTTCTATACTCCCAATAGGAGAAACATCCTCTTAGCATTTAGCCTGTCAACCCCCTTAAGAATCTCCTATGTTTCAATGAGTTCGTCTCTCATTCTTCTAAATTTCAATGAATAGAGTCCAACCTGTTTAACCTTTCCTCTTATGACAATCCCTCTATACCGGAGATCATCCTAGTGAACTTTTTTCGAACCGTCTCCAATGAAATATCTTTCCTTAAATAAGGGGACCAAAGTTCCTCTCAGTACTCCAGATGTGGTCTCATCAGTACCTTGTATAGTTGCAGCAAGACTTCCCAACTCTTTTACTCCAGCCCCTTGAAAAAAGGGCCAACATTCCACTAGCCTTCCTGATAAGCTGCTACATTGTCGGCTAGTTTCTGTGTTTCATGTACAGTAACCACAAGTCCCTCTATGTTGCAGCTTTCTAAATAGTATTCCGTTCTTTTGTTCTTCCTTCCAAACTGAACAACTTCACATTTTTTCACATTATACTCCATTTGCCAACTTTTTGCCCACTTACTTAATCTATCAAAATTTCTTTATAGGTTTTTAGTATCCCTCTTGCAACTTGCATTCCACCTATTTTTGTGTCATCTGCAAATTTGGCTGCAGTATATTCACTTCCTTCCTCCAAGTCATTAATGTATATTGTAAACATTGTGGTCCCAGCACTGATCCCTGTGGAACCCCACTGGATGCCATCTTGAAAAAGAACCCTTTATCCTCACTTGCTATTTCCTGGTCATTAGCCAATTCGCTACCCATGCCAATACACTTTATCTTACGACTTAACCTTTTTTGTGATGTACCTTGTCGAACGCCTTTTGGAAGTCAAAATACAACATATCTGCTGGTTCCCCTCGGTCCACTCTGGTTGAGACTTCCTCAAAAAACTCAAATAAATCAGACAAATATGATTTCCCTTTCATGAAGCCAAGCTGACGCCGCCTGATTAGATTATTTTCCAAATGTGCTGCTATGACTTTTTTCATAATTGATGCCACCATTTTTCCAACAATAGACATTAGGCTAATTGGCCTACAGTTACCCCCTTTTTGCCTCCCTTCCTTTTTGAATAGCATATTACACTGGCAGTACGCAGTGCAAGTCTGCTGCATAGAGCAGAGTGGGAAAGCCATGTAGACTTTCAGTTGTTAGTGAAGGAATCTATATTATTAAATTTGAAAGAAAAGCAGAAAAGATGAATACAGAAATGAAATTGAACTTCTCAAACTTGAAGGAAGTCAAAAGCAAACTGAATTCATAGACATAGAGTCATAGAGGTTTACAGCATGGAAACAGGCCCTTTGGCCCAACTTGTCCATGCCACCCTTTTCTATAAACCCCTAAGCTAATCCCAATCGCCTGCATTTGGCCCATATCACTCTATACCCATCACAGCCATGTAACTATCTAAATGCTTCTTAAAAAACAAAATTGTACCCGCCTCTACCACCACCTCTGGCAGCTTGTTCCAGACACTCACCACCCTCTGTGAAAAAATTGCCCCTCTGGACACTTTTGTACCTCTCACCTTAAAGCTATGCCCTCTAGTTTTAGACTCCCCTATCTTTGGAAAAAGATATTGACTATCCAGCTGATCTGTGCCCCTCATTATTTTATAGACCTCTGTAAGGTCACCCATCAGCCTCCTATGCTCCAGAGAAAAAAGTCCCAGATAATCCAGTCTCTCCTCATAACTCAATTCATCAAGTCCCAGTGGCATCCTAGTAAATCTTTTCTGCACTCTTTCTAGTTTAATAATATCGTTTTACAATAGGGTGACCAGAATTGCACACAGTATTCCAAGTGTGGCCGTACCAATGTCTTGTACAGCTTCAACAAGATGTCCCAACTCCTGTATTTAATGTTCTGACCGATGAAACCAAGCACATTGAATGCCTTCTTCATCACTCTGTCCACCACTGACTCCACTTTCAAGGAGCTATGAACATGTACTCCTAGATATCTTTGTTCTGTGACTCTCCCTAACGCCCTACCACTAACTGAATAAGTCCCACCCTGGTTCAATCTACCAAAATGCATCACCTCGCATATGTCTAAATTAAACTCCATCTGCCATTTGTCAGCCCACTGGCCCAATTGATCAAGATCCCGTTGCAATTGGAGATAACTTTCTTCACTGTCCACTATGCCACTATCTTGGTATCATCTGCAAACTTACTAACCATGCCTCCTATATTCTCATCCAAATCATTAATATAAATGACAAATAACAGTGGACCTAGCACTGATCTTGGAAGCACACTGCTGGTCTCAGGTCTCCAGTTTGAAAAACAACTTTCTACAACCATCCTATGGCTTCTGTCAAGAAGCCACTTTTGTATCCATTTAGATACCTCACCCTGGATCCCGTGAAATTTAACCTTATGTAACAACCTACCATGCGGTACCTTGTCAAAAGCCTTGCTAATGTCCATGTAGACAACATCAACTGCGCTGCCCTCACCTACCTTCTTGGTTACCCCTTCAAAAAACTCAATCAAATTTGTGAGACATGATTTTCCACTCACAAAGCTATGCTGACTGTCCCTAAGCAGTCCTCGCGTCTCTAAATGCCTGTAGATCCTGTCTCTCAAAATACCTTCCAACAACTTACCCACCACAGATGTGAGGCTCACTGGTCTATAATTCCCAGGCTTTTCCCTGCAGCCCTTTTTAAACAAAGGCACAACATTTGCCACTCTTCAATCTTTAAGCACTTCACCCGTGACTATCGATGATTCAAATATCTCAGCTAGGGGACCCGCAATTTCCTCCCTACCCTCCCACAATGTCCTGGGATACATTTAATCAGGTCCCAGGGATTTATCTACCTTGATGCACTTTAAAACTTCCAGCACCTCCTTCTCTGTAATATGTACACTCTTCAAGCCATCACTATTTATTTCTCCAAGTTCCCTAACATCAATGCTTTTCTCAACAGTAGATACCGATGAGAAATATTCATTTAGGACCTCACCATCTCTTGTTGATCCTTAAGAGGCCCAACTCTCTTCCTTGTTACTCTTTTCCTCTTTATGTATTTGTAGAAGCTCTTTGGGTTCTCCTTTGCCTAATCTGCAAAACAATCTCGTGTCCTCTTTTTGTCCTCCTGATTTCTCTCTTAACTCTACTCCTACACCCTCTATACTCTTAAAGGGATTCACTTGATCCCAACTGCCTATGCATGTCATGTGCCTCTTTCTTCTTCTTGACCAGGGCCTCAATATCTCGAGTCATCCAGGGTTCCCTACTTCTGCTAGCCTTGCCCTTCATTCTAAGAGGAATGTGTTTACCCTGAACACTGGTTAACACACTTTTGAAAGTGTGCCACTTACCATACGTCCCTGTGTCTTCCCACAGGCTCCCCCAATTACATCATTAAAATCGATATCATCAAAATTGGCCTTGCCCTAATTTAGAATTTTAACTTTTGGGCCAGACTTATCATTCTCCATAACTATTTTAAAACCAATGGAATTATGGTCACTGGTCCCAAAATTATCCCTCACTAACACTTCTGTCACCTTCCTTATTTCCCAAGAGAAGGTCAAGTTTTGCCCCCTCTCTAGTCAGGCCATCCACATACTGAATGAGAAATTCCTCCTGAATATACTCAAATTTCTCTCCGTCTAACCCTCTAATAGTATGGCTGTCCCAGTCAACGTTGGGAAAGTTCAAATCTCCGACTGCTACTACCCTATTTTTCTTGGAGCTTTCTGTAATTTTCTTACATGTTTGCTCATCAGTTTCCCACCAACTATTAGTGGGCCTATAGTACAACCTTATCAAAGTGATTTCCCCCTTCTTATTTCTCAGTTCTATCCATATAGACTCAGTGACCGAACCTGCAGATATATCCCCTCTCAGTACGGCCATGATGCTTTCCCTAATCAAGAGTTTGGGAAATCAAACCTTGCTGGAAGATATAAAAGGACGCAGATTACTCCAAACTGTACAGTAGTAGTTGTTGAGTTCACTGGAGCACCAGAGAGAAGCTGTAGAAGATTCAAGAGGAAGCACTTGATCCAGAAGCTGAGAATAAGTTGCTGCAGTTGTTTCTGTTACTTGAAGATAACATGATGGATCTGTGCCACCCAGAGCTGAGCATTTTCTGCAAACATGTGCCATTTGTGGTGAAGACTGTGCCCATGGAACTCAGGCAGGTTGATTTTGATTTGATTTATTATTGTCACATGCATTAGTATACAGTGAAAGTATTGTTTCTTGCACGCTATAGAGACAAAGCATACCATTCATAGAGAAGGAAACGACAGAGTGCAGAATGTAGTGTTTATAGTCATAGCTAGAGTGTAGAAAAAGATCAACTTAATGCAAGGTAAGTCCGTTCAAAAACCTGATGGCAGCAGGGAAGAAGCTGTTCTTGAGTCAGTTGGTACGTGATCTCAGACTTCTGTATCTCTTTCTTGACAGAAGATAGAAGAGAGAATGCCCACGGTGTAGGGATCTTTAATTATGCTGGCTGCTTTGCTGAGGCAGCGGGAAGTATAGACAGAGTCAATAGATGGAAGACTGGTTTGCGTGATAGATTGGGCTACATTCACAACCTTTTGTAGTTTCTTGCAGTCTTGAGCAGAGCAGGAGCCCATACCAAGCTGTGATACAACCAAAAAGCAGGCTTTCTATGGTGCATCTGTGGAAGTTGGTGAGAGTCATATAGACATGCCAAATTTCCTTTATCTTCTGAGAAAGTAGAGGTGTTGGTGGGCTTTCTTAATTATAATGTGGGTTTGGGGGAGATCAGGACAGGTTGTTGAGGATCTGGATATCTAAAAACTTGAAGCTTTCAATCATCTCTATTTTGTCCTTGTTCATGTAGACAGGGGCATGTCCTCCACTACGTTTCCTGAAGTTGATGACAATCTCCTTCATTTTGTTGACATTGGGGAGAGATTATTGTCGCCACACCAGTTCACCAATTCTCTATCTTATTCCTGTACTCTGTCTCGTCATTGTTTGGGGTCTGACCCACTACAGTGATGTCGTCAGCAAACGGCACTGCCGTCAGTTGAGGATCAGACTAGCTCCAAGAAGAAGAGGAGAGCAGCTGAGATTCCTCGTGTGGAAAACAGAGTTTCATGAACTCTGTGACCCACTGTCATCACTGAAATTTGAGTGGCCCGTGGAGCCAATCGTTAAGATTTGTCTTAATTGAATCTGCCATTTAAGTTTATAAATTTATATTTTAAATTAGATCACGATTTTCACGTTTAACTCATGTCAGCTCCAGATGTTTGAGAATGGGATATACGGGCAGGACTTTACGATCTCGCTCAACATGAAACTATAAAATCCCACCAGAGGTCAACGGGATGCTCTGCCCCTCACCTGCTCTGATTCCTGTGGCAGGTGGGACAGTAAAATTCCAGCTATAGCATTTACTGTTTGCTTTGTTGACTCTTGTATTGCAAAAACAATTCTACTGTTTTTAAATAGTGAGATCTTGTATCTTGATTCTTGTTCAAATAACTGGGACTTTTGAATTTTGTCTTTAAAAGTTATTGGTCTCTATCAAGGTCATCACAATAGGCAGACTTACTCTTCTTTGTTCCCAGACTGCCAAAAGCTGCAATAACTGACCTGACTGTGAACTGAGTTATAAAAAGGAAGGGTTGTTCTTCTAATGACATCGCTCTGCATCTAGCAACCTCCATTTAAAAAATAAAGTAAAATTTGCATTTGGAACCAATTTAGGTCTTAACTCTCCCGGTGCCACGTATGATGACACCAATTACTTTGAAAGTTCTTGTTAAAATTAAGTAAACAGCAGCACGAGGACACAACTTGTGTCAGTGAGTGGCTTAATACAAATTAATGCTTAATGTTTCTGATGTGTATTCCTGACTGAAGCAATACTGGATAAACCACATTCCCACAGGAAGAGGTTTAAAAAACACAGATTATCCAGGCCTATTACTGCAAATCCACTGTTTGGGAGTGGCTATCACACAGTCTGGGAGCAAAATTCACTTCCACCTTGCGGGCTAATGAAAAATGCATCACATTGGAGGAATTTTAAATGGGTAAAATGAGAAATATTTTAAGTGGAGAAATCACACAATACCTGTACAATTCTCTCATGAGATTGAATAACACCTTCCACATTCATTTTTGTGCCCTGTTCCTGCAACACTGAGATCTCAGTGGATTTAGTCGGCATTGCATAGCTGTGAAAAAGCAAAAACACTTTTATATATTTTATCATTTCAACAGCACTGAACATTCACAATAATATTAGAATAAAGAACAAAGATTAAATATTAATATCTCTGTTTTTTGAGAAGAAAGGGACAGAGTGAACAAAGACATTTATGAAACGTCTGCGGTTTTGTTTCGGGAACAAGGGTTGGGGGAGGGGGGTGTTACTGTTTCATTTTTAATGAGGCTAAAAAGGAGAATCTTTTAACCCTTACCCGACAGCTCCATGACCTTCTCCCAATTCACTTACAATTATAGTATCAGACTTACAGATGCTGAGTCTAAGACCTACCCTTTGCCACAGTCCTTCTGCAGCCACCAACGTGCTCAACCTTTGAGGTCCTAAACCTACTCTCTCCTCTCCTGGAAGACTTTCTTTAAAATCAAAAAGGCCTTTGATTTCTTTTGCTCGCCCCTCCAAATCTCTACTTTTTTGACCACATTTGTAATTGCAATACTACATTCCGCACCCTCTCCTTTCCTCCCCCACCATGTATTCTATGAATGGTATGTTTTGTCTGCATAGCTCGTAAGAAACAATACTTTTCACTGTATCCCAATACAATAATAAATCAATTAAATTCAATCATTTCTCTGAATTACTTCTGTACATTTATCTCTGTTAAAAGCCACATAAATGCAAATTGTTTTGGCTGGCTGACTGCAAACTGGTGATTTGTTTAGCATTGATTTCTACCTTTCCTCCACTTTGATCTTCAGTTGATTGCAGAGCCGGTGGACATACTGACTGTAGTGTTCTACAAGCGTCATGTCATAGCCGGTAAGTTGGATATTTAGGACACCGTATTCTGTGTCAGTGCCAGGCTTCAGCTGCTTCATCTGCAGCCTCTCTCTTTTCTTCCGTGGCTGTTGGAAAAATTAACTGGCTGAAATCTTCATGTAATTTACGCTAAAATTTAAAGGTCGTTAGATTCACAATAGCCTCCTGTGATTGCATGCAGAGCGATGTTCTGAACCTTGTGTGCATCTCCATACTGTTTATCAGGGGGATGGCGAAAATAGGCTATCACAGTTTATAAGGAACTGTGCTGGTAACTGTGCCACTTGTCAGAAGTTCTTGGTACCTGCTGAGGGCTCAAATTCACACTTGTCAGTGGTCTAATTACAATCTAGTAACAATGTTTCTTGCACAGCTGGGTAAACTACATCACTATGGGGGTGGGAGCACACTGCCACAGAAGATTGGGTCTAAACCTCTGATTTCATTAGCTCCACAATATTGCAGGACATGGGTGTGACTGAATGGTCAGAAGATTAATTAAATCTTTCACAGGGAACTACAGGTTTTCCTACACAGTCCTGCAAGCCAAGGTAAGGCGGCCCTAGCTGGTTAAACAATGGGTAGCTTCCTTGTGTTAGTTAATTGTGCGGTTTTAGCTAGTTAAGCTCCTACAATGCTCTTGTTGTATGCTTGGGCCTCTCAAAATCTTCATGGTCATAAAACTGCACTTAAAGGTTCTGGAGTTCGGTAAGTGAAGCAGGTCCATTTGGACAGAACGTGTGAAAAGGACTAAAAAAAAGACACACTCGCTGCTTCAGTCACTAACCCAGGCTAATGCATTCCATAGCCTTACCACTTCTCTGAGCTTATTCTCTCAAGGACATTAGTGGGTTCCTCTGTGCATTAGACGACTGCTGAATAGGGAAAGTTATAGGACTGTGTTCAAATGGTCAACTGAACTAAGAAGTCTAAGTGTTGCAAATTCTTGTCAAGGATTTTAGGTCACAATGATCTTCAATGTTGCAACATTAAAAGGTACTATACAAATGCAAGTTCTTGACGTGGCTTGCAATGGCTTGACTATGGCAGCCGGGGTATCGGTATAACTATATGATCACAGCCAGGCTGCTACTGAAGAAGACAAAGGTTGCTAGCAACACTAATAATTATTATGTCTTTTGGGAGACCTATATTGTGAATAACAAGCAACAATCCAAGAAGAGAAACAAAATGGTAACTGCTTTGAACCTGAAATTCTTTATAGCTATATTTGACTGGCACATAAATTGTTACAATCTCTGTAGAAACTGATAACATTTAAAGTAAACTTGGAACTAACAGTTATTAGTTGAAAAGGATGACACAACAAGATTTTATGTTTTAAAACTTTTACTACAACAAATGACTCAAAGCTTTATTACATACACCCTATTTTCTTTTTGTAAACAATTTATACTTTGCATTACGAAAAGGAACACTACTCTTTTACACTTATTACACATTGCACTTTCTCCACAGAAAGTCCTTATAACAAGCAATTCATAATTGCTTCCAATAGATTTGCATTTCCCTGATTTGCCAAGCTGTAATTTCAAGTGATCTAAGGGTGCTTCCCTTAGATTTAAGATACTTTCTGGAAACTATTACCAATATCAAGACTCTCCCCCTATGGCCACACCAAGACAAATCTCCAGAAATTCTGAGACAGCTGCAGGATGCTTCTCTTCAGTTAGAGACCACATCTCCCTCCTCTATTTGGCTCTGGTAGTTTGTAAAGCCAAGCAGTCTCTTCTCTCTGCCGAGCACACCAAACACTTCTACCTGTGCAAATCACTTCCATTCATCCGTGATATTTACTGAATTGTAGGGAAGCTTGTAGGCTGATCAGTTATTCTTCTGCTGCAAATTCATTTTCATCGTACAAGTAAAAGTAAATGCAAGTTTACAGCACAACTGTTTATAATCCAATAACATCTTTCTACGCCTTTAGGAGATTCAGACTTGGATTTTCACTCCTGAGTCAGGTAGCTCAAGTTCGGAAATCTCCTGGCTTGTCACGCCCACTCTGGGACAAACTCTCCTGACTGGAGAGATCTTTGTCCCAGGAGACATGGGCGCAGAATGAAGGAGGCCACTAGGGTTGCCACGTGTCAAGACAAATTGGTTAAAAGGCCTGTCTTGGTTCTCTGGGACTTTGTCCCAGTTGTTTTGTTAAATATTAGCCCTAACTGGCAACCATTCCTTAGCTCCTCACACCCTCATCCACCATGTGTAATCCTCAGGAGCCATGCTGAGATGAAATAAAATAAAGTTCTAAGTATCTATTAAAGCCATTATTATTATAAAAAAAACTCTCATTGATGAATACTGATTCAAAACGTTTAATTCCTTTGAAGTACTTTATCCCTTATAAAAACAAATTTTTGTATCCACAATCTCACAAAGACAATGGATCCTTTAATAATCTCCTTGAGTAATCAAACTATGAACACACAACCCCCACTGAGATAATGGTATGTAATTGAAAACAGCCAGACATTTATAACTATTTTTGCAGTAATGTCAACAAACAGCTTTTTTAATCACTAGACCAGATTTTTTCCAATTCTCACAGACAATAGCCAGCCTAATTTTTTTAAATGTTAAAATAGCTGCAATATAAATAACTTTACACCTTGACAGTTTCACTGACCTTACCCACCCATCACAAGGTTTTACAAGTACACTAAAAGTTCATAACTCTTAAAATTAGGGTAAGACCCTTGCCACAGTGAAAACGTGTCCGTTTGAATTCAGTAGAGTTCAAATGGTCAAGCCAAGTTCAATCCTCCTGCCTGAGAGAGTCGGCCCCACTCACTTTTCCTTACTAGTGAAAATGAGATCCGTTGGAAATTGGGGAAACTTCTGGATCCAGGTCCTGCTTACTATTTGTGATTCCATGAAAATTCCAGCCTCTTGGCCAATCCATTGTGAACTCAGAGACTATTGCCAGGATCTACAACTGTGAACATCTAACATAATAGTCCTAGTACAATTTGAGCCTGCTTTTGATCCTTAACTGCCCTCGGCTTGTAGTTGAACAGACTCCACAACAAGCCAATATGACTCTCTTCATTTTACCTTAAATGAAAGAGACAGTTCCAAAGCATAATAATCTTATAAGCTTCATAATTGTAACAAAATTGACATTTCCTGACTGGCAAATGAGGCAAATAAGGACGCTATTAACCACTCACTTTACATTTCCAACTGATGTCAGCTCTGTGGTGCTTTACTGAGTTTGAGATTCAAAATGATCATTCAGAATGTCTATATGCTAAAGGAATTACAAGAAAGAATTCCATTTAACTCCCCGATGGCTCAGTCTGCGTACTTCCTGGTATGGATGTGGGCAGATAAAGTGGGAAGGTTCCAGGTACAATCTCTGATCTGTGCTGAGCTGGATAATTACAATTCAACTGCCAATGAAGAAGCGACTATAGTTGGCCTCAGGCTAGTGTTCCTGCTTCTAATTGCCATCCAATGACTCCTACTTAAAAACGCAGATAAATTTGTGGACATTGGTTGCCAACAAATACAAGTTTACAGCAGAGGAAATGGCTTGCCACAATGTATTAACTATAAATTGAGCACCTGAGGCAGCAAACAGCTTCAATACAAGATCAAAATACTGTGAATGCTGGAAAGCTGAAACAAAAACAGACAACGCTGAGAATACTCAGCAGGTCAGACAGTGTCTATGGAGAGGAACATAGATAAGTAATACTTCAGGTCTGTGATCTTTCAATTCTGATGAAAGGCCAAAGACCTGAAATCTTAATGCTGTCTCTCTCTCTCTCCACAGATGCTGCCAAACCTGTTAAGTATTTCCAGCATTTTCTGTTTCCATATCAAATGTCAGTGCCTGATTGTTGAATCTTACAGTGCATAAAGTGTCTGTCTGCCGGGCTTCCTACATTACAAAATGAATTACACTGCAAAAGCATTTAATTGGCCATCAAGAGCTTCAGGACATCCTGAGATTGTGAAAGGCACATATAATGCAAATTACATCATTGCCAGGTCATAAAATGGACGGGGTAAAATAAAGTCCCCAGAATTGCTAATGACAATATGTAACTGAACCACACAGAAAGTGTGTCTGTGTGGATGTCAGGTAAAACACAACCAGGATTGTGTGAAATGTTCTCCATCCAAATCAGCACTCACTGTCTAAGGCCACTCAAGAAAGTGACAAGTGAACACTGACCCGGAGCACTGCTGCATCAATAGTAAGACCATAAGAATCTTTCAGGAGAGGAAGGAGAAAGATGACAGTAAGTTATGGAGGGGGCAAAAAAAAGTTGATAGCTGATTTGAAAAACAGAGTTACCATAAAATTTGCCTTTTTAAAACTAAGCTAATTAGTGAATTTTGCACCAGTGTTCCTGCTTCCCTGTACAGAATTTAATCCAGACACACAAACGAAAATATTACTTACCACTTCTTTTGGCAGTAAGTATTTATACCTCCCAATCCCATGGGTGGGCATTGACCTGTAATGTCTCTTGCTGGCTAGGCTATTACCTGTGTACGCAGAATATAAAATTTATTTGATTAAAATATGTTACCAAGTCACACTCCTGAGATGTCTCATCGCCTGGTTTCAGTTCAAGGACAAAACAAAATGGCACAAAACAATTGAGACCACTCTTCAAAGACTAAGATAGCTCTTTTGTACAAATAACCTAACAAGGTTAAAGTCTACTTGTTCTATAAAAGTTATCCAACATTCTATGATTATGTATTTTTATGATGTGGCGATGCCGGCGTTGGACTGGGGTAAACACAGTGAGAAGTCTGACAACACCAGGTTTAAGTCCAACCAATTTATTTGATAGTAAACTCACAAGCTTTCGAGGTTTCTCTCTTTGTCAGGTAATGGAGAGAACTAACCAGTACTCTCCATTCACCTGATGAAGAGGGAAACCTCAAAAGCTTGTGAGTTTACTATCAAATAAATCGGTTGGACTTAAACCTGGTGTTGTCAGACTTCTTATTATGTATTTTTATCCAGGAAAAACTTTACCTAAAATTATGTACAGTTCAGGTAAATGAAAATATTAAATAGTCATTTGGTTGTACGAAACTTGAATATTGAAAAAAGAGACACGTTGAAGATTTTTGTCTTGCACTTATCATGACACTGTGGAAGAATACCAGTGTAAGAGGAAATCAACAATCATACTGTGCAAGAAGAGAAAGCTGACTGGAGACTTCACAATTGGACAACATTTGCTAAATAATCTTCAGTGTGCTAAGGATTATGCCAGTTGAGTTCACAATGTGATGCATGTGTGGGTACTGGAAGCTACACACATTAATACACAGGGCCCTGCCCTTTGCAGACAGAAAGAACAGATACACACATTGTGCTTGCTTCAGCTAAACAAAATAAATAACACCATTTGCTGATTCATTCTTGACCAATCAGGGTCAATCAAGCTACCTGGTTTAAATTTTAAGCATGTGGCAGTTATCTATCAGTCACCACCATGTTCCATGGCAACACCTCTACCAATCAGTGTTCACTTAACACCAATCAGCACTCTCTCTTTAAGACAGAGTTTAAGTATTGTTTTTCTCTTGCACTGACATTCTTTCAAAGTGTCTTGATGAGTGCAAAACGAAAAGCTTCGACATGTCTTTTTTCAGAAATAAATAATAAATAAAAGAATGGATAATGGGTAAACCATGAACAATGAAAATCTGAATAATAAGCCAAAAAATAACCTGCAATGCATCACAGATCAGTCAACGTCTGACAAAGAACAAGATAGCTGGTGTCTCGATGGGGCATTTAATCAGAATTGAAAGCATTTTTAAGCATTTGATGGCCATTGTAGATTTGTTATATTAAAAAAAGAAAAACAGTGCAGGGAATCTGAAAGAAAATATTCAGCTGGTCAGGCAGTATCTGTGGAGAGAGAAAGGATTAACGTTTCCTGTCGATAACCCTTTACCAAAGCCAATTGTTACACATAGGGCCTGATTTTTCCATCAAGTTGCACCCGTTTCCGTGTGAGGCAAGTAGCGCGATTCGTGCCTGAGTCCGCGCCGGTTCCCCCTTTACCGAGGCAAGAAAATGGCCGCGATCAGGATCGCACCCGAAATGGGCTCAACGACCATTTAAATTTACTTAACGGGCTGCACGCCCAACCTTACCGGCACTGCCCCCTTTACCATCACGTTCACCCATCTAGAATCGGCGTGAAACACACATGCTCCACAAAAGTCCGAATCAGCCGCTCCAGTCAGTGAGGATGTAACTGCAGAGTGTCCAATGGCTCTCTGCTTGAGGGAGGGGATCCACTGCCACTCTGCCTGAGATCACTGAGGGGAAGGGGATGGCTGCTGACACTCTGCCTGAGATCAGTGAGGGGGAAGGGGATAAGAACATAAGAAATAGGAGCAGGAGTAGGCCATCTAGCCCTTCGAGCCTGCCCCGCCATTCAATAAGATCATGGCTGATCTGTCGTGTCTCAGTTCCACATTCCCGCCCTCTCCCCATAACCCTTAATCCCCTCGCTTATCAAAAACCCATCAACCCGCGTCTTAAAAATATTTAGCGAGGCAGCCTCCACCACTTCAACGGGCAGAGAATTCCAGAGATTCACCACCCTTTGAGTGAAGAAGTTCCTCCTCAACTCTGTTCTAAACCGCCCCCCTTTTATCTTGAGGCTGTGCCCCCTAGTCCTACTGTCCTTTCTGAGCGGGAAGAGTCTCTCCACCTCTATCCTATCCATCCCATTCATCATCTTATACGTCTCAATGAGATCTCCCCTCATTCTTCTAAACTCTAACAAGTACAAGCCTAGTTTATTCAGCCTCTCCTCATAGCTCAACCCCCTCAACTCCGGCATCAGCCTAGTAAACCTCCTCTGCACTCCCTCCAAGGCCAAAACATCCTTGCGTAAGTGCGGCGACCAAAACTGCACACAGTACTCCAGCTGCGGCCTCACCAATGACCTATACAGCTGCAGCAAGACCTCCCTACTTTTATATTCAATCCCCCTCACTATGAAGGCCAGCATCCCTTCCTGACCACCTCCTGCACTGCTGCCACTCTGCCTGAGATCAGTGAGGGGAAGGGGATGGCCGCTGCCGCTCTGCCTGAGATCAGTGAGGGGGAAGGGGATGGCCGCTGCTGCTCTGCCTGAGATCAGTGAGGGGGAAGGGGATGGCCGCTGCTGCTCTGCCTGAGATCAGTGAGGGGAAGGGGATGGCCGCTGCCACTCTGCCTGAGATCAGTGAGGGGAAGGGGATGGCCGCTGCCAGTCTGCCTGAGGTTAGAGAGGGGAAGTGGAGAATCCGCTGCCACTCTGCCTGAGATCAGTGGGAGGAAAGGGGGGATGGCCCTGCAATTAATCTGGAAGGTACTGGGGGGATAAGGGGTCAGTAATGTTGTGGGTAATATCTGTGAGAGCCAAGGGGAGGCATTATCCGGCTCAGGGGCGATGTGGCAGGACAGCTGCATTCTATCTTTTTTTTCTGTACATGTGCAGTTAGAGGTGCCGATCTGCAGGGTTTCGGGTGCAATAAGCCCCGCCCACAGGCTTGTGCAGCACAATTTGGAATTGCTGATATTTTTGCAGGCAGAGTGTGTATGGGGGAGCCAGAGAACGGGTCTAAAAGTCGGGTCTGAAACACTCCCAGTTTCAAGTCTGCCCAGCACTTTGAATCAAAATGGTAAAGTATGGCCCATTGGGCGGGATTTTTCAGCTCTGCTTGCCCCAAGGTCAGAAAATCCCATCCAAAGTCAATGAACCTTTGCATGGCCCATGTTCCGCCCACTATGAATTCTGTGGGGGGCGAGATGGGAAAACTTCCACCTATAGTATAGTCTGATGAATGTTTGAAATTGAAAGGAACAAGTTAGAAAGTTAAAAGATTAGCCCTATGATCAATTGAAGCAAGTTCGTAATTTAAAAACACATTTATAATATAACTTAAGCAGGTCCGTTGGCAGGGAGATTACCATTTTGGGTATGGATCCATCGAAACCAGAAACTAGATGGTAGCTAAGTTTCATCGAAGAAGCAAAACAAAAACCAGGGAGCATGGACAGAGTAGCAGCTGTTTGGCTCTCCAGCTCCTGTCACAATAAAGCAAAAAAAACAACATAAAATGAAAATAATTTTCTGAAAGTAATAATAAAAAATTAATGTGAGAAATGGAAAGGAAAATGGAAACTCCAGCTGAGGTTTAATGCTGCAAATGTCAGCGTCCAGAGCAGGGGGCAGCAGAGAGACTGAGCAAACTGAGGACAGGAGACTGAAATGTGTGGTGAGCTTGACTGGAAAAATGCAGGAGGCCAAAATGGGAACATTGAGAATGGGAATAGGAGTGAAATTGGAGTAGGGAAGTCACAAGAAGGCTAGAGGGCATAGTGGCATTCATCAAATTGATAATTGAATCTTTGTCTGATCTTTCCAGCGTACAGCATGTTACATCATGGGCACTGCAACTCTGAAGAGAAAGCAAAGCAAGATCTCCATCTTGCCAGCCTCTAAACAATGATGTTCATTGAAATCTCACTCTCAACAGGTAGGCAGATCCAAAGCCAAGGACCACAATAATCTAGATCTTTCTTTTGCCAATTTATTTCCTTCATATTGTCTCGTAACATTACAGATGATTCCTGGTGTAACCTGCTGTGATCTGCTGCAATGTCTTTGCTAATATTGCCAGCAAACTGACTGCTACGATGAGCAGCCTGGTTTGATTCATCTCCCGGACACACACTAGCCTCAATAATACAGCTGGTGTTGGACCCTTGCTGAGGAATTGGAAAATACGTAGCAGCACCAAGTCTCCATGCAATAAACAAGTATAGTTGGGGGCCCCACAATAATTCTTGCAGTACCATAAACCCAATTAAATTTGGTAATTTAAAACAAACAAATATAAAAGCTCAAAGATCGTATTTGTCAGACTGGAACCTTTAGTTGCCTATTAGGTCTGACATCTAAAATGCCTTATCTTTGACATTTCCATGTGAAGTTAAATTTAAGATCTCAGTTGTACACAATGATGGAACACATGCTGAGCATTATTTACTTGAGTTGTTAATTGGTTCCTTAGCACTTAACTGAATTATTCTCATGGCTGTTCTGCTGCTGAGCTCTCACTCTAGAGAATACAGCACATCTGTAAGTGCATTATTGCAGTGACATAACTTCCATTCATTCTTTTCCCAGGAGTTAAATGCATCCAATGTGAAATTAGCAATTCAGCAGTTACCGACTGGACATAAATATCACTGTTGTGACTATTAAACCATGGCTTTGACACAGAGCTTATTCACACAAAAAGTTAAAAGATCTTGGGTGGCCATATTCAATACAGCTTGAGTTCATCTCCTCTCTCTCACAGACACACATGCTTTAACACGCACGCACACACACTTGCTCATACACACAGTCAGCCAAGAGTGGTTAAATCTACTTTTAATCAGTCAGAGGTGGTGTTTGCAAGGCTACCACATGACTGCCCTCTGTCACCCAACACCTCAAATTTGAAATTCTTTTTGAATTTAAATCAGTCCCAGCTATTTCAGGGAACCTTTACATCTTGTGGCATCCAATCTAGTTTTATCCACATGTATCTTACAGGTGTGGCCTCTGGTGATCCATAGCCTATCCATTTGAGATAATTGGTCCATGTAAACACTCGATCCATTATTGCACCCTCCCTCGCAAACCCCCCCCAAGCAATCTGTTATCGCAGCAATAAATTATTTTTGCGCTTTGTCAGTGAGTAATATTTTCTTTTGAGATCTGTGCTACTGCTTCTCTTCAATGGGATATCTGCTCATTTCAACCCTAATGGAAGACTAACATTTTTGCCTGATCCCCTGCACGTAATTACCTGGGCTAGCTCTGTTTCCCTTGTTAAAAATCCAGTCCTTGTATTTATTACTCCACAAATCTCAATCAAATAGCCTGACTCTAAGCATTTCTGCAGTATAAGAGATTCAACTGAATCAATCTGGCACATAAAATGTTTTACACTGGGAATTAATCGTGCCCTTCTGTACTCTTTCGAAAACCTCAAATGTCCTCTAGGAGAAGACCGAGACAGGACACAGTATTCTAACTGAAGCAAATCTAAGGTCTTATATACAAGGATAAAATGTTCTTTTTAATTGTCTTTTGTGTACAATCTAGATTATTTTAGCCTCCTCATGGTACTTGCAATGAACCTTGAGAAAAATGATGCACTATAAACCCCAGATCTCTCTCTGTTGGCACTGGTTTCAGTTCTACTCTCTGTAGAATATTTGTATCCCTGTAAGATGCACGTATATTTAGCATTAGACCTCCCTCTTTTGTATAACACTTTTACAAGTTAGACATCATTTGTTAAACACATGCCCATTCTTCCAACATATAAATATGTTGAGTAGTCAAGCATCCTTTATAGACTTAACACTTGCACAAATCTTGTGGACTATTCTCCCAACACCATCTGTTCCTTCAATTAAAATAGTAAATAGCAATGATGTTAACACTAATCCCTATCAGACATTATTGGTAACAGGTTTTCAATCAAAATCTACTGGCGACAACTCTCTGCCTGGCTCAATTAATTCTCAGTCTGTTGAAGTAGGTTGACATTAGTCCACTACATTCCTACTTGTAGAAAAGCTTTCTGAAAGCCCGGGTGGACAATAACTATCAGGTTACATCCTATGTGACTGTGACAAGGTAAACTATCCCTCTTCAATCTGTCTGCAGTCTTTTGCACTGTAGACTATGCCACCCTCCTCAAATACTTCTCCTCTGTTGTCCAGCTTACTGGGACTGCCCCCAGCCAATTTCACTCTCATCAATTCAGCCATGGCTAAGAATCACCTGAAATAAATTCTCTTTACTCTCCAAAACTTACTGTTACCACTCAATTTGTTGTTTCCTTTATCCTAGTGACTTCTTCAAAAAGAGATTTCAATACGATGAGGGGATTTAATGGAGTACTGAGAAGTCATAGATTCAAAATTGTGGGCAAAGCATTGAGAAGGAGATGGGGTGATTTTTTTTTCACCCAGCTTGTCAATATCTGGAACACTCTGGAATCTGAAAAGGTGCAGGAGGCAGATTCCATAAAAAATTTGAGAGTTCAACAGGTGCTTTCAGAATGACAATCCCATTGTTTTGATCATTGATGGAGATCATGAAGAGCAACTAATCCACATTGAACTTCTCCAGTCACTGTGCAGAACCACTTTACATAAATAAAAAACCTCTGCTTGCAAGAAGGGTGACAATCCAGGATTCTATCTTATAAAGTAACCAACTGCACAACATCTTCTCAAATTTCTTTCTGAAAGTCCAAATAAATGTCAACAACACTCACCAAACTGAAAAACATTTGACCAGGTTGGTGAGACATGAGTTTCTTTTCCAGAAGCCACGTTGAGAGTCTCTAATATGCCCACCATGACCAGGTGGTCACATAGAACATCTCTAATGATTCTGAATAGCTTTTTAATCACTAAATTAATGGGTTGTAATTTTCTGGTTCTGGTTTGCCACCATTGTTAAATATTGGCTCTCCCCAGTTCATGGAAACAATCAAATGATGGAGATTGTCATCAACTTCAGGAAGCATAGTGGAGAACATATCCCTGTCTACATCAAGGGGAATGAAGTAGAAATGGTCAAGAGCTTCATGTTTTTAGTGTCCTGATCACCAACAACCTATCCTGGTCCCCCCATGCCGACGCTTTAGTTAAGGAAGCCCACCAACGCTTCTATTTTCTCAGTAGACTAAGGAAATTTGGCATATCAGCTACCACTCTCACCAATTTTTACAGATGCACCATAGAAAGCATTCTTGCTGGCTGTTTCACAGCTTGGTATGACTCCTGCTCTGCCCAAGACCGCAAGAAACTACAAAAGGTCGTGAGTGTAGCTCAGTCCCATTGTCAAAACAGCCTCCCATTCATTGACTCTGTCTACACTTCCCGCTGTCTCTGAAAAGCAGCCAGCTTTTTAAGGACCTCATGCGCCTCGGACGTTCTCTCTTCCACCTTCTTTCATCGGGAAAAAAATACAAAAGTCTGAGATTACATGCCAACCAACTCAAGAACAGCATCTTCCCTGCTGCGATCAGATTTTTGAATGGATCTACCTCGCATTAAGTTGATCTTTCTCTACACCCTCGCTATGACGGTAACACTCCATTCTGCACCCTCTCCTTTCCTTCTCTACGAATGGTATGCTTTGTCTGCATAGTGCGCAAGAAACAATACTTTCCACTGTGTACTAATACATGTGACAAATCAAGTCAAATCAGTCTGTAATGAACTATTGAATATGTAAGCAGGTGCTCACTGCACCCCATATCTTGCTCTGAGCGACCTGAGGTGAATGCTGTTGGAGCCAGCAGCCTGAGTAAATGGAGTAGGAGCGATCATAAGCAGGAGACGAAAAGACAAGGAGAAGCACTGTGGACAAACAATCATCAGGGGGATGTTAAACAAGTACATTATAAAGTGCTGTGAAGGAGTCATATGGACTTGAAATGCCAACCCAGTTTCCCTCTCCACAGATGCTGCCAGACCTGCTGAGTTTTTCCAGCATGTTCTGTTCTTCTTACATTTAAAGTGTGTATGTCATTGCTAACAAATTGAATCCTTTCAGCAAGACAGTATTTTACAATCAATGAAATAAAGACTTTCTACCTGAATACCAGAGAGGAGGATGTCTGATGAATGTTAACCTAGAAAGGAAAAAGGTAAATTAAATTCCATTTTTATGCTGCAAATATAGCTCATTTGAATTTTGAAATTTGGAAAAGTTTGATTGAGAAAAAGAACTCACAAAGTATAAAACACTTGGTGCTTAGAGACAACTTGAAATTATAATTAATAAACTTAATGGCTAGGATATATGGAGGTTTGCAATGTACCAAAGAGGGGCTGTTGGTGGGACAAGCGTGCATCAACAAAACCTGCCAGCTCTTATCACATCACCTAATCACTTCCAGCTATCCCATCCTGAATACCATTCGTTGGTGTTAATACTCTTTCTGACATCAATCCTAAACGTCCCTT
The DNA here is from genome assembly GCF_965287045.1 of Carcharhinus amblyrhynchos. NCBI lineage: Eukaryota > Metazoa > Chordata > Chondrichthyes > Carcharhiniformes > Carcharhinidae > Carcharhinus > Carcharhinus amblyrhynchos. Next base: position 88,672,367 of record NC_137333.1, on the reverse strand, counting down.
TCACTAATTTTAACCCATGTCCCCTTGTTGTCATATCCGGCATGTCTTGGATGCAGTCAAAAATCATATACATCCTTTAAACAACCTAGCGCCTGAAATACAGGATGAGATAGGAATTAGATCTTGCTAGTTAGAAATGTAGAAAACCAGAACAGGAGCAGGCCATTCGGCCCTTTGAGTCTGCTCTGCCATTCAACATGATCATGGCTCATCGTCTATGTTAACACCATACTCCAGTGCTCTCCTCATATCCCTTGACACCTATAGGATTCAGAAATCTATCTATTTCCTTCTTAAATATATTCCACGATTTGGCCTCCTCAGACTTATGTGATAGAGAATGCCACAGGTTTATCATCCTCTTAGTGAAGACATTTTTCCTCATCTCAGTCTTAAGTGGCCTATCCCATATCCTGAGACCGTGACCCCAGATTCGCCAACCAGAGGAATCTACATTGCTGCATCCAACCTGTCCAGTTCTATCAGAATCTTATACACTTCAATGAGGTCTCCTCTCATTCTTCTAAATTCTATTGAATACAGGTCCAGTCGACCCAATCTCTCCACATAAGACAATTCTGCCATCCCAGGAAACAGCACTCCCTCTATGGCAAGTATATCATCTCATAGATGAGACCAAAACTGCATACAATACTCCATGTCTGGTCTCACCAACGCCCTATACAGCTGCAGTAAGTCATCCCTGCTGCTCTCTCAATGAAGGCCAATATACCATTTGCCTTCCTGACTGCTTGCTGCATCTGCAAGCTTGCTTTAGTGACTGGCGTACTAGAACACCCAGGTTCTTCTGTCAACATTTTCCAATCTATCACCATTGAAATAATATTGTTTCTCCATACAAAATGAATAACTTCACATATATCCATGTTATACTGCATGTTAAGTATTTACCCACTCACTCAACTTGTCTAAATCACCTCGGAGCCTCTTAGCATCCTCCTCACCATTCACATTCCCATTAGGTTTCCTTTCACCAATAAACCAGCAAATATTACTTTGGTTCCCTCATCGAAATCACTGATGTATATTGTGAACAACTGGGACCCAAGCACTAATCCCAATAGAACCCCATTAGCCATTTTGAAAAAGACCCATTTATTCCTACTCTCTACTTCCTGTCTGCTAACCAATTCTCAGTCCATGCCAGTATATTCCCCCAATCCTGTGCTTTAATTTTGCACACTAACCTTAAACTCTCTGAAAATCCAAATACATCACACCCACGAGTTCACACTTACCTATTCTACTACTTATGTCTTCAAAAAACCTCTGTAGGTTTGTGAAAATGATTTCCTTTCATAAATCCATGTTGATTTTGGCTAATCCTGTTGAAATATCCTGTCATTGCAGAAGTTGGCATTTTTCCTACTACTGGTGTGAAGCCAACTGGTCTGTAATTCCGTTTTCTCCCTCCTTCCTTTTTTAAATAGCGGGATTACATTTAACACCCTCCAGTCTATTATTACTTGAAAGGTTGAATGAAATGGATCACTATTTCAATGCCCTTTCAACCGTGACTTGAGCTTCCATATTCACAATCCCTCTACCACTAAGGCAGTCTTTCTCCTCCACAGCATCATCCGCTTGCACCCCTACCTTAAATCATCTGCTTCTGAAACCCTCAGCATTTATCGCACTCAGTTTTGAATGTTCCAACGCTCTCCCAGCGAGTCTCCCATCCACCATATGCATCAATTTAGTCAAACCTTTGCTGACTGTATCTCATCCTGCACCAAGTGCCACTCACTCACTGATCATCTCTGCCCATGCTGGCCTAATATTGCTCCTCATTCTCTTAAAGCTTCAAATTTAATATTGTCATCATTATGTTTAAACCCCTTTATGGCCCTGCCCTCATTGGTTCTGTAACCTTTACCAGCCCTTCAAGCTTCAGAGAATTCAGGGTTCCAATTGCCCAACTCCATATGCCTCATGCTTGCTTGACACCCCATTCATCACTCTCCAAGCACCTGCTCCATCTCTACTGCTGTGTGTATCATTACAAGGTGCTCAGCAGCAACTCACCAAGGCCTCTTCAACAGCACCTTCCAAACCTATGAACTCCACCATGTAAAAGGGCAAGAGAAACATGGGAATGCACCACCTGCAAATTCCCCTTCAAGTCAGACACCATCCTGACTTGGAAACATATTGCTGGTCCTTCAGAACTGCTGGGTTAAAATCCTGGAAATCTTGTCCTAATAGCACTCTAGGCATACTTACACCACATAGAATTCCTACAGTGCAGAAGGAGGCCAATCAGCCCATAAAGGCTGCACTGACAACAATCCCCCCAGGCTTTTTCCTGGAACCCCATGCATTTACCCTGCTAATCGTCCTGACACTAAGGGGCAATTTAACATGGCCAATCCACCTAACCTGCACATCTTTGGACTGTGGGAGGAAACCAGAGCACCTGGAGAAAACTCACACTGACATGGAGAGGACTGCACACAAAGCCAGATTTGATCCCAGGTCCTTGACACAGTAGGGCAGCAAAGCAAATCACTGTGCCACCGTGCCATCTATAGACTGTAGTAATTAAAGAACATGGCATATCAACATCTTCTCAAGGGCAACTGGGGATGAGAAATAAATGTTGGCCTTGTTCGTTAAGCCCACATATAATGAACAAATAGATAAGAAACCTCCCCAAAGAGAATGATGGATAGTAATTTAACCTAGACTAATCGGTCACATCCCCAATCAGTTGCCATGTCACACTGATAGTAAATTGGTGACAAATTGTTTTGTTGCTCTCTTAGTTAGGGAGGATACACGACACAAGAGAACAAGGTCATAAAAGAGGATAAATAAATTATAAACATAAGTGATTCTGGTGCATATTTTAAATGTCATGGACGTCATCCATTAAAAAGCCTGTAAGAATGAAATTGTCTGCCATCAAACCTTCTATATTAAACAAAAATATTAATCTTGATCACACTTTATTGCAAAACCTTTTAAGAGTTCAACATTCAGGGCTTCGAAAAAATATTTCACTGAGCAAACATTTCATTTTAAATAGCAGGCTTTTTAAAGAGTTTTATGTTCTCCATTGCAAAACAAGCTTTACAAGCAGGTTAGTTCAAAACAAGCATGGGCCAGAATTTTTAGATGGTGGGAGGTTCATGATCAGGGGTGTGGGGGTGTTTGGTCGGGAGGTCTGGAGCTGTCAGGAGGACAGTTAGGAGAGTTGAGGGAGGTTTGGGGAGTGCAAAGGGGAGAATCTGGGGAGTCGTCGGGGGGAGATGAGAACCTTGGGGATCATTCCAAGGGCTACAGGTCACCATACCCTAAGGGAAGACACCCTCAGTCAAAAGGATAATTCTGATGGAGGCACTTTCCATGCCTTCCTGCCTGAGATTGAATTTGGTTCAGTTTTGGGTTTCACCCGCTCATCTATCATTTGCCTGCCAACCTAAAGAGTAAGGATAGACAGGAAGGGCAAAGGCGGGCTCCCCTTCCAAGGCCCTGCCTGTATACGTGCAAAATCGTGACCAGGTTGGGGAGGACAAGAGCATAAAGTTCTGGTCACGTTCTGTATTTTGTGCCACTGGTTCTTGTTAACCCCAGAGCCAAGGTATACAGACCCAAGCTCAGCAAAGTTTAACACATGTAAAACTTGCATAATTATGGCGCATCATCTTCATTATCCAAACAAAAGGAAACACTTTTTTAACACTTCTTACTGTGGACACATAATAAAGTGCATACTTTTGCCACACTATGTTAACTCATTATTACAATTACAGAGCTCTTCTTTGAGGGTTTTCCCTGCCTGTTTGATGCTCTGTACGACAAAGCTTAAAAAAAACTTAATTAAAAGCTTCCAATCTACTGAGGAGGCTTTCAGACCCATCCATAGCCAACAATCTGCTCTGAAAGCTCTGTTCATATTTTGATGGCTGTGACAAATTCCACCACAGCACCTGAGGCAATCCCCAACATTCTAAAACAATCAATAAAATTCTAAATAAAACAATATTGTTTAGAAATGTCAATTTGCCCATCTCTCAACTTTAACTGACCATTTAAAAAATTCCAACATCCACATCTTCATCAAAACAGTCCTTCCTTGGGCCATAACCTGTGCGCCAAGTTCCGTTGAAATCGTGCGCTGGTTTTTGAGATATATGGTGTACTTAGAAACAGGCTAACTGAAGGTGAAAACATTACCCCCACCTATCTTCAGCGGCAGAGGTTTGAGAAAGAGTCTGATTGGGCTAATTGGTGCTAATTAGAAATCGTCATGCTCTCAGGATAAAGATTCAGCCATTTAAGATGAGAGGGGTGAGATTGTCACTCAGAGGGTTGTGAATCTTTGAAGTTCTCTATTGCACACGACTGTGGACCTCATGGGGGGCATGGTGGCGAGCACTTCTGCCTCGCAGCTCCAGGGACCCAGGTTCAATTCTGGCTTTGGGTGACTGTCTGTGTGGAGTCCTGTGTCTGTGTGGGTTTCCTCCGGGTGTTCCGGTTTCCTCCCACATTCCAAAGATGTGTGGATTAGGTTGATTGACCGTTTTAAAATAACCCTAGTGTCAGGGCAGTTAGCAGGGTAAATACATGGGGTTTTGGGAATAGGGATTAGGTGCAATTGTGATCAGTGCAGACTCGATGGACTGAATGGCCTCCTCCTGCACTGTAAGGATTCTATGATTCTATGTATATTCAAGATTGAGATCAATAGATTTTTGGAAACTAAGAAAATATAGGAGTAGGCAGGAAAGTGGAGATGAGATCGGATGTCAACCATGATTTTACTGAAAAGTGGAGTCTGCTCAAGGGGCTGGATGGCCTATTCCTATTTCTTAAGATTTTTTTAATATTCAGACCAGCTCTCATGCTCAGCAGTTAAGATGAAAATGAGTTTTTGTGAATCATAGCCAGGTACTCTTGATAAGAGTGGGAGTGAGAGGGAGAAACAGAACAAAGGCTGTACTATTCCAGAACAGATTGGTAAATTGTAGGTTTCACAACAGGTGGTTCCATTTATCAATCCCTACCTGAAGACTGTAGCTGCAGCTTGTTTTAAGAGGGTGACATGTCTTTCACACAGGATCTGCAAGTAAGATTTACCATTACATGGTGAGAAATACTGTGAAATCAAAATTTTGGCTGCTTTATTAAACTGAAATCAACTGCACTTTTTAAACTGAACCAGTCACAGTTTAGCGCATCAGTTAACATGAAATGTAGAAAACAACTGTTTAGTTAAACGAGGAGAGTGAGTTTTCTCTCCTATTCATGGGCAACAGTCACCCATTGCCTCAATCAAGTATGCATTATTCATGTGTGGGCCTTGATTGTGCCAAAAGCTTTTATTTCTGACTGCCACTGCAGTAAGGTCCATTCTCGTGTCCATCCATTACTAGTGCACACTTCCAGCAGAGTGCTAGGAAGCAATCAACAACTGACTAAATTTTTCGCCACAAAATATGAGGCACTGAGGCCAACTGTAGCACTCCTACTACTCCCCAGTAGAACCCCAAGATCTTCCTAGTATCCTTACAGTGCAGAAGGAGGCTATTCGACCCATTGAGTCTGCATTGACCACAATCCCACCCAGGCCCTATTCCCTTAACCCCACACGTTTTCCCTGCTAATCCCCCTGACACTAAGGGGCAATTTAGCATAGCCAATCAACTTAACCCCCACATCTTTCTTTGTACTGTGGGGGGAAATCCACGCAGACACAGGAAGAACATGCAAACTCCAGACAATCACCCGAGGCTGGAATCAAACCTGGGTCCCTGACACAGTGAGGCAGCAGTGCTAACCACTGTGTGGCCATGTTACCCCATTCCTCTTCTTTATGGCTCAGCTACTCATTTAGATAAATTCAGAGACAATGAATTAGTAAAGAGCTGATCTATCTGTCAAACAATAATGTTATATAAGAAAATTTTTAAAAACTGACTGAAAATCTGCTCTAAAGAATTGTGTTGAAGTTATGCAACGCACAGTGAAACACAGAAACAAAACCTGCCATGTCTCATACTTAGCCGTAAGATTTGCTCACTCTGGTGAAATATAATCTATTTTGTATTATGTCAGACTCTACAAAATAAAATATTGCTGTACATGGAGTTACTATTTTTGAATGGGCTGAGTGAAACTATCTAATTTGTAAACTGAATGTCACTCAATCATGCCTTATGATATGGACTAATGTTGCTCAAGATGGTAAATTTTCACCAGCAGAAAAGAAAACATTTGATAACAAAAACTGGTTTCTTTTCCAATTAAATTCTGGAACTTGGCAAAAAAGGATTTCATTGGGATGGGGGGGAGGTTGGTATAGTGGAATAGACAGCTTCAAGAAAGATCTCCTCATTGTTATTGTCAGCACGACTTAGCTGGTTGCAGTGGATTAAAGTCTCAGTGCCAGACTGCAGCACAAATATTTAGGCTTAGCTCCAACGGAGTACTGAGGAAATGCTGCACTGTCAGAGATGCCAAATCAGTGCCAATTCCACTCTCTCAGTTGGAGATAAAATATCTAGTGGCGCTATCTTAAAGGAGAGCAGTTTGGTTTACCCTGATGTTACAGCCAGTATGTATCCCACAATTAACATTAGCTGGTCATCATTATGTTGCTGTTTGATTAGTTTAGTTTATTATTATTGTCACAAGTAGGTTTACATTAACACTGCAATGAAGTTACTGAAAATTCCCTCATCGCCACACTCCGGCACCTTTCTGGGTTACAGTGAGGGAGAATTTAGCGTGGCCAATGCACCCAACCAGCACATTTTTCAGACTGTGGGAGGAAACAAACCAGAGCACCCAGAGGAAACTCACACAGACACGGGAGAACGTGCAGACTCCACACAGTGACCCAAGCCGGGAATCGAACTCAGGTGCCTGGTGCTGTGAGGCTGCAGTGCTAACCACTGTGCTATCTGCCACCCCTATTATCATCATGCCATTTGTGGGAGCTTGTTGGGCACAAATTGGCTGATGTTCCTTGCACTACAAGTGACTACACTTGGCGGTAAAGCACTTTGAGCTGTCCTGTGGTCACATTAGGCACTGTAGACCTGGTGGACATGTGGACACTGGGATAACATGGATACAAAAGGATCATGTGTCAGAAGCACAGGAGTTCCCCTGGGCACAGGGGCACACAGAGCATCTAAGAGCTGCTAAATATTATCAATAAATCCCTGGTCACCAGTTGCTGCCACTCAAGGCTTCTACAGGCCCACACAAGTGCAATTCCTCCCCACATTAAATGTGCAGACTCCACACAAACAGTGACCCAAGCCGGGAATCAAACCCAGGTGCCTGGTACTGTGAGGCAGCAGTGCTAACCACTGTACCATCTGCCACCCCTATCACCACCATGCCATTTGTGGGAGCTTTGAAGCCCTTTTATTAGAGCCCTACAGTGCAGAAAGGCGCTATTCGACCCATTGAGTCTGCACCGACCACAATCCCACCCAGGCCCTATTCCCCTAAACCCACACATTTACCCTGCTAATCCCCTGACACTAAAGGGCAATTTAGCATTGCCAATCAACCTAACCCGCACATCTTTGTACTATGGGAGGAAACCCCTGCAGACACAGGGAGAATGTGCAAAATCCACACAGACGTTCTGTGATTTGTGGGAGGTTTTGCTTAGAAGCCTGTGTGTGGTGAAATTGGGATGTGTGTCACTCAGGACCACTGGAAGATTGCTGGCAACCCTGAGAAATGTTATTATTTTCCTAAACTCCAGCCCAGCTGCCCTTGGGCCCACTCTTCCCCCCCTCCCCAGACCACCCACACTGGGGTGCAGATTGTGAATCTACAGTGCTGACTGATACACTGACACCACAAACATGTCTTGAAACCTGAAACGGTCCTGCTATATATATACACACACATATGCCATAAATCAAAATCACCTTCGTTAGAACAGGATTCATGGTTCAGACAGTCAGAGATGAACTGACTACTTCATGTCCTTCACACAAATCTCTCCCCCTCCCGAAAGCCGCCCGGAAAACTCCCACCCCAGCAACCAAGCCGGAGAAGATGCGTTCCGGGTAGAAAAGCGCAGCTCGCTTTCAGCCTGAATAGCGCGTAATGCAATAATGTCATGAAAATAATTTCCATTTTTAAGGAAGAAATTAAATAAAATCGTAAGAAGTAACTAAATATGTGGGTCAAGAGATTTTCCAGGGGAGGAAGCAAATGTATTTTATAATGATATGTTTATTCTTTGTTGAACTAAATTAACTGATAGTTAATATTCAGTCACCACCCCCGTAAACCATATGTACCTTTGCAAAGAAAAATAACCCTACTCGTTTAATGAGTCGAATCTATCGTTTTTTCCTCTATTATATAATTCATTATATACCTGTGGTAAGGGAGTGGCCATCTGGCTCTTTTAAGGCATCAGAAAATAAAATTATTTTTGCCTGACTGGGTTTGAATGGATAGTTTGTAGACAACATCTAGGTGATCTCACAGACTTATGGCACATTTCTATACATGTGTGTACAATAATTTATGCAACTTATTTCAATAAAGCAGGTAAAAGAACTGCATTTAATACAACAAATAAATTATACAGCACAGAAGGTTCATTTTGCACCTCCACTGATGATCTCATACTCCCCCAATTTCTCCACATCCCAACAATTTTTTCTTCTTTTTCAACAAGGCATTTTATCTAGTTCCTTTTTTGTGATAATCCCCATGATCTGCATGGGGAATCATTAATTGAGCTCCCACTTGGGCTCATTGAATATGATCTCACTGGGGAATGATAATGAGCAAACCAGGTGGAGCTTGTATCCCGATCCCCATCTAAAGCAAGACTCTTCCTGCAAGTGCAGTCCCTTCACTGCTGACCGCAGGGGTTTTTTTTTGAAGGTGGCCATTGAATTTGTATCCACCACTCTATCAAACATTGCATTAATCCAAATTCCTAATATGTAACAATGGAATATATTTATACAGTGAGAGAATACTGTATTTCCCAATGAAACATTGGACTGAAACCTCATCTGCCCTCTCTGGTGGACATCAAAGATGATGTGGAGATGCTGGTGTTGGACTGAGGTAAAACAGCCACCTGACGAAGAGACAGGCTGTCCCGAAAGCTTGCGGCGTTTGCTACAAATAAACCTGTTTGGACTTTAAACTGGTGTTGTGGGACATCAAAGATCCCATGGTATTATTCCAGGGAAGGGAAGGGGAGTAGCCTGACCAATTCCTCAGATTGCATCACAAAAGCAAATCTGGTCATTTATTACATAGCTGTTTGTGGGATCTTGCTGTACATAAAATTGGCTGTTATGTTTCTTCCATTACAGCAGTGACCATATTTCAAAAATACTTCATGGATTTTAAAATGCTTTGAGATGTCAGTGGTTGTGAAAGGTATTAGGCAAATGCAACTCTTTGGTACTGCCATAATAGCATGCCCATGCCAATCTGGCAGTACCAATCTGGACCAAGCCCTAGTGGGAGCCTCATAGAAGACAAGAGGGAATTCATTTCGATGTGGTGGTGGCCAGGAATGGATGGAGGAGCTGGGGATGCTAATGATGGCCAATGTGGGAACTGGTGGTGGAGGTGGGTGGCAGCTCAGACTGAGGGGGGATGGGTGGATTTGTTGGGGGGGGGGTGAAGGGGCCGATGATTGGGGGTGGGCAGAGGGGATGATGACTGGAGGGGGTGTGGGAGGAAAGGGCCAATGATCAAGGAGGGGGGAAGAAGCTGATGATGGGTGGGGGGTGGGGGGTGGGTGGTGGGTGGTGGGGGAGAGGTAGAGAAAACGTTAGACTTTACTTAGATTTTACCTCCTCCCTTCTATAATTTCTACCCCAGGCATAAAACTTGCTAACTTTCACTATCCGAATTAATTTGTTACAGGGGTTGCTGATGTTTGTGAAGTAAATCAACATGAGCCACTGTCTGCAGATTACAGTGTTTTACAGCGGTCTGAATTTGACTCCAGCCTTGCGTGATGGTCTGTGTAGAGTTTGTACATTCTCCCCACATTGGCATGGGTTTCCTCCGGGTACTCCAGTTTCCTCCCACACTCCAAAGATGTGCAGGGTTAGGTGGATTGGCCATACTAAATTACCCCTTAGTGTCCAAAGTTGTGTAGATTAGGGAGATTAAATCAAAAAAAAAGTTTTCTGCAGAAAAATGAGGATGCAATTGACTTTTATTGAAGATAATTAATTGGATGGAGGAGGCTGCTAATTTAACAATTTGTGCTTTATAATCTTTATAAGCTATATGGTCTTTACTCACTGTTTAAATTTCACTCAGAGTTAACTCAGATAAAAACTGACTCTTATTTTAAGTTATTGTGAGTTGTTATTCTGTTGGTTAAAGGTAACTATACATCAGGCCAACCAAACATGATGGTGTCATTTGTTTTGTGCTTTCCTTGGTTGGGCTGTGGGGAGGGATGATCAGCTAATGGGGATCATCCTAAAGTGTCAACTCCTTTAATAGTTTGTGCAACAATGAAAAAGTTTTACACTATCAATGCAATGCTTGTAGAAATTTGAGTCATTACATTGTGTTATATAATGTATAATTAAACATTTATATTTATAGTCTCAAATGAGGGACCGCTGAATAGACTTACAAACCAGGTCCTTTATGGATAGAATCTTCAAATTACTTCAGGGCAGAAGAGGTCCATTCAGCCCATTGAGTCTGCACCAACAACATATTTACCCTGCTAATGCCCCTGACACTGAGAAGCAATTTAGCATAGCCAATCAACCTAACCTGCATATCATTGGACTGTGGGAAGAAACTGGAGCACCCAGAGGAAACTCACACAGACATGGGGAGAATGAGCAAACGCCACACAAATTAACTCTTTGTTTCCTATATTTTGTTTGTCTAGGACTTTGTGATGAAGTACTTTACTTGAGAAACTTTGTTTTTTTTATTGTCTAATGAGTTAATGACTGCATGTTTTTAACTAACAAGGCATACTGCTATCTAATACTGTGAACTATGTCACCAAAGGCCGGAATTGAACGCAGGTCCCTGGTGCTGTGAGGCAGCTGTGCTAACGACCCTGCCAGGCTCAGACAAAATTCTTCATTGCCACTAGTGGGGGTGTCAAAATCACTGAGGGCGGGTCCCTTCTCCCCCATAGCTGTTTACTCAACCCCAATATATTCACACAGCTTTTAACTGAAGTCTCTGAGCCTTCCTAGAAAGCTCAGATGCTCTGAAACCCTCTCTATTCCATTGAAAACCTTTAATCTCTTAAAAGTTTTCTACTCAGCTTCCATTAGTGGCAATTGAGAATTTTGTCATCTATGTCTGCCTTTGTTGCTAAGCCTTCAGACAATGGAGGAAAACAATATTTGAATATTTTCCTGTCAGAAAGGACAAGGTAAAGAATGAGACAAATATGAGAATATCTTCAGTATTGACTAGTCCAACTGGCCTTGTATTGTTATTGCTGTAGTCCTGCCAAGTATATATTCTTGGTGCCAAATTCTTCCTCATCTACTTGATGTCATTTGTAATATCAGCGGAAGGTTCCACGTGAATACTAACATCTAGCCCTCTCCCTCTGCTACCTCTCAATCCCTCTACTGGCTTAGTTTTGTTAGCTTGCTTGCTTGACATTCAGTTCTGGATGAACCAAAATTTCCTGCAGTTAAACATTAGGAAGATCAAAGCCAATGTCCTTAATCTTGCCACAAACCCATGCCCTACCCTGATTCTATCCATCCCTTTAGCAATTGTCACGGGCTAAAACATACTGTTTGCAACCTCACCATTCCATTTGACCATTAACTGAGCTTGCAACCCCATATCCTTTCCATCACTTAGGCGCCTGTTCACATGACCTTAACCCAAAACTCTGCTACCCATGTCCTGTATCAATCAGCCACCACCTCTTAACTTGCTGTATCTTATTGGCTCCCAGATCCCCAGTGTCTCAAATTTACAATTTGTATCCTTGTGGGGAGATGGTGGCATTGTGGTAGTGCCACTGGACTAGTAATCCAGAGGACCAGATGAGTGTTCTGAGGTCATGGGTTCAAATCCTACCACAGCAGTTGGTGGAATTTAAATTCATTTTATAAAAGCTGGAACTTGAAAGCCAATCTCAGTGATGAAACTAAAATTGATTGTTGTAAAAGCCCACTAAACGCTCTTTAGGGAAGGAAATCTGCCAACCTTATCTGGTCTGGCCAACATGGGGCTTCAGATCCAAAGTACTGTGGATGACTCTTAATTGCCCTCAGTTAAACCATAAGGTCATAAGACATAGAGCAGAATTAGGGCACTCAGTCCATTGAGCCTGCTCCGCCATTCCACCATAGCAAGGGCAATCAGGGATGAACAACAAATGCTGGCCTTGCCTGTTATTGTAGCATGAGATACCACAATGTGGAAACCTTGAATCACAGCAGTGACTTACTGAAGGAATAGATAAAACTATATACAAACAAGTTCAGAACAGATACAGGTCTAGTCCCACTTACTCCTGGGCTCTCAGTGAATGTTCCCTCCTATCAGGACCAGCACCCTAACATCCAACAGGCGATGATTCATGCTCTTCTCTCTGATAGGCCCCAGGAGGAACATTTGCCCCATGAAAAACTGCTCCTTAAAAGGGTCACACTACTGACCAGTGATGTTCATAGCTCTTTAAAGAATAAATTAAAAGAAAATCCCTTAATGACCTTGGTTTTCCTATCTCTGTAATCTTGTCCAGCCCCAAAACCCTCCAACTCTGGATTTTTGTGCACCTTTTCCCTCACTGATCACGCCTTTAGATTTAAGCTCTGAAATTTTTTTCTCTGAAACTCCCCTGTTCTGCACCTCAGTTTCCTTCTGGAAAGAGCCTCCTTGCAACTCACCTTTTTAATCAAGATTTTAATCACTCCTTTTCTTTTTTTTTATTCATCCTGATTTTTTTTCCCCTGAATGTTTCTGTAAAGTGGTTAGAGACATTGTTATACAGTAAAGGTACCATACAACTGCAAATTGTTGTCACTGATGATGTGTGCAATGAATATTGCATTGAAACACCATCACAAATCTGCTATAAAAATATCACGACATGTGTCCATGGAAGTTATGAAATGCTCTGGTAAATCATTTCTTTTTGATCTTTAAATTGCACTGTTTTGGGACCAAACAGCACAATACTATCTACCTCTCTTAGTGTTATATTATTCACAGAGTGCTTGTGTAAGCTAATTTATAGGTCTGGCTGTAGGGAAAAGCCTTAGTTATTTCACCATGTGCAAAATTACTTATGTTTAACTTATCATCTTCTAACAGAGGTTTAATTCTTTTTCAATTTGGCAGGTTTACTTTAGAGACTATACTTTTAGTATGGGAAGAAAGCCAAGATTAACAAAAATAACGCAATGATTTTTACTAGTCTTATGCAACTGATTAGTTGGATGTGTTAAAAACTAAACTTTATTCCACTATTTAGAATGTTTTGTAACATGAGTTTTACTATATTTCCACAAGATTTATATCTACTGTGGTTTAGTTCCATATTAAAGTGTATTTACATAAATGTCAATATCCAACGCCAGCTTTGGCCAACTGTGGTAAAAGCAATTTGGTTGAGATTGAACTTAAGGTTTGCTTGATGTTGCAGGAAGGCACCAAGCATGGTAACTGGGAAATGTTGACATTCCTTGACAAAAGCTAAATTGGGAAGTGCATTGACTTGCAGGCTGAACCTGGAGGCTAAAGGCAGGTGGCTGACATTCTGGGATGGAAAATAGGTGCCAGAAACATCTGACTATGTCCATGGCTGGGAATCTCTGATGCCAATGCAGTGAATGGAGTTTTGACTGAGTGCCAAATTTGCCATTCTCGCTGCAGCGGGGTGAGAATGGATAAGATCAGAGGTCACGCCCAGAAGCAGTTCTCCAAAGTCATATAGGCTGACCACATTGGCTTTGCTACATTCAGGAATTCTTGAAACTGACCGTTGATCTCGGTACAAATCATACACTAAATCTGTTTAAAAATGTGAAGCATTTTTTTAATGTAGATCATAATTGCACCCATTATTAAATCATTATGAATGATTGTCACCCTGATTGAGTGATGTTTGGCAGGCCTGGTTTTTATTGACTAAGTAAGAAGTCTCACAACACCAGGTTAAAATCCAGTAGGTTTATTTGGTAGCAAAAGCCACTAACTTTCAGATCACTGCTCCGTCTTTATTGACTAAGCCATGGACTTACCCTGATTCATTTTAACTGTGTATTTTTTTTAAAAATTATTCATGGGATGTGGGTGCTGTTGGAAAATCAGAAGTCATTGTCTTGAGGTGAGGGTGAGCTACCTTATTCAACCATTGCATCTGTGTAATATATATCGGTGTAACGTAGGAAATAGCAGCAGGAGGAGGGTCATTCAATCCATTGAGCCTGCTCTGCCATTCAAAAAGATTATGGCTGACCATCTACCATATCCCTCCATGTCATTAGTATTCAGAAATCTCTGAATTTCTGTTTGAAAGGCCCAGTGACTGAGTTCCCACAGCTTGCTAAGGTAGAGAATTCTAAAGGTTCTTTGAGTGAAGAATTCCTCCTTATCCCAGTCTTGGACACGGTGAAGCCTTCCATTGTTTGCTGGAGCAGACAAGTGAGGGAGCAGAGAGTCAGATAAGAAATTACCTGTTAAAAACCTGTTTAAATAAGTTTAAAGCACTTTCGTAGTAAGAACTTACCTTGTAGAACTGTTTAAATCATTTAAAAGCATTTTTGCGGGCTTTTTGTATTTACCGCTTTAAGAGTTCTAAGGGAGTGGATTGCAGGGATTTGTGGGTGAGCAGGCTTTAAAACAGCGCCAGGTTTAAAAGGAGGCCCGGTGTAGACAGCGGGCAGCGTCAGAGCGGGCAGCGGAGTGAGAGGGAAGCAGAGTGAGCTATTAGGGCTTAGGATCAAAGGGCTGGGGAGAAAAAGGGCCAGGTAAGTTCGTGTCGAAAATTTCAATACTACTACAGTGAATAATGGAGGGGCATGTGATGTGCTGTTTCTGTATGATGTGGGAGCTGGTGGACCCCAGGGTCCTTCCCAGTGACCATGTCTGCAGTAAGTGCAGGTTGCTGGAGGAGCTCCAGCTCAAGGTGGATGAGCTGGCCTCTGAGCTTCAGACACTGAGGCTCATCAGGGGGAGAGAGGGTGCCATTGTCAATGGGGTGCAAGAGACATCCACCCCACCTAGACTGGCTAACTCTAAGGGTCAGGAACAAGAGGGGGCTGCTGAGAGGAGGAAGGAGGGTGGGGGCCGGAGGAAGGAGGGTGGGGGCTGGAGGAAGGAGGGTGGGGGCCGGAGGCCTCAGCCTCTCAACCTGCATAACAGGTTTGAGGTTCTTGCTTCCAGTCTGGACGAGAACGAGGGAGGTGAGGTTGGTGAGCAAACTGCACACAGTACCGTGATGCAGACGCAAGATATAGGCAAAGAGAAGGTGATAAGGAACGTAGTCGTAATTGGGGATAGTGGGGTTAAGGGTATTGACACTGTCCTTTGTCACAATGACAAAGTGTACAGAAGGGTGTGTTGTCTGCCTGGTGCTCGGGTACAGGATGTTGCATCTGGGCTGCAGAGGAACCTGGAGTGGGAGGGTGAGAATCCGGTCGTTGTAGTACATGTGGGTGCCAACGACATAGGCAAAATGCAAACTGAGGATCTGGGGAGGGAGTATGAAAAGCTGGGAATGGAATTAAAAAGTAGAACCGACAAGGTGGTTATCTCTGGACTACTGCCTGAACTGAGTGCAGACGGGTGTAAGGTTGATAAGATTAAGGAAGTGAATGGGTGGTTCAGGGATTGGTGTGGGAGGAATGGGTTTGAATTTATGGGGCATTGGCATCAGTATTGGGGTAGGTGGGACCTGTTCGGGTGGGATGGGGTTGGTCTGAACCGTGCTGGGACCAGAGTCCTGGCGAATCGTGTAAAGAGTACTGTAGACAGGGCTTTAAACTAATTGGGGGCGGGGGGGGGGGGGGAAGGGTGCGAGGGTAGGTGACATTACGGGGTCTAAAGTTAAGGAGAGGGTACAGGTAAGGGAAGAGGCCGAGGATGTCCCAATAATAAAGGGAGTAGGGGGCGTGAGTATAGTTGGTGGCGTTCCAGCAAGTAGGGCCCAGGTGAAGGCTGGGATGAAGGCACTTTATCTGAATGCACGAAGCATTCGGAATAAAGTGGATGAGCTGGTGGCGCAGATCAGCACAAATGGATATGATCTGGTGACCATTACAGAGACGTGGCTGCAAGGTGACAGGAACTGGGAGCTGAATGTCCAGGGGTTTCAAGTGTTTAGGAAGGATAGGCAGGAGGAAAAAGCAGGGGGCGTAGCTCTGCTGATTAAGGATAGCATCAGGGTGGTAGCAAGGGATGATATAGGAACCAAAGAGCAGGAAGTGGAATCATTGTGGGTGGAGATTAGGAAGAGCAAAGGGAGGAAGACGCTGGCGGGTGTCGTATAGAGGCCCCCAAATAATGATCTGGAGGTAGGGCGGGCTGTTAACGCGCAAATAAGTGCGGCGTGCAGGAATGGAACGGTGATAATTATGGGGGATTTCAATCTACATATTGATTGGTCGACCCATGTTGGACGCGGTGGGCTCGAGGAGGAGTTCTTGGAATGCTGCCGGGATAGTTCCCTTGAACAGTGTGTGTTGGAGCCGACGAGGGAGCGAGCTATCTTGGATCTGGTGTTTTGTAACGAGGCGGGTAGAATTAGGGACCTTGTGGTGAAGGATCCTCTTGGGGAGAGTGATCATTGTATGGTGGAGTTTCTGGTGCAGATGGAGGAGGAGAAAGTGGGTTCCCGGATATGCGTCCTTTGTTTGAACAGAGGGGAGTACGGTAGGATGAGAGAAGAATTGACGAATGTTGACGGGGGGAGCGCGTTGGAAGGTAGGTCTGCTGAGGAGCAGTGGAGGATCTTTAAGGAGATCTTTCTTGGTGCTCAGCAGAAATTTATTCCAATGGTTAAAAAGGACCGTAGGAGGAGAGGTAATAAGCCGTGGATAACGAAGGAGGTGAAGGAAAGTGTTAAATTAAAAGCAGAGGCGTTTAGAGTAGCTAAGAGTAGTGGGTGAGAAGAGGATTGGGAGAGGTTTAAATGTCAACAAAGATTGACATAGAAGTTGATAAAGAAGGGTAGGATAAACTATGAAGCTGGGCTAGCGCTTAACATAAAAAAGAATAGCAAGAGTTTTTATAAATATATAAGAAGGAAGAGGCTGGCTAGGGTGAACGTTGGACCCTTAGAGGATGAGAGGGGGGACTTAGTGGTAGGGGATGGGGAAATGGCTGAGGCCTTGAATAACTTTGTTGTTTCGGTCTTCACGGAGGAGGACATGAATAATTTGCCGGGTGTTAGCGATGGAAAGATGGTAGGACTGGAGGGTCTCATAAGAACATAAGAACATAAGAAATAGGAGCAGGAGTAGGCCATCTAGCCCTTCGAGCCTGCCCCGCCATTCAATAAGATCATGGCTGATCTGTTGTGGCTCAGTTCCACTTTCCCGCCCTGTCCCCATAACCCTTAATCCCCTCTCTTATCAAGAACCCATCAACCTGCTTCTTAAAAATATTTAGCGAGGCAGCCTCCACCACTTCAACGGGCAGAGAATTCCAGAGATTCACCACCCTTTGAGTGAAGAAGTTCCTCCTCAACTCCGTTCTAAACCACCTCCCCTTTATCTTGAGGCTGTGCCCCCTAGTCCTACTGTCTTTTTTGAGCGGGAAGAGTCTCTCCACCTCTATCCTATCCATCCCATTCATCATCTTATACGTCTCAATGAGATCTCCCCTCATTCTTCTAAACTCTAACGAGTACAAGCCTAGTTTATTCAGCCTCTCCTCATAGCTCAATCCCCTCAACTCCGGTATCAGCCTAGTAAACCTCCTCTGCACTCCCTCCAGGGCCAAAATATCCTTGCGCAGGTGCGGCGCCCAAAACTGCACACAGTACTCCAGCTGCGGCCTCACCAATGCCCTATACAGCTGCAGCAAGACCTCCCTACTTTTATATTCAATCCCCCTCGCTATGAAGGCCAGCATCCCATTCGCCTTCCTGACCACCTGCTGCACCTGCAAGCTGGGTTTTTGCGACTCATGCACAAGGACCCCGAGGTCCCTCTGCACCGTCGCCTGCTGCAGTTTTTCGCCACGTAAGTAATAGTCCTTCCTACCATTCTTCCTACCAAAGTAGACCACCTCACACTTGCCAACATTAAATTCCATTTGCCATTTCCTGGCCCATTCGCCCAGCCTATCTAGATCCTTCTGCAGACTCTCCACACCCTCCGCACAATTTGCCTTTCCCCCAATCTTGGTGTCATCAGCAAATTTCGACACCCTGCACTCGGTTCCCTCCTCCAGATCATCTATATAAATGGTAAATAGCTGAGGCCCCAGCACCGACCCCTGGGGCACCCCACTAGTCACCAACCGCCAATCCGAATAGCACCCATTGACCCCCACTCTCTGCCTCCTATTTGACAACCAATCCTCTATCCACGCTAACACCCTACCCCCAACTCCATGTCCCCTGACCTTCTGCAATAACCTCTTGTGAGGTACCTTGTCAAACGCCTTCTGAAAATCCAGAAAGACCACATCCACCGGCTCTCCTCTATCCACTGCCCTAGACACATCCTCATAGAACTCCAGTAAATTTGTCAGACACGACTTCCCTTTAATGAAACCGTGTTGCGTCCGCCCTATCAAGCAATTCCCTTCAAGATGCCTCGCAATTTCCTCCTTAATGACGGATTCTAACATTTTACCTACCACAGACGTTAAACTAACCGGCCTATAATTCCCCGCCTTTTGCCTGGCACCCTTCTTAAACAACGGCGTAACATTAGCCGTTTTCCAATCTTCCGGCACTTCCCCGGAATCCAGCGACGTCTGGAAAATAACCACCAAGGCATCCACTATCACCTCCGCCATTTCTTTCAGAACCCTCGGATGCATTCCATCCGGTCCTGGGGACTTGTCCACAATCAGCCCCTCCAGTCTGTCGAGCACCACCTCTCTAGTAACAGTAATGTCATTAAGACCCTCCATTCCTACCACCTTTCCATCGCTAACACCCGGCAAATTATTCACGTCCTCCTCCGTGAAGACAGAAACAAAAAAGTTATGCAAGACCTTAGCCATATCCCCATCCCCTACCACTAGCTCCCCTTTCTCATCCTCTAAAGGACCAACGTTCACCCTAGCCAGCCTCTTCCTTTTTATATATTTATAAAAACTCTTGCTATCCTTTTTTATATTAAGTGCTAGCCCAGCTTCATAGCTTCTCCTACCCTCCTTTATCAACTTCTTTGTCAATCTTTGTTGACATTTAAACCTCTCCCAATCCTCTTCTCGCCCACTGCTCTTAGCTACTCTAAATTCCTCCGCTTTTAATTTAACACTTTCCTTCACCTCCTTCGTTATCCACGGCTTATTACCTCTCTTCCTACTGTCCTTTTTAACCATCGGAATAAATTTCTGCTGAGCACCAAGAAAGATCTCCTTAAAGATCCTCCACTGCTCCTCAGCAGACCTACCTTCCAACGCACTCCCCCAGTCCACATTTGCCAATTCTTCTCTCATCCTACCGTACTCCCCTCTATTCAAACAAAGGACGCGTGTCCGGGAACCCACTTTCTCCTCCTCCATCTGCACCAGAAACTCCACCATACAATGATCACTCTCTCCAAGAGGATCCTTCACCGCAAGGTCCCTAATTCTACCCGCCTCATTACATAGCACCAGATCCAAGATAGCTCGCTCCCTCGTCGGCTCCAACACACACTGTTCAAGGAAATTATCCCGGCAGCATTCCAAGAACTCCTCCTCGAGCCCACCTCGTCCAACATGGGTCGACCAATCAATATGCAGATTGAAATCTCCCATAACTACTGCCGTCCCATTCCTGCACGCCGCACTTATTTGCGTGTTAACAGCCCGCCCCACCTCCAGATCATTATTCGGGGGCCTATAGACGACACCCACCAGCGTCTTCCTCCCTTTGCTGTTCCTAATCTCCACCCACAACGATTCCACGTTCTGCTCTTTGGCTCCGATATCATCCCTTGCTACCACCTTGATACTATCCTTAATCAGCAGAGCTACGCCACCCCCTCTTTCCTCCTGCCTATCCTTCCTAAACACTTGATAGCCCTGTACATTCATCTCCCAGTCCCTGTCACCTTGCAGCCACGTCTCTGTAATGGCCACCAGATCGTATCCATTTGTGTCGATCTGCGCCACCAGCTCATCCACTTTATTCCGAATGCTTCGTGCATTCAGATAAAGCGCTTTCATCCCAGCCTTCACCTGGACCCTATTTGCCGTAACGCCACCAATTGGGACATCCTTGGCCTCTTCCCTTACCTGTACCCTCTCCTTAACTTTAGACCTCGTAGCGTCACCTACCCTCGCACCCTCCCCCCCCCTAATTAGTTTAAAGCCCTGTCTACAGTCCTCTTTACTCGATTCGCCAACACTCTGGTCCCAGCACGATTCAGACCAACCCCATCCCGCCCGAACAAGTCCCACCTACCCCAATACTGGTGCCAATGCCCCATAAATTCAAACCCATTCCTCCCACACCAATCCCTGAGCCACCCATTCACTTCCTTTATCCTGTCAACCCTACGCTCGTCTGCACTCAGTTCAGGCAGTAGCCCAGAGACGACCACCTTGTCGGTTCTACTTTTTAATTCCATTCCCAGCTTCTCATACTCCTTCCCCAGATCCTCAGTCTGCACTTTGCCTACGTCGCCAGCACCCACATGTACTACAACGACCGGGTTCTCACCCTCCCACTCCAGGTTCCTCTGCAGCCCAGCTGCGACATCCTGTACCCGAGCACCAGGCAGACAACACACCCTTCTGTGCACTTTGTCATTGTGACAAAGGACAGTGTCAATACTCTTCACCCCACTATCTCAATGACATTATTGTTACTAGAGAGGCGGTGCTCGACAGACTGGAGGGACTGATTGTGGACAAGTCCCCAGGACCGGATGCAATGCATCCGAGGGTTCTGAAAGAAATGGCAGAGGTGATAGTGGATGCCTTAGTGGTTATTTTCCAAACGTCGCTGGATTCTGGGGAAGTGCCGGAAGATTGGAAAACGGCTAATGTTACGCTGTTGTTTAAGAAGGGTGGCAGGCAAAAGGCAGGGAATTATAGGCCGGTTAGTTTAACGTCCATTGTAGGTAAAATGTTAGAATCCGTCATCAAGGAGGAAATAGCGAGGCATCTTGAGGGGAATTGCTTGATAGAGCAGATGCAGCGCGGTTTCGTTAAGGGGAAGTCGTGTCTGACGAATTTGTTGGAGTTCTATGAGGATGTCTCTAGGGCGGTGGATAGAGGAGAGCCGGTGGATGTGGTCTTTCTTGATTTTCAGAAGGTGTTTGACAAGGTACCTCACAAGAGGTTATTGCAGAAGGTAAGGGGGCATGGAGTTGGGGGTAGGGTTTTGGCGTAGATAGAGGATTGGCTGTCAAATAGGAGGCAGCGAGTGGGGGTCAATGGGTGCTATTCGGATTGGCAGTTGGTGACTAGTGGAGTGCCCCAGGGGTCGGTGCTGGGGCCTCAGCTATTTACCATTTATATAGATGATCTGGAGGAGGGAACCAAGTGTATGGTGTCGAAATTTGCTGATGACACCAAGATTGGTGGAACGGCAAATTGCGTGGAGGGTGTGGAGAGTCTGCAGAAAGATCTAGATAGGCTGGGCGAATGGGCCAGGAACTGGCAAATGGAATTTAATGTTGGCAAGTGCGAGGTGGTCCACTTTGGTAGGAATAATAGTAGGAAGGACTATTACTTACGTGGCGAAAAACTGCAGCAGGCGACGGTGCAGAGGGACTTTGGGGTCCTTTTGCATGAGTCGCAAAAACCCAGCTTGCAGGTGCAGCAGGTGGTCAGGAAGGCAAATGGGATGCTGGCCTTCATAGCGAGGGGGATTGAATATAAAAGTAGGGAGGTCTTGCTGCAGCTGTATAGGGCACTGGTGAGGCCGCAGCTGGAGTACTGTGTGCAGTTTTGGTCGCTGCACTTACACAAGGATATTTTGGCCTTGGAGGGAGTGCAGAGGAGGTTTACTAGGCTGATGCTGGAGTTGAGGGGGTTGAGCTATGAGGAGAGGCTGAATAAACTAGGCTTGTACTTGTTAGAGTTTAGAAGAATGAGGGGAGATCTCATTGAGACATATAAGATGATGAATGGGATGGATAGGATAGAGGTGGAGAGACTCTTCCCACTCAGAAAGGACAGTAGGACTAGAGGGCACAGCCTCAAGATAAAGGGGGGGCGGTTTAGAACGGAGTTGAGGAGGAACTTCTTCACTCAAAGGGTGGTGAATCTCTGGAATTCTCTGCCTGTTGAAGTGGTGGAGGCTGCCTCGCTAAATATTTTTAAGATGTGGGTTGATGGGTTTTTGATAAGCGAGGGGATTAAGGGTTATGGGGAGAGGGTGGGAAAGTGGAACTGAGCCATGACAGATCAGCCATGATCTTATTGAATGGCGGGGCAGGCTCGAAGGGCTAGATGGCCTACTCCTGCTCCTATTTCTTATGTTCTTATGTTAATGTCCTACCCTTTATTCTGAGACTGTGTACCCTGGTCCTTGACTCACCAGATAGGGGAAACATCCAATCTATCTCTACCCTGCCATCCTTTCTAAGTTTCAATGAGGTCACTTCTCATTCTTTGGAACTCTAGGAAATACAGGCCAAGTTTCCTCAATCTGTCCTCAGGACACAATCCCGCCATCCCAGGAATTAATCTATGAACCTCTGTTGCACTCTCTCCATGTCAAGTACAGTTTTCCTTTGATAAGGAGACCAAAACTGTACGCGAAATTCCAGGTGCAATCTCACCAAGAATCCATACAATTGCAGGAAGACATTTTTACTTCAGTATTCAAATTCTCTTACAATGAAGGCCTACATACCATTTGCCTTCCTGATCACTTGCTACATCTGCGTGCTAACTTCTAGTTACTAATGAACAATGACATCCAGGTCCCTTTGAACATCTTCTTCAAGGACCTTCTTAAAGCAAGGAAGAGGGGCAAGAAGGTTAAAGGAGGAAGTTCCAGAGCTCAGAACTGATGTAATCGAAGGTGCAGCCAGCAATGCTGCAGCAGTTAAAATTGGGGATGTTTAAGGGGTCAGAATTCGAGGAGCACAGAGATTTCATGAGGTTGTGGATCTGGATGGGTTTAAAGAGATAGGGGTGTCATTTTTGAACTAGTTTGCATTTTGGATCTCATTTCTTCTCTCCTGGCCGCCTTACTACTATAAATCTGAAGGAATATCTTGCCTTTAGTTTTGTTCACTTCTGGTTCCCTCTTTGCTCGTCCATTGGCCTTTTTAAATTTACATTCCTTGGGAGTTCCTGTGCTCTTCTCAGATTTTTGCCTCATCCTTCTCCAAACATACACTGTGCAGTTTCCACTTGGTGAAATCTTACCAGAAAATGGTAGAATGTAGGGTCCAGCGTCAAAAATGGGATGTTATGCACCCACAGTGCTGGTGTGTCTTTGGGCCAAATCTTACAGCTCATTAGCATTAATTTCTATTTCCTGAGTTCATGCTGCTCCTGCAGCATCCTCCCTCTGATTCACCTGCTGCATAATGACTTAACTGCTGCCGGCACTGGGGAATTCCATGTAAACAGCTCCGCAGCACTTGTTCCACAACGACTGCAAGAGATGGAAGCCAAATTCACCTCAGGCAAAAGGGTTTGGAAGTCAACAGGCCACCTCGACCTCAGCTGTGGATGCTAGGGATACATCTACACATAGTGGGAGGATGAGGGGGATTAAGAAACCATAGGGACTTAGAGGGCACGGGTGAACATAAGCAGTAAGGTCACCATTTGGTTCTGAATGTTTGTCAATAGATTTCACTTTGTTCACCCACAGAGCCTCCACCCTGTCAGTTTGTGTCAACAAGCTTGGGAGAACCACCACACTCGCCCGGTGCCCCATCCTGTGGAGTCTGAGAATGAAAGTGCGATGTCCCTCCTACTCTCTTGCCAACCCCCACTGGGAAGGACTCTCCCTCTGCTGCGATATGTTCAGGAACCCAGGAAGGAGGATATGGGAAGCGTTATCTGCATACCAGCCTTCATAACTCCTTTAGAGCAAGGGGCGCCCCAACACAAAGGGAAGACAAGACTTGCAATTGACTCCTCCCGACCTCTCTCCCTGAAATGGTGATACCGGAACCCCCAATCCCGGCTCCAAGTTGAACCTACTATGTCACATCACCTCACCCCACCCCACCCGCCCCCCCAGACCACTCCGGGGCCCCCTAAGCAATGCATTATGTGGAGGGTGCTGGCTGTCTGAAATCTCATCTCTGAAATCCCCCCTCGGAGGTGAAGGTGCCAGGGTCACGCTTCTGTAGACCTGTTGTAAATGGTGCCAGTGTGACATCACCTCGGCATCCGCTGAAGGTTCTGTGCAGGCTCAATATCTAGCGGGTGTGCTCGCTAATGTTTTAAAATGAGCTTGCTCTGGTCCCACGACAAGTCTCAGGCCACTCCGTGGAATGATCGGAACTCGGGCATTTGCCAGTGCGTATCGCACCGTCTGGATTTTGAGGAGTGCCGCCATTTCCACAACCAGAGAGTGCGGCCTCAAAATCACCCCCATACTTTACTTAACCTCACATTGTCATAATCTGTTCGGAGTCATGTCTGCATGATTCAAATCTATTAGTGTTGGGATTCTATTTACTCTCAGATTGAATATTTTTTCTTGCACCTTGTCCCTCAATTGGCTTGTTTAGAAATTTCCCTAATTTTCTGAAAGTTTGCTCCTTTAAAAGCTATGGATCTGGGCTCCAGGTTTATGGTATTGGTTTATTCCAGACATTGTCACATTGAATCATGTTCTGCTCACAGTTGCCAAGAGAGGCACTAATTCTATTCCCAGAATCTGGGTCACTTACCATTATCAAATTGAAATGTGAGTTGCCTCTCATGGCATGCCTGATACACTGGGTCAGAAAGAAGCCATGCATTACGTTTAATAGTTCAGTTTCTAGGCCACTTGGGTATTCTCAATATATATTAGCTGGTTCAAGTTTCCTATTACCATTATTTCTTTTTGTGGTTTCCATGTGGATTCCTCATCCCTTCATAGAGTAGCCTATCCTTTTTTTTTAACGTTGTAGTCCATCAAATCCCTAGTTACCTTTCCTCCCTATAAATTATGTATTTTGAGCCAGTGTAGCTTGTAGGAAAGCTTATTCTGTGCCATAGTGTCATTTTCCTTTATCTCCCAGGTAGCATTGATAATAGAATGATTTCTACTGCAACATTGAAAACAGCTTGAATTCATATAACACCTTTACTACAGTAAAATCTTAACGCACTTTGAATAGGCTAAAGAAAAACAATACCTTTCCCTCATTGTCTGCCTTTCCCTCATATTAAAGCACCAGTTTATCCAATGATTGCACTCTCACCTGAGCCATGAAAGTTTTTGTTCCAAGCTGCTTCCTAGCACTGGAATACATAATCTAGTTGATCCTTCGGTGTAATGAAGAAGTGCTGCATTGCTGTAGATGCTGCCTTTGGATTTTAAAGTAAGGTCGTTTTTGCCTGCCTCTGTGGATAAACACTAAGATAAAGCTTGGCTGGTGGTGAGAAAGCCTCCACCCCATCAGACTCTGCCTGCCCAGAGTTGGAGAAGGTGATGGTCGAGTGGTATTATTGCTAGACTATTAATCCAGAAACTCAGCTAATGTTCTGAGGGCCTGGGTTTGAATCCCGCTACAGCAGATGGTAGGATTTGAATTCAATAAAAAAAACAGATTTAAGAATGTACTAATGACCATGAAACCATTGTTGATTGTCAGAAAAGCCCATCATGTCCTTTAGGGAAGGAAATCTGCCGTCCTTACCTGGTCTGATCTACAGGTGACTCCAGCAATGTGGTTGACTCTCAACTGCCCTCGGGCATCTAGGGATTAGTAATAAATGCTGGCCAGCCAGCAACGCCCATGTCCCACAAATGAATTTTTAAAAAATCACACTCTCCACACAGTGTCCTCAAAGTAGCTGTAGTGGAGAAGAGACTGTTATCCATCTCCTTCTTTAGATAAACAACTTTAGATGATTTGCTCTACCCTACCTTGACTCCTTTGTTTTCACACTATTTTGTTTTATTTGTTACTGTCCTCTACCTTTTATTTCTTTATTGTCTTTCTTCATTTCTCTCCTCCCCCCCCCCACTCTTTCCCCTTACCATATCCCTCTTCCTTTACCTTTTTCTCCCCCTTTGCCTCTCCTTTTCTAACTCTTACTTCTGTCCCATCCATTTTCCTCTTACATCTTACTTTTAGCTTCTCTGCTGTTTGGCCATTCACAACCTTAATTCTCTCTTTGGACAGCTATTAGCAGTCTTTTCCCCTGGTATCTGTGGCTCTGACTCATCTTTCATTCCCTCATCCTGCAGTATAAGTATCTCCCACTTTCTAAGCTTTTTAGCTTTGACAAAGGGTCATCTGGACTTGAAACGTCAGCTCTTTTCTCTCCTTATAGATGCTGCCAAACCTGCTGAGACTTTCCAGCATTTTCTCTTTTGGTTTCAGATTCCAGCATCTGCAGTAATTTGTTTTTATTCAGAGTGGAACATTCTGTAAGGAGACAAGTTAAATTTTATTGCACTTTTTGTAATTTTCAAGTTAAAATGTTTTGTAATATACTTTTCTATGTTTTATTACTAAAGTACATTTCTGGGGGAAAAATGTAGATGCAAAACATTCCCTGGCACTATTTGAAGAGATGGTGTGACCAAAATTCATCTATCAAGCAACACAACTAAACAGGTTAACTGGTGATTTGTCTCTTCGTTTCTGGGAAACTTATTTTACTCAAATTGGTTGATATTTTTGCCAGCAATGCAAGTAACAGCATACCAATTCATTTGCTGTGAAGCAACTTGGGAGACCTTGAGAATGAGAAAGGTGTTTTATGAGTACAAGTTCTTTCTTTCTAAAGTCTGTATATTGTACTTCTGCCTATATTGGGGGTAGTCTATCAGATTCTAATATTCCACAATGTCATTTATCATATTACAGATGCTTCTTGCATTTGTTATTTACTCTTTTTTTGTTGTTAGCCTGTTAGTAAATCTTTGTCTCTGCTTTCCTGTATTTTGCGAATTATAAGGAGTCATTGGTCTATTAAGTGAGCAGGTAAAACTGCCTGATTGATTTCAATCAATTTAATTGTGAAATCCCCCAAAACAAGCTAGGTCTGAGTACTTTTAAATGGTTGAAAGCTAGGAACAGTGGAGATCAAAAGTGATTCAACAATATATAGGAGTCCAGATACACAGATCACAAAAGGGTAGTAATCAAGTACAAAGCTGAATCAAAAATGGATTGTTTGACTTTTTAACTGGAGGGCTAGAAAACAAGGGGAGGAAGTTTGATCACAGGTTTACCAAGTCCTGGTTAGATCACACTGTGGTTCTGGGCACCTCACATTAGAAAAGAAACATTTTCCGTGGATGGAATGCAGTGCAGATTCACCAGAATGTCAACAAGATTCCAAAGATTGGAAAATGTACATAGATTAAGGGATAATCACAAGGGAATACATATACCAGGCCTGTATGCCCTGGAGTATAGGAAAATAATGGACAACTTCATAGAATCATAGAATCTTACAGCACAGAAGGAGGCCACTTGATCCATTGTGTTTGTACCAGCTTTTAGAGAGAGCTGTCCAATCTAATCCCACATAACCCCACAAATTACTCCTCTTCATGTACATGTCCAATGTCCTCTTGAAAGATTTTATTGGATCTGAATCCATTGGCCTTTCAGTTAATGCATTCCAGATCTTTACACCGTCTGTGTGAAGACATTTCTCTTCCTCACTCATTGAGTTTTTTTGCCAATTATTTTAAATGCATTTTTCTGCTTAGTTAACAGCCCACTTTGCCAAATAACAGCTTTTCCCTACTTGCTCAATCAAAATCCCTCAGAAACTTGAAGGCCTCTATTTGGCCTTTCCTTTATCTTCTCTGCATGTGATAAGGAAAACAGTCCCAGCTTCTCCAAGCTCTCTCAAGTAACCAAGGTCCCTCATCTATGTCATCTTTTTGGTAAATCTCTTCTGTAGTCCCTCTAGGGCCTGGACATTCTTCCTGAAGTAATGTGATGTCCAGAATTGTGCACAATATCATAGCTGGGGCCTAATTGGTGAATCATAATGGCTTAAGTTTACTTTATTAGGGTCACAAGTAGGCTTACATTAACACTGCAATGAAGTTACTGTGAGAATCTCATGGCTGGCACACTCCGGCTCTTGTTTGGGTACACTGAGGGAGAATTTAGCACGGCCAATGTATCTAACCAGCATTTTTTCTTGTTTCTATATTCAATGCCCCTAAAAAGTAATCCATTTGTTTTCTTAATCCCCTTCTCAAACTGTCCTGTCACATTCAAAGATTTGCAGATATGAATCTCCTGCTCTTGCATCACCTTAAAATATGTCCACTACGATTCACACCAACTTTTACAGGTGCACCATAGAAAGTATACTTTCTAGTTGTATCACAGCTTGGTATGGCTCCTGCTCTGTCCAAAACCGCAAGAAACTACAAAGGGTTGTGAATGAAGGCCAGTCCATCACTTGAACCAGCCTCCCACCCATTGACTGTCTACACTTCCTGCTGCTTCAGAAAAGCATCCATCATAATAAAGGACCTCACGCATCCTGGACATACTTTCTTCCACCTTCTTCTGTCAAAAAAAAGATACAAATTTCTGCGGTCACATAGCAACAGCCTCTTCCCTGCTGTCATCAGACTTTTGAATGAACCTACGTCGCATTAAGTTGATCTTTCTCTACACCCTAGTTATGACTGTGACACTACATTCTCACAATGGGCGGCATGGTGAGACAGTGGTTAGTACTGCTGCTTCACAGCGCCAGGGACCCGGGTTCAATTCCGGCCCTGGGTCATTGTCTGTGTGGAGTTTAATACAGTTACCTGTATTAAATATCGTCTGCCATGTCTTGCCCATTTTGCTAGTTTATGTTCTACTGAAGTCTGATAACATTATTTACTGTGGCTGGAATTCTCTGACCTCGCCTGGGATTATCCGGTTCCACTGCTGTGAACAGAGATTTGGCTGAGTGCCAAATTCTCCTTTCTCACTCGCAGCTTAGCAGGGCATGCGAGAGCGGAAAATTCCAGCCTGCATTGCCAAGTTTCCTATCATCTGCAAATTTTGAAACTATACTTAAGTTTTTTTTAATATGGTACATGTTTAAATGCATAAGAACCTTTTAAGTTTACTTGCACAGCCGCACATGCATGGCAAGTTAAAGGGGTTAGCTTGTGTGTGCCCTGCATGGAAAATTTCATACCAAACTGCTTGGGGAACCTAGAATGATGGGACATAGCTTCAGGGTAAGAGATTGATAATCGTTTAGAAGTTGAGAAATTTCTTCACTCAATTAGTTGTGATTCTTTGTAATTACCTCTCCCAGAGGGTTGTAGATGCTCCATCACTAACTACATTTAAAACTGAGATTGATACATTTTTGGTGTCTCAGGACGCAGATGGGAAAGTGGAGTTGAGGCAAAAGATCAGCCAGAGTCATATTGAACGGTGATGTAGGCTTAAGAGGCTGAATGGTCTACTGCTACTTATCATATTACCCCCAATAATAGGCATAAATACAATATACAGAGTATAGAAAGAAAGAACTTCCTACGTTCTTATGTTTTTTTCCTCTTAGGTTCTTACTCTCTATCTTATATGTTTTAGACAATTAAGTAACCAATTTAGCAATTGTTGTTTTAATACCTTTTGAAAATAACTCACCAATGTGAATCTTTTTCATTGAAAGATCCAAATTTACAATATCTACGTGTATTTAGAATTTTGAAAGGAATCCATAGGACCGAAAGCATAGAAACCTTGAAACTTTATAGTGTAGAGGAGACAGCCCGTCGCGTATGCGTCACACAAAATGCTGCCCAGACTTTTATTTGTTCTGTAGTTCAGTAAGTTATGATACTTCAAATGTGTATCCTTTTTTAAAAAATGCAGTGAGGGTTTCTACCTCTACCACCTCTCAGGAAATGAGTTTCAGACACCGTCTTCCTTCCGAGTGAAAAGATTTCTCCTCAATTTTCCTGCAGTTCTTCTGCCAATTACTTTAAATCCACCCTCCCTGGTTATTTACTGCTCTGTGCAGGAAAATAACTCAACTGTCTCAAGAAATCCAAGGGAAAGTCAGATAATTCAGGGAGAAAGCTATCTAGTGAGGGTACATATCTCAAAACTATCTCAAAAACAAAAATGGGCCCATCATGCCAGTGATTGTATGAAACTCAACTGAGCATTTAACAGCTAATGTACAATTATTTCTGATAACTACCGCCCAGTACCCCAATTATCTCTATTGATGTTCATCCAGCCCCTCCACACTGTCATTCAGTAACCCGAGTGGCCTGTGTTATTGTCTGTATCTGGAGTGATTCATTGGTTATTCATGAAGGCCAGCCTTGCCTCTTGCCTAAACTGTGGTGCTCCTCATGCACCAGTCAGCTCTACTGAAAATGGAAAGCAGCCTAAGGTCATATGGGGCTATGTCGACTTTACCTTTATATATGGCAATGCTAATCCAGCTAACTTAGGTCTAAACAGGGTAGATAGTGTTTTGAGGAAATGTTAACTTTCTCTCTCCACAGACGCTGCCATACCTCAATATTAACAACATTTAGTGTTTTCCACTTCAAATTTCCAGTATTTGCAGCATTTTGCTTTTGTAGATAGAGAGAAATTGTTCCCACTGGTGGACAACTTGAGAATCAGAGTTTCGCCAATTTAAGGTGATAACAAAAGAACTAATTACAACGTGCATGAAAGGCTTTTGTAATGCAGGCAGTGGTTAGGATCTGGAATGCACTGTGTAGCAGAGGCAGATTCAATCCTGATTTCAAATAGGAATTGGATAATTATCTGAAGAGAAAAGAATTTGCAACACTACAGGGAAGTGGGACTAACTGAATTATTTTTGCAGAGAGCTGGCAGAGACAAGATGGCCTCCCTCTGTGCTGTAACCATTATGTGTTGGTGTCTTTCTCTGATATAAAATGGATTATCTGAACTGACCCACAAATGCTACAGATTCTCTCTGGGCTCTTATATTCACTTTGTACTTTACTCCTATGTGTTTCCATTTTGCTCAACTTGTTATTCCTGAGTCTAATTGCCCATTGAGGATATGTGTTTGATTTACATCCATCATTAATGGAACTAAATCAAAATAAATTAATTAATTTAAAGCCTGTTCACTCGGTTGACATTGAAAATTTCCGGATGCATCACAGCTTGGTATGACTCCTGCTCTGACCAAGACTGCAAGGAAATACAAAAGACAAGAACAAAGCCCAGCCCACTACGTAAACCAGCCTCCCACCCATTGACTCTGTCTACACTTACTGCTGCCCCAGAAAAGCAATCAGCATAATTAAGAACCTACGCACAATTCTTTCTTCCACCTTCTTCCCTTAGGAAAAAGATACAAAAGTCTGAAGACACATACCAGCTGATGTAAGGCAGCTTCTTCCCTGCTGCCATCAGACTTTTGAATGGACCTATTTCATATTAAACTGGATTTTCTCTAAACCCTAGCTATGACTGTAACAATACATTCTGCACTCTCTCCTTTTCTTCTCTATGTATGGCATGATCTGGAGATGCTGGCGTTGGATGGGGGTGGGCATAGTAAGAAGTCTCACAACATCAGTCCAACAGGTTTATTTGGTATCACAAGCTTTCAGAGTGCTGCTCCTTCATCAGATGCGTGATGGACTTGCTTCACATTAAGTTGATCTTTCTCTATACTCTAGCTATGAATACATTATGCACTCTCTCCTTTCCTTCTCTATGAATGGTATGTTTTATCTGTATTGTGCACAAAAAACAATTCTTTTCACTATGTACCAATACTTGTGATAATAATAAATCAAATTACTGCGGATGCTGGAGTCTGAAACCAAAAAAGAAAATGCTGGAAAATCTCAGCAGGTCTGGCAGCATCCGTAAAAAGAGAAAAGAGATGACGTTTCGAGTCCAGATGGCCCTTTGTCGGTTTTGCAATTTTGCTGCATTTTCTCTTTGGCTTTCAAAATGTATAGTATGTTTTGACAGTGTAACGTGCAGTATTTAATTTCATTCATTCGTGTGACATGAGTCATACTGGCTGTAAGAAGTCTCACAACACCAGGTTAAAGTCCAACAGATTGTGAGATTTCTTACTGTGTTTACCCCAGTCCAACGCCAGCATCTCCACATTGATATCGCTGGCCAGCATTTATTGTAAGAGGTCTCACATCACCAGGTTAAAGTCCAACACGCTTATTTGAAGCAAATGCAACAAGTGGCGTTTGCTACAAATAAACTTGTTGGACTTTAACCTGGTGTTGTGAAACTTCTTATTGTGTTTACCCTAGTCCACCGCTGGCATCTCCACATCAGCATTTATTGCCCATCCCTAGTTGCCCTTGAGAAGATGGTGGTGAGCTGCCTTTTTGAAATGTTACAATAAGAACATAAGAAATAGGAGCAGGAGTAGGCCATCTAGCCCTTCGAGCCTGCCCCGCCATTCAATAAGATCATGGCTGATCTGTCGTGGCTCAGTTCCACATTCCCGCCCTCTCCCCATAACCCTTAATCCCCTCTCTTATCAAAAACCCATCAACCCGCGTCTTAAAAATATTTAGCGAGGCAGCCTCCACCACTTCAACGGGCAGAGAATTCCAGAGATTCACCACCCTTTGAGTGAAGAAGTTCTTCCTCAACTCCGTTCTAAACCGCCCCCCCCCTTTATCTTGAGGCTGTGCCCCCTAGTCCTACTGTCCTTTCTGAGCAGGAAGAGTCTCTCCACCTCTATCCTATCCATCCCATTCATTATCTTACATGTCTCAATGAGATCGCCCCTCATTCTTCTAAACTCTAACGAGTACAAGCCTAGTTTATCCACCAGCTGTGGGTTGACCCACAAAACTGTTAGGAAGGGAATTCCAGGATTTTGTCCCCAGAGACTGTGAAGGAATGGTGATGTAGTGCCAAGTCAGGATGGTTAGTGGCGTGGAGGGAACTTGTAAGTGTGGTGTTCACATGTACTTGCTGCCCGTGTCCTTCTAAATGGGAGTGGTTGTGGGTTTGGAGGGTGCTGTCTGAAGGATCTTCGGTGAAAAGCAATACTTTTTACCGTATACATGTAACAATAATAAATCAAAATGAATGACGAGATGTACAAGATGGAGCGGAAGGGTGAAATGCATCAGGAAAGTATCAGGTTGAGGAGTGCTGCAACAGCCATCACTTCATACAACAGAGACCAAAGTCCCCTTTGATTGACAGGTGACGTCACCCGGTGGGCCGGAGGGTAACGTGGCGCTGCGCCTGTGCGCAGGTCAGCGGCCGCAAAGCGCCTGCGCCGCTCCCGCCCCCCGCCCGGCCGCTGATTGGACGGACGACGTCGGGACGTCGCGCCGTCTTTCCGGCCTGTCACCCGTTCATTGGCCGGTCAGGTTGTCAATCAAGGCGGCCCTACCCCCTTCCCCCGTCCACTCCACGGGAACAGGAAGTCCCCGGCCATCAAAGCTTAGGTTGTCGAGCAGCGCTTAGTGTAGGAACAGTGAGGAGGCAAGCAAAAAAAACCCCTCACAATCTTATTGTGTGTGTTGCTCTGTGAGCGACGGTACCTGGTGGATCGTTAACAAAAGTATACAGATATATAGATAGGGGAGCTCGAATCGTTTCTGAATTAGTCCTCTAACGGTCAGGGATTTTAAATCGTTCCATTCCGCCAGCGTTCCATTCCTGAGGAGGGGGTGAAGCAAAGATTCTTTCATATATATATTTATTCTGTATATTTTAAACTATTCCACCTCCGCGCCATGACTTCGGGAGGCGATTTTGGGAATCCGCTGAGGAAATTCAAGCTGGTTTTCCTGGGCGAGCAGAGCGGTGAGTAGCGCCGGCTTCTCTCTTTGGTGCCCTCCTTATTGTCCGCCTCCATTCGCGTGAGAGATCGAAGGCTCCAGAGTGTTTCATCCCACCCAACCTCCCACGCCATGTCCGCACCCTGGCCACACCCCCTCGCCCCCCCCAACACTCCCCCATCCCACCCGACTCCCACCACACCTCCACCCCCCCACCCCCCGCTCCACCACCACCCCACCCACCCACCCCCCCACTCCCCACCCCTCCCCACCCCCCACCCACCCCCCCTCCCACCCCCCCTCCCCACCCACCACCCCCCCTCCCACCCCCCCCGTCCCCCCTCCGTCCCCCCTCCCTCCCCACCCACCACCCCCCCTCCCCACCCACCACCCCCCCTCCCCACCCACCACCCCCCCTCCCCACCCACCACCCCCCCTCCCCACCCACCACCCCCCCTCCGTCCTCCCCCCCCCGTCCCCCCTCCCCCCCCCGTCCCCCCTCCCCCCCCCCGTCCCCCCTCGTCCCCCCCCCCGTCCCCCCTCGTCCCCCCCCCGTCCCCCCTCCCTCCCCACCCGTCCCCCCTCCGTCCCCCCCACCCCCCTCCCCCCCCCCCCCACCCCCTCCCCCCCCCCCCACCCCCTCCACCCCCTCCCCCCCCCCCCACCCCCTCCCGTCCCCCCCACCCCCCTCCCGTCCCCCCCATCCCCCTCCCGTCCCCCCCACCCCACCCCCCTCCCCCCCTCCGTCCCCCCCCCGCCCCCCTCCCCACCCACCACCACCCCCCCCACCCTCTGTCCCCCTCCCCACCCACCACCACCACCCCCCTCCGTCCCCCCTCCCCACCCACCACCCCCCCTCCGTCCCCTCTCCCCGTCTCCCCCCCCCCACCCACCCCCCCCCCCACCCACCACCACCCACCCCGTCCCCCCCCACCACCACCACCCACCCCGTCCCACCCACCACCACCACCCACCCCGTCCCACCCACCACCACCACCCCCCCGTCCCCCTCCCCACCCACCACCACCCCCCCCCGTCCCCCTCCCCACCCACCACCACCACCACCCCCCCCCGTCCCCCTCCCCACCCACCACCACCCCCCCCGTCCCCCTCCCCCACCCACCACCACCACCACCCCCCCCGTCCCCCTCCCCCACCCACCACCACCACCCCCCCGTCCCCCTCCCCACCCACCACCACCACCCCCCCTCCCCCTCCCCACCCACCACCACCACCACCCCCACCTCACCCCCTCCCCACCTCACCCCCTCCCCACCTCACCCCCTCCCCACCTCACCCCCTCCCCACCTCACCCCCTCCCCACCTCACCCCCTCCCCACCTCACCCCCTCCCCACCTCACCCCCTCCCCACCTCACCCCCTCCCCACCTCACCCCCTCCCCACCTCACCCCCTCCCCACCTCACCCCCTCCCCACCTCCACCCCCTCCCCACCTCCACCCCCTCCCCACCCTCACCCCCACCCCCACCCCACCCTCACCTCACCCCAAGTAGGCTTGCGTTAACAATGCAACTAAGTTATTGTGAAAATTCCTGAGTCGCCACATTGATGCCTGTTAGGGTACACTGAGGGAGAATTTAGCATGGCAAACACACCTAACCACCCCCCCCCCACATTGTGGACTCCCCAGCTCCCCCACATTGTGGACTCCCCAGCTCCCCCACATTGTGGACTCCCCAGCTCCCCCGGAGGCAAGGAGAGACACTCGATAGAAAAAAACAAGTAACTATTTTGATCAAATGCAACCTGTTAAACAGTTTCTCTTCTAGGTTTGTTTGCAAAACACCAAACAAAAGCTTGCAATTTTGAAATCCGTTCAATATATTTTCGGCACATGCTGGTTTTTTTCACTTGCACAATCTGTGCATTCATTCCAAGCATTTTCTGTCAAATTTTATCCCCTCAAGTTTTTTTATCTTATCCTTCCACCCTCAGCAATGTCAATGTGTCGACTGCAACGCAAATCTTTAATCAACTTGTCTTGTTATCAGTGTTGGAACTCACAGATCCATCCGCATTTCACTGCTGTATGTTGCTGTGCACCAATTTTACTATTGACTAATTATGTTTACACAATAAGGGCGTTTTTAAGATGGCTAATTGACTCAATCATAATTGTCCAAAAGCAAAAGACCTGAATATCTTTGTGCAACTGCTTCTGCTCTGGAGGATGAAATAGGTTGGAGGAGATTTTTATCTTGCATAGGCAAAGCCGAACTGATAGTTAATTGAGATTTGGCCTAGTAGCTAGGGTAACATTATCTTGAGATCCAAGTAACCACACCTTGATTTTTTTTTGTCTGCACCTGGAGTAAGTAATCCCCTAGTTCACCTGTAAATAATATTAAACCGATTGTTTCTCAGAAACCTTGAATTCTGTAATAATTCAATGGAAATTTGCCTCAGTAAGATTCGATACACACAATCTGCATTTCATAAGTACAAACAGGCAAAGCTTCCACATATGTGAGGGCACATCTTTATTGCAAAGCTCGATTATGCAGCAAAAGGAGCCCCATATTAAATAGACAGATTAACTAGTAAGTAAATATTGCGTTTGATATGAAGCCCTCAATATATCCGATTCCGCAGTTTGTTTTGCGGCTCATAAAATAATATATTAACATATGATTTGATTTCGATAAGGGTGATTATGGAATGGAAATGGCTTATTGATTTGGGACTAGAGATCGCCACGATTTAATTTTGTTGAAGCGGTGTCCTGGGTTTTAAGTGTTAACGATGCAGACATTTGTTGCCGTCAGACGAAGTTGAGTAAGGACGGTTTTGTACAATTAAGGCACGGCCTTTTTCATGTATAATTTCCCCGATAATTATTCAGTACAATAATTTCTCATGATCGCCTAGCTATAAATCGTTATATATAATGCTGAAGTGTGATCGTTATTAGTTTTGTTTGTGTCGTAGCGTGTAGCAATCCTAATGTAAAATGTTGAACATTAAGATGTTGAAAATGTGTACCAAAGCAGCATTCAAGACTTTTGGAGATCAATGCGGAAATCCTAACGTTCACTCGTTACTTTGATTAAAAGAGCCCAGATGACTGGAATCTGGGCGTGGTGAGCCAGTCTCCATCATTTATAGCACAGACTGCGCTAACGCAGGTCGATATTTTATTGTTTCTAAACACTAAAACCACCCATAACATTGTGTATCAATGTGTCCTCGAGTTTGAATATTATAGCTGGAGACTTGCACATCAATGAGAAATGATCTTTTGAAATAGATTCTTATTGAACACATTAGTGCTTTGTAAAATTGTGTAGTTAGGGCTGTTTTCATTGGCCAATTTGGTCAAGTCAATTACAATAACATTAATATTTTCATTGTGCTGTAAGAAATGTTTGGAGTTTCAGACCATTGGGCTAATTTGCTATTTTGGCTAAATGGTATTTGAATTAAGAATTTATTACCGTAATATTTTGCAAATTCTACACTCCACATTGATTATAAAATCATTTGTGAAGGCAAAGGGGGGGGAAAACATACAGGTAGTCAGGGCCTAGCAACCATTTGTCAAATCATCTTGAACTGCTGTATTCATCTGATGGGAGCATCACTTGATCTTAAAAATTGAGTTTTTCTATTTGGGTTACTATACACCATGAAATATCAAAATGCTCAAGCTATAAAGTAGCAGATTGATACAGAAGCACTTCTTGCATGCAATCTCAAATGACAATATCTAAGATAAGACTACATGTTTTGGTGAGCCCATAAAACAAATGTTTTACGTTGAAGCCATTTTATGCATGATAAGTACATTGTTGCCTTTTTCGTGAACAAGTAACCATCGAACCAAAGATCATTCTTGTCCAAAGTACAAAACTGGAGAGAACTGCATGGTGCTCCACACAAATTCCATAAATGTCACCCTTCTCAAGAAACTGCAGAACTTGCTTGAGCAAGGGCTAAATGCAGCACAACTTGTTCTAGCTGTAGGAAAATACAACTCCCTATTGTGCTATAGCACAGAATCAACATTTCTGAGCTTCTGATGCTGTGAGGTCTGTACGTACTATGGAGCCCCAAGAGATGAAAAGTTTATATTAATTTACATATCAGGCAGCTGATTAGGATTTATCGGTCTGTTGCTTTGCAGTGCTAAAAGCAATCCTTTCAAAAGTCCAACCCATATGAGTAAAACAGCACCAACCAACCAGTAAATAAATGTGCACACAAGTAGGAATGAATTGTCTGGACTTTGGAGACTACGTTGCCAGAGCTTGGACACTTTGTGTGGCCCTCCAAACAGCAAGCATGGTGGAGCACCTGTCAGGCACATCCTAATCCAAACAATTGTTTCACCTGAACTTGCTATATACAAAACCACACTACAAGGAGAAAACAAAACTGTAACAGTGACTTACCTACAGATGAACAAGGGAGCAACCCCAATCAAAAGAACATAAATGGGCAGAACCCCCTTGTTTCCTCAGTTCCATGAATCAGGAGCAAACTGCTTCTGTCCCTAAAGCACATTTTGTTTCCTAGTAAAAGCAGCAATACTCTTCCTGAAAGACTACAAAATCAAACTGTGTACTGAGTTTACATATTCAAAATGTACATTTGAACTTGAAAATAAGTATATGGATTGCTCAAGTACATGATCAAGTTAAATTACGGTGATTTCTCCAGAAACTTGATTTAATGTTGTTCCTTAAGCAATGCAGTAAGGTATTTCTTGGTGAAGCGTTCTTTCCTATTAACCGGGCTGAATGAAAAGCATTTTCTTTTGGGTGATATCTTCAATCAGTGTTCACCACTACTGGAATTTAAACTATAATTTCATAATTGAAACTAACCCTCTTAGGAGTTGCTGTCACAATTCTTTAACTTAAATGTTTGTAGGGTAAAATCTAGTGCCTCTGTGCATAAATTTAAAATGATTTCTATTTTTGGACACAAGGCTATCTTGAAATGTTAGCAGAACCGTGATCTGCTCAGTTATGCAATCCATAATTTCAAGTCTGTAATTTTACAGCAGGAATTGTGTGTTTGATCCTGTTGAAAATCAGCCCAGTAGCACCATTCATGAGTTCTGAACCCTTTTAAATTTGAATTAATGGTATTGAAAATTGATAAGATATGAACATGTGTGAGCTTTCAATTGTCCCTTCGTAGCAGGTGATGATGAGTGGAGGGTTGACATTCCTTTTAAAGAATAAACTGCAGAGCTGGCTGTCAGAAACTAGCTTAATATTGTATTAGTCAGGACCTTGACACTGGTCACTTGACCAGCCTCTTGGGCAATCTGTGGATAAACAAGTTCACAGTGGAATGACAGTTTTGAAAAAAGGCTTTGCATCCAAAATACATGTCTTGCTGATGCTGACCTACTTAGTGTACCTCCAGTATCTTCTATTTTTGTTCTAGATTTTCAAATTTGCAGATTTTGTTGGATGATTTTTCTGACCCGTTCAAAAAGCTTTTTTAGGACTTGTTTTCACAATGGGATAAATAGATTTTGAATTTATTTTTAATTCATGGAATGTGCATATTTCAGCCTGCTTAGGAGATTGTTTAGTACTTGAATCATTTTAGTGTCATGAAAATTGTATTTATTGGATTTACTGACGAGATGTAGAGATTATTATTTTCTAAAGCGAATTTGGAATGACAAAAGGCTTGGACTTTAACTTTTTTTTGTTTATTGTCTTTGTCAATCATTAAATGTCAATTTACTAAGACACTTGTTTCCATTCCTAATTGTTCTCTTTACATATTTAGAGATTGAGGAATCACAGAGCCTTTGGATGTTACTATCTTGGTATTATTTCCAAGAGATTGGAGTGTAGTGAATGCTACCTCATTGTTTTGAAAAAAAGTTACATTTCTTAACAGATGATTTAAGTGTTGCTTGGTGATAAGAAAACTGCTAGAAACTGTAAATACTAATACTTTTAAAAAATGCTCTGAGATAAATAGATGCAGTTTTCTGGATTTGTCATCTTTGACTAATTTAAGTTGAATTCTTCAATGAAATAAACTTAGAATTCTATAGTGGTGTATCTGGACTGAAATGTCATGAGATTTGTTAATAATACTAATGATATTAAGGCAAAGAGATGGGATGGGTAAAAGAAATAAATTGAGACAAATTAATGTCTCTTGAATTAGTAGGATATTTTGTTGCCCAGGGTCCAAATTTTGCCTGCTTCATGTAAATAAGGATGTGGCTGACATGAATGGAGATCACAATGAATGTAACTGGTTTACAGAGTGGATTGACAATTGAAAAATGTAATTCAGCGTGGATGGTTGTATAGTATATTTTGAGGGGGAAATTCTGAATAAAAGAAGATTTCTGTGGAATTCCCTGCCCAGCAAAGCAGTTGAGGCTACCTCATCAAATGTTTTTAAGGCAAAGATAAATCTTTGAACAGTAAAGGAACTAAGAGTTATGGTGAGTGGGTGGGTAAGTGAAGCTGCATCCATGAAAAGATCAGCCATGATCTCATTGAATGGTGGAGCAGGCTTGAGGGGCCAGATGGTCTACTCCTGGTCCTAGTTCTTGTGTTCTTTAATTTTACCATCTAGGATATAATTAATCATTGAAGTAGAGCAGCTGATTGTTTGGATGGGAAATAAAATGACAGATTTAGGTTTTTTAGGAGCATCAAATATATAAGTAAGGAGATAAGAGTACGGACAAAGCATCAGTTCTGCCACAGTTGGCGTATTTTGTATAGTTCTAGGTAGTCCATTTTATAGCCATAGAAAGATGCAGCTCAGATTCAGTAGCATCTGCCAGCGATGAGAATATAGTTATGATCTGAACC
Source organism: Carcharhinus amblyrhynchos (assembly GCF_965287045.1). Taxonomy (NCBI): domain Eukaryota; kingdom Metazoa; phylum Chordata; class Chondrichthyes; order Carcharhiniformes; family Carcharhinidae; genus Carcharhinus; species Carcharhinus amblyrhynchos. The sequence goes on along the minus strand of NC_137333.1, from coordinate 88,631,526 downwards.
TTGGGGAAACTGGGTTCAGTTCAGTGGATCAGAGAATGTTAAGAGGAATCAAAGTTTGAAAGAGCATTGCGTAAATGAGAAGATATTTTCAATAGTCTCTAATTTGATAACGAAGGGACCTGAGATAAGACCAGTATTAGAAGCAGAGGGATATGGCTCACCTGCAAAAACTTTTTCGTAGAATCTGTACAGTGCAGATCAACTATCCCATGACTCCATATGTTTACTTTCTTAATTGCCCTGACACCTAAACAGCAATTTAGCATAGCCAATCAACCTAACCTAACATCTTTGGCATGTGGGAGGAAACCCAAGCAGTTATGGGGAGAACGTGCAAACTCCACACAGTCACCCAATGCCAGAATTGAACTTGGGTCCCTGGCATTGAGTTAACAGTGATAACTACTGAGCCACCATGCTGCTCTGAATATGAAATATGGTACCACAAGTGGCTGTCAATTGTAATATTTGAGGGAACTAGATTAATATAAAATAAAATGCAAAATGGTATGAGGAAAAAGCAATGGAGTGGGATTAAGTAAGATGTCTCCAGTGCAGAGATAGCAGACAGAATGATTTGCTTTATTATTGTCACATGAATTAGTATACAGTGAAAAGTATTGTTTCTTGGACGCTATACAGCATTCTCTTGAGAATCATATGTGATCCATTTGCTGAATATGGCTTGATATACAGAAGATGCGTAACAATGTGTGTGCATAGGGATCAAATTGGACCGCAGGCCATATATCTAGGATACCTTGCATATTTTCAGGAGCTGGATCATCTTCAACCATTCAACTGATTCAAATTATTGGCCTTTCTTACAGGTTTTATTTGTTTAAAGGATATGGGCACTGCTGGCAAGGGCATCATTTATTACCCATCCCCAATCTACCTCAAAGATAGAGGTAAGCTGCCTACTGGAACCACTGGTCAGCATGATTTAGGTATTCATACTACTGTTTGGGAGTTAATTCCAGGATTCTGACCCAGTGACAGTGCAGGAAGGCCAATACAGTTAAATCAGGGCAGTGCGTGATTTGGAAGAGATCTTGCAAGTGATCTCATACATCTACTGCCCTTGCTCCTCATGTGGACGGAGGCCGAGCATTTGAAAAATCCTGTCAAAAGGAGGTTAGGCAAGTTGCTGCAGTTCATCTTGTTGCATCCCATTGGTGGAGGGAGTTAATGCTCAAGATGGTGGAAGCGATGCCAAACAAACAAGTTTGAGTATTGTTAGAAACACATTCAGCCATCACACTCCTGACTTGTGCTTTGCAGATAGTGAATAAACTTTGGGAAGTCAGAGGTTGTCACTTGCTAGTCTCTAAAATAATGTGAATATAAGTGCAGTTATGTGGCCAGTCCTGTTAAGCTTCTAGTCAATATTAACTCCTAGAACATCGAATTGTGGGAGATTCAGCTGTTAAAGGTCATGGAGCAATTATTACATTTTCTCTTGTTGCAGTACTTATTGCTTGATGCATAGGGCATAAACATTACTTGACAAGCCTGACTACTGTCCAGGTCTTACTGCATGCAGGCAGATAAATTGTATTGAAAATGAGAATCATTGGCAAACACCCGACATCTGACCTTTGATCGGAAGGAAAGTCATTGATGAAGCAACTGAAAGTGGCTGGGCATAGGACACTGTTCTGAGAAACTCAATAGTAATGTCCTGGAGCTGAGATAATTGGCTTCCAACAACCACAGTAATTTTCCTTGGAGAGTGCTCCTTCTAATTCGCACCAAATTAGGTTTTCCCAGGACTCCTTGATGCCACGTACAGTCACATGCTGTTTTAGCTCTTCTGTGCATTTAAAATTGATGTAGCGGCAGGATCCCTTTCTAAGTTTCTCACTCTCCAATTTCTAATTTCTTCCACAATTAGACATTGCTGTTAACCTGGAATTCACTTACCCTGCATTACAGATCGCCAACCAAAACACCGGTTTGAGCACAAGCATCTTGGTAATTGTAAAAGCTCAAGAGTTACAATTTCAACTGTATTTCTGACTGCAGTCCTTCATCGGTGTTTGATGGGCAGGCAGGTGTAGATAAGTCCATAGAAGCAGCATATGTAAAAAGCCTCAGAAATAAAATTAAGACATCCAGGGCACAGGGGAAATAAACACTTCTTGAGGCAGTATCTGAGCAATTTTCATAACTCTACTGGCCTCCCTCTCTTTAGAGAGCTCTAATGTAATTAAATCTAATATTTTTTCTTGTTTCAATTGTACAACTGTCTCAACAATATCTTCTAAAAATCACAGGAATTTCAAATTACTGATAATGTCTGTCCTAAAGATAACATATTCATATTTCAGTGTTTAATCACCAGGTTATGGGTGAGTCCACTCATTTAATGCTTAAAGAAAAAAATTATACAAGTAGTAATTTGCATACAGAATGTAGCCATTCTCAACAATCTCAAACGATGTTCAGGCAAAGTGCAGGAATGAGACAGAGAATCTGGAGAACTGGTGTGTTAACAATAATCTCTCCCTCAACATAAAATGTCATCAACTTCAGGAAACAGTGGAGAACATGCCCCTGTTGACATCAACAAGGACAAAGTAGAAAGGCTCGAGAGTTTCACGTTTTTAGGTGTCCAGATCACCTGTCCCGGTCCCCTCACGTCGACACTGTAGTTAAGAAAACCCACCAACGCCTCTCCTTTCTCAGAAGACAAGGAAATTTGGCATGTCATCCAAGACTCTCACCAATCTTTACAGATGCACCATAGAAAGCATTGTTTCTGGTAGCATCACAGCTTGGTATGGCTCCTGCTTTGCAAGAGATCATGAATGTAGCCCAATTTATCACACCAACCACCCTTCCATCCATTGACTGTCTACACTTCCCGCTGCTGCGGCAAAGTAGTCAGCATAATTAAGGACCCCACACATCCCAGACATACTCTCTTCCACCTTTAAAGTTCATTTATTAGTCACAGGTAAGGCTTATATTAACACTATAATGAGGTTACTGTGAAATTCCCCTTGTTACCACAGTCCGGCGCCTGATTTGGGTCAATGCACCTAACCAGCACGTCTTTCAGACCATAGGAGGAAACTGAAGCACCTGGAGAAAACCCACACATATGGGGAGAACACGTAAACTCCACACAGACAGTGACCCAAGCCGGAAATCAAACCCAGGTCCCTGATGCTACGAGGCAGCAGTGCTAACTAACCACTGTATCACTGTGCCACCCCTTCTTCCGTTGAGAAAAAGATACAAAAGGTCTGAGAACACGTACCAATCAACTAATAACAGCTTCTTCCCTGCTGTCAGATGTTTGAATGGACCTACCTTGCATTAAGTTGATCTTTCTCTGCACCCTAGCTATGATTGTAACACTATATTCTGCACTCTCCTTTCCTTAATCAAAAACTTGATTAAGTTCACGAGACACAACCTCCCCTTCACAAAACCATGTTGCTTCTCACTAATAAGTCCACTTATTTCCAAGTGGGAATAAAGCCTGACTCGAAGAATCCTCTCCAATAATTTCCCTACCACTGATGTAAGGCATACCAGCCTGAAATTACCTGGATTATTCTTGCTATCCTTTTTTAAACAAAGGAACAACATTGGCTATTCTCCAATCCTCTGGGATCTCCCCTACAGCCAGTGAGGATACAAAGATTTCCCTCAAGACCCCAGCAATTTCCTCCCTTGCCTCTCTCAGTATTCTGGGTTATATCCCATCAGGCTCTGGGGACTTGTCTACCTTAATGTTTCTCAAGAACCCCATATCACCACCTTTTTGATCTCAACATGACTCAAACATACTTTCCAGGACTCATCCATCAAGTCCTTCTCTCTGGTGAATACTGACACAAAGTACTTATTTAATATGTCATCCATTTCCTCTGGTTCCTTAATAGATTCCCTCTCTTGTCCTTGAGTGGGCCAGTCCTCTCCCTGGCTATCCTCTTGATCTTTATGTATGTATAAAAAGCCTTGGATTTTCCTTAATCCTGCTGGCTAGTGCTTTTTCTTGACCCCTTTTAACCTTCATTACTCCTTGCTTAAGTTTTTCTATTTTCCTTATATTCCACACATGCTTTGTGTGTTCCCAGCCTCCTAGCTTTGACAAATGCTTCCTTTTTCTCTTTGACTAGGCTCACAATATCTCTCGTTATCCAAGATTCCCAAAACTTGCCAATCTTACCCTTCATCCTTACAGGAATGTGCCAGTCCTGAATCCCTATCAACTTACACTTGAAAGCCTCCCACATGCCAGATGTTGATTTGCCCTCAAACATTTGCCCCCATCTACATTCTTCAGTTCCTGCCTAATACTGTTGTAATTAGCCTTCCCCCAAATTAGCAACTTAACTTGAGGACTACACTTATCTTTTATCCATCAGTACCTTAAAGCTTACTGAGTTGTGGTCACATAGAACATTACAGCGCAGTACAGGCCCTTCGGCCCTCGATGTTGCGCCGACCAGTGGAACCAATCTAATGACCCTCTAACCTAAACCATTCCAATGTTATCCATGTGCCTATCCACTGACCATTTGAACGCCTTTAAAGTTGGCGAGTCCACAACCTTACTACCCTCTGAGTAAAGAACCTACCTCTGACATCCGTCCTATAATTACCACCCCTTAATTTAAAGCTATGTCCCCTTGTGTTAGTCATCACCATCCGAGGTAAAAGGCTCTCACTGTCCACCCTATCCAATCCTTTGATCATCTTGTATGCCTCAATCAGGTCATCTCGTAACTTTCTTCTCTCCAATGAAAATAACCTCAAGTCCCTCAGCCTTTCCTCATAAGACCTTCCCACCATACCAGGCAATATCCTGGTAAACCTCCTCTGCACCCTTTCCAATGCCTCCACATCTTTCTTATAATGCAGCGACCAGAACTGTACGCAATACTCCAAGTGCGGCCACACCAGAGTTTTGTACAATTGTAACATGACCTCCGAAATTCAATCCCTCTACCAATAAAAGCTAACACACTGTACGCCGCCTTAACAACCTTATCAACCTGGGTGCCAACTTTCAGGGAGCTATGCACATGTACCCCGAGATCTCTCTGCTCGTCAACACTACTAAGAGTCCTTCCATTAGCCCTATATTCTGTACTCCTGTTATTCTTACTTTTCCGTATTAAACTCCATCTGCCACCTCTCGGCCCAGCTCTGCAGCTTATCTCTGTCCCTCTGCAAACTGTAACATCCATCCTCACTGTCTACAGCTCCTCCGACTTTGGTGTCGTCAGCAAATTTACTAATCCATCCTTCTACACCCTCATCTAGGTCATTTATAAAAATAACAAAGAGCAGTGGCCCCAAAACAGATCCTTGAGGTACACCACTTGTAACTGCACTCCAGGTTGAATATTTCCCATCAACTACCACCCTCTGTCTTCTATCAGCTAGCCAATTCCTGATCCAAACTGCTAAATCACCCTCAATCCCATGCATCTGCATTTTCTGCAATAGCCTACCATGGGGAACCTTATCAAAGCTTTGCTAAAATCCATATACACCACGTCAACTGCCTTACCCTTATCCACCTCTTTGGTCACCTTTTCAAAAAACTCTAAGGTTTGTGAGGCACGACCTACCCTTCACAAAACCGTGTTGACTATCCCTAATCAATTAATTTCCCTCTAGATGATTATAAATCTTATTCCTTATAATTCTTTCCAAAACTTTGCCCACAACAGAAGTAAGGCTCACTGGTCTATAATTCCCAGGATGGTCTCTCCTCCCCTTCTTGAACAAGGGGACAACATTTGCTATCCTCCAGTCTTCCAGCACTATACCTGAAGCCAATGACGACACTGTTTCCAAACTGCTCCCCTACTGAAACATTGAACTCCTGGCTGGGCTCATTCCCCAATACCAGGTCCAGTATGGCCCTTTCCCTGATTGGACTATCTGCATAAAGTTTCAAGAAGCCCTCCTGGATGTTCCTTACAAACTCCGCTCCATCCACACCCCTAGCGCTAAGTAAGTCCTAGTCAATATAGGGGAAGTGAAAATCCCCCACCACAACCCTGTTTTACACTGCCAAATTCTGTCTACATATCTGTACCTCTATCTTCTGCTGGCAGTTGGGTGGCCTACAGTAAACACCCAACATTGTGACTACACCTTTCCTATTCCTGAGCTCTACCTATATTATTTCACTGTATGAGCCCTCCAAGGTGTCCTCCCAGAGTACAGCTGTGATATTCTTAACCAGTAGTGCAACTCCCCCACCTCTTTTTACATCCCTTCTATCCCACCTGAAACATTTGTATCCTGGAATGTTAAGCTGCCAATCCTGTCCTTCCCTTAACCAGGTCTCTGTAATGGCAACAACATCATAGTTCCTAGTGCTAATCCAAGCTCTGAGTTCATCTACCTTTCCTGTTACACTTCTCACTTTGAAACAAATGCACTTCAGTCCACCAGACCCTCTTTGATTGGCAACCCCACCTGGCCTGTTGCTCTGAGTCTTACTGGCCCTATGCTATGGTTCTTCTTCAGCTAATTCACCTTTTCTTTGGTTCCCACCCTGTCAAACTAATTTAAATCCTCCTGTGTGTCACTAGCAAACCTCCTGGCTAGAACATTTATGCCCTTCCAGTTTAGTTGCATCCCGACCTTGTGCACGTCCCATCTAACCCGGAAGAGAACCCAATGATTCAGCTATCTGAAACCTTCCCTCTTACACCAGCTGTTCAGTCACGTGTTGAGTTCTACAGTTTTCCTATTCCTAGCCTCACTAGTACATGGCACAGGGAATAATCCTGAGATTACAACCCTAGAAGTCCTGCTTTTTAACTTTCTGTCTAACTCCTTAAACTGCTTCTGCAGGACCTCATCACTTTTCCTACCTATGTTGTTAGTACCAATATGTACCACAACATCTGGCTGTTCACCCTCTCCCTTCAGAATGCTTTATGACTCTTCAGAGACATCCTGCATCCTGGCAGCAGGGAGGCAACATACCATCCTGGAATCTCTTATACATCCACAGAAGCACCTATCTGCATCCCTAACTATAAAGTCCCCTATAACTATTGCTGTAGTCCTCTTTGTCCCTCCTTGCTTAACAACAGAGCCAGCCGTGTTGCCACTGTTATCCCCTGATAGGCCATTTCCCCCAACAGTATCCAAAACACTCTACTTGTTAGAGAGGGGGATGACCACAGGGGATTCCTGCACTGCCTGTCCCTTCTGGCGGTCACCCATCTATCTGCCTGCACCTTTGGTGTGACCATGTTTCTAAAGCTCCTATCTATGATGCTTTCTGCCTCCTTCATGCTTCTAAGCACATCCAACTGCTGCTCCAGCCTATCCATGCAGTCTGTAAGGAGCTGCAATTGGGTGCACTTCCTGCAGACGTGGCCGTCTGAGATGCTAAAGCATCACGGATCTCCCACATCTCTCACGTGCAGCACTTATCCCCACTGACTGACATTTTGAGCATCATTAAATTATGAGAAAATTTATAAAACTCTTACCTTCACTTTTACCTTCTCTCAGTGGCCTTTTTTGTTTTGTTTTTTATTCCAATTCAATCCAATCAAGTCCAATTCAGAGTCTCAAGTTGAGACATTCGTGATCCAAGCTGACAAGACAGGGCTGTTACCTCCTGTCTTGGGCTTGATCTACATGATCCAAGCTGATTGGAGTAGGCATTGCACTTCCTCCAAGGCTTGATCTCATTTGCATCTTAGCCAAAAGGCCAAGATGCTGCTTTTAAAAATTGCTTTGAACGAAGCTGAAATTTTTTTTTACTTTATTCCAATCCAGTCAAGTCAAATTAAAGCCAATTCAGAGTCCCAACAAGTTGGGACATACCTGATCCAAGCTGACAAGACAGGGCTCTCACCTCTTGTCTTGGGCTTGATCTACATGATCCAAGCTGATTGGAGTAGGTGTAGCTCCTCCTCCAAGGCTTGATCTCATTTGCATCTTAGCCAAAAGGCCGAGATGCCGCTTTAAAAAATTGCTTCAAATGAAGCTGAAATGTAACCTAATGACTTCAACCAAGTGCAGCATGTTGATACTACACTTGATCTTAGCCAAAAGGCCGAGAAGCGAGAATTGGTGTAGGCTCAATAGGCGCTCATCCAAATTTCCCTTCACTGCAAACGAAGCTGAAATTTTTTTTTAAAACTTTATTCCAATTCAATCTGGCAAATCCAATTCAGAGTCCCAACCCAAGCTGACAAGAGAGGGCTCTCACCTCCTGTCTTGGGCTTGAACTACTGCACAAGTGCAGACACCGTGACCAGCAAACGAAGCTGAAACGTTTTGGTTAGAAGAGGAGAGAGGGAATTGCCACTCCTTGACACCAGATCTCCTGCTTCCCACTTGGTAGATGTTGCTGGCCTGACTTCTCCCAGAATGCACCAGTGAAGTCCCTCAGTCACTTCTACCTGATGTGATGAAATATTTGAGCAGATTTATGTCTTGGCCAGACTCCCTTTAAATGATGAAGGTATAGAGAGAGAGAGAACTGGGATGTAAACTGGAGTCAATGAAAATGTTTCTTGTCTTGCAAGATAATTGCTCCAGAGCTGGGTTTATTTAAGGTTTATTTAAAATATTTTTCAACTTAATCGCTAGATCTCTCAAAAAATTTTTTCCACGATCAGTGGAGTTTTAAAATTTAACATTTGAAATATGTCAGTTTTCTGCCCATACCCTTTTCTCAGAACTAACAAATCCATTTAAAACCAATACGGTATTTAAAATTATCTAAATGTTCTAGCATGTTCACAATAATCTTTAGCTGACTTAACTACACTAACTAATCCGAAATGTTGTATAATTGTAATCATAGCTTAGTGTTAAATTTTTGAGATTGAGGTAGTGTGGTGCAAGAGGTAATTTATTTCCTGAGGCTTGTATAAAATTACAATATAACTGCATGGCCTCACAAGATAAAGCATATCTAGGTATATTTCTCATTCAGAGCTGTGGTAGTTTTTAGCTCACTTGGCCATCGTTAAAGTATAATGTGGCCCCTCGTTTTCTTGGGCAACTGTGGATATCAGCAATACCCATATCCTATAAACAAAGAAAATAAAAAAGGTTAAACTTTAGCTTGCTTTTTCTATTTTGTCTCCAAGCTTTCCAGACAAGTTACTACTGGAGCGTGGTGACTGCAGTGACAGTGATTCCATGTCTTTAATATCCTGCCCAGGAGCAGTAAAACTAAGGTTAGTTAATATTTCATGGTGGAGGGAATAAAGCTAGCCAGAATACTGAGGATTCTGTGCTTCCTCCTTTGATTAGTGCTGTAGAACCTTGAACATCCACTGGAAAAGCAGGTGAGATTTTCATCTGATGCCCCTTTCAAAAAAGGAAACTTCTGACACATTTCATTTCTTGTTTGACAAAGGTTAAAAATTTAAAGATAGCACTTTTTGTCTCTCTTTATCTGGGGTAAACGTGAGCTTAAACAGCAAAAGTCATTCAGCACTATTCATATCCAACCAATCTTGATGATTAAATATTAATAAAAAGCATACTAGAATGTATCTAAATGGAAGGACCAAATAGGTATCAGGAGAGTGGGTTGATTGTTAAAAAGCCTGATTATTTACATGTGTGTTGGCAGTTCACGTGTAACTTTTTAAGACTGCTTGGTGCTACAACTGTTTTCTTTTTCATTGGTTTGCTTTGGTAAGCCTTTTGTATTCGCAGTTCAGGCTGAGCATGAACAATGAATGTTACAGAATGCCAGATATGGTATTCAGCAGAAAAAATTAAACCACCTGAATTTAGTTTTGAAGCATTAATTCCTTAAGCAATTCAGATGTTTGAATAAAGGTAATAAACTTTGTTCTGTTTAGCATTAACTAACTGCCTCGTGTTGTGTAATTTACCCACTTCCGATGTGTCTGACATCTGCAAGTACTTTTGCTGCCTTCCATTTCCCTCTGAACAACATTGGAAACATGGCATATAAGTGAAATTTGCCACTGAGGGCAGTTCATGAGCAGAAGTAACACAATTGCTCTTGCTGCTGGAAGTGTCAGGGTGTTTTGTAAGTACAAGGCTGTGTATATCCCAGGGAATTGGGGCTGCCCAAAGTGCTTCATAGCCAATGCAGTATGTGTATGTAATGAATGATCTTTGCAATCTGTCATACTGCAATCATAACATTGTGTGGTTTTTGTTCAACTTATATGGGATCGTCTTTCCCTTTTTAATGGTCAATTTCCAATAAATTCCAGGAAGCATACATGTATTGTTTCAAGTCCGAGGGCTGTTTTTTTTTTAAAGACAAGTAAAACTGAATTCTAGATCTTGTTTATATGATCATGAGCTATATTACTCTAGGCTTCTGAAGATGATGGAGCAGGCTTTTAACTAGGTTGCTACCACTGTGATTTTTATTGAAATATGGTGCAAATCCTGCTGAAGATTTCCCCAGTGAAGTGGTAAGTTTTTTCCAGTGGGAAGTCATTTAAAATTGCATAATTTAAGCAGTTTTAGTAGCTAGTCCACTTATTTAAAACCCTCTTTTATTGTTGCGCTAAGTGTTGACAGAAATCTGTCACCTTGACATTGATCAGGAAAGAATTCCAAGCAAGATGAAGCAGACTTCTTGCTGTTTAGTTTTATTGTTCTACTATTTCAAAGAAGCAATTAAAATTTAGACATTACTTGTTCAGTGGCCTTGATTGACTTTGAAAAAAAATTTACATTCCTCGTGTTCCAGCAGAATATTTCTTCAAAGTATAGAAATATAGAATTCCTGACCTTATCTCTTAAAAATCTAAAAGGTCTGTCCTATAATTGTCAATTTTTTTTTGTCTTTCAATTTCTCCTCTTTCAAGATCAGTGGGTGCAAACATAAGCTTATGAGATGCTTAGCAGTCTTTAAGTCATTCATTGCTAAATCTGGCATGTCCATCTGTTGTCTTCTGGCAAAACAGACTACTGGTCTAAGATAATTCTGCAGGGTATAGAAATCCCTAGGTTCCTTTTATGTGCCTATTGAACTATTCTTTCCTAGCTCTGATGACATATATCAGCTATGATTCAATGATGGAGCAGACTCAATGGGCTGAAGGTCTAATTCTGCTCTATATCTTATGGCCTTAAGGACATGTGAACTCAGGAATTTTTTTTAGTATCCAAGGCCTACCTTTGTTACTACTTCATCTTTCCCTTGTCCACTGAGCCAAATCTCCCCCATTCTATCCTCACCTTGACCCTAAGCCTTGTTTCTTGAGTTTCTTCTCCTTATGGCTACTTCTAAGCTTTTCAGGCACATCTTTACCATATGATTTATCTTCCTAATCCATCAACTCCATTTCCACTGCATGCATCCAGTTATTGTTTGATGTCCTTCACCAAGTCCTCCTTGGCCTTTCATCCCCTGTTCCCAAAACTTTGTTTAAGATTCTCAGTCTTGTTTTTAAAATTTTCCATGGCACTGTCAACTGGCTGAACCTCTTTCTGTCCTTCACCTCTTTCCTTGAATAGAAACCCTTAACTGTTCCTGTCTTAATGCATATGTGACTGTCATATAGGTAAACTTTCTCCTCTTGACCTGTGTGCAGCCTTTGACATGGAGCATCCTCCTCCAACCCTTTGCTGTTGTCCAGCTATGTGGAACTTCTCTCAGCTGGTTCCATTCTTATTGTTTAATTACATCTAGAGAATTACTTGTAATGGCTTCTCTTACTGCCCTGTTATCTCTAGTCCCATCAATCTTTGACTGCTTTCTATTTTTCATCTAGTGCTCTCCCTTGGCATCGTCTGAAGGCATTAGTTTTCGCATGTTCACTGACACCCAGCTCTACCTCACTGCCACCCCTCAATTCATCTGTTGTTGATAAATTATCAGACTGCTTATCTGTTTGGAAAATACTGAATCCATTGTTTTCAGTCCTATGTTAGGGTACCAGGCCAGAAATCCCAAGGTATGTTATGAAGCCAGAATAGACCAATAGTTTTCTATTTTGGTCATTAATGTGAAGATAAAATGTTTCCTCCAGGTGCAATTCTACTGATAAACTAGGGAGCTTTAATGAAAACACAGTTTAACTGTAACAAATTAATTAGCTTAATTTTTAACAATTGAACAATACTTAAACATGAGAAGATACAATTCTTAACTGCTAACCTATCACTGTTAGTTCCAATCCAGCAGTATTTATCTTATAGTCCTAAACCCCTCTTTAAAATTAGTTAGCAAAACACAGCATATATGCTTGAGACTTAAGTTAACAGTCTTGGAGCTTTCAGCCTTTGGAGAGAGGGAGCCATTTCTTCCAGCAGCTCAAGGTAGAAACTGCTTGTACTTTAAGGTGAAACTGTTCTTTCCTGCAAGTTTAGTTCCTCACATTAGCCACATGACCGCATCTGAAATCCAGGAGAATTTAAATAAACAAAAGGTCCATTAACTACAAAGTAACACATCCTTAGCTGACATCATTTGGGGTGACATGATAGAAGGCTGAGAGGCATGGACAGAATGGATTGTCAGAAGCTTTTCCCTGGGTGGAAAAGTCCATTACTAGGGGACAAGGTTTGAGAGATGTATGAGGCAGGTCTTTTTAGAGGTGGTGGGTGCTTGGCACTTGCTGCTGGGGGAAGTAGTGGAAATGGATACAATAATGACTTATGGGGCGAGTTGACAAATACATGATAGGATGGGAATGGATGGATATGGTCCCCAGGAGGGTACAGGTTTTAATTAAGTCAGGCAGCATAGTTGGTGCAGGCTTGGAGGGCCGAAAGGCCTGTTCCTATGCTGTAATTTTCTTTGTTCTTTGCTTTTCTTTTGTGTTATCCTGCAGTCGCAGTATATGAGCTACATGTTTTCCCAGACAAATTGACTCTTGCAACAAAACACTGCTCCTTAAAGCAACCCCACCTTAAACATAAAATGTATCAAAATAGCACAACCAGTTCCAAACTCTATTCCCTAGCTACTGACTCTGTTCCCCCTCTGGCAGCAGTCTTGGATTAAGCCCATCTGTTCGCAACTTTGGTGTAACGTTTTATCTGGAGACGAGTTTCTGGCCTGATTCGTATTATCGTGAAGACTGCCCATTTCCACCTCAGTAATGTTGCCTAACTTTGCCTCTGCCTTAGCTCATTTGCTGCTGAAACCCTCATTCATGCCTTCAAGCTACAGGCTGGTCTCCCACATTCTATCCAATGCAAACTTGCAGCCTCACAAAACACTCTTCCTGTGTCTTCACTTGCAGCAAGTCCCTTTCCCTGTCACTGCTGTGCTTGCTGCCCTACCTGGCACCTGGTCAAAAAGGTCTTGATTTTGAAATTCTCATGCATGTTTCCAAATCCCTTCTTTGCCTTGCTCCTCTTTATCTGTGTAATCGCCTCCAACCCCACAACTCCGATATCTCTGCTCATCCACTTCTGGCATCTCGAGTATCCCCAATTTTTTAATTGCTACAACTTCAGATTTTTAGACCTGCAGTACTGCATTACCCTACATACTCCCCTCTGGGCTGCTACCTTGCTTTACTCATTTAAGATGTTTCTTAAATGTCACCTAAGCTGATATGCTCTTACGAGGGTCGCTGTCATACTTTCATAAATCATAGAATCCCTACGATGCAGAAGAGGCCATTTGGCCTATAGAGTCTGCATTGACTCTCTAGCAGAGTAACTTACCCAGGCCCACTCCCCCTCCTTATCCCTGTAACTCCACACATTTACCATGATTCATTAATCTAACCTACACATCTTGGGACACTAGGGAGCAATTTAGCATAGCCGATCCACCTAACCTGCACATCTTGGACTGAGAGGAAACCCACACAGACGCAGCATGCAAACTCCACACAGTCACCCAAGGCAGAAATTGAACTCAGCTACATGGAGCAGTGCTAACTGTCACCATGTAATGCTTCTGTGAAGCACCTTGGGACATTCCTTACACTAATAGTGCTAGATAAATGTAATGTATTAGCATCAATATCTGAATTGAATATTATGGATTATCTTGAGTATTCACTCATACTTACTTTGTTAACCAGTGGTGCATGAATTATTAGCATTGATGTTTTATTTGTTAAGCAGATGATTGTTTAATTTTCCAGGTAGCCACTGTGTTTGGAAAGAATGTTTGGGTATCACCCTCTTCCATCAAGGAAGGCTGCCTCAACTTTAGGAAGAAAATCTGTTTGAGACAACAGTTTTTGTAAGGTGTGATCTCATGATAACTTATTTAGGCCTGAAGATGAACACTGCTGATTCCCCAAAATAACTAAAATATCTGACTCTGCTTGGCGGGTGAGGTTTTATTGATGAATTTTGTACAGAATGATGCAGTTATCATTGCTTTGGCTTCAGTTACAATTGATATTGACCATGACCGGATGACTCAGCTTTGCTGCAGAGCTCACTTTTGGAAGCCTTGCTATTATAAATACAACAGGGAATCATAGAATCCCTACAAAGCAGAAAGAGGCCATCAGCCCGTGAAGTCTGCAACGACTCTCCAAAGGAGCATCCTACCCAGCCTGTCCTTTCTGCTCTATGTCTATTGCCCTGAACATTTACCATGGCTAATCAATCTAATCTACATGTCTTTTGAGCATGTGGGGGAAACCCACTCAGACATGGGGGAACGTGCAAACTTCACACACAGTAGAATTGAACCCAGGTCCCTGGTGCTGAGAGGCAGCAATGCTAGCCACTGTGTTGCCCAAATGGGTGAATCAAAAATTTCTTGCAAGTAGTTATCTGAAGATGTAATGACTTTTGCTGCTCAAATCTGTTTGATTTAATGGATAGTAGTATTATTTTAACTATTAGTTTGCCTCACACAACTCTTAGTACCTAAAAAGACCTTGGTGGGATTTTCTGACGTCGATTGCCCCAAAACCGGAAAATCCTACCTGAGGTCAACAGACCTTTCCAAAGCCCTCCCCTTGCCTATTCCGATTCCTGTGGCAAGCAGGACAGTAAAATTCACCCCTTTCTCTTTTATCTTGTTGCTTGGTGATGAGGAGGATACTTCAGTGAGCAGATGTGAGTGTATTAATGAAAGGGAAGATAGTGACTGTTGTACGTCTTCCCCAAGGTGTCTGATTCTTTGAAGACGAGGCAAAAACTTGGATGAAACTCCATTGGATCTGTTTTTCTTGGGACTTGTTTTTATTTTTGAGTTCTAACATGAATTTTGTAGTAGAATGTTATCTTCTGGTGATTTGAGTTAACCAGAAGGTTGAGTTAGGTCTCCCTCAGTGTGCCAACGTGCAGTGACTTTTTCATTTAATTTGGCAAGTTGCCTGAACAGAATTGACCTTGATTCAGCATTGTCTTAAGTTTGTACTGATGCAGATTGCAGTGCATCAACTTGATTCACATATTTAGGTGCTGATGCCTTGATTCTGTCATACTTTACATCCCAATGCACTTTGTATCCAATTAAGCATTTTTTGGAATACACTCATGTTGGAAATATGGCAAACAATTTGAACTTGACATCGTCCCACAAACGGGAATGAAAGATGACTAAATCATTGTTTCGGGTAGTGTGATGTTGATTGGGAAGGTCTTGTGGTGTAGTGATAATGTTAGGACCAGAGGCTCTGAGTTCATGTTCTACTTCAGGACTTGATGGCCATGGCTGGTCTGTTCAGTGTGGCCAAACAGATTGATCATTTGTCAGTCAGTCCTTCCAATATGTTTGGCAGGTGACGAGAGAAGAGCCTATGCTCAGCTATGCTGCAGAAGATAATGGCATATGACTGTAGCACTTTACCTAGCTTAACCATGGACCAATCCAATGGGAGCGTTGCCAGTGTCTCTTGGGTCATGGTACCTGAAGGAGGAGAATGCTGATAGAGAAATGTTGTAAGAAGTCTCACAACACCAGGTTAGAGTCCAACCAGTTTATTTGATAGTAATCCCACAAGCTCTACGTCAGTGAAATGTTGGCCATGGCAATGCAAAATCTCCTGTTTTTCGAATAGTGCTGAGATCTTTTAGTCCACCCAAAAGGACTGATAAGAGATTACTTTAACGTCTCAAAAAGGATAGCACCTAAAGACTGAGGCATTTTCTAGTATTTTAACGTACCATCTTAGATTATATGCTCAAAGTTCGAGTGAAACCTTGGTCAGCCAACTTCTGACTGGTGAGAGCTCTACTGCTAAGCTTAGGACTATTAAATGATAAGCAATAGTAGATTACAGCCCTGTGCGATGATTGGGATTTAACTCCATATCCTCAACAATTATAGTCCTTCAGTTGTCTTTCAGGATGGTATTGCTCAGAACTGGTAATTTATTTCCGATTGAACAATAAAACTTTACATGAGAAGGTGAAAACACCTAATGCTTGAAGAATATGGGAGCAGGAGCTGGCCGTTTTATCACCTTGAGCCTATGACATCATTGAACTATGTTATGGGATCATCTACCTCGGTGTCATTTTTTCCCTTGCTTACCACAACACCCCCCCCCCCCACCCCCCACCCCCAAACAAATCCCTCGATATTAGTATCTAGTGATCTGGCTTAAAACTCCTTTAATAATTGAGCTTCCACAGCTCCCTCTGGAGATTCACCACCCCCGAGTGAAAAAATTCTTCCTCAGCTTAGTCCTAAATGTCTTGCTTCCTATTCTGAGACTGTCCTATTGTTCTAGACCTCCCAACCTTAGATGTATCCTGTCAAGTCCTGTAAGAATTTTGTAAGTCTCATTGAGATCACCTCATTCTTCTAAACTTTAGAGAATACAGACCTGATCTCTTCCTCATAGGACAATTCTGTCATCCAAGGAATTAATCTGATGAACCTCCACTGCATTCTCTCAATTAGCAACAATGGGGACCATATCAGAAATTCCAAAGTATATTAAGTTAGACTAATTTCTGGTTTTGGCAATGGGGTCAGCATAGTGTTTTGCTCCAGATATGGTTCGATTGATCTAATAGAAAGCTTTTATTAAAACAAAATTAATTTAACAACACAGTTAAAATATAATAATTAGCATTACTTTTACCAGTTGAAATACTTTCAACATAAGGTGGTATTCTTAACAGCTAGCTATCTCTATGGTTCCAATGTAAGCAATGACCCCTCAGTCATGTATTCTTTTTCAGACTCCTTTAGTACAAAAACAGATATGTTCACATAGGTGAGCATGTGATATGCTCACAGGGGAGGCGATGGCCTAGTGGAATTATTGCTACACTATTAAACTAGAAACTCATGTTCTGGAGACCTGGGTTTGAACGCAGCTGATGGTGGAGTTGGAATTCAATAAAAATATCTGAAATTAAGAATTTACCGATGACCATGAAACCATTGTCAATTGTTGGAAAAACCCATCTGGTTTACGATTGCTATTTGGAGAAGGAAACCTGCTGTCCTTACCTGGTCAGGCTTACATGTGACTCCACAGCCACAGCAGTGTGGTTGACTCTCAGTGCCCTCAGGGATGGGCAATAAACACTGGTGCAGCCAGCAATGCCCATGTCCGACGAATGAATAAAAAAAGTGCTATGTTTCCTGTCTTTTAACCCCTATGTATAGATACAGAAAGCTATTGAGTTTCTGACTCCCACACAGCAGCTTCTAGAGAGAGATCCACCCTCTTAATAGCAGAACCTGAGAGAAAGAGACTTATTTCCTGGCAGATCCCAGTCTCCAAATCCAGGGAGGAAGCAAGGCACTTACTCGAATAATTCTAAGCAGCAACCGAGCTGATTTCTGTCTAAGCCTAGTTGCTTTTGTGAAACAACCTAATTAAGCCCTACTCTGAAAAACCTCAGGGCAAAACTCTAAAATAACAACACTGCAATAGCCCAGATTAAAAGAAACATTCTCGTAATTAGGATTGATTATGCTTCTGCAGTATCAACAGGGGCTGCTGGTTACAGACTGAAAAGTAGAATGGACTGCTTAAAAAAAAATAGCCTGCACCAGAAACATGACACATTTCTTAAAGGCACAGTTTTGTTGCAGCAAGTATACCTTTGCTTGGATAAGGACATCAAAACTGTACATAACATAAGAACATAAGAAATAGGAGCAGGAGTAGGCCATCTAGCCCTTCGAGCCTGCCCCGCCATTCAATAAGATCATGGCTGATCTGTTGTGGCTCAGTTCCACTTTCCCGCCCTCTCCCCATAACCCTTAATCCCCTCTCTTATCAAGAACCCATCAACCCGCTTCTTAAAAATATTTAGCGAGGCAGCCTCCACCACTTCAACGGGCAGAGAATTCCAGAGATTCACCACCCTTTGAGTGAAGAAGTTCCTCCTCAACTCCGTTCTAAACCGCCTCCCCTTTATCTTGAGGCTGTGCCCCCTAGTCCTACTGTCTTTTTTGAGCGGGAAGAGTCTCTCCACCTCTATCCTATCCATCCCATTCATTCGCAATACTCCGTATGCTATGTAACCAAAATTGCAGCAAGACATCTTTACTTCTGTACTCAAATCCTCTTATTATCAAGGCCAATACACAATTTCCCTTCCTGTTTGTTTGCTATACCTGCATGCTAGCTTTCAGTGTCTTATGATTATGATTTCCCGAAGGCATCTGATAAGGTGCCTCGCAAAAGGTTGCGACAGAAGGTTAGGGTGCATGGAGTTGGGGGTAAAGTATTAGCGTGGATTGAGGATTGGTTATCTAACGGGAAGCAGAGAGTTGGAATCAATGGATGCTTTTCTGGTTGGTAGTTGGTGACTAGTGGAGTGCCGCAGGGATCGGTGCTGGGGCCTCAACTGTTTACCATTTACATAAATGATCTGGAGGAGGGGGCTGAGTGTAGGGTAACAAAATTTGCTGATGACACAAAGATGAGGGGAAAAGTGAATTGCGTGGAGGACGTGGAAAGTCTGCAGAGAGATCTGGATAGGCTGAGTTGGCGAGGATCTGGCAGGTGGAGTATAACGTTAGCAAATGTGAGGTTATCCACTTTGGTAGAAATAATGGGAAGGAATATTATTTAAAGGGTGAAAAGGTGCAGCATGCTACTGTGCAGAGGGACCTGGGGGATCCTTGTGTACAAATCGCAAAAACTCAGTCTGCAGGTGCAGCAGGTGATCAAGAAGGTGAATGGAATGTTGGCCTTTATCACGAGGGGAATAGAATATAAAAGTAGGGAGGTCTTGCTGCAACTGTACAAGGCCGCAATTGGAGTACTGTGTGTGGTTTTGGTCCCCTTCTTTGCGCAATGATATATTGGCCTTGGAGTACAGAGAAGGTTTACCAGGCTGATACTGGAGATGAGGGGGTTAGCTTATGAGGAGAGATTGGATAGGCTGGGCCTGTACTCGTTGGAGTTTAGAAGTCTGAGGGGGGATCTTATAGAGACTTACAAGATAATGAAGGGGCTAGATAGGGTAGAGGTAGAGAGATTCTTGCTGCTTAGAAAGGAAAACAGAATTAGAGGGCACAGCCTCAAAATAGGGGGGGGGGGGCCAGTTTGGAACGGAGCTGAGGAGGAACTTCTTCACTCAAAGGGTGGTGAATCTCTGGAATTCTCTGCCCATTGAAGTGGTGGCGGCTACCTCGTTGAATATATTTAAGTCACAGGTAGATAGGTTTGTGATAGACAAGGGAATAAGGGATATGGGGAGAAAGCGGGAAAGTGGAACTGATCCACTGCAGATCAGCCACGATCTTATTGAATGGCGGGGCAGGCTCGAAGGGCTAGATGGCCTACTCCTGCTCCTATTTCTTATGTAAGCGCACCAAGGTCCCTTTGAACATTATCACTTCCTAATCCTTGCAGTGTCCCACTAGTCCCAGCCTGACAATGACCCATTTATTCCTGCTCTCTGTTTTCTGTCCATTAATCAATCCCTAATCCATGCCAGAATATCACCCACTATCCCATGTACTCTAATTTTGTTTGCTTAACCTCCTGTGTGGGACTGTATTAAAAACCTTTTGAAAATAAAATACATCAAAGCCAATGGTTCTTCCTTATCTATTCTGCCAATAACAACCTCACAAAACTCCCAACAGGATTGTCAAACATGATTTCCCTTTTGTAAATTGACCTTAACTTTGCCCAGTTAAATGATTCTAGAATTTTTCCAACTACCGATGTCAGGCTAACTGATCTGTAATTCCTCACGTTCTTTACCCCCTTTTAAACAGTGGGGTTACATTTGTAACTTTCCAATTTGCAGGTACTGTTCCAGAATCTATAGAGTATTGAAAGATAGCTACCAATTGACCCACTATCTATAGTTAATTCAGCACTCTTGGTATGAAGATCATTGCCTCCTGCAAATTTAACACATTTCAGGCCATTAATTTCATCAATACTTTCTTCAATGCTACTACTTTCCTAATGCTAATTTCCTTCAGTTCATCATTTTCATTAGTCCCTCAGTTTGCTATTATTTCTGGAAAACTTTTGGTTTCTTCTGCCACGAGGACAGGCACAAAGTAATTATTCATCTTCTCTGCCATTTCCCTATTCCCCATTATAAATTCTCTTGTTCTGTCTGTGGGTCCATCTTTGTTTTTGTTGATCTTTTGTTTATATACAACCTATAGAAGCTTTTACAGTCCATTTTTGTCTTTTGCCACTTTACATCCATATTCTATTCTGCCTGTGTCAGTTTATTGGTCCTGCTTTGCTGATTTCTAAAATGCTCCCAGTCCTTAGGAAAAATTTTTAGCAACTTTATCAAAACTTTTCTTTAGTCTATTACAATTTTTAATTTCCTTTGTTAGCCACAGTTGACTTGTTTTTCCTATTGTTGGGGTTTTGTGCCTTAATGGAATGCAAATTTGTTATAAAACATTTAAAAAAAATACTAGCCATTGCCTGTCCACAACCCACTTGCCCCTCATTATTTCCTTTGTTTATACTTAAGGCCCAGGTTTTGGATTGAAGTACATTGTTTGCAAACTTAATGGAAATTTCTACCATTATGATCACATTTGAGGGCTTTTTTTTACAAAATTATTAATTAACCCCTTCATTGCATAACACTAGATGTGAAATAGTCTGTTCCCTTGTTAGTTCCTCAACATATTGCTTCAGAAAGCCATCTGGTACACATTCCTGGAAATCATTCTCCATAGCATTAATGCTCATTAGATTTACCCAGTCTATATGTAAATTGAACTCACCCATAATTACTGTATTGCTCTTGTTACATACACCTTTAATTTCCTGATTTATACTGTGCTTTACATTACACTCATGTTTGGTTGCTTATAAATAACTCCCACTAATGTTTGTTGCCCTCTGCTGTTTCTTAGCTTGTTCTCTGATTTAAGATCCTCTGTCTCTAATGCACTAATTTCATCCCTTTATTATCAGTGCTACCTCACTTTTTCCTTTTTAACCTGTCCTTCCTAAATGATGAATTTAATTGAGTAATTTATTTCCCAGCCCTGGTCATCCTGCAGCCATGTCTCAGTAGTGGCAATTAAATCAGAATGGTTTAGATCTCCATTCATGTTATCAATTCACCTGCCTTGTTGTGAATGCTGCATGCATTGAGTACCTTTAATTGTCTTTTTAATCTTCCTTTTTTTTTAAACTCTATTTGCTGTTGACCTTTGTTTCTGTTGGCTTCCACATTGTTTATTTTCTTTCCATTGCCAGCTTTGATTTTCTCCTATCTGAATCTCCTCTTGTGTTCCCATTCACCTGCAAGTTAGTTTTAAAACTCCAACAGCACTTGCAAGTTTCCCCATGAGCGTGTCAGTCCCAGTCTGCTAAGGTGTAGCCCATTCTCGCAAGGCTGGGAAATTTACACAATTAAATTCATCATTTAGGCAGGCAGGTTAAATGGAAAAAGTGAGGTAACACTGATAAGGGATGAAACTGGCACATTAGAGACAGAGGACCTTGGGTCCTGCCTTCCCCAGAAATTTAAAGCCCTCTCCCACACCATTTCTCCAGCCATGTGTTCATTCGCTCAATCTTCGCTTTTCTATACCTTGGAAGTAATTTTGAAATTATTGTCTTAGAACTCCTGCTTTTCTGACTTGTTCCCATCCTGCTAAAATCTACTTTCAGGACCTTGTCCTTCCTTCTATCTATGGAGGAGTTCCGGCTATTCACCCTCCAAAAGAATGTCCTGCTCAGTGACTTAAAAGACATTATGGAACATTATTTAAGAAGACTAGTCTTGGTATATAGCCCTTCAAGATTGCAATTCATATTTGAAACGGAAGCCTTCAGTAAGGAAAAATGCACCTATTACAGGCAATCTAATTCTGTTGACTGGAAATTGTATATAAAAATTAATTTGAGCCATTATAACCATGCTGTCTGTTAAGGCTATCATTTTATATGTTGGCAGGCTGAGCAGACTATAAATAAATATATCCCTGTCCCATATGCAGGCTGTCCCATTTTGCTATTAGCACGTGGTTCAATGACAGATGCAGAGGCACACTAAAATGGTTTGTCTCTCTAGCTGACTTTGAAAGGGGGTGGAAATATTGGATCAGTTCCCTACTTGAAATACATAAATGAAGGTGTTCAAATTTACAGTAGAAAATGTACGTGGAGGCCTTAAAGCACAACTACTTTCCAAATAAAAATCCCGTTTTAAGTCTTGAAATTGTGAAATTTCAGATTTAAGAACAGTGAAATGATCTGGATGTGTTAGGAATAAGGAGTAACTTTTTAAACCAAATTGTTAATTGCTATAGTTACCTAACATTTCTATTAACATTGTGAATATTTTGATTAGATATCTCTTGTGGTCAATGTTTAGACACCATTGTGTTTAGTGATTCTGATATCTTTTCTTTCCAAATCATAGAACAAAACCACCATCCACGCTAATTCCACAAATTTACTTAATTTGTTTTAAAGTTTATTTATTAGTGTCATTTAACACTAAGCTTACATTTAACACTAAAATGAAAATATCCTAGTCACCACACTCTGGCATCTGTTCAGGTACTCTGAGGGAGAATTTGGCATGGCCAATATATCTAACCAGCACATCTTTGGACTGTAGGAGGCAACTGGAACCCAGTGCAGACAGGGAGAACATACAAACTCCGCACAGTCCCCCAGGTCCCTGGTGTTGTCAGGCAGCAGTGCTCACTACTGCCACTGTGCTGCCCCAACACATGTATAATTAACAAAAATAAACTCTTAAGACCCCTGTTCTTAAACTGTTGCTTGCCAGGAAAAAATAGCCCGTTGAATAACCAATGTTGTTCCTTTGTTTAAGAAGGATAGCAAGAATAATCCAGGTAATTACAGGCCGGTGAGCCTTATATCAGTGGTAGGGAAATTATTGGAGAGGATTCTTCGAGACAGGATTTATTCCCACTTGGAAATAAGTAGACTTTTTAGTGAGAGGCAACATGATTTTGTGAAGGGGAGGTTGTGTCTCACGAACTTGATCAAGTTTTTCAAGGAAGTGATGAAGGTGATTGCGGGTGGGGCAATGGATGTTGTCTTCATGGCCTTTAGTAAGGCCTTTGACAAAGCCCGTCATGGCAGACTGGTGCAGAAGTTGAAGTTGCATGGGATCAGAGGTGAGCTGGCAAGGTGGATATAAAACTGGCTTGGTCATAGAAGATAGGGTAGCAGTGGAAGATTGCGTTTCTGAATGGAGGGCTGTGACAAGTCATTTCCTCAGGGATTACTGCTGAAATCTTTGCTGTTTGTAATATATATAAATGATTTGGAAGAAAATGTAACTGGTTTGATTAGTAAGTTTGCGGATAACAATGAGGACCAATGGAGGACACAGCAGGATATAGATCAGCTGGAGGCTTGGACGGAGACATGGCAGATGGAGTTTAATCTGGCCAAATGTGGGGTAATGCATTTTGGAAGGTCTAATACAGATAGGAAATACACAGTAAATGGCAGAACCCTTAAGAGTATTGATAGGCAAAGGGATCTGGGTGCACAGGTACACAGGTCACTGGAAGCGGCAATGCACATGGAGAGGATAGTTAAGAAGGCATACGGCATGCATGCTTTCTTTGGCCGGGGTACTGAGTTTAAAAATTGGCAAGTCATGTTGCAGCTTTATTGAACCTTAGTTGGGCTGCACTTGGAATATAGTGCTCAATTAGAACATAAGAACAAGGAGCAGGAGTAGGCCATCTAGCCCTTCAAGCCTGCTCCGCCATTCAATAAGATCATGGCTGATCTGTCGTGGCTCAGTTCCACATTCCCGCCCTCTCCCCATAACCCTTAATCCCCTCTCTTATCAAAAACCCATCAACCCGCGTCTTAAAAATATTTAGCGAGGTAGCCTCCACCACTTCAACGGGCAGAGAATTCCAGAGATTCACCACCCTTTGAGTGAAGAAGTTCCTCCTCAACTCTGTTCTAAACCCCCCCCCCCCCCCCCCCCCCCCCCCCCTATCTTCAGGCTGTGCCCCCTAGTCCTACTATCCTTTCTGAGTGGGAAGAGTCTCTCCACCTCTATCCTATCCATCCCATTCATCATCTTATACGTCTCAATGAGATCTCCCCTCATTCTTCTAAACTCTAATGAGTACAAGCCTAATTTATTCAGCCTCTCCTCATAGCTCAACCCCCTGAACTCTGGCATCAGCCTAGTAAACCCCCTCTGCACTCCCTCCAACGCCAAAATATCCTTGTGTAAGTACAGCGCCCAAAACTGCACACAGTACTCCAGCTGCGGCCTCACCAATGCCCTATACAGCCGCAGCAAGACCTCCCTACTTTTATATTCAATCCCCCTCGCGATGAAGGCCAGCATCCCATTAGCCTTCCTGACCACCTGCTGCACCTGCAAGCTGGGCTTTTGCGACTCATGCACAAGGACCCTGAGGTCCCTCTGCACCGTCGCCTGCTGCAGTTTTTCGCCACATAAGTAATAATCCTTCCTACCATTATTCCTACCAAAGTGGACCACCTCGCACTTGCCAACATTAAATTCCATTTGCCAGTTCCTGGCCCATTCGCCCAGCCTATCTAGATCCTTCTGTAGACTCTCCACACCCTCTGCACAATTTGCTGTTCCACCAATCTTGGTGTCATCAGCAAATTTCAACACCCTACACTCGGTTCCCTCCTCCAGATCATCTGTATAAATGGTAAATAGCTGAGGCCCCAGCACCGACCCCTGAGGCACTCCACTAGTCACCATCCGCCAATCCGAATAGCACCCATTGACCCCCACTCTCTGCCTCCTATTTGACAACCAATCCTCTATCCATGCTAACACCCTACCCCCAACTCCATGTCCCCTGGCCAATTCTGGCCATCACGCTACTGGCCGGATGTGGAGGCTTTGGAGAGGGTACAGAAAAGATTTATCAGGATGTTGCCTGGTATGGAGGGCATTAGCTATGAGGAGAGGTTGGAGAAACTTTGTTCTCACTGAAACGACAAAGGTTGAGGGGTGACCTGATAGAAGTCTACAAGATTGTGAGGCATGGACAGAGTGGGTAGTCAGAAGCTTTTTCTCAGGGTGAAAGTCAATTACTAGGGGGCATAAGTTTAAGGTGTGAGGGGAAGGTTTAAAGAAGATGTACGAGGCAGATGTTTTTACAGAGTGGCCAGTGTCTGGAACCTGTTGCCGGGGAGGTAGTGGAAGCAGATATGATAGTGACTCTTAAGGGGTGTCTTGACAAATTACACGAATAGGATGAAAATGGAGGGATATGATCTTTGGAATGGTAGAGAGTTTTAGTTCAGTTGGGCAGCATATCTGTGCAGGCTTGGAGGGCTGAAGAGCCTGTTCTGTGCTGTTATTTTCTTTGATTTTTTTTGGATCTTCTGGATTCAGTTGTCTGCTACAGTTGAAAGCAGCAGTTAATCATATTTGTTTTAAACTGTTGCTTACATTTGTTATAGGCTTCTGATGCTATAAAGTTGAATCTGATTGAAACCAGGAATGAGATTAGAATTTGGAATTTATGCCTGAATTTACTGCAGAAATTCGCCTTTGTTCTGTTCCCTGATTTTTATTTTATTTCTGTCTCTTTGATCTTTTTGGATCAATCTCCAAATCAAGTGCTTGCTATAATTTCTGTACAGGTGGATCCCAAAAACCCAGCCAGCAGGTGGTCAGGAAGGCGAATGGGCTGCTGGCCTTCATAACGAGGGGGATTGAATATAAAAGTAGAGAGGTCTTGCTGCAACTGTACAGGGCACGGGTAAGGCCGCAGCTGGAGTACTGTGTGCAGTTTTGGTCGCCGCACTTACGCAAGGATATTTTGGCCTTGGAGGGATTGCAGAGGAGGTTTACTAGGCTGATACCAGAGTTGAGGGGGTTGAACTATGAGGAGAGGCTGAATAAACTAGGCTTGTACTCGTTAGAGTTTAGAAGAATGAGGGGAGATCTCATTGAGACATATAAGATGATGAATGGGATGGATAGGATAGAGGTGGAGAGGCTCTTCCCGCTCAAAGGACAGTAGGACTAGAGGCCTCAAGATAAAGGGGGGGCAGTTTAGAACAGAGTTGAGGAGGAACTTCACTCAAAGGGTGGTGAATCTCTGGAATTCTCTGCCCGTTGAGGTGGTGGAGGCTGCCTCGCTAAATATATTTAAGACACAGGTTGATAGATTTTTCATAGGCAAGGGGATTAAGGGTTATGGGGAGAGGGCAGGAAAGTGGAACTGAGCCACGACAGATCAGCCATGATCTTATTGAATGGCGGAGCAGGCTCGAAGGGCTAGATGGCCTACTCCTGCTCCTATTTCTTATGTTCTTATCCAGATACACTGATCTTTAAAATTTGCAACACAATAGAAGAGATTAGATGAAGATCATTAAAATGGAAAGGTTTTGAACAGAATCTATTTCTACTTTGGAATGTTGCTGTGGTAAATTGTGCATCGTGCAGATATAGTGACACACATTGCAACCATAATGGGGACGTGGGGTGTGGAATGAGTTGTGGCAAAGATATACTTTTGGGTTAGTGGATAAGGTGCCAAAGCTGTGTCTTGGATAGTGCCAAGCTCCGTGAACCTTCAGCACTCCAGCATGATGTTATTAGGCTTTTTACTGTGTTCTTCATGTGCAACTGTTAATGTCAGGAAGGGTGAATTGAATTGGTTGAAGACTGACATCTGTAATGGCAGGGATCTCAGGAGGAGGAAGAGGTCATAAAAAAAATCATACTCTTCGTGCTACAATTGTTGAAAATTATCATGCAGCAATTTTCCTTTTAGTTAATTTTCTACCATCTGGGATGTAGTGGTTCCCCAAAACCTTAACCTCATGTGGTGGTTGCTGAAAGTCTAGCTTTGTTTCGCTGCTTTTGCTGTTCAGCATGCATGCAGTTTTCTGTAGCTACGCCAGATTAGCATTCCATTTTCCTTCACAAGAAAAAAAGGACAGGAAAATGGGACTAAACCACCGTAAATGGCCATTTAATTACCTTAAATATTCATGCTGTGTACCACAAGTGCATTATGCTGCAGGAGTGTGCAATGCACAAATTGCACTGCGGCAGATTGCCAAGGCTTCTTCAACAGCATCCCCAAACCTCAACCACCTGGAAGGCTCATGAGAACACCACCACTTCCAAGTTCCCCTCCAAGTTGCACAGCACCCTGTCTCAGAAGTGCATTACCGTTCTTTCATTTTTGGATTAAAGTTCTGGAAAGCCCACGTGAACTGCAGTGGTTCAAGATGTCTCACCAACTCATAAGAAAAGTTAGGGATGGGCCATAAGTATTTGTATTACCACTGAGATAGATCTATATATATATAATCTATCCCAGGACTGAACTAAAAGGAATGCTAAATCTTTATTAATTTACAAAATGCTGTCAGCTTTTCAAGCTAGGTCTTGGAACTAGTAGCAGTAGGTAGTTGCATTTGTTTTTGATTTAGTTTTAGTGCAATAGTATTTATCTTTTCTCTTAGTTAAAGCCATGTTTTAGATGCTATTGTGTCTGAAATGTCAATTGGTAGATCAAGTGCATAAATGTTATGAATATCTACAGACATTTAATCTTATTAAAAATACTTGATCCTGAAGTAAAGGTTTGCATGCAAGGAAATGATTTATCCTGGTTCATCTTTAGGTTATTCATCTTTTAATGACAGGCCTCTTGTGTAGACGAAGTATTTGGTACTAATAAAAAAACTTAGACTGTCTGTAATGAAGATGATGATGTCAAGTACATAATTATGTTGGGTATATAAATTTCAGCATTTGCATTCAGGTTCCCACTTGGCTTTGGTCATGTTGGTCTGGCCTGATTGTTTAACTTTCCAATGTTAGTGCTTTAATTAGGCCTTTGTGTTCATTGTAGAAACTTAAGCTGCACATATTTTCTTGCTGTGGAGTACCAACCCCTGACTGACTTTAACTTTGTAAAATTTGTTAAAGTATGTTTAGATTGAAGATACAGTATCTGCCTGTTGGCCTCCCTAGTCGCTGTTCTCTGCATATATCCAGATTAGATGCAAGGAATTTTTTTTTTTTGCAGCTATATCCTGATGCACTTTTTACATACAAGCTTTCAAAATTAGATGAACACTAAACACCTTGAATCATCTTTTTTGTGGGAGTTGAAGTAGTGGGGGAATGTGAATAGGAAGGATGAAAAAGGACTGTTGCAGCTAATAAAAGTAAAATAACTTGCTTTTTAAAAATGCTCTACATACCCCTAGTCAACTATCACCTG
Source organism: Carcharhinus amblyrhynchos (assembly GCF_965287045.1). Lineage (NCBI taxonomy): Eukaryota > Metazoa > Chordata > Chondrichthyes > Carcharhiniformes > Carcharhinidae > Carcharhinus > Carcharhinus amblyrhynchos. The sequence goes on along the minus strand of NC_137333.1, from coordinate 88,602,974 downwards.
TTGAAAGGAAAAAGCAACATCAATATTCAGCTGCTTAAATTTCAAAACAACTGTCTCAATGAGTGTTTCTAAAGATTTGGTTTGGTAATGAATGAATGCCTTCTAAAACTTCAGTTAAATTCACACCAGCTTGCTTCTAAAACTGTAGGATACTCAAATTAAGCTAATGGCTCATAGTGCGGTATAGTCCATTAAGTGAATTGAAACTGTTTGTGTCTGAATGAATTTTCCTATCACCACTCTTGCTTTCTGTAACCTTGGAAGATGGAATACTTAGGCTTCTGATCCGTGCCTACCGTGAGATTATTGGTGTTATGTTTAATTGGTCTTACCATCTGGGTGCTCTATTAAACCATACTTTACCCGATTGCATGAATGAAAACTGACATGCTCTGAATAGTTTCTGATTGCATTCAACCAATGGATGATGGGGCTCAATTTGTTTTTTTTCTGACCATTGTGGCAGTAAAACATGCAACTGCTAAATTTCAGCCTTCACTCAAATGGTACTCTTGCCTAAATCAGAAGGTGAACCTATTCACTCTTGTAATGTGTGTATCACTGGCAGGATCAACATTTATAGCCTGATACTAATTGCCCTAGAGAAGGTGGTGGTGACAGCTGCTGCCAAGAATAAACTAAATGACTGCACTTTGAAATCACAGTCCCAGAGTCAACAATGTTTCAAAATAAGGGATTGCCCTTTTAAGTCATAGATGTGAGGAACTTCGCAGGGTCAATAATATTTGGAATTTTCTACTCCAATGTAGTGGAGGTTGGGCTCATTTAAACATTTTTGAGGTTCAGTTGGGTAGACTGCGCTTCACTGTATGGGAACGTTGAGGAATCAGCCTAGCAACAAAACTGAAGGTCTACAGCGCCGCGATACTCACTACCCTCCTGTGTGCCTGTGAAACGTGGACTGTGTATGGAAGGCATGCAAGACAGCTCAATCATTTCCACATGACTTGTCTTCGCAGAATATTACGCATCAGATGGCAAGACAAAGTACCAGACACTGAAGTTCTCTCTAAAGCAAGTCTGCCATCAGTCCACACACTGCTGATGAGAGTGCAGACTCGGTGGGCAGGTCATGTCATCCGTATGTCAGATGAGCGCATACCCAAGCAGCTCCTTTTTGGGGAACTCTCTGTTGGAAGGCGCTCACGTGGAGGGCAGAAGAAACGTTTCAAAGACACTCAAGGCCTCCCTGCAGTCACTTGACATAGACATGATCATCTGGGAAATGCTGGCACAAAACTGCACTACCTGGTGCTGCCTCATCCACAAAGGCTGTCTTAAGCACGAGCTGTGGAAATCCAGAGTGCAACAACTATAGTGTCTACACGTCTGTCCCATATGTGCCAGGACATTCCATGCCCGAAGTGGCCTGATCAGTCATCTTTGGACACACCGCAGTCAGCCTCAAAATGACTAATGGTGTTATGGTCGATGATGATGGATGAACAACTGTAATGAGAGGCTGATAATGTATGCTAGACAGGAGAAAAGGTTGAAAAGTTTCCATCCCTTTCACTGGGGGAAGCTACTTTTCGCTTTCATTTGTTGGGGGGGCAACTTCCATCCCTTTCATACTCAGGCTGTCTATGTGTGGGACCCATTTGGCTCTGCTCGTTCCTCTGCTTTGGAGTGGGGGTGGTTTATGAGAGGTAGGGGCCCCTCTTTTGCTCTTGGGATATGGTGGGAGTCAGACAAAGGTTGCCACCTCTTCTCAGCCAATCAGCCCAAAGGTGGGAATGCCTATCTTTCTATAATTGAATGCAGTTTTCATTTTATTAACATAAAGCACAATGAAATAACTATTATTCTTGGAGCCTGCTGTATCAAGAGTTTGGAAAAAGTACCTGTCTATAATTTGGAATCTGTGATAAATGGATTCTTGCATGTTACATTGTGATTGCAGTTGATTTTTTTTATATATTCCAGAGTACTTTTTTGCCATTTTTGTCTGTGTACTGTTCTGTTTTTCCTCTCTTGCAGCAGTCTGCTTTCAATATACATTAAATATTTATGAAGCTCCCCTTTCAGCCTGCTGGCCTTTTTTATTTGCTTGGTTGATGAATGCAACAGTCACAATAATAATACTGTGAACAGGCTTTCCTACTTTTGATTTGTGCTTTGAGAAATGTTGAATAGGTATACGTCTCTTTACTGTCATGCTGCTGAGTGCTTTCATAATGTTTGTGTGCTGAGTAACCATTTGTCTCTCTTCACTTTCTAGTTCAGAATGGCACCTAGGAAAAGATGCTCTGATGACTGGTTAATGCTTGATTTCTATAAGGGTGAGGAGGGATTACTACATGGAAAGATGCAGTTGTCACAAATTAGAATGCAGATCAACTTGCTGGAACTGTCAAGCATCTAGTTGTAGATAAAATCCAGAATGATTCCAATAGAAGTGCCCCATCCAGGCAGTGAATTTTAAAGTGGGGTATTGCTTGCTTATCGTTGAATTCCTCATTTGAGTGCACTGTATTTTGCTTCACTTTTGTCTTTGTTCTCTTCCATCTTACCCCCCCACAAATTAACTGTTCAACACACCATATGTTGATTTACTCTTAAATGTACCAGTGTTAAAATTAATTAAAAGCTTAATTTATATGTTTACTTGAGACTAATTGGTTTTACAATGTTTTCTTTCTTTTCCCATTGGATGGAGATTGGACGAGGAATTGGAGAGGGCTAGAGATTTCTTGTTGTTTGTCAATTCTAATAAACCAGTACGATTTTAGTGACAGAAACCAAAGTAATTGCTCATCTTTTCTGTTGCTGAGGTAACTGGTATGATACATGACATGGATGGATTAAAATGACACCTAATAGTTCAGCTAAGGTTGCAAATGTAATTGTGATGTTGTGGCACAATGGAGTATGTGTTCCATTTAATTTCAAATAAGCTGTGTAAACAAACCAACACCAGTGCTTTAATTGGCATAAGATGGTTTCTTAAGGTGTTAGAAAACAAACAGCTGCAGCTTGCAGTAATTTGGTCAGGTCACCAATTTTGGGTCTTGTTTGAGAAGTTGGTCCCTCTGGACCTAACTGATATTGAAGGTGATCTGGACAAGCCTGCACTATTTGTGCAAGTATTGTCAGATTTGCTGTGCAGTGTAAAATAACCGGGGAGTAATGTATATCTCTATCATGTCTATACTAGTGAGCATGCATAAAGTAAATTGATCAACAATTTTATTTTGCCATCAAGTTCAAGGTTAAGTTACAGATTTTTAAAACACATGGTCAGAGTCATTTTGTTTCATCCTTTGAATTGCTCTGCATGAAATTTTAACCATTTTGATATTTAGAACATAGAACACTACAGCACAAACAGGCCCACAAGTTGCGCCGATCATGGGTTTTTGATAAGAGAGGGGATTAAGGGTTATGCGGAGAGGGCGGGAATGTGGAACTGAGCCAAGACAGATCAGCCATGATCTTATTGAATGGTGGGGCAGGCTTGAAGGGCTAGTTGGCCTACTCCTGCTCCTATTTCTTATGTTCTTATATCCCTACCTACCAGGCCTATCTATAACTCTCAGTCCCATTAAATCCCATGTACTCATCCAGAAGTCTCTTAAAAGACCCCAGCGAGTTCGCCTCTACCACCGACGGCAGCCGATTCCACTCACTCACCACCCCCTGAGTGAAAAACTTGCCCCTGACATCTCCTCTGTACCTGCTCCCCAGCACCTTAAACCTGTGTCCTCTCGTAGCGACCATTTCAGCCCTGGGAAATAGCCTCCGAGAATCTACCCTATCTATACTTCTCAACATCTTATAAACCTCTGTCAGGTTGTCTCTCAATCTTCGTCTCTCCAGGGAGAAGAGACCTAGCTCCCTCAACCTATCCTCATAAGGCATGCCTCCCAATCCAGGAAACATCCTTGTAAATCTCCTCTGTACTGTCTCAATAGCTTCCACATCCTCCTTGTAGTGAGGTGACCAGAACTGGGCACAGGACTCAAGTGGGGTCTGACGAGGGTCTTATAAAGTTGCAGCATTACCTCCCGACTCCTAAACTCAATCCCTCAATTAATGAAGGCTAGCACACCATACGCCGCCTTGACCACATCCTCCACCTGTGAGGCCGATTTAAGAGTCCTATGGACCCGGACCCCAAGGTCCTTCTGCTCCTCAACATTACTAAAAGTCCTACCTTTTGATATTGTACTCCTTCATCCCATTGGACCTGCCAAAATGGACCACTACGCATTTATCAGCGTTGAAGTCCATCTGCCATTTCTCCACCCAGTCTTGCATCCTATCTATATCTTGCTGCAACTTCTGACATCCCTCCAGACTATCCACAACACCACCAACCTTCGTGTCGTCGGCAAACTTACTAACCCATCCCTCCACTTCCTCATCCAGGTCATTTATGAAAATGACAAACAGCAAGGGTCCTAGAACAGATCCCTGGGGCATTCCACTGGTGACCGACCTCCATGCAGAAAAAGACCCATCCACAACCACTCTCTGCCTTCTGCAGGCAAGCCAGTTCTGGATCCACAAGGCAACAGCCCCTTGGATCCCATGCCCTCTCACCTTTTTCAAGAAGTCTTGCATGGGGGACCTTATCAGACGCCTTGCTGAAGTCCACGTAAACCACGTCCACTGCTCTTCCTTCGTCAATGTGTTCAGTCACATTTTCAAAGAACTCAGCTAGGCTCGTAAGGCACGACCTGCCCTTGACAAAGCCGTGCTGACTATTTCTGATCATACTAAACTTCTCTAAATGCTCATAAATCCCGTCCCTCAGTATCCTTTTCCATCAACTTACCAACCACTGAGGCCAGACTCGCCGGTCGGCAATTTCCCGGGCTATCCCTGTTCCCTTTCTTGAAAATAGGAACCACATCCGCAATCCTCAAACCTCTCCTGTCCCCATTGACGCAAAGATCATTGCCAGGGGCTCTGCAATCTCTTCCCTCACCTCCCACAGTAACCTGGGGTACATACCATCCGGTCCAGGTGACTTATCTATCTTGATAAAATTTAAAAGTTCCAACACATCCTCTTTCTTAATGTCCACATACTCAATCTTTTCAGTCCGCCGCCAACCTGCAGTACAACCTCCCAGATCATTTTCCACCGTGAATACTGAGGCAAAGTACTCATGAAGCTCCCCTACCATTTCTTCCGGTTCCACACAGACTTTTCCTCCTTCACCTTTTATAGGTCCTATCCCTTCACTTCTCATCCTTTTACTCTTCACGTATTTGTAGAACGCCTTGGGGTTCTCCTTAATCTTACCCAAGGCCTTCTCATGATCCTTTCTGGCTCTCCTAATTTTCTTTCTAAGCTCCTTTCTACAACTTTCTACAACTCTAGATCCTTAACATCTCCTAGCTCTCTGAACCTTATGTATGCCTTTCCTTTCTTTTTCTGACTAGGTTCATCACAACCTTCGTGCACCACAGTTCCCGTGACCTACCAAAACCTCCCTATCTCATCGGAATGTTGTCATGCAGAGTTCCAGACAAACATCCCTTGAAAATCTGCCACCTTCCTTCAGTATTTTTCCCCAAGAACACCACCTTCCAGTTTACTGTCCAATTTTCTGCCTGATGTCTTTATATTCCCCCTTACTCCATTTGAAATTTTTTTTTCTCACTGCCACAATATAGCCCACATCTTCTATGCTGCATTCATTGGAATTCTTGATTGATTGTTTTTCTCTGTTCCACAATGAGCTTTCCTGCCTCCGAACTTCTTAAACCACAAATCATTTAAATGCCATAATCCATTTCCTCCCCTTTATAAAGTCCTGTCCTTTGTCCATTTCAAGCTCCACAAGTTCTGTGTTCTCTAAAAATTGACTTTTGGCATTCTCATCTTTATTGTTCAATTTGTTAAAGGCTTAGCCCCACTCACCTGTATATGCTCCTTATATCATTTTATATGCTTCCAATAGAGGTTCTCCCATTTCCAAAAGACCAAAACACCCAACAGTGCTTCGGTGGAGATTCGAGAGATATGGGGAGTGGACAAGAAAGTGGAACTGAAGCAGGAGATCAACAATGATTGTATGAATGGCTCTATGGTCCAATTCTCCCACTTGTGTGCATTTTGTTATTTCCTTAATATCTTCAAGAACCTTTGCTTTAAAGTAATGACTTTGCTTCAGCTGAACACTCATTCTTTTGATAAAAGCAAAGTACTGCAGATGCAGGAAACTGAAACAAAAACAGAAAATGCTGGAAAATTTCAGCAGGTCTAACAGCATCTGAAGAGAAACAGTAGAGCTAATGTTTCAAATCTGGATGACTCTTTGTCAGAGTGTCCAGACTCAACATTAGCTCTATTCTCCTCCACAGATGCTGTCAGACCTGAGATTTTCTAGCATTTTCTGTTTTTCACTCATCTTTTTTCACTACTTTATCCACCCACCTGCTTTGTATCTGCCATGGATTCCCCGTCATAGATTCACAAACAGAAGGAGACCATCTTCCCCATTAGACATGTGACAGTTATCGCTTGAGTTTTGCTCCCCTTCACTTTCTTCTTGTTTAAAAATGTTATTCAGATGCTTATAATTATTTCTGCAACGGTCTTATTATTGATCTCTATCAACTAGTGCAAATAGCCTTCCATATCCACCTCATCAAAACCTCCCCCAATTTTGAACACTTTGAAGATTGCTTAAACTTTGTGCTAATGAAAAGAGCACCAGTTTCTGTAGCTAAAGCTTCACTTCTCATCTTGTCTTGGAGAATCTTTTCTGCATTTCTTAAAGGTCTTGAGTTTCCTTAACTCAAGTATTCAAACTTAGTCTACCCTGACAGCAGCATTAAAATAAGCTTGATCTCAGGATATTTTAAAGTAGTAATTAATCATTAATGTAGAAACAAGAAAAATGGTAATACATTTGTATGCAGCAAGATCCCATAAACTATGAAATAAATGCCAATTCATCTGTTTTATAGGTGCTGGTTGAGGACTCCAGTTGTGGCACTCTTCAGAAAATGTTATGCTATCCTTTATATTCCACCCAAGAAAGCAGACAGGTTTATCCGAAAATGTCACCTTTGACATTGCATCATTGCCTCAGTATTGCATAGAAATGTCAGCCTAGATTATCTGTTCAATCTTCTGGAGCTGGTTTTTAACCTGAGTCAGAAGCTTGAGGTTTTGAATGCTGGCAAAAAGCCTAACACCAAATGCTTCCGTATAAATCATTGGATTTTTGTTTTAAGATCTGCCTTGTGCATTGATTTGATGAGATATTCTATGAAAGGTCTGACAGTGGGAAGTTCCAAAGAACAAAGGGACTTTGGTGTATTTGTCCACAGGTTGCTGAAGGTGGAAAGGAAGGTGAACGGATGGTGAAAAAGGCATGTGGTACACTTGGCTTTATCAATCAGTGTATAGATTACAAAAGCTGAGAGGTCATGATGGAGTTGTATAGAACTTTGTTGAGGCCACAGCTGGAGTACTGTGTGTAGTTGTGGTTGCCACATTATAAGAAAGATGTGAATGCATTGGATGGGGTGCGGAGGAGATTCACCAGGATGTTGCCTGGGTTGGAACAGTTAAGCTATAAAGACAGGTGAGATTGGCTTGGGTTGTTTTCTCTGGAGCAGAGAAGACTGAGGGGTAACCTGATTGAGGTGTTTGAGAATGAGGGGCATGGATAGGGTAGATAGGGAGCAGCTGATCCCCTTCTTTGAAAGGTCAATTACGAAGGGACACAAGTTAAAAGTGAGGGGTGGGAGGTTTAGGTGGAATTTGAAGAAGAACTTTTTTACCCAGAGGGTGGTGACGGAATGCACAGCCTGGGAGGATGGTGGAGGCGGGATGCCACACATCCTTTAGAAAGTACATGGATGAGTGCTTGCCACACCATGGCATTCAAGGCTATGGGTCAAGTGCTGGCGAGTGGGATTAGGTGGGTAGGTCAGGGCTTTTCACGTGTCAGTGCACTCTCAATGGGCTAAAGGGCGTTTTCTGCACTGTAGTATCTTGTGATTGTGCTTGCTGGAAGATTTGAAATGATTAGGTACCATATTAATTATACTGTTGTCAGCATGTAAATTTGATGAAACTTGCTAATATGCACGTGTCTTTGAAGTGATGAAGATTAATCGGGTAATCGTATTATGGAAATGTAAAAAATATGCTCAGATTAGAATTCACCAGTTCAGAAATTACAAAATTGATGTTTGTGGAGTGGGTAAGAATAAATTTTTGGGTGCTGTAGGGATAGTATGAGAACATAAGAACATAAATAGGAGCAGGAGTAGGCCATCCAGCCCTTCGAGCCTGCCCCGCCATTCAATAAGATCATGGCTGATCTGTCGCTGCTCAGTTCCACTTTCCCGCCCTCTCCCCATAACCCTTAATCCCCTCTCCTATCAAAAACCCATCAACCCGCGTCTTAAAAACATTTAGCGAGGCAGCCTCCACCACTTCAACGGGCAGAGAATTCCAGAGATTCACCACCCTTTGAGTGAAGAAGTTCCTCCTCAACTCCGTTCTAAACCGCCCCCCTTTTATCTTGAGGCTGTGCCCCCTAGTCCTATTGTTGAGGTAGAGATGAGCCTTTTTTTGTTGAAAGGGGGAGCAGAACTGAAGGGCCAAATGGCCTATGCTAGCTCTATTTATTACAACCAAATTCAAACAATTTTTTCTTTTGCTATTGTCTTATTTCCATCTGCCTGTGTTCTGAGTTTTTCAGGTTCTTCTGAGCATTCTATATGTGACATAGGATGGGAACCACTAAAAATGCTTTTGGTAATATAGCAGAATGCCATCTTGATCAAGAATTTCTGACTGCAGAAGGCTGATTTACTTGCCAATAGTAGAATTTTAGTACAGTATGAGTTTTCTTCTGTAATGTGCTCCTTTGCATGTGAAGGAACAAATATGTTCATTCCTCGAAATTATCTTTTGGTCTTGGATTCTTTTTTGTATTTTCCAATGCATTCACACCGTTCTAGTCATATTTTCACAAGCATTTCTTGTTTGATTACAATTTAAGTCATAGTTTGTATCAGATTAAAAAAACTGAAATGGTATGCATTTGAGATCTTTTGTGAATTGAGATTTTAATGAATGAAACAGTTGAGAAATTGTTCACTGGAAAGGAACACATTGTACCCGACACCTTTTTATTTGCAAAACAGTAACTTCTCGCTTTAGCTGGCTGTTGCCTCCTGAATGCAAGTTTTTTTATCTTTGCATTCTGATATAGGGTTCAAAAACTAGTGTAAGGTAAGACTGTTTTACTTAACTGAGAAATGCTCACTAGCAGAATCTTAGAAATTGCAGCAACCATTGACTTGAGTAAGTGCAGCAGCTCATTAACGTCGTTGACATGTACAGCTAGCTCCACAACAGAGCTGTCCAAGTCAATGCCATTTCCCTGCACTTTCCCAAAACCTTCAATATTTGAATCTTTTATTATACTTCAGTCGACAACCTTTTATGTATATTGCTATCTCTGCTCCCTTACATCACAGAATTTTTATCATTTTGCGCATATTCAATTTTTTTCCCCTTAAATCTATATCGTATCTGACCTACGAATCAAATCCAGTTTTTATGTACTCCTAGTACAATTACTCACCTTAGTGGCATTTTCAATTATTTTATTTAGGTGAGAAAACTGCATTGTGAGGCGTGTCCCATCTGCACAAGGCAGTCTTCATCATTGACAGCATATCCACTAGTTACCTTTGCAGCCTAGATTGCATGTACTGCTAACAAGGCTGTTTTAGGAATAAAGAATCTTCTACCGGATTCCTTTATTCAATGTTAGCCAGTGTTTGATGCTATTACCTTCGTGTACAAACATTTTATATTTTTGGGCTGATCAAATTGATCTACCTCCTAAACTGCAAGATATGTTGATAATGCTGCTGGGACTTTTCAATGAGGAAGCTGGTGCTATGCAGTCAGAAAGCTTTTAGCTCAGGTCTGTCCTTTCTGTATTAAAATGCTATGTAAACATTTGTCTTGCATCAATTACCCCAATAAACCAATCTAGAAAATGAACAACAAACTGGCCAGCAGCTACAAAAAGTTGACAACTCAAAGGAAAATGCTGGAGGACATCGATTGTAAATTAAGTTGCAGGTATACCCAAACCCTTTTACAAGTATTGGAAGAAAACAAACACGGAGGCTTGAGGAAAAGTGCAAACACTGAACATTTACCCCTCTCCCCCTTTCGCCTGCACTTAGTGTTTGACACTTTGCATTTTCCAGTTTTTTATTTGAGTCTACAGTGAATGAGTATTACACTTTTTCTTTAACCCTTTCTCCCCTTAGCAGCCAATCAAATCTGGAAAACAATTTTTTTTGATAGGTGGTGGCATAATGATATTATCTTGGACTAGTAATCCAGGTTTGAAACCCATCAAGTTAGATGGTGGGATTCGAACGGTAAAAGATGGTGAAATTTGAGTCAATAAAAAGTATCTGGAATTAAGAATCTACTGATGACCACAAAACTATTGTCAGTAGTTATAAAAACCCATCTGATTTACTGATGTCCTTTAGAGCTGTCTTTACCTGGTCTGGCTTGCATGTGACTCCAGAGCCACAGTGTAGTTGACTCTCAATGCCCTCAGGGATGGGCAGTGAATACTGGCCCAGCCAGCGACACTGACATCAGAGGGTATTAGGTAACCTGCTGGTTACATAAATGCCAATTGGACCACCTGGCTGTACTCCACATTCTCTGACTTCCTGTTGGTAGTATGCAGTTGCTTTGGAGTTCAGTTGCAGCCACGGAAGTTAATGGCTGTGATGCAAAGGCCTGGTTTTCACAATTTAGTCAAGTTTAGTAGAAAATTTTGTCCAAACACACTCCCGTTGCTCTTTTGTAACTGGATTTGGAAGGTAATGTTGTGCCTCTTCACACTCCAGCAAGTATGTTAAGTTTTTAAAAAAACTACAGTTGCGTTTAAAATCAAATGGTCACTGGGCAGCACCTAGTATACTATTTTTATACTTATTTGTTTGTGGCCTAACACGTGCTTAATGAGAAACAGCCAGGTGTTAGGGGCAGCATTTGTTCACTGCCACCTTGCTCCATGGCCTGACGCTTTACTCCCAGGTTAAGTCAACGCACGTCTTTGAAAGAAATGAAGAGGTTTCAGCTCTGATTACTAAACCTTTAATTGTGAGCAATAAAATGCTACATAACTAAACCAACACATGTTAAATTTTGGACAGAGTTTAAGTTCAGAAAGTAGAATAACTTGAGTATAATAACCATGATCCATTTAACAGTTTGTATGAGTTCACATGAAAGTGATAGAAGAATAACATTTTCTCACCTTTTTTGGTTGGAAATTATTACTTTTCTGGATGTATTTTTTTTATTCATTTGTGGGATGTGGGACATGAGCATCACTGGCTGGCCAGCATTTATTGCCCATCCCTAGTTGCCCTTCACAAAGCAATAATTAGCTGCCTCCTTGAATCGCTGCAGTCCATGTTCTGTGGGTTTACTCTCAATGCCATTAGAGAGGGAATTCCAGGACTTTGACCCAGCGACTGTAGAAGAATGATGATATAGTTCTAAGTCAGGATGGTGAGTGGCTTGGAGGACAACTTGCAGGTGGTGGTGTTCCCATTTATTTGCTGCCCTTGTTCTTTCAGATGCAAGCGGTTGTGGGTTTGGAAGGTGCTGTCTAAGGACCTTTGGTGAACTACTGCCGTTTTGATTTAAGCAAACGAACAGAAGATGAGCAGTTTATTTTTGAGAAATGAGAAATAAAACTGAACATTGTTTCTGAAATTTAAATCGAGAGTCAATAATTTGACAAAATCAAATAACGTTGTCTTGGGTTTTCAGTACACCCAAAAGCAAGAAGATGCCAACCTCAGTGCTTTGTAAATAATTTTGCTGCTGCATTGAACATTCACTTTGAAGATCCATTGCTAAAAATGTAAAAGTTAAGGAATTAATGCAGGTTTCTATTTTGTCCTTTTTCTATGTTTTGTAATCCAAAGAATTGGGGGCAATTAATAAATTTGACACTTTTGTATTCTTTTTCAGTGGGGAAGACTTCATTGATAACTAGGTTCATGTATGACAGCTTTGACAACACTTACCAGGTAAATGCTTTTATTTCATCTGCCATAATACGAAATCTGAACTTTAAATGATCAAGGCAACTTATTTCACAATGATTTTGACCCCATTCAGAAGCAACATTATTTCTGACATAATCTGCTCATTAAAGATTAAGAATGATTAAATATAAAGGGAATCATCTCATTGTCTAATGCTTTGCAGTTTTCAAAAGTCATTCACTTTATTCTAATTTAAGTTTTCCCCCGGCAAGCAAGCACTGTTTTTGAATCACTTACTCAGTAACTTTGCACTTTTTTTAAATTGGTTAGTGAGGAAAAGAATAGTGCTTTTGAGAAAGATGAAAGACTAAATTACAATTAATAGCCTTGTACTGAACACATTAGATTTGGATTCAAAATTGCCCAAGTACACAGAAATGTATAAATGCATATTCTGCCATGAAACTTTAGGAGCATAAATAGAGCTACAAAGAAGAAATAAGACCTCAATATTGATAGAATCATAGAAACCCTACAGTGCAGAAAGAGGCCATTTGGCCCATTTGAGTCTGCATCGACCACAATCCCACCCAAGCCCTACCCCCATATCCTTACACATTTACCCGCTAATCCCTCTAACCTATGCATCTCAGGACACTAAGAGGCAATTTTAGCATGGTTAATCAACATAATCTGCACATCTTTGGACTGACCAAATTTTAAAGCAATAATTACTGTCAAAGTACAAACGGGGAAACCGTTGCCTTTCATTCCCCTCCTTAAATCCAAATGATCCTCATCACAGTAACATTTTATCACAGTCACATTTCTGTACTACTGGCACCTTACCATCTTGGCCACCCCAAGACTCTACCAAGTGAATTTGGATGATAGGTCATCCATCTGAAGAACTAACTTGTTTCTCTCTCCACAGCTGCTGCCTGACTTGCTGACTATTTTCAGTCCTTTTCTCTCCTCTTGTATTAGGAACAAGAGTAGGCCATTCAGCATGTCGAGCTTGCTCCGTCATTCAGTATGATCATGGCTGATTGAACACTTCAGTGCCTTTTTACTCACACTATCTCCATATCCCTTTAAATTATTGTTTATCAGAAATCTATTAATCTCTGCTTTGAACATACACTGACTGAGCTTCCACAGTCTTCTCAAGTAGAGAATTCCAATGATTCACAATCCTCTGTGGGGGAAAAAAAAATCTCATCATGATACCTGACATAGCTGGACAGTAAGATCCCAGAATGGAACCTGGACTCAAAAGACCACAACTTTTAACTTTCTACCAAATGTGGAGGAACAGAACCGCAGGACCATTAATTCATAGGATCATAGAATCCCTACAGTGCAGAAAGAGGCCATTTGGCCTATCGAGTCTGCACCGATCACAATCCCACCCAGGCCCTACCCCCATATTTACCCAGTAAACCCTCTAACCTACGTATCTCAGGACACTAAGGGGTAATTTTAGCATAGTCAATTAACCTAATCTGCACATCTTTGGACTGGGAGGAAACCGGAGCACCTGGAGGAAACCCATGCAGACACAGAGAATGTGCAAACTCCACACAGATAGTGACCCAAGCTGGCAATTGAACCCAGGTCCCTAGAGCTGTGAAGCAGCAGTGCTAACCACTGTGCTACCATGCCGCCCTATTAAAATTAATTTTAACAACAAGAAAAAAAACCTTTATCAAACATTTGAAAATTGAATAATTATACAATTTTCCTTTGCTCCCCTCAGCTTAAATTTTAAGATTGACACGGATTATGACGTATAACTTTAATCTATACTGGTCTCACCAGAGTCCTTTTGATGCACACAAGATGACCATGGTCAACTTCAGACTCCTGTCTGAATCCAAGTGTCTGGTGCCTCCCCCTCCGATGATTGTCATGTGACAGTTTCCACACTCCATTCCCAAAAACAAGCTTTAAAATCTTTGTTCGCAATAATACTTTCCATTAGCAGTTTGCATTCTGAAATCTAGTCGACGTTTTCTAAATGACTTTTTTGAACAGTGCTTCTACTCCACTTCTACCAATGAATCCAGTCGAGGATTTTACCCCTTTAAGTTTTCTTTGTTTTGACTGCTATTCAAATGTCACAATTGCTTTAATTCTCAATTCCCAGATACTTATTAAAATTACATCAAACATTTTAGCTACCTCATAAGACCTGCTGTCCCACTTTAAATCTAGTTGATGCAATTGTCTCTAATTCAGAGCACTTTTTTAAATTCTTCAATAAGTTTTTCTATCTTACGCTCAGTTCACTTAACTTCAGTCATCTGAAACATTCTTTTTGTCCCAATTCCCTGGTTATCTGGACTGTATCTCCTTCCTTAGGAAGCTTATATCAATCCTTGCAACTCCCTTGGCCTGTCCAGCTTCTCCTGGCAGCGTTGAGAGCTTCAGTCCTCAGTGGTCTGTCTCCACCTGCTGTGGCTTCCAGTTAAAACTGAAGAACAAAACAAAGCTCTCCCCTCTGGGAAGTGGGCCTTTTGTTGCTAAGCAATGCCCCTGCTACTGCTCTGTGGAACGTTATGAAAGGAGCTCTTTTAAAAAAAAACTAGCATTTTTAGTTCAAATTCATTGGTTGTAATGGGTTCTCCCAGCATAGTTCTTGTTCCAAATGTGTTTTTATTTTACTTTTCCCCTGTGCATCTCTCAAAAGCGTATGCTCTTGTGGTATCTTGATTTGGATTCTGAATCCTCTGGTATGTTCCTTAGCTGGTTTTTAACCCTTGGTTAGACAGTTTAATCGTAGTGGACCGCTTTACAATGATCAGTTGTGTTGTCAATAATATCCACCCGTGTGTTTTCTAACAGAAGCCAGTTATACCGAGGTGATTGCACTTGCAGCTGTGATGAGCCAATTTGTGATCCGTTGATTCGCCCAAGCTCTGAAATTGAAATGATCACCTTGTCTATATGGCTTGACATTGCAATACAAAAAATTACCATATTTTTTCCTGCAGTTTTAAAGGGAAATGGTACAATGTTTTTTCTCTGGCTTTCTTTCAACTTGAACGAGATCAATATTCTTTTATTTTCTTCTTCCAGTTTGATATGTTTATAGCTCTCCAAGTGAACATTATAATCCATCTAGCTTGTGTCACATTACTTTACAACAAAAGCACTGTTGTGTTGAGAGTAATTTTTTTTGAAATAAATTGTACCATACTGCAGTGGAAACTGATTTCTACCTTTCTTTAGCCATTAAAGACAGATTGTATTGAACCCTGGACTATTTGCAGTTTTATTGTTTAACAGTATTGCTCATTCAATAACCTGCTATAATATGGTAACAACCACCTGCATTTATATAACATGTTATGTTTCCAGCCTCTGTCCTTAATTATGTAGGGTAGTTACCTTGCCTGCATTGTTTTATTTTCACACAGCAAGAATTGCCAATGTGATGCAGAACCTGTTCAGTTTTTTTTTGTGATGTTAGTTGTGAGGGAAATATAGGCTAGGGAATCAGCAACACTTCCTTTTGTTTTTGGATAGTGCAGTGACATCATTACATCGACCTGATGGATGATCAGGTTGATTGTGAATATTACCTGAGAATTTATATTCCACTGCAGGTAGCTGATTAAACCATTAATTCAGAATTTCCAAATGCAAGCTGGTGCAATGTTCTGACTCAGCATTAGAGTAATTGATGAGCTCCAGTTGCGTTATTGAACTGGCTTACACCACACAATGTCTTGTTTAACTTAATGGGTTCAGCAAGCTATTGCTTGAATTTAGGATTTGAGATGTGAAAGCAAGCTGTGAGAACATAATTTGAAAGGGGCTTTCTCTTGAAAATACAGTAAATATTGTCTAAATGGACATTTTTCTATTCTTGGGATTTGGATGATGCTGGCAAGGCAACGTTTTTTTAAACTTAACTATTTTTGCTCTGAGGACGTTGTCAGCAAGATTTAAGACCAGATCAAGTAGTGGAACCAGGTTTCCTTCCTGTAAACTAAGTGAATCAGTGGGATTTACTGTCTAACCTCTGTTGTTAAGTTCATGCCTACTGCATATTCAGTCCCGTGAGTGAAAATTTCCAGTGAGGAGCCTTTTAATTTTTAATTCTATTTTCAGCATTTCTCAATATTCAGTGCTTCAGCAAACAGCATCCTGAATACTAAATTATTGAGTGTTGCTGTTCAGAGAGTAGATGTTAATATGGGAAAGGGCGTCTGCTACTCCACTTGCACAGCTTCATATTCCAATTATTTGTAATTAATTCTATCTAGTTTTAAAATTAAATTGGCTAATGCATTGTATTAATGTTTGTTTCATTATCTCCATAAAAGTTTTCATTTTGGTATTATGTATTTTAACTGCTGTCATTGGCTTATCTCAGACTTTCAAAAAAGACTGTCAGGGAAATTTAATTGCAAATTTGAATTGGATTAAAATCCTGGAAAGATGTACTTTCTAAAAAAAAAAGCCTGACAGTTTTTCCTGGTGTCTCCTTAAATGCTCAAAACCTTGAGACTACAAAAATTTTGCCATAATCTGCTATTGTAACTTTACCAAAAGTCTTCAGTCTGACCACTGGCTATAGCATGTAATAACTGTTCAAGAGCAGTGGAAAAAATGGAGGATTGAAATGATAAAGCTGAGGATGGGGGCCATGCTTGACCCCACCTATCTGATCTTAGTTTTTGCATATATCTTTTTAGAATAGATTAGCCCTTTTTACTTTAAATGCATTTTCTGCAAATAGAGAAAGCACCATCTGGAAAATTTATTGCAATTTCACATATGCCTCAATAATGTAGGTTTGATGAATTGAGCAGTTGATCTTTGTGTGTCTTGTCTCAAGAGCCAGTTCCTATCCATTTATAGTTTCAGCATTGAAAGCAAAAGAAGAAATAGCTGGTTGAACTTAAAAGCTCTTTAATGCACAGGTGAGGTGTACAGCTCTGAGTGCACCTACATCTGAGGAATTGCAGTGATTCGTGAAAGCAGCTCACTACCACCTCAAGGCAACTAGGGATGGGCAATAAATGTTGGCCTAGCCAGTGACATCCACATCCCCATAAACAAATTTTTAAAAAAATGCAAAACGAAGGGTTCAGCATCTTGAAGTTTCAGCTGAAGTTGGCATCCTAGTTAGCGACAACTGTAATTTTGACCTGTTTCTCCAGAAGTCTGAACATAAATATGAATGCTTCATTTCTGTTTAGCAGAAGGTTTTTGCTGAGGCTACCCCCTTCTCATTCTTTGACACAGTTGACCATATTATCCACTGCCATTCAGCTGGGTAGACCTTTGCTCACCTGGTTCCATTCTTATTTATCTAATCATGGTCAGAGATTAACCTGCATTTGCTTGCATTCTTTCTTGCACACAGTTACCTGGGTGTCCATCAAGGATTTATCCTTGCTTATGTCCTATTTCTTATCTACATAATCTGAAAACATGCCAGCTGTATGCTGACAGCACTCTCCACTCTCTCCGAATGGGATGCTGGCCTTCATAGCGAGGGGGATTGAATATAAAAGTAGGGAGGTCTTGCTGCAGCTGTATAGGGCATTGGTGAGGCCGCAGCTGGAGTACTGTGTGCAGTTTTGGGCGCCGCACCTGCGCAAGGATATTTTGGCCCTGGAGGGAGTGCAGAGGAGGTTTACTAGGCTGATACCGGAGTTGAGGGGATTGAGCTATGAGGAGAGGCTGAATAAACTAGGCTTGTACTCGTTAGAGTTTAGAAGAATGAGGGGAGATCTCATTGAGACGTATAAGATGATGAATGGGATGGATAGGATAGAGGTGGAGAGACTCTTCCCGCTCAAAAAAGACAGTAGGACTAGGGGGCACAGCCTCAAGATAAAGGGGAGGCGGTTTAGAACGGAGTTGAGGAGGAACTTCTTCACTCCAAGGGTGGTGAATCTCTGGAATTCTCTGCCCGTTGAAGTGGTGGAGGCTGCCTCGCTAAATATTTTTAAGAAGCGGGTTGATGGGTTTTTGATAAGAGAAGGGATTAAGGGTTATGGGGAGAGGGCGGGAAAGTGGAACTGAGCCACGACAGATCAGCCATGATCTTATTGAATGGCGGGGCAGGCTCGAAGGGCTAGATGGCCTACTCCTGCTCCTATTTCTTATGTTCTTATGTCTGACATCCAGTACTGAATGAGTCGTGATTTCCGCCAATTAAATATTGGAAAGACTAAAACTAATTGTCTTCAGTTCCTGCCACAAACGTCCCTCTTTGGCATCTGTCTCGGGCTGAGCTAGAATGTTCACAACCTTTAGTGTCGTTCTGCACCACCATTAAGGTAGCAGATTTCCATCTTGGTAACATTATTGGATTCTGCCCTGCCTCTGCCCATCTACAGCTGAAACTTTCATCCATGCCGTTGTTGCCTCTGGGCTCGACTATTGTAATGGACTCCTGGACAGCCTCCTACATTCTACACTCCCTTGAGGTAGAATCATAGAATCCTACAGGGCAGAAGGAGGCCATTCGACCCATCAAGTCTGCACCAACTGCAATTCTACCCAGGCCCTTTCCCCATATTCACATGCATTTGTCCTAGCTAGACCCCCTGACAGTAAAGGGCTATTTAGCATGACAAATCCACAGAACCTGCACATCTTTGGACTGTGGGAGGAAATCAGAGCACCTGGAAGAAACCCATGTAGACATGAGGAGAATGTGCAAAGTCCACACAGTGACTCAAGTCAGGAATTAAACCTGGGTCCCTGGCGCTGATACAGCAGTACTAACCACTGCACCACCATGTTGTCCTGTCATCCAGAACTCTGCTGCCCATGTGCTATCAACCCTATATTTTCTTGCCTAAATCACCACCTGGTTAAGCAACATCTTGATTTTAAAATTCTCGTCTTTGTTTATGAATTCCGTCATGGTCTTAACCCTCCACAATTTCTAACTTGCTCCAGCTCCACATCTTTAAATCATACATCATGAAAATCCCTGCTTTTAATTGCTCCACAATATTTGTTTTTATTATTATGGGATGTGGACATTGCTGGTTGGCCAGCATTTATTACCTATCCCTATTTGCCTTTGGAGTGAATAGCTTGCCAGGCAGCTTCAGTGGGCATTAGTCATCCACATTGTTGTGGATATGGAGTCACGTGTAGATCAGACCAGGTAAAGGTGGCAGATTTTCTTCCCTTAAATGACATTAGTAAACCAGACAATCAACAATGGTTTCACAGTCATTGTTAGACTTTTAATTCCAGGTTTTTAGTGAATTCAAATATCACTATCTGCCATGGAAGGATTCAAACCCAGTCCCTCACTTACCTGATGAAGGGGCAGTGCTCTGAAAGCTAGTGGCTTGTGCTACCAAATAAACCTGTTGGACTTTAACCTGGTGTTGTGAGACTTTTAACTGTGTTTACCCCAGTCCAATGCCAGCATCTCCACATCACGTTTATTTTGATAGACATTGCTTCATGTGGCATTCACTCCCCAGCAGCCTTGTGACTGAACTACACCAAATGGATTGCAGCAGTTCAGGTTATCCCAGCCCAATGCTGGCATCTCCACATCATGGCAGCTCAAACAGGCAGCTCATTATTGGATAGACTTTGTATTGAGTATAACTGAGTGGTGTCAAAGAATGAACCTTGATATACAGTCTATAAGGTCAGAGATGATGTGACTTACGGGAGCATCTGGTCACTTACACCAACAAGTTGGTGAGGAAAGGTTAAAGGAATCAGGAAGTGCTATATTCAGATCATATTGGGTGTCAAAAATACTGTTATTTTGTAATTGATAACTTGTATATTTTAATTGAACTAAATCATTTTTCTTTCCCATCACCACCCCTGTCCTACAGGCAACCATTGGAATAGACTTTTTGTCAAAAACTATGTATTTGGAAGATCGAACAGTAAGTAACTTAAATTTTTTTTCAAATTTAAAGACTAATTTTGAAAATGCGTTTAATATTTCTAGAAAATGAAGACAGTGATCAGAATAGATTATCAAAATGATCCATCTACTAATTAAGGGGAGGACGCCGTGTTTATCATATTTTTAGCAAATCGTGTTTAAAAGCTAACAATTGCTTTCAGCTGTACTGTAACAAACTATATTGGTGTCCCCTTTTCTTTCAGTAGCGATTACATAGGGAACTTTTTACTCCCCCCTCCCCCTCCACCTCCACCTCCCATGTGAAGTATGGAGTCACTGGCAAGTGTTAGAAACTGCCATCTCAGCAATTTCTGCTGACAGGTAAATGGCACTCTGGGGAGAAGCTGGTGCACTTTGTACCAAGTTTATCAATTGTATCCAGCATTCAAGCGTGGGAATGTTGTTGACTTCATTTCAATGACAGGCACTGTACAGACCCATTTGGTGTACTAAGTGTGGATCTATGAGCTAGGAATCCTGCCATGCCAGGCTTCCCAAGAGTCTGCTTTTATATTACAATAAACGAGCATGCTTTCTCGTAATTCCTTCTTGAGTTGTTAAATCTGTTAAGTTATTTGAGGATGTTATTTGAGAAAAAAGAGTGCATATTCCTGCCTCTCTCTGACCTCCTAAAATAAATGAAAATTAGATGTGGCCTTCTGCAGTTTGAGTTTGCTATTATCCCCATGTGGTATAAGGGCGATGGATTCAAAAGCTTTCATCTCCAGCACTGGACCTGAAATTCACATCTGTTAATTTTGGCCAGGTTATCCTCCCATATAATGTTTTCTACTAATGTGCATCACCAACACAACTGTTGTGCACAGACAGAAAAGTTTTCTATGTCAAAAGCAAGATATTATTTCTATTCTATAAATTTCTAGGATATAATTATGTAAAAGTATTTTTAAGATGTTTATCCATTCCTGCTCTTGCATTGCTGATTGTGTTTTGTTCCTTTCCGTATCAGATGATTTTTTTTTAGTCGTCTTTATCTTTGGCCTCTAGAACCATAGAACGTTACAGCGCAGAAACAGGTGCTTTGGCCCTTCTTGATTGTGCCGAACCATTTTTCTGCGTAGTCCCACTGACCTGCACCTGAACCATATCCGTCCACACCCCTCTCAACCATGTACCTGTCCAAGTTTTTCTTAAATGTTGAAAGTGAGCTCGCTTTCACCACTTCATCTGGCAGCTCATTCCACACTCCCACCACTCTGTGAAGAAGCCCCACCCCCCCAATATTCCCTTTAAACTTTTCCTCCTTCACCCTTAACCCAAGTCCTCTAGTTTTTTTTCTCCCCTAGCCTCAGTGGAAAAAGCCTGCTTGCATTCATTCTATCTGTATGCATCATAATTTTATATACACCTCTATGCAATCTCCCCTCATTCTTCTTTGCTCCAGGGAATAAAGTCCTAACCCATTCAACCTCTCTCTGTAACTCAGTTTCTCAAGTCCCGGCAACATGCTTGTAAACCTTCTCTGCACTCTTTCAACCTTATTAATATCCTTCTGTAATTAGATGACCAAAACTGCACACAATACTCTAAATTTAGCCTCACCAGTGTCTTATACAACCTACCATACATTCCAACTCTTATACTCAATACTTTGATTTATAAAGGCCAATGTACCAAAAGCATTCTTTACGACCCTATCTACCTGTGATGCCGCTTCTGGGAATTATGTATCTGTATTCCCAGATCCCTCTGTCCTACTGCACTCTTCAGTGTCCTACCATTTACCTTGTATGTTCTATCTTAGTTTGTCTTTCCAAAGTGCAATACCTCACACTTGTCTGCATTAAACTCCATCTGCCATTTTTCAGCCCATTTTTCTAGCTAGTCCAAATCCCTCTGCAAGCTTTGAAAACATTCCTCACTGTCCACTACACCTCCAATCTTTGTATCATCAGCAAATTTGCTGATCCAATTTACCACATTATCATCCAGATCGTTGGTACAGCTGACAAACAACAATGGACCCAGCACTGATCCCTGTGACACCCTACTAGCCACAGGACTCCACTCAGAAGCAATCCTCCACTACCACTCTCTGACTTCTCCCATTAAGCCAATGTCTAATCCAATTTCTCCATGTATACCTAGCAACTGAACCTTCCTCACTAATGTTCCATGAGGGACCTTGTCAGAGGCCTACTGAAGTCCATGTAGACAACATCCACTGCCTTCCCTTCGTCCACTTTCCTGGTAACTTCCTCGAGAAACTCTAATAGATTAGTTAAACATGACCTAACACGCACAAAGCCAAGTTGACTCTCCCTAATAAGTCCCTGTCCACACAAGTATTTGTAGATCCTATCTCTTAGTACTCCTTCCAATAATTTACCTACTACTGACATTAAACTCACTGGCCTATAATTTCCCGGATTTGTTTTTGATCCTTTTTTAAACAACAAAACAACATGAGCTATCCTCCAATCATCCAGCACCTTACCTGTGGATACTGACATTTTAAATCTATCTGCCAGGGCCCCTGCAATTTCAACACTAGTCTCCTTCGAGGTCCGAAGGAATACCCTGTCCAGTCCTGGGGATTTGTCTACTCTGATTTCCCTCAAGACAGCAAGCACCTCCTCCCCTTTAATCTATATAGGTTCCATGACCTCCCTACTTGTTTGCCTTATTTCCATAGACTCCATTGCCAGTTTCCTTAGTAAATACGAATGCAAAAAACTCATTTAATATCTTCCCCCATTTCTTTTGGTTCCATACATAGCCGACTACTCTAGTTGAATCTGAAACCAGCAAATGCTGTGGTGTTTTCTCCATGATCTGTACTGGCTGATGTTCCAGAGAAGGCTGGGCTGACTTCTTGGCAAGTAGACTCTGGGAGAGGTATTCCATGGAAACTGCACCAGTTAATGGCGACTGACAGTTAACTGCCAAACATTGTTTGAAAATTTAAGCCAGGCAGTGTGACTGACTATTTAAGGCATCATCCTGAGGAATGAACTAGCATCTCCCAATCGGCGTCCACACGCCAACCAATCAAACTCTTGATTGTTATAATCTAATGTCCAGGCTCTCTTCCAAATGCAAAATGGACTTGCGTTATTTTAAGAAGCAAAAGCATTAAGTTAGGAAAAATGTGCACAACCTAGCAAGATTCTGTGCAATCTTCTTGTGGCTTGTTAGAAGGTCCATCAAAACACACATCTTAGTGTCTCTCTTAGCTAACTTCAGAGCCATTTTTAGCTGCTGCTCCAAAATGCATGCCTATATTTCTTGCAACTCCATGTTTGACTCTTCAATCAGGTATCTGCTCTTGGCTCAACACCATCCCATTTCTAATCAAAGCCATTAATGACATACTCTTTGACTTTGGCATGCTGCATTATCCCAACTTGTCCTCAGTACAGACTAAGATGTTTAGCCAAATTATCAAAACCTTTTCCATTGTTCAGCACGTTTCACATTTGGGTCTGCTTTATGTATCTGATTGTAGCTACAGCATATCAAGAAATGACTTCTGATACCATTGCACATTTATCTCAAGTCTGGCTATTCTTTGCCAAGGTGTTGTTTTTGGTGACATCATCCACACTGATGGTCAGCTTCCACATGAGGCCTGAGTAGATCCATTCCATATCTTCTCCACCTCCATTAATTCTCCATTGTCTTTACTGGATTGTTTTCCAACATTCAGTCTTAATGAGCTGCAATTTCCCCAAAAATAAGAGTAATTGCTTTTGGCCCCTCCCCTGCACTCAAACTTTTTCTGTCCATCTGTGGCTACACAGAAAATTTTGTAACCTCTGGCCTAAACAATCCCACACTGAGTTGTCACTCCATTTCTTCTCCATCACAATCATGTTATTCACCTGTTTTTGCCTTATTCTTTCCACTTCTGTGCTTACCTGAGACATGGGCAGCTGTGATTTTTGTCACCTCCACACTTGATCATTCCAGCAATCACTGCTGGCCTGCGCTCTGCGTTTTTAAAATGATCATACTCTTGAAATCCTTTCATGACCTTGCCCCTTCCCATCGATAATCATCTTCAACCCTACACTCACTGCTGAACTCTGATTCTCCTCCTGGCTCCACCATTGCTGGCTTTGTCTTCAGCTTCCTGCTTCTGAAATTCTGTCTGTCTCTCTCTCTCTTCTCCGGCCCCTCCCCCCACTTCTTTTAGAACTCACCTTTTTGACAACTTTTAAACAAATTAGTATAACTTTGCCTTAGTATATAGTTTTTGATTATGCCTTTGCAACACACAGATGTTTTTTAACAGTGAAAAGCCTCATTTAAATGCAAATTATATAGCTGGCAGTGTGAAAGATCTGCTCATTTATTCTTCTACAGCCACTTGGTAGCAGCAAGTCGCCAGCATCTAAATCAATTTGGCTTCAGTTAATGTGTAGATGGTCTTGCCACTGTCTTCAGAAAAGTTTTTGATTTCACCCTTACCTTGATATAATTAGAGGCGTTGACTTTGACCAACAAGCCACTAAATCAATAGAGCTCCCAAGTGTAAGAACTCCCAAGTAAAAAGCTCATTCTCTTCGAGTTCCTTTATCTCTAAGCCAGTTCCCTGGAAAGCTTGTGTTTTTTGTGATAACACTTGACGTTTTGGAGCTACTATGCTTCAAATTTAGGTCTGTATTTGTGATTGGGAAAAATTTGGGAATGTCTACTCCAGCTGCTGTCTTCATTATTCTTGAGTTGAATTTCTAGATGGAGATTTCAATTTTCAACTTCTCCCTTTTTATTCTCTGAACTTGTGAACGGTAGAAAGCAAAATCAAAATTTAGAGTTCCTTATGCCTCTAAAGAATGAAAACTACTCTTTTAGGCAATGGATTGGGCAAAATGATAGCATCATAATGTTAAATATCACCAGGTGATTCTTCTTTAGTCACTACCCACCAGATGCCAATAAATATTTGAGAATTTTGAAAGCAAGAGGAAAGAAATAGCTGTGAGATAATAGTATCCATTTACCTATTTTGATGCTGCCATCTCATGTACAGCACTAGGGATATTGAAAAATTGGCTGTTTTGTTTTGGAAGCTTTTACTTGGAGTATAAAATTGGAAATGTTTAAATTTGGTAATTATTTTGAGAATTCTGCATGAGGCTGTGAGCCAAAATATAAGCTTACATTTTTATTGGAATGGGGTGAGGGAAGAATAAAGTTCAGATTTTTTTGAAAGTGGAAAAATGAAGAATTGAGGTTCTGAATTTTCTCTTTAAAGAGTGGTATAAGATCTTTATCTTGGAGTAACAGTTTCTGAAATTATATAGTTGTGTGGCACTGTAAAAATATGATTTCCAAAACTAAAGCTCCAAGTTTTCAACATCCAAATGCTAGATTTAGTAAGTTTGCGAATGACACAAAGGTTGGTTGATTTGCGGATAGCGATGATCATAGGATACAGCAGGGGATAGATCGGTTGGAGGCTTGGGTGGAGAGATGGCAGATGGCGTTTAATCCGGACAAATGTGACATAGTGCATTTTGGAAGGTTTAATACAAATCGGATATATACAGTAAATGGCAAAACCCTTAAGAGTATTGATAGGCAAAGGGATCTGGGTGTACAGGTACACGAGTCACTGAAAATGGCAGTGCAGTTGGAGAAAGTAGTCAAGAAGGCATATGGCATGCTTGCCTTCATTGGCCGGGGCATTGAGTTTAAAAATTGGCAAGTCATGTTGCAACTTTATGGAACCTTAGTTAAGCCGCATTTGGAATATAGTGTGGTGACCAGAATTAGACACTATCAGAAGGAGGTGGAGGCTTTGGAGAGGGTGCAGAAAAGATTTACCAGGATGTTGCCTGCTATGGATGGCGTTAGCTATGAGGAGAAGTTGGAGAAACTTAGTTTGTTCTCATTGGAACGACAGAGGTTGAGGGCCGACCTGATAGAAGTCTACAAGATTGAGAGGCATGGGCAGAATAGGTAGTAAGGAGCTGCTTCCCAGGTGGAAGAGTCAATTACAAGGGGGCATAGGTTTAAGGGGCAAGGTTTAAGGAGATGTACAAGGCAGATTTTTTTTTTGAGTGATGGGTGCCTGGAACTTGCTGCTGGGGAGGTAGTGGAAGCGGATGCGGTAGTAAGTTTTAAGGGGTGGCTTGACAAATACATGAATAGGATGGGAATAGAGCGATATGGAACCCCAGAAGGGTAGGGGGTTTTAGTTCAGTCAGGCAGCATGGTTGGTGCAAGCTTGGAGGGTCGAAGGGCCTGTTCTCGTGCTGTAATTTTCTTTGTTCTTTGTACTGTACTTCTGGTGATAACGATATCAAAAGAGGTAAATGGATGTTGAGTTATACTAATCAGCATAGGACACTATCCAGGAAATTTTCACAGCTGCCAAAATATATTTTGCATTTAAATTTGAGTGCAGAAATCTTGGCATTGTTGGGAATTGTGTGGATCCTTTTTGTTCCACAGCCTTTTTTTGCAGATTTTGTTGCGTTTGTGTGCAGTGAAAGCATTCACGTGTACTACCATATTGATGCATCAGGGCAAACCTGCTTTCCTACGGTCAGATGGTGGGTATTAATGTTGATCAGTTGGTCTGTAATAATATTGGGTCAGTGTTCTGTACTTTCAGAACAGAAATTGCATTACAAAATGATGCTGCATGCTGTTCTGGGCATCTTAAACTCTCAGAATTTTGAAATGCCTGATTATTAACACTTGCACTGCTACAGTAAATTGCTTGTTAGCAATGACTCCTATTCGAACAATCTAGAAAGCTGTACTGGAACTACTCCAAACCCAGATTGTTCTGGATGGGGAGATTTGAACCCTCGTGGAAAGACAAGTTTGTTTTTATCATCTTTATACTTTTTTAAATAAAGCTGTTTTTATATAACTATCAGCTCCCAAAGTGACTTTCACACAGCTGACAATACTTGAGAAATCCAACATGAAGAATGCCCAAGTTATGTTTGGTCCATATTTCAGCTCTCCGTGGTTCATCTAATCCATTGACGCCAATTGGTGTAGCTTTTACTGTTTGCAGATGCCAAAACTATGGAATGGAGATGATTCTAAACATTTTCCAACCATGTGATATGTGAAAGTATATCATCTTGTGAGACATAAGGTTAACATTGATTTTATGAGGGTTTTAACAGTCTCTGGCCATTGTTTTTAGTTTCTGCATTAGCTTTTTTTTCACTTTTCCTTTGCTTTGTGTGTTTTAGTGCTTGCCATTGGCTTTGTTCTCTTTGACTTTTTTTCCCATCCTACAGATACGGCTTCAGCTCTGGGATACTGCAGGCCAAGAGCGTTTCCGTAGCCTTATTCCCAGTTACATCCGTGATTCAGCTGCAGCTGTAGTAGTTTACGATATCACAAGTAGGTATATAAAGTTTTGATGTTCAAAAGGGAACGGCCCTTGATGTTCTTATTCCTCCCTTTTCTTGCTGTTGTTTGCCTGATGACTAGGTGCGGTTGCAGTTATGGGACACAGCAGGTCAGGAGCGGTTCAGGAGCTTGATTCCTAGCTACATTCGTGACTCTACTGTTGCAGTTGTTGTCTATGATATTACAAGTGAGTGGGGCCTTTTGCTATTCTAACATTGGCTTCTAATTGGCATGTGCATCCCCTGTTGTCACTTGCATTTTTGCATAACCTCCTCGCTAGGCCTGTGAAGAAAATCTGGTTGTGTTTCTGGTAACCATGGTTATTTGTCTGGCCTTGGGTTAAACCAAATAGTGCTTGAATGTTGGGGGAGTGTTTTCAAAATTTTCCAGTTGGTGTGTAGTAACTTTTCAAAGTAAATACCTTGCTCTCACTTGTCTATAATATTGCCTAAGAGAAATTTTTTCAATTCTGCCAGCTACATCTGATTATTTTGGAAGTGAAAATTCTGTGGCTGTCAATTATGGCATCATGTGCATTTTTAAACATTTATTCTTAATAAACATTACAAGCAAGTCCAGTATTCATAGTCCCTGCTTTGAACTGTTCTTGTCAATGTGCTACTAGATGGGGAGTTCCTGGAATTTGACTCAGCAGCAATGAAGAAGTGGCAATATGCAGCCAGGTTAGGATACTAACAAATATATAAACACACAAATTAGGAGCAGATGTAAGCAATTCTAACCTGCTCCAACACCTGATAAGATCATGACTGACCTGATTTATATGACTACCCCATACCGTTTGACTTCTTTGTCAATCCAGAATTTTTAAAAGCAGCCGCAAAGACATTCAATACCCTGTCTCCACTACACTTGGGAGAAGAAAATTCTACGTACCGACAACTGAGAGAAAAGGTTTCTCCTCGGAAAATGCCCCAAGGTCTCAGTGCTTTTTACAGCACTTCACACCCCAAGGTCTTGCTGCCTTTTACAACATCTCGTACCTTATCTGGTGATGTGTGCATTGTCAATGGTGGAAAGGTTTCAGGGAGTCGAGATTATGCAGCATCTGAGCAGCTCTGATAGTCATGGCGTTTACCTGGCTGATCAGTCAGTTCTAGTGAGTAGTCACCCTTGGTTTAAATGGTGGGGGATTTGACTATGAAAATGGATTTCAATTCCATAAGGAAGTTACTTGATTCTCTTTGAACCACAGAAATGATACAGTACGGTAGGTGGCCATTCAGCCCATGTTGTCCATGTTGACCCAAAGTCACCCAGGTGCCCTTTGTAATCCCATTTCCCTGCACAAGGCCCCTAACCCTGCTATTACAGCACTTCAGGGTGCAGATCCAGGTATTTTTTAAGAGTTTAGTGTCTCTGCCTCCACCACCAACTCGGGCAGTGAATTCTGGACACCCACCACCCTCTGCATAAAATGGTGTTTCCTCTCATCTTCTGCCACTTAGCCTGAATCTATGAACCCTGGTTTTTGAACATGCCAAGATCTCTCACTTCATCTACTCGTCTCAGTATATTCCTGTTTATTGTGTATTCCCTTTTTACTGTTTGACTTCCCTAATTGCATTGCCTCTTAATTATCAGTATTGAACTCCCAAATGTCACTTTCCTGCCCATGCCACCAATCCATCTATATTATGTTGGAGCTTATGCAATCCATTACATGGTTAATTTTTGGCATCTGCAAATTTCTCAACTGTTGATTTTCAAGTCCAAATCATTGGTATATAAAACCAACAGGGGTTCCACAGTAAACCCTGCAGAACACCACTTGAAACAGTAAGGGCAGCTGCCGACCATTACCCTTTTGTTGGTAATGGTCACTGACCAGTATCTGTATGAAGTGAAAGTCAGTTGCTGTGTATGAACCAAGCTGGGATGCTGTCCTGTGGAATTCCTATGGAAATATACTGGGCTTGAAATAATTGGCTGCAATCATTCCAACCACTGGAGTGTTTCTTTCCCCTCTAATCCACGTGGACTTTGGCTTTACTAAGCTTCTTGGTGCCACGTTTTCTTGAATGTTATCTTAATATCAAGGGCAGTTACATGTCTCAGGATTTCAACACATTTGAACTATTCAATGACTTCTTTATCACATTAGTTGACCTTTGTTCAATGCAAGATTGTTCCTTGTTCTGATCACTTGTCAGTTGGCTGAGGTACCTACTTCGATAAAGTGCGAGTCAGTCGATATGTCCTGTTGTTTAATTGTTAACAAGTATGAGCAGCATGTTAGATTCTTGTAAACAGATATTACTCAACTAAACTAAACATAGATCTCAAGATAAATGGGTCACACTGGAAACAGATGAACAAGATTAGGCTATTCAGCTCCTCAAGCCTAATCCATCATCAAGATCTGAGGGGCGATTTTCCCATCCTGCCTCACTCCGTCGATTTTTATTTTAGCTCAGCGGGGCCGGATTAGCGCAGTCCGCACTGGGCATCCAGCCCTGAGCGCATCTCCCAGTGCCAGATTTCTGATGCCGTCAGCTCCACACTGGAAACAAGGACATTTCAATGTCAATATAAATATAATGGGAGTGATTCTGTGTTGCATTTGTGTGAAAGCTGGAATAAATAACGCTGACTTTTTTTGGTGAAAGTTCAGTCTGTGCACTGCTGAGTGCACCAGCTTAGAAATCAAGGAATGAGGCCGTTTCCTGCTGGAGAGATGGCATTGTAGTGCTGAGCGGGCCCTTGTGCATGGACAGTGGCCCCTGTCTGCCAGCATCCTAGTTTTACTGGCCAGATCAGTTGCTGGCTAGTCCCACGATCCTGCAACTCTGGCCATGCAACCACCCTCCCCAACTCCAGCATGTCTGGACTCAGCCTTGACTCTTCTCCTCCAACCCTCCCAACCCTAGCAGTGCAGACTGCTGGCCTCCCTCCCTCCTCCCACCTATCCTGACTGGGAGGCGATCAGTAGGGTATCCTGCTTCCGTTCTGCACCAGGATTGTGAACAGAGGTAGGAAGGTCAGCAACTGGGGCTGCCTGTGAGAGGGTGGGGTCAGCAAAGACTGTCAGTGGTGTGTGGGTGTTGGGGGGGATTGAGACCCAGCCCAGGCATCTTTGTGGGGCCAGCGATTGGGCCAAAGGGCCGGTATTGCGGGGAATGCAGAGCTGGCCAGCAATCAGGAGGCTTGCAGACGCGCCAATGTGCATGCACCAATTTTGGCACTGACAGATCGGTGCAGTGACCCGCTCAGCGCTGTGCTGCCACTGCCTCCAGCAGGAATAGGCCACACTCCCTGAATTTTAACGTGATTTAAGCTGGTGCATTCAGCAGAGCACAGTGTGGGAGCTCCTTTTCTTAACTCCCAGTGAAAACCAGCATGATTTACTTTTTTCACAGAAATTCGACACTTAGATTGCGGCAGCGATTTTCTCAAAAAATTGTCCTCACTCTACCTACCTTTAACCCATATCCTTTGATACTCTTACCTCATTTAAAATTGTTGACCTCAGCCTTGGAAATTTCATTCGACCTAGTATCGCATAGGATGTTCCAGATCTTCAGCTTTGGTCATTTACATTGGCTGACTCATCTATATACTTTTGAAGGATTAAAATGCTTATGTTTTATTCATAAGTGCCAATGTTTGCACTGATAAGCTAGTAAGCTTATTGTATCAAACTCTCAACGTGCACCACTTTATGAATGTATGGACATTGATTCCTTTTGGTAGAATTTGAATTTTATTCTTAAGCAAGGTTTTTTGAACCCATAGTTTAGGTGCAGTTTTGATTACATTGTAAAATGATTAATGTGGAAGCTTTACTCATACAGTACAGTGAATGCGGCAGCACCATGTTGCTGATTTTCTTCTTGTTGCTAATGAGTAAGAAAAGTGCGGAGATACCCATGTCCAAAGGATCATAAACCCAAAAATAGTTAATTATCCTATGGCATTTTATTTGTATAAGTATTGAACTTTCCACTGTTCCTGGTGTTCAAGCTGTTTGCTGCATCTAGGATTGTTGTTTTCTATTGAAACATTGGCCATGTGTAAAGCAGTAAGGAACTTTGTAAATGTGATACAAGGTTCCTGCAAGTTGTTTAGAATTCTGACTTTAGGAAAACTTGTTCAGGTCACTTACACTGCTTGTACCACCTTGCTTCAAATAAACCTCAGTGTATCTGATTTAAGATTGCAGGTGTCAGCATGGCCTGAAAATGTAGGTGCTAAGTTCCAATTACTAATGTTTGCACTATACCAGTGTGCTTTTATTTGCCTATATTGTTGACTGGGATGAAGGTTCCTTGGTTTAAAAGAGAAGAATTTAAGAATATTTATAATTCAAATTTCTCCATGTTGGCTTGGAGAGAATTTTGTTCTTTACATGCTGGTGTTGTTGCTAGCATAGAAATGCTGAGGGATACAATTTCTTGCCAAACATGGGCTGCAAGTGTATGTTGTTCTGCAAATTATCTGACTTCTGGTGGGCAACACGGTGGCACAGTGGTTAGCACTGCTGCCTTACAGCTCCATATACCTGGGTTTCATTCCTGACTTGGGTCAGTGTTTGGATGGAGTTAGCTTGTACTCCCCGTGACTGTGTGTGTTTCCTTCAGGTGCTCTGGTTTCCTCCCACGGTCCAAAGTTGTGCAGATTAGGTTGAATGGCCATGCTATATTGCCACTTAGTGTCCTGGGATGTGTATGTTAGAGGGATAAGCAGGGTAACGGTGTGAGGTTTCGAGGACAGGGCCTGGTGGGATTGTTGTTGCTGCACACTTGGTGGGCCGAATGTAGTGTTTCTATGATTCTTTGATGGCTAATGCAACCAGATGAGGATGCACATTTTGTAAAGATGCCTCCTATTCCAGGGCAGCATTGAAGTCAGTTTCAAGTTGATTGCTGTATCTAGTAAAGCTCTTTGGGATGGGTGCAGTTGCTCAGTGTTGGTATCAGCAGAGTGGTCTGGTAGGAACACATAAGAACATAAGAAATAGGAGCAGGAGTAGGCCATCTAGCCCTTCGAGCCTGCCCCGCCATTCAATAAGATCATGGCTGATCTGTCGTGGCTCAGTTCCACATTCCCGCCCTCTCCCCATAACCCTTAATCCCCTCTCTTATCAAAAACCCATCAACCCGCTTCTTAAAAATATTTAGCGAGGTAGCCTCCACCACTTCAACGGGCAGAGAATTCCAGAGATTCACCACCCTTTGAGTGAAGAAGTTCTTCCTCAACTCCG
This sequence comes from Carcharhinus amblyrhynchos, assembly GCF_965287045.1. Lineage (NCBI taxonomy): Eukaryota > Metazoa > Chordata > Chondrichthyes > Carcharhiniformes > Carcharhinidae > Carcharhinus > Carcharhinus amblyrhynchos. Next base: position 88,570,438 of record NC_137333.1, on the reverse strand, counting down.
TTCTAAACCGCCCCCCCCTTTATCTTGAGGCTGTACCCCCTAGTCCTACTGTCCTTTCTGAGCGGGAAGAGTCTCTCCACCTCTATCCTATCCATCCCATTCATCATCTTATATGTCTCAATGAGATCTCCCCTCATTCTTCTAAACTCTAACGAGTACCAGCCTAGTTTATTCAGCCTCTCCTCATAGCTCAACCCCCTCAACTCCGGCATCAGCCTAGTAAACCTCCTCTGCACTCCCTCCAAGGCCAAAATATCCTTGCGTAAGTACGGCGCCCAAAACTGCACACAGTACTCCAGCTGCAGCCTCACCAATGCCCTATATAGCTGCAGCAAGACCTCCCTACTTTTATATCCAATCCCCCTCGCTATGAAGGCCAGCATCCCATTCGCCTTCCTGACCACCTGCTGCACCTGCAAGCTGGGTTTTTGCGACTCATGCACAAGGACCCCGAGGTCCCTCTGCACCGTCGCCTGCTGCAGTTTTTCTCCACGTAAGTAATAATCTTTCCTATCATTATTCCTACCAAAGTGTACCACCTCGCACTTGCCAACATTAAATTCCATTTGCCAGTTCCTGGCCCATTCGCCCAGCCTATCTAGATCCTTCTGCAGACTCTCCACACTCTCCGCACAATTTGCCTTTGATGAGAATAAAAAGTAAATTGTAGTTCTGAGGCCTTAGAGTCAGCATGCCTCCTTGTTTTTACATAAAGGTTGACCTTGTTACAGGTGGTTTTTTGCTGTCTTGTACATAGCCATTTGGAGAAGGATGGATGCTGGGAGCCAATCTTTACTCAGTCTTGTTTGAGTTTTACTTGAGCGTATAAAGAGGCAATTGCTGAAACTATATTGGAAAGTAAGTTGGGAGATATTTTTTCATGTTTCACTCTAAACAAATACAAGATTGAGTTTTACTGCAGAAAAAGAGGCCATTTGGCCCATTGTGACTGTGCCGGCCATCAAACACCCGTCCTGAACTCATTTTCTAGCACTTCATCCAGAGCCTTATATTTTGTGAAGTGCTTGTCTAAATGCCTTTTAAATATTGAGGGTTCCTGACTTGGCCAGCCTTTTCAGGTACCACCACCCTCTGGGTGAAAACATTTTTCGTCAGATCCCTGCTATATCTCTACCACGTTTAAAGGACAAGGGCAGCAAATGCATGGGAACACCACCAGCTGGAAGATCCCTTCCAAGCTACACAGCATCCTGACTTGAAACTATAATCAACATTTCTTCAACGTTGCCTCGTCAAAATCCTAGAACTCCCTCCTAAAAACACTGTGGGTGTACCTACACCACAGACTGCAGCAGTTCAAGAATGCAACTCAACACCAACTACTTGCAAACAACTAAGATTGAGAAACAAATGGTGGCTGAACCAGTGATGCCCACTCCCCATGAAATAATACATTTTTAAAAATACCCCTGCATATTATTAAACACAGTTAATGCACAATTAGTATTCAATTCTCTTTTCCTTTTATTCCTTGTATGGAAAATGCTGTCACATGGTCACCAGAAGCCCTCCAGTATCTCTTGCAAGTGACTTTTTTGTGAATGGGCCTCGGTGTTAAATTGGCAGGTTATGTGAAAGTTGGTGGGAACAATACAGCAAAACTTGTTCCTCAACTCTTCTGACATCCATTTAGATGCACTTTTCCTGCAGGATATTTGTTTAGAAGTTGGAAGTTGAAGCCCTGCCCCCACCTTTCCCATAGCAGCAAAACTAATTACAGTCCCCGCTACGATCAATTAACATAATATAGATTGGATACTGAAACTGGCACTGCTTTTTACACAATGCTTCTACTTGCAGCAGTTATGCAAAATTTTAAATGGGCAAATTACCCTTCTAACATTGTGCAGGATGAATTCACAGCCTGTCTTATAGGTGCGTGTGGATGTAGACTTGGTAACATCATAGAATCCTGCAGTGCATAAGGAGGCCATTCAGTCCATCAAGTCTGCATGACTGCTATCCCACCCTGGCCCCATCCCTGTAACCCCACATTTACCATGCTAATCCCCCTGACACTAAGGGGCAATTTAGTATGGCCGCACATCTTTATATTGTGGGAGGAAATCCATGTAGGCACGAGGACAGCATGCAAATTCCACACGGACAGTGACCCAAGCTAGCAATTTAACACAGGTCCCTGGTGCTGTGAAGCAGCAGTGCTAACCACTGTACCACCATGCTGCTCAGTAGAGGTGGAAGTAGCTGCCAGCATGCTCACGGCTGTCTGAAGAAGTTTTACAATTTTTGTGCAGTTTTCAGGTCAAGAAGTAGCATGTCAGTTCAAGGGAAAATATTTTTACGTTTTCATTTTTCGTCATCAATTACTTCAAAACCTGGTATAACACAGTCAAATATGCGATGCAGCTCCTACTCCAACTTGCCTTACGATCAGCCCCGGAGCTCCCCCTTTACGACAGTATCTGTACTGCTGATTGTGGGCAAATATGTCCAATAAATTAGTGAGTTAATGCACACATTCATCATGTAGAATTTTGGATTTTCAAAATAGAGCTTTATTAATCAACCCTGGAGCTAAAGAGGTGATTTGCTCAATCTTCTGCATGAAAATGGGACAGAATTATTTACGCTGTCAATGTGAAACACAACCATTTTCATTTAAGGCCTGGATCATTGCAAAGTGTTGTCTCATAGTTGTGATGCCATTGTACTAAGCATGTGTGCATGTAAATGTTGCTTTCAAAATTGAACTTTATTGGAGTAAGTGTATTGTACTGAGAGCGGGTGGAAATGGTCTGGTAGTATATCATGAATTCATTGGAGTTATTGCCATATTTTGAAAGGAGCACTCCAGGTAAGGTTCAGCAATGACAATCACTGGATTAAGTTCAATGGAAAAAATGCATGCTAACCTTCTCTCCTTTTTGAATCAAAATATTCCCTTTTCCTGAATCTTCTGGAGTTGTGCATCATCATTGTAGGGACCAAAATAGCCCAGGGTAATTCATCACTGCCTCCATCATTCCCTTCTTTCTCTTTGAAAATTTCCAAAATAGCTAGGTTTTGGTAAGATCTCTGCATTTTAGTTGGACCTCTGATGTAAAGGATCATATGCATGATACTTTGGTGCAGTGTACTGCGGCTATACTCTGCTTATTTAAACTTTTCATGTTTGTAGTTAGGTTGGTGATAAAGGCCAACGTTCTTCAAGCTACATGTGGAAACTGTAGGTTTACTCACTTAGCTTCATTTTCCAGTTTTCCTGTTCACTTGAAGCAAAATTTAACCATGTGTGTAATCTTATGAGAATTTGGCAGCATGTCAGTTCGGGCATGGAACTCCAGTTCCACTGGCCAGTCTTCTCTCCAGATCTTGTCCCTTTCACTCTAGGGAAAATCCTGGTTTGCGGTATCACTCTGGCAAAGTGGGGTCTCTTAGAGCTGAGAACCAGCTCCACTGAGATTGGGGCGCCCTTATTAATCTCACCAGCATCCCCATTGCTCTCACCCCCCCCACCCCCCACCCCCCAACACCATAAATAGAGGATTCCCCCATGTGAGGCTGCCAGTGACACTGCCCCAGACGCAGGTTGGCACTGTTAAGCTTGATCCAACTGGGTAGTGCCAACTTTAGCCATGTCCCCTCCCCAAGGGGCTTTAGTACCATTTGCACTTATGGAGGCATCCCCATGACAGGTTCACATCTGGGTGAACCTGTTATAAATGTTGGCGAGTTATGAAAATGTAGGGGGAGTGAGGAGATCTGATGAGGGTGGTCTTTAAATAAATTTAAATTTATCCAAATGAATGTAGATCAGATTGTCACCTATTTTGGGCATGAACCTGATTGTGTTGCTGGCGCAATGGGGCTTCACCAGATCTTTAACTGCTGGTGGCGATCCTGTGGATGGCGGGTGCGATCCTGCCCCATGGTTTTGGAAAAATTGAAAAAATTTTAATTTCTACATGCACATTTAGCCTTGTCGTGAGGTTTGTTGGCCAATCCAGAGTTTAACTGCATTAAATTAAGATTAGAAATTTTCTCCTGAAGCTTAAACCTTGTTGAGCTCCTGGTGCTCGTTTTAAAAATGTAAGTACTCTAACGAGAGTACTTTTTAATTAAAGTATCTAAAAAAAAATACATAAATGATAGAATAAAATAGTAAGTAATTTGTTAAATCATAACTGTAGCAGGACAGGTGATGTCAAGGCTGCAGCGTCTGGTTACTGGTGTTATCCTGGGTAAGCATGTCTGCGACTTGAGGAGCTTTGGCTCAGAATAAATACGATAGCAACAAATGATCTTGGGTCAGAAGATGCAGAATCCATATGGGTGTTGGTAAGAAATAACAAGTGGAAGAAGGCACTGGTGAAGGTACTCTATAGGCCCCCTAACATTAGTTCTGCTGTAGGATGGAGAATAAATCAGAAGATAGCAAGGGCATGTGAAGAAAAAAAAATTGTGGGTGTCTTTAATTTTCATGTTGATTAGGAAAATTACATTGGTAGAAGTAGCCATGAGGAAGAATTCCCAGTGTATTTGGGACAGTTGCCTAGAACAATGTGTTGTGGATCCAACCACGGATCAGCTATTTTGGATCTGGTAATGTGTAACGAGCATGTCTAATAAACTGAGTGAAAGATGCCCTAGGAACCAGTGGCCATAACATGGTAGAATTTAGCATTCTGTTTGAGTGTGCGAAACATGGGTCAGAAAAACTGCTGCACTTGAGGGTAATTATAAAGGAAAGGGGCAGAGTTGGCTGGAGTAGACTGGGAAAGGAGTTTAGCAGGAAAGAAAGTTGATCAACAATGGCAGATGTTTACGAAAATAGTTCATGACTCAATAAATATGTCCAGTGAGGAAAAAGATTCACCATAGTTAACTAAGGAGGTTAAGGATAGTATTAAACTGATAGGTGGCAAATATTAGTGGTAAACTAGAGGATTGTGAATACTTTAAGAACCAAAAGGTGACCGAAAAAGTGATGGAGCTGATGAATTAAGGGGAAATGAGCAGGGTATAGAAAAACAGATGGCAAGAGTTTCTTTAAATATATAAAAATGGAGAGAGAGGCTGAAGTGAACATAAGCCCCTTAGAGAATGAGACTGGGGAAATAATAATTTGGAACCAGGAAATGGCAGAAGAGTTAAATAAATACGTGGTGTCAGTCTTCGTAATGGGAAATACTAACCATTCCAAAAATACTAAATCAAAGGACAGAGGTTGGGGGAGGGGGTCGTGCAAATAAATACATTAACTAACATTAAGACCGATGAGGAATTTCTTCTCTTGAGAGTAGAGAATTTGAATTTTTTAACTGCAGAGCGCTGTAGAGGTTAGGTTAAAGTATATTTAAGGCTGGATAGACAGATTTTTTTTATCAGTAAAGGAATCAAGGGTTATAGGAATAAGGCAAGAAAGTGGAGTTGAGGATTATCATAGATCGGTTAACTCATTGAATGGTGGAGTGGACTCGATGGGCTAAATGGCCTACTTGTGCTCCTGCATCTTTATGACCTAGTAATAAGTCTCTTTAAATATTTCAACACAGAGCTTTGTTAATCAGAGCAGAATTAAAATTAACTTTTAACCCGATTCCACGTTTGTTTTGATCTGATTCTTATCAATTTCTGTATGCAATAGTGTAGTGTCATTTTTATCTTTAAGAAAGTAGTGCTCTTATTTTTCCAATTTGGTTAGTTTAAAATTTGCTGTTCTGTTTTCCTGGAGAGAAGAACTGGGGATATGGGCAAATAGCTTTTTTAAAACAGCTGTCATCAATTCACTGTTGCAATTTCAGTCCTGTAAAAGTTTTTCTTGAAGATTTAACATGACATTTGAGTTTTCATAATGTTTGGATTTCAGAAGTTAACAGTGCAATGATAACCATATTTTTGTATTTTTTTGCACCTTGCTATTTGCCTCTCCAAAGGCTGTTAGGTATTAGTTGAATCTTCACTGGTCTCTGAAGCATTGCCCATCCTACCTGCAAAATCTAACATTGCGATCAATACCTCAAAACACCTATCACCATTTAGTAACTTCCATAAAAGCAAGGCCTTGTTCTCTGAAAGGCTGTGTTGATGAAAGCATCCAAGCTTAATTCTTCCAGATGTCTTATCATGGAAAGGTTTTTGACTCTTTCAGGATTTGCGCAACACTCCAGTTCTGGTTACAAGATTGGTTGCATGAGCTCTTCAATGATCTGATGCCACTTGACAATAGAACCTTTGGGCTTTAAGTTTCACTTAAGAATTGGAACCATAGAACCTAGAAAACTACAGCACAGAAACAGTCCTTTTGGCCCTTGGCTGTGCCAAACCATTTTTCTGCCTAGTCCCACTGATCTGCACCTGGACCATATCCCTCCACACCCCTCTCATCCATGTACGTGTCCAAGTTTTTCTTAAATGTTAAAAGTGAGCCTGCATTTTCCACTTCATCTGGCAGCTCATTTCACACTCCCACCACTGTGGAAAAAGCACCCCCCGCCCCCTCAATATTCCCTTTAAACTTTTCTCCCTTCTACCTTAACCCATGTCCTCTAGTTTTTTTCTCCCTTAGCCTCAGTGGAAAAAGCCTGCTTGCATTCACTCTATCTATACCCATCATAATTTGATACACCTCAATCAAATCTCCCCTCATTCTTCTATGCCCCAGGGAGTAAAATCCTAACCTATTCAACCTTTCTCTGTATCTCAGTTTCTCAAGTCCTGATCATTGTAAACCTTCTCTGCACTCATTCAACGTATTAGTATCCTTCCTGTAATTAAGTGACCAAAATTCTAAATTCGGCCTCACCAATGTCTTATACGACCTCATCATAACATAATTCTTATACTCAATACTTTGATTTATAAAGGCCAGTGTTCCAAAAGCACTCTTCTTACAACCCTATCTACTTGTGATGCTACTTTTAGGGAATTATGTGTCTGTACTCCCAGATCCCTCTGTTCTACTACACCCTTCAGTGCCCTACCATTTACCTTGTATGTTCTACCTTGGTTTGTTTTTCCAAAGTGCAATACCTCACACTTGTCGGCATTAAACTCCATCTGCCATTTTTCTAGCTGGTCCAAATCTCTCTGCAAGCTTTGAAAATCTTCCTCACTGTCCACTACTCCTCCAATCTTTGTATCATCAGCAAATTTGCTGATCCAATTTACCACATTATCATCCAGATCATTGATATAGATGACAAACAACAATGGACCCAGCACCGATCCCTGTGACACCCCACCAGGCACAGGCCTCCACTCAGAGAAGCAATCCTCCACTACCACGCGCTGGCTTCTTCCAATTTACTACCTCTCCATGTATCCCTAGCAACTGAACCTTCCTAACTAACCTCCCGTGCGGGACATTGTCAAAGGCCTTACTGAAATCCATGTAGACAACATCCACTGCCGTCCCTTCATCCACTTTCCTAGTAACCTCTTCGAGAAACTCCAATAGATTGCTTAAACATGACCTACCACGCACAAAGCCAAGTTGACTCTCCCTAACAAGTCCCTGTCCACCTAAGTATTTGTAGATCCTATCTCTTGGTACTCCTTCCAATAATTTACCTACTACTGACGTCAACCTTACCAGCATATACTTGAGCCTTTTTTAAACAACGGAACAACGTGAGCAATTGAGATCAGATGAGGTGACAAATGGGGGAAAATTGCCTTCACTTCTTAGACCGCACCATTGTTGGAACCTCTGGTTTCTTGCTTTATACCATCAACAGTCACAAATTCCTTCCTTCTGAAACGTTTTCTAAATTGTAATGTTACTGCAGAAGCTGTAGAATTGCTTGTAAATAAAAGCTGCCATTTCAGATCTGAAAGAGTTACTTGTGCTAGTATAGAAGTTGGTGGCTCACCTTTTTTCAGTTTACACAATGATGTCAATATTTATGTCTTGTTAATTTGAAAATGACACAAATTAGTAGAATAGCAGGGAAATAGCTAATTAAGCCCAATGCTTACAAAGTATTATATTTTGGGTGCGTACATATGTGATGCCAAAATGTCATAATAGGAAAAATAGGTTGACATAGACTTAGAGGATATTTGAAAGAAATAATTTCAAAACAATGAATTGACAAAGCATTTTTTAAAGTAATTGTGGTTAATTGTAGTAAACGCATGCCAATAGAGATTTTTGTAATATCATACAATCCCTACTGTGCAAGAGGAGTCCATTCAGCCCATAGAGTCTGTACTGACTCTCAAAGAGCATTCCACCCAGGCCCTCCCCTCCACCCTATCTCTATAATCTCTCACCTTTACCATAGCTAATCCACCTAACCTAATGTTTTTTGGATAGTATGGTGCAATTTAGCACGGCCAGTCAACTTAATCTGCACAGCTTTGTATTGTGGGAGAAAACTGATGCACCCAGAGGAAACCCATGCAGACATGGAGAGAACATGCAAACCACACAATCACCCCAGGGCTGGAATTGAACCTAAGTCCCTGACACTGAGAGGCAGCAGTGCTAACCACTGTGTCACCATGCTGAATAGAGAAAGTCTAGGTTTGCACAGCAAGTGTGCTTATGACGTGAGTGTACATTGAGTTTATTAAATTGCCTTCACCTTGGCAAATACACAATATATTACAAATGGGCACACTTCATCTGGTGCCAGCAGTTCAGTGGCTCAATCCTTCTCACTTAAAATTGCTTTGCATTTTTTTTTTAACTTGAAATCACCAAATCATGTTTTTAACTTGATTCTTAAGGTGTATGGCACCAATGTTAATGAAAGCTAAGAGTGTTCAATGTGGATAGCTTGTGTTCTTTTCAGCAACAGACCTTTAATTTATACCATTATTAAGCAGAGATGAGAAAATTTGACTTATAGAATTCTAATCCTAGAATTTTAGGAATCAGAAGATTGAAGATAAACTGGCTGGCTCCCTCTACAAACCATTTACTTAGCTCAATTTTAATGCCCCTTCAGTTAAAATACCTGATGATTTTGAACATCTGTTAGGTCACATCTTGACCTTCAAAAAGATTATCGTCTGACAAGACAATTTATTTAGAACTAAGGGGATGGAGCCCCAACTATTTTCCCCTATAGTATAATAAACATGTATGTGGGAAGTGAAATGCAATCAGAGGAGGATGAAGGTGAGTTTATTTCCTTGAAATGTTGGTCTTTATTGGAGAAATAATTCAAAATTTATAGTGGAGCAGGAAACTAGATGCATATTTGCAAACATTTATGACATAAATGATGTAGCAAGGCTGGAGGTTATCCTGGTAGTTGTGGGCAGATTGAATTTTGTACCTTGAGGGTGTCGGTTTAGTAAGATCATTTGGGAAAAGTCACTTCCTAGCAATATGACTTGAAATGCCTCCTGCATTCAGTATACTATGCTGAGTGCTCCAACTGGGTACCACTGCTTCTGAAACGTACTCAATTTATCCACAGCCCTACTTAGAAAGTCCTCTTGGCATGTCCGTTTTCTGTGCAGGATGATTATTTCATTTATTTGTGATTTACTTTTTATGTTGATTGGTTGTGCTTCATGGTGCATAGACAGAGTTTTTGAAGGGATTGGGTATTCTACGGTTCACATTTTTATCATATTTTATATTAATCTTTTATGTTAGCAAGTTTTCATGTGGAAGTTCAATCTGTAATTCTTCAAGTTGCTATTGACATTGGTCTTTTAACCGCATAAAATAAATTGCTGGGATTTTCCTGGGTCACTTCAGTTGACTCGCTATTTCTTGTACCTCGCCATTGTAGTGTTAGACATTAGGAGGAACTAGAGTCACCAGTTTGGATTTCTTCAATTTCTTTACTCTGTCTTTTACCTCTGGATATTTTTTAAATCTGGGGTCGGTTTGTATCTAATTCTCACTCTCTCTTTTAAAACAAAAGATGTAAACTCCTTCCAACAAACCACAAAATGGATTGATGATGTCCGAACAGAGAGGGGAAGTGATGTTATCATAATGTTAGTGGGAAATAAGACAGATCTTGCAGATAAAAGGTAAGACCTTTTTCATTACACAGTGATGTAAATTGTGAAACCTCTGGTGCTGGAAAGCCATCAGTTAAATACCACATATCAAACCCTATTTCAAAGGTTTTCATTTAATTTTCTGTGCATGCTTGTTTGCATATTACCCTGCTGATAATTACCCATAAGTATTTAAACCCAGGCAGCTTTCATCTCAGGTTTGGATGGTGACCAAGTGGAAGATTTCTCTAATTTGTTTGTGGACCCACAGTCAAACATTGAATTCATAATGAATTTGAATCGGTCACCTTGCAGATGTTAATTTCAAATTACCAGACCATTTGTTGTTTATCTTATTAGTTCCTGCATCCTATTTCCATACCCCTTGAAACCCCTTTCAGTAATTCACTTATCAAATTTAATATTGAAAGAAGATTATAGGCCTGTAAATTCCTCATAGTCACTTCCACTCTATCTGCTCCAGAACAGTGGTGGAAACCCTGAATGTAAATACAATTTCCGACTAACCTTCAACAAAGCAGCCATGACAACATGGAGTGGCTCCTGCCCTCTCCCCATAACCCTTAATCCCCTTGCCTAGTTTTTGATAGGCAAGGGGATTAAGGGTTATGGGGAGAGGGCGGGAATGTGGAACTGAGCCACGACAGATCAGCCATGATCTTATTGAATGGTGGGGCAGGATCGAGGGGCTAGATGGCCTACTCCTGCTCCTATTTCTTATGTTCTCACGGGAACCTCCTGGCCACAGTTTCTGCTTCAACCACTAAGCCTGAAAGTGTTTTCAAAGCCTCCTGTAAAATAAATTTCTACTATGCCATTGTTCTAAACAGCCCTCAACTACTGGAAGCAGCCTACTTGCATATTTAAAGCAGAAAATTCTGGAAAATCCCAGCAGGTCTGACAGCATTTGTGGAGATGAAACAGAGTTAACGTTTTGAGTCCAATATGATTCCTCTTTAGAACTGGTGTGAGGTTAAAATATAGTGGGTTTTGTGCTATTGAGAAAGGGAGAAAAGGCAAGTGGAGCAAAATAGATCAGGGATATGTTAAAGAGCAGGGGAAATTAAATGAGAAAGATGTCATGGAATACAAGACAAAGGGAGCAGTAATAGTTTAAAGTTGGACAGTCAAGTTGGAGCTTTTGGTGTGAGTGATTATGCTGGGATATGTAATAATTGTTGATTTACAAAGCCTGATTTTTGTTAACGGGATGGAAGGAGGAGTTATAGTGCATGGGTGCATAAGCAATGTTTAGCAATCAGTCATTTTAAAATTATAAAGCCAAGTATCTAACAAAATAAGAATGGAATTCTAAAAATGACCCCTTAACCTAATAAGCAATCTTACAAAACCTTTTTGAGTAATTTTTTACAAATTTTATTTTGCAGAATTAAGATTTTGATGGAACATTGCACGACTCAAAATTGATAAATTCATGATATAGCAATGTTGCTCATCTGATTAATAATGAAATGGATAAATTAGCTCTCAACATGGAAGCGTGTTTTTAGAGATAATGTAAATATTTTCCTGATGTTGTAGGAATGTGCCCCCCCCTCCCCCCCCACCGATGTTCACTTGTAGCTATGTGAAGCATTCTGCAATTATTTTCTAATTTAGCACTTCGTGAATTGTTTCTTTGACTTCTCCCAGATTCTCCACACACAACTAGATCACTGCTTCCAATCCTGTTTCCAATTAGCCCATTGTACCAAGACAGTTTCAGTCAAAGCACTAAAATAATGTGCATCATTCATCTAAGCTTAATGTCTTTACTCATCCTCCTCCTACTGTTTTGAAAAGTTAACCTTTCATTCTATAGCTGCCTTTAATGTATCACTGCTCATGAGCCCATTTATCTGTCCTAGTAGACTCAATAAAAAGAAAAAGAATTGCTGCTAGTTGCACTTAACTACTACCTTCAAATCTTTGGATTTTATAATGGCCAACTGACAGCTTTTTTTTTAATAGTGAATGAGATGATGACTGGCAGTGTTCAGCACTAAAATTTATTGGAGTAATCTTGAAACTCAACAATTTTCCTTAAAGGCACAATATGATTTAAAATTCACAATTATTGTCAGCAGCTCTAAGCATGTTTCTTTGATGCTGATGAGTTGCCGTTGCTTTGGTGGTCACCAAGCAATGTGAAAATTTATAATGTTATGACCCAAAATTTTCAAGATGCCTTTTGGAAAAACTGCCTTTTAAAATGGTTCTGTACAAATTAAATGCAGCTTTATTGAAACAGTTTCACTGCCTTTTTTCACTGTATACCAACACGTGACATAATAAATCAAATCAAATCTATGGAAGTTGATCATTAAGGCCCAAATGACCATTTTTGTGCCCACGTTTTCTTGTGACGCTGCTTGTAAATATTAGTCACTTTCAGAAATATGAGACTTCTGGCAACCTCGACATTAGAAATGTAAAAAAAGCTGCAACTTTTTATTGCTCTCAACGTAGATCTAAATTACTTCATGGAGGAGAGGGATACATTAATGAATAAATGACTATTCATTAATCGCAAATATTTTCTAATATTGTATTTATAAAATTGATTCACAAATCTAACACTTTAGTCTTCATTAATGTGTTGCGGTCTAAAATTAATGAGGGATATTATCGTCTGAAATATTTTTGGATGATTGCCTATTCATCTTTTTGTGATCTAATTTGTGAATGAGGATCCATAACTCTTAACATCATGCATCTGCCATTTGTCAATTCTAGTAATTTTAAGCCCGATCTTTAGTTCCTTATTGTGGCATCTGAACAAATCACTTTCATGTGAGGATTTCTTGTTTTGGTCAGAAGTTGCTACTCTATATTATTTGCATAAAATTGTAACATTTACAAGTACTTATAGCAAAACAAGTACTTTTCTGTGATATTCACATCAATATTTTTATTTGTCTTTCCAACTTACATCCCCTAGTTTGAAATCCATTACAAATTGTTTTATCTGCTTTCAGGCAAGTTGCTATTGAGGAAGGAGAAAGAAAAGCCAAAGAACTGAATGTAATGTTTATTGAAACTAGTGCTAAAGCTGGCTACAATGTAAAACAGGTGAGTGAGTAATAAGAGTATGCTGTAGGATTTGCTTGTTTCTGTGGCTACAGTGGAAAACCCTATTTTTATATTGGTTATATGTTTGTGATAGCATTGTGTTTCGGTCAGATGTTCTGAAGTGCCAGTTCATGAAGCCAGAAACAACACACATTGTGAGCAAATGCAAATAGTTAATTATAGCCTCCAGGAACACCAGTTTTTCATTCATCAAAAACCCGACTTGCAACAAATTTAACAAGTCAGGTTTTTCCTTTCTGCAGATGATTAGCACTTTGAGGCTCGATATGGCAAAGCACCATATTGATTTTAGTGTAAGACTGATATTTGCCGTACGAACATCAGCTCATATTACTTATAACATTTACTCAAACCATTTTGAGGTCCCACTCAGTTTTATGCAACAAATAAAGACACAAGCTGTTTGATTTGTTTCTTGGCTAGGTCTCTGAATAGTATGTCCTTTGAAAATTTAATGTATAAACAGTGAACATCCAGAGGTGTGGTAGTTATTGTTGGTGCGGCCTCAATGGGCCGAAGGGCTTTTCTGTGCCATGCAACTCTATGACAACGAGATGGAGTTCTTTTCTTTTGCTACACTGTAGAACTTTTTGAATTTATATTGACAAAATGCCCCAGGCACAAAGCAAAAACTGTGATGTTGAAATGTATGTGTGCAAAGAAATGCTACAATGTCGAGCAGGGAGAGCTTGATATATTCATGGTGTGCCATTTGTGGAAGTCCTGTTTTGTCACTATCTTATACCAAATGATTGCGTGATTCCAATGTGAAGAAATAAAAATATTGTGCGTGTTCAATTGGGATTTAAGTCCAAAAATAGCAGTTCAGCTGTTGATACCACTACACCCTTTTTGAAAACCTAGAATTTCAGGGTGCTGCATAATTCATTGAGATTGCTGTTAAGTCGATTTTGTTTGGAACTCAAATTATCCTCCAGCATTTTGGCCCCAAACACTACTAACCTGCTTCAGTTTGGCTGCTTTTGTAATCTTTACAGAATTTCATTTTTGGGTATTTGGTTTAATGTTTGACAGTCATTCCTTTTCACAGAAATCTCAAAATTGTCACTGTGCAGAAGACACCATTTGTTCATTGTGTCTGCAGCATATTCAATAAATTACAATTTCTTTGTTTTTAAGGTGGAACAACCAAATTTCTGGGCAACTTAATGTATATTGCACTTGATGCTTCTACTCTTATTAAGCTTAAACTTTATGGTTCTGATAAACAAGCATGCAACTGACAGAAATTCAGCTTTTTGATCTTTTTTCTTGCTTTGTTGGACTAATGTATTCAACCCTTACTTGCGAGATTTATTTATGAAATATACATTTTCTTTTAAATTATTTTTCTTGCATAGTTACCGTATTTGCCATTTCATTGAAACTTAGTTTGCAAGATATTTGTTGCTTCTTACCGGGGCTAGTGTATTTTAAAAAATAATTTTTACTCAGGAATTCTTGGTATTTGGTTACTTGCATTGAAACTTGCTGTCAAATCAAGAGAAAGGTACTAATTCTCTGTGCTGCAGAAGTTTTTAGGATGAGTCTTATGCTATGTAGTAGTCCTATTTTAAGTTTTTTGTTGAAACATGAAGTGGTGCCCATTATTTCCAATTATCTTAAAAATTCCAGTATAAAAGTAATTGGAAGCCAGAAGCTGAATTAGGGGTTTGTTTTGATTACTGCTATATTTTCACCGGGTTTGATAATCCTTGCCTCTTCCTTAACAGAACTGAAATAAGGATATTTTGGAGTGGTTTAGTGTAGCGGGAAGAAAATTTACTGCATGTGCGAATGTTGAAGACCGTAGCCCAGATCATAAGTAAAGTTTGTTTATTAGTCACAAGTAAGGCTTACGTTAACACTGCAATGAAGTTGCTGTAAAATTCCCCTAGTCGCCATGCTTTGGCGTCTGTTCAGGTCAATGCACCTAACCAGCACAACTTTCAGACTGTGGGAGGAAGCCCACGTGGATGCAGGGAGAACATGCAAACGCCACAGTGACCCAAGTTGAGAACCGAACCTTTGAGTCCCTGGTGCTATGAGGCGGCAGTGCTAACTCACTGTGCCACCTACTGCCCATGTGATCCCAGTAGTAACAAACACTGTGTAATCTTTGCAGCTATCGAGGGTCACAATGGCACCACAACTTCTGGGGACACACTAGCACTTAAATTTAGAAATTGTGGTGTGACACTGATGTTCTGTGGAGATCTATCAGTAAAGCTTTAACTGATTGCCGTGTACTTGCACTTGTTTTGTACTGATATATTTAAGCTTCTCCAGGAGGTGTAGAGCGCAGCTTTCTAATTCAGTAGAATTGTTAAAACACTTCCATACCCCTGTCCCCCACTTTTTAATGCAGGAAATCATGTATATTTCTGGTTTGCTGCTGACAGCAAGATCTCGGGGCCCATATTCCTCAGTGTTTTTAATTGCAATTGTGTGCTATTTTTCACAGCTTTCGAAGTTTAAATTTGGCCTTGTGGTACAAATCATTTGGCAAGTTGAATGTTCCACAATTTTTCTGCCACAGAGACTGTGATTTATAACTTTATAAGGATGTTGAGATTCATGTCCTGGTGCAAAAGGACAGTCGGCCAGAAGCTGATATTTATCATTTATAGAATTGTAGATTCTGTTTACCTGTTCTATCCTTGAAGGTGGAACATAACCACCTGACTGTCATCTTCTGTGTTTTCTGAAGGAACCTATGCAGCCAATTCTCAAATATTCTTTCCTAATTGTGTCACAACCCCTGCTGATAACTGCAACGATGTCCCACCTTTAGAAACACCAGTTCATGATGGTGTCTAGTTTTGTCGACAGGAACAGTAAGGGGCCACGTGATATCTAGTGAGCATAGTAACCAGCCCAGTCGTAGTATAACTCTTATTAAAGACTATTGATTACAGTGAAGAGGAGACACAAAAACACGAACAGGACTATAATAATCTAAGATTGTTACGTGCAAGCCTACTAACACAACCATGAATATTTACCCTTCTGATCCAAAATACATTTACAAAATACATTTTTAGGTCTTCCCTCCACCCCAGCAACATATCCAATAGATCTATAAGTAAAGGCCAGCTTATAGGTACCACACTGAATACAATTGAACAGTTATTCTGGCAAATATCTTTTCTTGGTTCAGCAAAGATAGAAGTCTGCACTCCTCTGGTAACTGGACTTTGCGCCTCAGGATGCTGGATGGACAGTGCTCCCTGCTTCCACAAAAAGGTTGCCCAATTGTATCATTGTCTCCCTTTAAAGATTCTCTTTGTATATTTCACTAACTGTCCCCTTGGTTTCTGTTCGTTCTAACATCAACATATGTATGTCATCCCTGAATGGTAGTCATAATGTGGAGATGCTGGCATTGTATTGGGTGGACAAGAATGAGGGCTGTAAGGTTCATGAGCAAACTGCCCACGGCACAGTCGTGCAGACACAGGACAAAGGGGAAGAAATAAAGAGGAATGTAGTGGTAATTGGGGATAGTGTAATTAGGGGTATAGACACTGTCTTTTGTCACAATGATAAAGAATACAGAAGGGTGTGTTGTCTGTCTGGTGCTCGGGCCCAGGATGTCTCATCTGGGCTGCAGAGGAACCTGGAGTGGGAGGGTGAGAATCTGGTCATTGTGGTACATGTGGATGCCAACGACATAGGCAAAATGGGAACTAAGGGTCTGCAGAAGGAGTATGCAAAGCTGGGAATCAAATTAAAAAGCAGAACTGACAAGGTAGTTATCTCTGGATTTCTACCTGAACCACGTGCAGATGGGCGTAGGGTAAATAGGATTAGAGAAGTGAATGGGTGGCTCAGGGATTGGTGTGGGAGGAATGGGTTTGAATTTATGGGGCATTGGCACCAGTATTGGGGCAGGTGGGACCTGTTCAGATGGGATGGTCTTCGTCTGAACTGTGCTGGGACCAGAGTCCTGGCGAATCGTATAACTAGGACTGTAGATAGGGCTTTAAACTAATTAGGAGGGGGGGGGAGGGTGCAGGGGTGTGAGAAATTACAATATCTAAAGTAAAAGAGAGGGTACGGGCGCAGGAAAATGTTGAGGATGTCCCAATAATAAAGGGAGTAGGGGGCATAAGAAAGGTTGGTAGCGTTCCTTCAAATAGGGTACAGGTAAAGGCTGGGATAAAGACACTTTACCTGAATGCACAAAGCATTCGGAACAAAGTGAATGAGCTGGTGGCGCAGATCAGCACAAATGGATATGACCTGGTGGCCATTACGGAAACGTGGTTGCAGGGTGACAGGGACTGGGAGCTGAATGTCTGGGGGTATCAAGTGTTTAGGAAGGATAGACGGGAGGAAAAAGGGGGTGGGGTAGCTCTGCTGATTGAGGATAATATCAGGGCGGTAGTAAGGGAAGATATAGGCTCCAAAGAGCAGAACGTGGAATCGTTGTGGGTGGAGATAAGGAACAGTAAGGGGAGGAAGACGCTGGTGGGTGTGGTCTATAGGCCCCCAAATAATAACTTAGAGGTGGGGCAGGCTATAAACAAGCAAAGAAATGGAGCGGCAATAATTATGGGGGATTTCAATCTGCATATTGATTGGTTGACCCAAGTCGGACGCGGTGGGCTTGAGGAAGAGTTCTTGGAATGCTGTCGGGATAGTTTCCTTGAACAGTTTGTGATGGAACCAACGAGGGAGCGAGCTATCTTAGATCTGGTGTTGTGTAACGAGGCAGGAAGAACTAGGGATCTTGTTGTGAGGGATCCTCTTGGGACGAGCGATTATTGTATGGTTGAGTTTTTGATGCAGATGGAGGATGAGAAAGTAGGGTCCCGAACCTGTGTCCTCTGTTTGAACAGCGGGGAGTATGATAGGATGAGAGAGGAATTGGCAAATGTAGATTGGGGACGCAGATTGGTTGGTAGGACTGCTGAGGAACAGTGGAGGATCTTTAAGGAGATCTTTTTCAGTGCTCAGCAGAAATATATTCCGAAGGTAAAGAAGGAATGTAGGAGAAGGGATAACCAGCCGTGGTTATCGAAGGAAATAAAGGGGAGTACTAAATTAAGAGCTGATGCGTTCAGAATGGCTAAAAGTAGTGGGTGAGTAGAAGATTGGGAGAGGTTTAAAAATCAAAAAAGAATGACT
The DNA here is from genome assembly GCF_965287045.1 of Carcharhinus amblyrhynchos. Taxonomy (NCBI): domain Eukaryota; kingdom Metazoa; phylum Chordata; class Chondrichthyes; order Carcharhiniformes; family Carcharhinidae; genus Carcharhinus; species Carcharhinus amblyrhynchos. Next base: position 88,552,237 of record NC_137333.1, on the reverse strand, counting down.
AAGAAGTTGATAAAGGAAGGATAGACTATGAAGCTAAACTAGCACTAAATATAAAAAAGGACAGTAAGAGTTTTTACAAATATATAAAGAAGAGGAGGCTGGCTAGGGTGAATGTTGGACCCTTAGAGGATGAGGGGGGGAGGATTTAGTGGTGGGAGATGAGGAAATGGCGGAGGCCTTAAATAAGTTTTTTGCCTCGGTCTTCACGGAGGAGGATGCGAATAGTTCGCCGGATATTAAAGATAGAAGGATGGTAGGAGTTGAGGGCCTGAATGCGATTACTCACACAAGAGAGGTAGTGCTTGATAGACTAACGGGACTGATGGTGGACAAGTCCCCAGGACCAGATGGAATGCATCCCAGGGCTCTGAAGGAAATGGCAGAGGTGATTGTGGATGCCTTAGTGATTATTTACCAAACTTCGCTGGATTCCGGGGAAGTGCCGGAAGATTGGAAAATGGCTAATGTTACGCTGCTGTTTAAAAAAGGTAGCAGGCAAAAGGCAGGGAATTATAGGCCGGTTAGTTTAACGTCTGTAGTTGGAAAAATGCTTGAATCCGTCATCGAAGAAGAAATAGCGAGGCACCTAGAAAAAAATGGTTTGATAGAGCAGACGCAGCATGGATTCGTTAAGGGGAAGTCGTGTTTGATGAATTTATTGGATTTCTATGAAGATGTGACTAGTGCGGTAGACAGAGGGGAACCAGCGGATGTGGTGTTTCTCGATTTTCAAACGGCGTTTGATAAGGTGCCGCACAAAAGGTTGCTTCAGAAGGTTAGGGCACGTGGAGTTGGGGGTAAGGTGTTAGCGTGGATAGAGGATTGGTTGTCTAATAGGAGGCAGAGATTTGATATCAATGGATGCTATTCTGGTTGGTGGTTGGTGACTAGTGGAGTGCCGCAGGGATCGGTGCTGGGGCCTCAGCTATTTACCATTTATATAGATGATCTGGAGGAGGGGGCTGAGTGTAGGGTGTTGAAATTTGCTGATGACACAAAGATGAGTGGAAAAGCAAATTGTGCGGAGGGTGTGGAAAGTCTGCAGAGGGATCTGGATAGGCTGAGCAAGTGGGTGAGGACCTGGCAGATGGGGTATAATGTTAGCAAGTGTGAGGTTATCCACTTTGGCAGGAATAATAGTAGGAGGGATTACTATTTAAAGGGCGAAAAGCTGCAGCATGCTACGGTGCAGAGGGACCTGGGGGTCCTTGTGCATGAGTTGCAAAAACCCAGTCTGCAGGTGCAGCAGGTGATCAAGAAGGCGAATGGAATGCTGGCCTTTATAGCAAGGGGGATTGAATATAAAAGCAGGGAGGTCTTGCTGCAACTGTACAGGGCACTGGTGAGGCCGCAACTGGAGTACTGTGTGCAGTTTTGGTCGCCGCACTTGCGCAAGGATATTTTGGCCTTGGAGGGAGTGCAGAGGAGGTTCACTAGGCTGATACTGGAGATGAGGGGGTTGGACTATGAAGAGAGACTAAATAGACTGGGTCTGTACTCGCTGGAGTTTAGAAGGATGAGGGGGGATCTTATAGAGACGTATAAGATAATGAAAGGGATGGATAGGGTAGAGGTAGAGAGATTCTTCCCGCTCAGAAAGGACAGCAGGGCTAGAGGGCACAGCCTCAAGATAAGGGGGAGGGGGGGGGGGCAGTTTAGAACGGAGTTGAGGAGGAACTTCTTCACTCAAAGGGTGGTGAATCTCTGGAATTCTCTGCCCGTTGAAGTGGTGGAGGCTACCTCGCTAAATATATTTGAGACACGGGTAGATAGGTTTTTGACAGACAAGGGTATTAAGGGTTATGGGGAGAAAGTGGGAAAGTGGAACTGATCCACTTCAGATCAGCCATGATCTTATTGAATGGTGGGGCAGGCTCGAAGGGCTAGATGGCCTACTCCTGCTCCTATTTCTTATGTTCTTATGTAAACACAGTAAGAAGTCTCACAACACCAGGTTAAAGTCCAACAGGTTTATTTGTAGCAAATGCCACTAGCTTTCGGAAGTGGCTGTTTCTTTGTCAGGTGGGTGGAAGTTCCAATACCCCAATAAATTACAAAGTATGAAGCCCAGTCCATCACTCAAACCAGCTTCCCATCATTGACGCTGTCTACACTTCCTGTTACCTCGGCAATCCAGCCAGCATAATCAAGAACCCCAGGCATGACTCCCGCTGGGGAAAAAGATACAAAAGTCTGGGGACACCTACTATCCAACTTGAGAACAGTTTCTTCTCTGCTGCCGTCAGACTGTTGAATGTAACTACTTCACATTAACTTGATTTTTCTCTACACCCTGGCTATGACTAACACTACATTCTGCACTCTCGTTATCTATGAACAGTATGCTTGTTTTTATAGTGCACAAGAAACAATACTTATCACTGTATGCTAATGTGACAAATCAAATTTTATAGCCTGTCTTGACTTTTGAACACAATTCTATTATCTGCCTCAACAGGAAATTTTGTTGTGTCTAGTGGTGTCCGAGCTTTAGCAAGAGTTGAGGCTATTTGACATATGATTTCAATTTTGCATTAAACACGCTTTTTTCATTTTAAAGTTTGAGTTGCTTGATTTAAGTTTCTTGCATTTAAGGAGTGGTTTTTCTTATTTGAGCTGTCAGTCTGTAATCTGCTATATTTGGCACTTGGTTAGAGTCGTGAAACTGTACTTCAGTTGACATGATGTGCATATCTTATCAACAACTCCATACTTCCACACATTTAAGCAAATTATCATTTTATGTATAAAGTGTCGGTCTTCTACATGGAACAAAACCACATTCATCATTCCATGTAATTAGTTTTGATAGGAAAAAGAATTTACTAAACCCATTACTAACCAAAGAGTGAATTTGAATTGGGCTTTAATGCGTCTCTTTGTGCTCTCATTAGTCAAGAGCCAGCAGACTAAAAAGAATGCTATTTTGCTGTCATCAATATGCGGAAGCTTTTCCTTTATGTTCAACTATTTGGCATAGCAGCGATTCTACTAAAATTTTAATTAGCCAATGGGTGAAGGCAGAAGCTTTGTGGCTGTGCTCAAGTTAACAACATTTTTGGCTGTTAGAGTTCCCGCCTTCAGTTTTACTTTGTTTTGGTAGTGCATATGCTGAATCCTGGAAATGTTTGGTAGCAATGTTTCTTCAGGTTAAGAGTTCAATACCTCAATGAATGAACTATGTTTCAGTATTGATTCCATCTTCTGATGCACACGTTGAAATAGCCTGCTAGTTGTGGGTGGTTTCCTTAACCAGAGTAGCGAATAATTAGTTGATAAATGTTCCTGTGTATGGTCATTTGAGGTCAGCGAGACTTCACTGTAGTCTTTTTGTTTTTAAGTAAAATGTATATCTTTCCATTCTTCATTTATTTGTTTTCCCTTGAACAGGAAAATTCAAGGTTTCCCTGTTGAGTTAGTTTGGTGATTTTTGCCGATCTTGTATAATCTCGTTGAAGTAAGGTTGAAAGGTAAAGTCTTTTGACAGTCAAGTGGAGAATAGGAGTAGTCTCTGCAACTGTGGCTTGAAGCCTGGAATTGCTTATCTTATGGTTCTGTTCAGCTTCTGGAGGAGAAGATTGTCAGTTAGATGGTCAAGAAATATTTTGTAATTCGTCTAAGGATCTGAAAGAACCTAAATTCATCCGAGTGCAAGTTTTTATTAGAATTAGAAAAGTAGTTTCACAAGGCAGCCAGCCACCTTTTACACAAGTTCTTGCGATATCAAAAATGCTATTTTGTGATGAACTTGTTCTGCTGGTCAGGATCATCAGGTCTGCAGGCCTGCTTGCCTCACTGAACCATGGCAATGTCTCGACCAATCATCTGAGCTGGCTTGCCAATCAGTCAGCACCCTTTTCTTGTGCAATATAAATTATTGTTCGGTTTGAAATTTAACATTCTTATTTCAGTCCTGATGAGTGCAAGGCAAAAAGCTTTGACAGCCTGTCTCTTCTCAGCAGTCCTAAAAATATTTTTCTCATATATCAACATTGGTTCCTTGGCTGTCCACCTTAAATTGGTTTTCACTGGTTCTTACTCTGACTGCAAATGGAAATAGTTTGTCCCTAATTTTTCTTCATGTTTTCTACAGCTAAATGAGTAACAAAATAAAAAGCCAATTCTTATACAATCTCTCTTTCCTCAGCTTTTCCGGCGTGTAGCTGCTGCCTTGCCTGGAATGGAAAGCACACAGGATAAGAGCAGAGAAGACAGTATCCTTTCCTTGGATTGTACAAGTAAAATTCTCCTTGGTTTTCTTGCTGAATTTGATTAATTAGTTTAGGAGAACTGTAATTTCTTGTTGAAAAAGCAAGGTCTTTTTGGCAGAGTGCTTGCCTTGTTCTGCATTTATAATTTTGAATCTTGCAGTGTAAGATGTGTTTTTAAGTTCCTTATGTTCTCCAGATAATGCTATTATTTCCACACAAGGAAAATGGAATTTATGTCATATTCTTTCAGCATGAATGAATTCTTTAGCTGGATGTTAGCAATGAGGATTTTTTTCTTTCAGCTGAAACCAAGTAATTAGGCTGCAGGGAATTGAAAGCAGGCAGAATATTGAGCATAAGACCTTCTGTGCACTCTTTGCACAAGAATTAACTCTACACACTAAAATTTGCAATTTATAAATCTGAGAATTTTTCAGGCTATCCTGATCAGATCATTTGTTCTGTATATCATTCAAGCTCATGAATGGGCCCTAAGCCATCACTTTCAACCCCGAAAAGTGTCCACTCTACCTTGGGTTACTCTGTAAGGGCATAATGTTTCAAAAAGATTTGAGCCATGGATGAAGCTAGCTGTTTCACACTCCTACTGTGCAGTAGCAACTCAAGTGTTATTTGCCAGTAACTGAATGCTGTCATCAAGTTAATAAGGCATTCTGCCTGTTGCATAAATGGGTAATGTGGTATATGAATTTCAGTGCCAGTGATGCTGGTGTTTAGGGCATATATTCCAAAGACCAGAAGATCATGCCAAACAACTTGCCCCAGCCACTGTTCGCAATGGGCAAGGTATAGACCATACTTAACCAGCCTGTGCATGCAAAACTCGAAATACATTGTCCAACATTAGATGTGATTCCACATTTGTTAAATAATCTTGTGTGCTAAAAATTACACTGACTTAGGATTCAGTTGTGTTCACAATGTGGCGCATTTACATGTACTGGAAGCTACATATATTAAGAACATAAGAACATAAGAAATAGGAGCAGGAGTAGGCCATCTAGCCCTTCGAGCCTGCCCCGCCATTCAATAAGATCATGGCTGATCTGTCGTGGCTCAGTTCCACTTTCCCGCCCTCTCCCCATAACCCTTAATCCCCTCTCTTATCAAGAACCCATCAACCCGCTTCTTAAAAATATTTAGCGAGGCAGCCTCCACCACTTCAACGGGCAGAGAATTCCAGAGATTCACCACCCTTTGAGTGAAGAAGTTCCTCCTCAACTCTGTTCTAAACCGCCTCCCCTTTATCTTGAGGCTGTGCCCCCTAGTCCTACTCCTGTTCTTTACATACAGAAATATACACACGTTGCACCTGTTTTAGTTGAAGAAAGAAATTTGCCAGTTTATTCCTCGGCAGTTTTTTGACCGAACAGGATCTAGCTGCCTGGTTTGAATTTCAAAAAATAAAGTTTATTTATTAGTCTCATATAGGCTTACATTAACATTGCAATGAAGTTATTGTGAAAATCCCTTGGTCACCATACTTCGGCCACAATGCTCAGGAGTTAATTCTCAGTCACTGTTACTACTGCATTCTGCATGGCAATTCCTGTACCAATCAAGAGTCTGCGTGCCAATCAATCAGCTCCAACTTCTCATACGGTATAAATTGTTGTTTTCACCGTATACTGATATTCCTGCTAAATACCCTGAAGAGAGCAAGGAGGTCAGAAGCTTCACCATTTCCTTTTTTTTTAAATCAATACTCATAAATTAAAGATAATTGGATATTTTTCAAAGTGAAAGATATTTAACCATACTCAAAAGTTCTTAGAAAGCTGCAAAGCAGAACAAAAATATTTAGGTTATAATCACAAGGGAGCAATGGATTGCCAATGAATGATACTTCACAAGTGCCAGGAAATAAATAGATGCAAAAGTGGAGTGAATGGAGGGCAGAGGAGTAATAGGAAATGGAAGTTGAACAGTGGGATTTGATGTTGGCAACAGCCTTGTGTCTCCAGCGCTAATACAGGAGTTTGGTTGTGAGGTTTGAATTTTCTTCGAATGAAACCATGTCACTTCAAAGTTGGGTATTTACAAAAATTAATCACATGCTTTGCAAAGATATTTTAGGCACAGTGGGGGCAGTGTTCAAACAGGTTGTAATTTGGGTTTCTCATTTTATACTCATTGTAAAGGCTTTGTTTAAAGACGATAAGCATTAAGTTTGGAAATAGTTCATGCATGACAAGTTTCCTTAACACAGTTAACTTTCAGTGATCGATATAAAACTGGAAAAAACCCAAGAGCAACCAGTCAGTGAGGGAGGGTGCTCTTGCTAATATCGGCTCTATAGGCCACTGCTTATTTGTCATTACCATCCACCACAGTGTGAATATTGGCTAGTAATCTTACCCTGTTGGTAAAGTATTGCAATTCATCATTGCTGGCTGTCTTGTAATTGATCTATTAGCTTCACTAGCACAAACGTGGAGAAAATGTCAGTGTCTTCATTGGAAATAAATACAAAAAAATGTAATTGCCAAAACTCAACTTGCATCAGTTTACTTTTAATCAGAAGACACATTTTGTTCTTTGCGTTGTATAATATTGCACTTTTAATGATGGAATTCTGTAACTGTTTAGTGTAAAGGACAGTTATGCAGATAACATCTGAATGCTAAGTGGCTTTATGACAGTGACTACATTATCTGAACAATGAGACACCAGTGAATTAGACCTTTTTAATTGTTTTAAAATGATAGGTTTCTCATTGTGATCTGTTGATAAAAAACTAAATTTCTCAAGGGTGCAAAGAGAACTTAAAAAAAATCAATTTACACCAAACATCACTAGCAACTTTCCAAAAACCTGTTAATTTTAACAGCAGTTCCAGTATGCGATGTAACACCGAAATCATCATGTGCATGATTCATCTATAATGCAATTTTTTAAAAAAAGGTTACTTTTTAGCACTTTCTGATTCCAACATCTTTTATAAAGTTCTGTCAAATTGTTTGGTTGTGTACTAGGATGGTGATGGCCACTCGGATGTGCATTTTCAAATAATTATGCACTATTTTCAGCTAAAGGAATTTGCATTGGAATGAGCAGACAATGATCAAAAACAAATCTTTGTGTTATGGAGGGTGGAAAGTTCTCTTTGCTCACTTGCACACGTTTAAAAGAAATGTCATCTAGCATACAGAGATCTTCAATTGTGCATCTGAAGGAAGGAAAACTTTCACATGCAGGACTTGTAAAATTATGCATCTTTTATGCCTTTTTGTTCTAGGGCTTCCATATTGGTTAGGCGTTTGTAATTCTGTGTAGTTTGACTAACCTACCCGGAATAATATGATTTTGCGTTTTTATTTAACTCAGTTGTTCATCTGCCCACTTAATTTATTTCTGTACTCCAGTTTTTAAGTCTTTTAGATAAATGTGACCAATCTGATTCGCTTTTTTTGTCATGTTAGGTTTCACTCCATAGAACACAATAGGTTTATTTTACTTGTTCATTTTTGATCTTTAATATCTTAACTATGTTTAGACTAACTGGTTGTAGGGTGGAGGAACTGTTTCCAGTTAATGCTGTTAACCACTTATTCTGTATTTCCTATTGGAGAAAGTAAAAACATATGGAACTGTGTCATGCCCTCCAGTTAGGATTTTTGCATCCTTTAAGTGCCTACACCCTATGCGTTGTTCAAGTAAGGCTGCAGGTATGGTTGGTCTCACTGTTGCTAAGAATCATAATTCTGCCTTACTTTTGGTGTGGCATACACAGGCATAGAGATGTCTCACGAAGACCAGGACTTGACCCTGTCAAACTTTAAAGATTTTGCCTGGAAATAGCTACTTCCCAGCCCTGCATGCCAGAGCTGTAATGTACTGCCGTTTTTTGCTTATCCATTGTTGGGTTACTAATTTTTTTCATAATTTTGCTACCGAAAATATTGTAAGATGGTGTGGCTTGGGTTCTTTTCTCTTTTTTTTGCCATCTCTATTTTTTAATGTAAAAACATTTTTCTTGGGAGTACAAGAAAATAACACTAAATGGATTATCCATACAATCTTTTTCACCAAAATATCTAAACTATTATTCAAGCTCAACTGGGGAAGTTCTTTGACCAAACAAGAGCATGCTGATTTTTATCAGAACTTCTTTATACACTGACAAAATTAACAAGCTTGTGAACACTGTTTCGAGAGCAGCATTTTTCTCAAGTATGATTTGAAAGTTATTTCACAAGCTGAGCTCTCAAGGCTTCTGTGGTGCAGTAGTGTGCAGTTTCAGTAGTACTGGTTTTTGAACAGAATATGGCTTACTTGGCTTGACTGTTGTACCCATGCAACTGTATATTCATTACTACTTTTGCGTATGTCTTGTTACTATGATAACCCTTGAAGTTACGAAAAAAATGGAAAAAATTTTGTCCTGGAATATCACTAGTACCTCAGCTCTGTTTGATAATGTAAAATAAAAACCCAAAGCCTGAACAAAATAAACACCTGCCTATTCGAAGTACCTGACTAGTGTGTCCTCTTTTTGCCTCCAGTTTCTTATGGACTAAACTGTGAACTTGTAAAAATGGTCTCATTTTACTGTGTAATTATTATTTTTGACATTTGTGCTCATTTGTGGCCTTGTACATCACCATGAAGGCAGTGGAAATTGAAGAGGAGGATTGATCAGAAAAGAGATTTACATTTAAAATGAATCCTAGAACAACAGTTAGATATTTGCAATCTGCTGGGGTTACTGCTGCATGTTCATGAAGCTCATTTAGAAGTCCCCTTCCTTGTCGATCACTTGTTAACAAGAATGATTGCCCGCCAAAGAGAGTGTGTTGCTGGTCGCAGGTTCTGTGGGCCTTTGCATGGTTCATGAACCTGATTTTAGAAGCTACATCTCCAACTGTCCACTTGGCAGGTGTTTCTGGGAGGCAGGTTCACCTATTTTAGGCATACTTTGCTTGTTTCTAAAATTAACTTAATCCTCTGACTATCACTAATCTTTGCAGCATTGTGCATATTTTCTTTCAATTTGGTACCATCTTGAACTGTTTTGTTACCCATGGATAATGCATTCTTTTTGTTAATGTCTTTCCTATTGGAATGAGTTACGAAATATCTTAAATGTCTGGCACTGTTTCTTTTGCCTTATTTTCTCAGTCCACTTCAGCCATATCCTTGTAATTCTCCTTATTAAAGTTTAAGACCCTCTTTTCAGACCAAAATCTATCTCTATCATACATGATCACTTTTACTTTGGGGATCATTTACTAGTTTAGACTTGACTAATGACTGTTGATTTTCTGATGCAACAGTTATACTTGGTAATAAATAATCTGATTATTAAAATTTCCTACTTTGACACCATTCTGTTCTTTTCAGCATTTAAATTCTGATCATTTAGTTTATGTGCATTTAAGGCTAATCAAAAACTTGTATAAAGCAGAAGATAACGGCAAATCCTTGAACAGAAATAATTCAAATTAAATGTCATAGTACCAAATATTTTGGCTCCTTTTGGAATTTTATCTGTAGTTGGTTGTCTCTCCTGAGGAGAAGGGATGAGACAAGGAAACAGACAAATGTCAGTTTGCAGTCATGGATGTAGATTGGGATGCAGTATGCAACATTCTTGATTAAAAATTGATGAAGCAGCGACGTCCTTGTAACTTATAGAACCACAATGAAAATGAGAAATTGGCAACGTGAGACTAATTATTACATTAATCATGCATGTCCATGACTTAAAGTTTTCAGTTCCACAAACTACTTTCTTAAATTTACTGAGACTTTGCAAAGTTAATGTGGTACAATGATACAAGAAAATTGTAACAACTGTTGAGGCGTCTCCCTGCTGTGCATCATGAGGAACCTATTTGCCCATGTTCCCCTTGTCAGACTGAAGATCTTGACTGACACATCTATCCTGAATCCGTGTGGTTTCAGAACTGGAATATCCACAATCGATATCATAGCCCAACTCGTACAAGAACAGAGGAGACAGCTATAGCCTTCGTTGATCCCACCAAAGCATTCTGATGAGCAGAGGTGATCTATTTAAGTGCTGCTCATGGAGTCTACTTTGTGAAGATCTCCACTTTCCCTGACAACATGGTAAGGTCTGCTTTGATGGGAACGTTGGAACCCTCTATGGTCAAACAGTGTTGCAGACAGTTTGTTGTGTTCCTGTTTCTGCTGCTGTCCTGAGAACTAAGACAGAGCACCTTTTTTTGTCCCCAGAGTTACTCTGTTTATCCTGCTGCATAAGCAGTCCAAACTGAGGAGCACCATCAGCCTAGTCACACCTGCAGAATTTAATTTGGCCATCAGCATCAGGAATGTAAATGTCACAGCTCTGAATATGTCTAACCTTCTTTATTGGTGTTGAACAACTGATGCTGGAGTTTGCTATCTTCACGTATCTACAGTAAGAAGTCTCAATACTGGGTTAAAGTCCAACAGGTTTGTTTGAAATCACGAGCTTTCAGAGTGCTACTCCTTCATCAGGTGAGTGAAGAGGTGGTTTCACAAACATGGCATATATAGACACAGTTGCAAGATAAAATGGTTGGATTGTGCATCTTTTCAGGTAATTAAGTTTTTACAGGTACAGACAGTGCGAGTGGAGAGAGGGATAATCACAGGTTAAAGAGGTGTGAATTGTCTCAAGCCCGGACAGTTAGTAGGATTTTGCAAGCCCAGATGGGAGTTGCATGCAATGTGACATGAACCCAAGACCCCAGTTGAGGCCATCCTTGTGTAGAATTAGCCTATCAGTTTCTGCTTGGCAATTCTGCATTGTGCATCTTGAAGGCCGTCTTCGAGAATGCTTGCCCGAAGATCAGAGGCTGAATGCCCTTAACTGCAGAAGTGTTCTCCGACTGGATGCTTGAAGTATTTTACAATGCCAATGGAAACGCATGTGGATGAATCTGAGTTTCTAACTATTATAGAGCAGATTCCTTTTTTTAAGGAAAAAAAATTGAATCCTGAGTGATAGCTGGTTGTCGTGGAACAAAGAACAGTACAGCACAGGAACAGGCTCTTTGGCCCTTCAAGTCTGCACCACTCACATTTACCTATCCAACCAACCACTTATATCCCTCTATTCCCCATTTGTTGATATGCCTATCAAGTCTTATTTGTGGCTAATGTAACTAACTCAATCACCTCACTTGGCAGTGCATTTAAGTCTTCCACCACCCTTTGTGTAAAAAGAAAACTTCGCCACACATTTCCACTGAACGCGCTCCCCCTGCCAAAATCTTGAAGTTACGCCCAATTGCCATTTCTGCCCTGGGAAAAAGCTTCCAATTGTCGATCCTATCTATACCTCGTAATTTTATAAACTCCTTTCAGGTCTCCCCCTCAGCCTTTGTCTTTCCAGGGAGAACAATCCCAATTTATTCAGTTTCTCCACATAGCTCATACCCTCCATACCAGGCAACATCCTGGTAAACCTTTTCTGCACTCTCTCCAAAGCCTCAACGTCCTTCTGGTAGTGTGGTGATCAGAATTGGACAGTATTCCAAATGTGGCCTCACCAACGTTTTATACAAACATAACATTTGCCAACTTTTATACTTGATGCCCTGTTGGATGAAGGCAAGCATGCTGTATGGTTTCTTCACCTTTTCTACCTGTTCTGCCACTTCTAAGCATCTATGGACTGTACTCCCAGATCTGTGTGTCTATGCTCCTGATTGTTCTACCATTTATTTTATAGCTGCTACCTGAATTGGATCTACCAAAATGCATCACCTCGCATTGCCCAGATTAAATTTCATCGGCCATTTCTCTGCCCAATTTTCCAGTCTATCTATATCCTGCAGTATTCTCTGACCATCTTCTTCACTATCTGCAATTCTGCCAATCTTAGCTGATCTGATTAGCAAGTTTGCAAATTATACTATGTTTTCTTCCAAATCCTTTATATTCATTACAAACAGCAGGAGTCCTGGCGCTGACCACTGTGGAACACAACTAGTTACAGACCTCCATTCAGAAAAAACACCCTTCACTGCTACCCTCTGTCTTCTATGGCCAAGTCAGTTCTGAATCCATCTCGTTAGTCCACCTCTGATCCCGTGAGATTTAATCTTTCGCACCATCCTGCCACGAGGGACCTTGTCAAATGCTTTACTAAAGTCCACGTAGATAACATCCACAGCCTTGTCAATCATTTCTGTCACCTCAAAAAAAACTCATGAGTGGTCCATGACCTCCCATGTACAAAACCATACTGCCTGTCGCTAACAAGATCATTCAATTCCAAATGTGTATAGGTCCTATTCCTAAGAATCTTCTCCAACAGTTTCCCTACCACTGGCCTATATGGAGGTAGTTGAAATGCAAATGGCCTTGCATATATGTACATTCCCCTAACAAAGGCAATCTAAACCTAATCTGACTGCCGTGCCCTTTCTACAATTTTGTTGGGGGTGGGGGGGTAGAAAAACCTCTTCACCCCATTAAAACCCTTATTCATTTTTAAAATGTATTACACGTCTCTTGGTTTACTCCATTCTCACAGAAATAATCTGAATTGCTCAACACACTTCTTCCCTAGCATTTTCCACCTTTTAATATGAAGGTACTCCAAACTGGGTGTCCGGTTGTTTTTTCTCGAATGGGTGTTAGTTTAATGGCACTAGCAAACCAGGTTTATTGAAAACAAGCTTGCCAAAGTGGACTTTGACTTCACGACTCTGCATTGCTCAGGGGTACCCTAAGCAATGTAATATTGCACCCTACATAAAGGATGTCCGTGTGAACTAAGGGAAAGATTGGAGACAAGCATCAGCATTAACAGGAGTGGAGTGAGAGTGGAAGGAGAATAGTGTTTGTACGAACTGAGACCGGAGAAGCACTTGAATTGGGAGAGGAGGAGAAAGATTGGTTGCCACATGGCAGCAATGCCACAATTTTTTCAATATGTAATTTGAATTGACTTGAACATATTCCTGCAATAAAGAAACATACATGCATGCACCTCTGCTTCTCCATCTGTGACTTCAGTTCAGAATGCATCCCTTTGTTAATGTTGTCTAGGTTAGGTCTCTATAATTGTCATCAATGTGATGGTCTAAATGTTGCCTTATCAGTAAGGTATCAAAACTATTTTAAAATGATATTTCTTGGGGCATTTTATTATAGTTAACTTGTGACGATTTACTTCATTAAACTGATTCCTGGGTGGAGAAGGGGAGTTGATGGATTGGTGTCAGCTGTGAAACATTGCTGTGTTGCTGTCCAATGAACTCAATGATAGAATAGTTGACTTGATAGGGGGTAAATTGGTCTACTACTCCCACCTTGAAAATGCCTGAGACAGCAGTGCGTTATTAACTTGTTCAGGTTGATTGCAATGCAGGCATCGTGCCAACATGGTGCCTCTGGCTCATTTGAATGATCTGTGTTTAGCCAGCACTAACCTCTCCATTCATTGACTGGATGCATCAGCTGAAGGCCAGTAAGATTGAGGAGCACTACTTAAAGTTAGCCTTCAACTCTTAAAGATGCTGAGATTTGTGGTTGAAGACAATTTGGCTTGACTGAGGAATGGCACAACAGCAGAGCATGCAGGTTCCAAATATTTTTGGATGCTGCACTGGCAGCTTTGGTGGAGGTGGAAGAAAGGAAGATCTATGTCCTGTGTTTTGGTCTCCTCTTCTGAGGCAGGATGTTCATGCTTACAAAGGTTTACCACGTTGATTCTGGAGATGACGGGACTGATGTATGATTGATATGTTAAGATTGTTTTCAATGGTGGTGGGGGGGGGGGGGGGGGGGTGGCATGAGATCTCATAGAATTATGAGCAGGATTAGACAGGGTATATGCAGAGAGGATATTCTTGATGGTGGGGGAGTCCAGAACCAGGGGTCACAGTGTGAGGATTCAGGGTACACCATTTAAGAGGTGAGGAGACATTTATTCACCCAAAGAGAGTTGAGCCTGTGGAATTCATTACCACTGGAAGTAGTTGATGCCAAAACATTGAATGTATTTAAGAGGGAGCTGGATATAGCACTTGGGGTGAATGGGATCTAAGATTAGGGGGAGAAAGCAGGTTTGGAGTTGGATGATCAGCCATGATCGTATTAATGGCAGAGCAAGCTCAAAGGGCCAAATGGCCTCCTTCTGCTTCTATCTTCTATGTTTCTATGTTAAAGGGGGGAAGAGGCCATCCAGACACATGGTCAAAAGGAAGTGGGAACAGATTACGAATGATCCCACATTCCAGAGATACTATCTTCCACCTTCGTCTGTTAGAAAAAAGATACAAAAGTCTGAGGTCGCAGACCAACCAAGAACGACTTCATCAGACATTTGGTCATATCACCCATTAAGCTGATCTTTCTCCTCACCCTATCAGTAATTGCAACACTATATTTTGCACCCTCTCCTTTCCTCCTCCTATGTACTCTATGAATGGTATGTTTTGTCTGTATAGCAGCAAGAAACAATACTTTTCACTGCATCCGAGTACAGTGTGACAATGACCTCACTGAACTGATTTATCAATGTCAGCGTTGACCCCGAGAAGGTGGATGCCATATAGCAACAGCCTCAAATGAGTGGTCAAAGTTAATGAATACATTGTTTAAATGCTGTATCCTACCAATTGCAGCAGCTCAAATCACCACACCCCCATTACTCCCCAAACAACCTCCATCAAACACACTTCATCTACTCCATCTGCCCTTCACACTGTTGCAAGTCTCACATTCACATCTCATATTGCTGACTATTCAACATAGCAACAGCATCAGTCAAGCACGTTGCATGGCTCTCATGGACACATTTCCCTTTCTGTTACAGGACAAAGTGTATTACAGTGTGACTGAGTGTGACTGACAGCCACCTAATTCAGCATTGCAGCAGTCTGGGCATGCACAGGAGCAAGCTCACTGCAGCACTCAGACATTGGGTGTCTGCTGCTGGAGGCAGCAGCAGCAGCCGATAGCTGGAAGGCAAGATTGGCCTGAGGCCAGCTTGCTGGAGGCTGAGGTGGTGTGTGGGCTCTATTGCAGAGGAGTTTGATGAGAACTTGGAAGCAGCAAAGCAAGATGCTTGGGTCATTGAGTAAAGAAAGTTGCCATTGATATCAATAACCACTTGGGGGTGGGGGTGGAGAGGGCTGCGGCAACATAGCATGGGGCTTTGCTCAGAGCTTGGAAACCATCGTCTCCATCATTGATCTGGTGACTAATTATTTTGAAACATTTGTGGATGACAGTGATGCAACATCTGAATTAATATCCCAACTTCCATTGTTTCACAAGCAGTAGACACCCAATGTTTGAGTGCTGCTGTGCATGCCCAGACTGCTGCAATGCTGAGTCAGATGGTTGTCAGTCACACTGTGATGCAAGGCATTGGTGTAGTCCAACAATCTATCGTCCAACAGAGGCTCTGTTGCAGGGATTGGCTCTGGCTCCATGAACTTACTGTCACCTTTCTCAGGAGTACGATGATATGCACTCCCATCACTGTCACACCGCCAGTGTCTTCACTGTGGCCCCCTAGGCAACACAGACTGCTGGCATTCATGCTAAGACAGTGCAGCCATTTTACCAAAATTTGCTGGACTCTGGGGTGGTTCCCGTAGATTGGAAAACAGCAAACGTGATGCCACTGTTTAAAACAGGAGTTAGACAAAAGGAGGTAACTATACGCTGGTTAGCTTAACTGCTGTAGTGAGGAAAATGCTCGAATCTATCATCAAGGAAGAAATCATGAGATGTCTAAATATAAATTGTCCCATCGGTAAGATAATTCTCTGCCCGTTGAAGTGGTGGAGGCTGCCTCGCTAAATATTTTTAAGAAGCAGGTTGATGGGTTCTTGATAAGAGAGGGGATTAAGGGTTATGGGGAGAGGGCGGGAAAGTGGAACTGAGCCACAACAGATCAGCCATGATCTTATTGAATGGCGGGGCAGGCTCAAAGGGCTAGATGGCCTACTCCTGCTCCTATTTCTTATGTTCTTATGTTCTTATGTTCTAACATGGGTTCATGAAGGGCAGGTCATGTTTGACTAATTTGGTGGAATTTTTTGAGAACGTTACATGTGCAGTGGACAATGGGGAATCTGTGGATGTGGTGTATCTGGATTTCCAGAAGGCGTTTGACAAGGTGCCGTACCAAAGGCTGCTACGTAAGATAAAGGTGCAGTGTTAAAACATAAGAACATAAGAAATAGGAGCAGGAGTAGGCCATCTAGCCCTTCAAGCCTGCCCCGCCATTTAATAAGATCATGGCTGATCTGAAGTGGATCAGTTCCACTTTCCTGCTTTCTCCCCATAACCCTTAATTCCCTTGTATATCAGAAACCTATCTACTCGTGACTTAAATATATTTAGCGAGGCAGCCTCCACCACTTCAATGGGCAAAGAATTCCAGAGATTCACCACCCTTTGAATGAAGAAGTTCCTCCTCAACTCCAATCTAAACTGCCCCCCTCCCTCTTATTTTGAGGCTGTGCCCTCTAGTCCTGCTATCCTTTCTAAGCGGGAAGAATCTCTCTACTTCTACCCTATCTATCCCCTTCATTATCTTATATCTTAGATTCCCCCCTCAGCCTTCTAAACTCCAATGAGTACAGACCCAGTCTATTCAATCTCTCTTCATAGGCTAACCCCCTCATCTCCGGTATCAGCCTAGTGACCCTCCTCTGCATTCCCTCCAAGGCCAATATATCCTTCCACAAGTGCAGCAACCAAAACTGCACACAATACTCCAGCTGCGGCCTCACCAGTGCCCTGTACAGTTACAGCAAGACCTCCCTGCTTTTATATTCTATCCTCCTCGCTATAAAGGCCAACATCCCATTTGTCTTCTTGATCACCTGCAGACTGGGTTTTTGCGATTCGTGCACAAGGACCCCCAGGTCCCTCTGCACCGTAGCATGCTGCAGCTTTTTGCCTTTTAAATAGTAATCCCTCCTACTATTATTTCTACCAAAGTGGATAACCTCACATTTGCTAACATTGTACCCCATCTGCCAGGTCCTCGCCCACTCACTCAACCTATCCAGATCTCTCTGTAGACTTTCCATACCACACAATTTGCTTTTCCACTCATCTTCGTGTCATCAGCAAATTTCGTCACCCTACACTCAGCCCCCTCCTCCAGGTCATCCCTGCGGCACTCCACTAGTCACCAACTGCCAACCAGAATAGCACCCATTGATTCCAACTCTCTGCTTCCTATTAGACAACCTATCCCCTATCCACGCTAACACCTTACCCCCAACTCCGTGCACCCTAACCTTTTGCAGCAACCTTTTGTGAGGCACCTAATCAAACGCCTTCTGGAAATCTAAAAACGCCACAGTGTTACGGGTAATGCATTAGTATGAATAGAGGGTTGGTTAACTAACAGAAAGCAAAGAGTGGGGGTAAATTAGTGTTTTTCTGGTTGGCGATCAGTGACTAGTGGTGTGCCTCCGGGATCAGTATTGGGACCACAATTGTTTACAATTTACATAGATGATTTGGAGTTGGGAACCAAGTGTAGTGTCAAAATTCGCAGATGACACTAAGATGGGTGGAAGAGCAAAATGTGCAGAGGATGCTGAAAGTCTGCAAAGGGATATAGATAGTCTAAGTGAGTGTGAAAGAGTCTGGCAGATGGAGTACAATGTTGGTAAATGTGAGGTCATCCATTTTGGGAGGAATAACAGCAAAATGGACTGTTATTTAAATGGTAAAAAATTGCAGCATGCTGCTGTGCAGAGGGACCTGTGTGTCCTTGTGCAAGAATCTCACAGTTGGTTTGAAGGTGCAGCAGGTAATTAAGAAGGCATTGCTAGAGGGATGGAGTTTCAAAACAGTGAGACTAAGGTGATGGTGAGACCACACCTAGAGAACTGTGCACAGTGTTGATCTTACTTGAAAAGATATACTGGCACTGGAGGAATCGCAGAGGAGATTCACTAGGTTGATTCCAGAGTTGAGGGTTGGCTTATTAGAAGAGGCTGAATAGACTGGGGCTATACTTGTTGGAATTCAGAAGAATAAGGGGAGATCTTATAGAAACATATAAGATTATGAAGGGAATAGATAAGATAGAAGCAGAGAAGTTGTTTCCACTGGCAGGTGAAACTAGAACTAGGGGACATAGCCTCAAAGTAAGGGGAAACAGATTTAAGACTGAGTTGAGGAGGAACTTCTTCACACAAAGGGTTGTGAATCTGTGGAATACCCCACCCAGTGAAGAGTTGAGGCTACCTCATTGAATGTTTTTAAGGCAAGGGTAGATAAATTTTTGAACAGTAAAGGAATTAAGGGTTATGGTGGGTAAGTGGAGCTGAATCCACAAAAAGATCAGCCATGATCTTATTGAATGGTGGAGCAGGCTCGAGGGCCCACTCCTGCTCCTCATTCTTGTGTTCTTATGTTCAGCCCACAGCCAGGTCTAAAAGACCCAGAGCAGCTCGAGATTGTCCTCCTCGCTGAAAAGTCATCAGCCTTCCAACTGCCATGTGGTAACTGTTGGGGTGGTACAGAGTAGGAGCAGCAGGACAGGCAAGGCATCATTGAGAACAAACTGAGAGAAGACACAAGAGTGAGCGATTGGTCACTCTATGTACCATTGCACAACTTTGTTTACAAATTTAGTTTGGAATATGAATTTTGTGGTGGCTTTTATTTTTGCGTTTCGCCAAGCACACACTGATGATCAGTAGGAAGGAAGGTAATAGATGAGATAAATGTTGGAAATACTCAAGGTCAGGCAGTATCTGTGAAGGCAAAACATAGTTACCTTTTCCATCAATAACCTATTTTACTTTTGGTGAATAAGGATTTGGGTTTTCAGTTACTGCCATCACAATTGGGTAAGTTCTTCATGAACGAACCAGGCAGAACAGGACTATTACTTACGTGGCGAAAAACTGCAGCAGGCAACGGTGCAGAGGGACCTGGGGGTCCTTGTGCATGAGTCGCAAAAACCCAGCTTGCAGGTGCAGCAGGTGGTCAGGAAGGCTAATGGGATGCTGGCCTTCATAGCGAGGGGGATTGAATATAAAAGTAGGGAGGTCTTGCTGCAGCTGTATGGGGCATTGGTGAGGCCGCAGCTAGAGTACAGTTTTGGTCGCCGCACTTACGCAAGGATATTTTGGCCTTGGAGGGAGTGCAGAGGAGGATTACTAGGCTGATGCCGGAGTTGAGGGGGTTGAGCTATGAGGAGAGGCTGGATAAACTGGGCTTGTACTCGTTAGAGTTTAGAAGAATGAGGGGAGATCTCATTGAGACATATAAGATGATGAATGGGATGGATAGGATAGAGGTGGAGAGACTCTTCCCGCTCAGAAAGGACAGTAGGACTAGGGGGCACAGCCTCAAGATAAAGGGGGGGGTGGTTTAGAACGGAGTTGAGGAGGAACTTCTTCACTCAAAGGGTGGTGAATCTCTGGAATTCTCTGCCCGTTGAAGTGGTGGAGGCTGCCTCGCTAAATATTTTTAAGACGCGGGTTGATGGGTTTTTGATAAGCAAGGGGATTAAGGGTTATGGGGAGAGGGCGGGAATGTGGAACTGAGCCACGACAGATCAGCCATGATCTTATTGAATGGCGGGGCAGGCTCGAAGGGCTGGATGGCCTACTCCTGCTCCTATTTCTTATGTTCTTATGTTAAAAAGACTTTGTGTACGTTGGCTCCTCCTCTTCTACTCATTTCATGCTCCTTCACTACTTGCCATAAAGCTGGTGGCAAGGATTATCATTTCATGATACCAAGATTGTGCAGCATGCAATAAACCACTGCAAATCTTGACACCCTTCCTACCGAATACAACAGGGCTCCACCAGAGCAGCCCAGGCAACAGAAGTGTTGTTCAAGCATGTCGATGATCTGTTTCAAGTTGAAAATTCTATACAAGGAGGGTGACAGGTGCTGAGAGGATTGTTTTCTGATTTCAAGGCTGCTTTATAAACCTGTTGCTCCAAGACGTAGATGTCCCTCTTGAAATACTTGGAAAATTGAGCAGAAGCTACATAGAGCATGACAGGCTGCTGGAAGAATGAGGAGGAGGAAGATGTCATATCCATCTAGGCCATTCAGGAGGCAAATCTCCTACTTGAACCTCAGGAAGGAACAGTGTGTAAATCATTTTGCCAAAATCAAGCAGGAAAAGTGCATCTGTGGCTTTGCTAGGATTGCAGGCTTCCCCATGGCAGGCTAATGCCTAATATTCTGGCAGCAACCATGATACTTTCAGTCTTCAACAGTCTGTAGTGCTGCTGTAATTGAGTCACCAGTCAACTGCAAATTGAAGCAAAGCAAAAAATTGCTACTCGGCACCAAGGGCCATTCCGTGATCACATGACTAATTCTGTGTGTGCACCATGCACGTGTGTGCAGCACGCATACAATTAAAGCAATATCGCCACATGATATTTGGTAGAGCAGATCACCAGAGAATGTGGGACTTCAGTGGCATGGATGAATTGGAGAAGCTGGGGCTGTTTCTGAATAAGAGAACATAAGAACATAAGAAATAGGAGCAGGAGTAGGCCATCTAGCCCTTCGAGCCTGCCCTGCCATTCAGTAAGATCATGGCTGATCTGAAGTGGCCCAGTTCCACTTTCTCGCTTTCTCCCCATAACCCTTAATTCCCTTGCCTACCAAAAACCTATCTACCCGTGTCTTAAATATATTTAGCGAGGTAGCCTCCACCACTTCAACGGGCAGAGAATTCCAGAGATTCACCACCCTTTGAGTGAAGAAGTTCCTCCTGAACTCCGTTCTAAACTGCGCCCCCCTTATCTTGAGGCTGTGCCCTCTAGTCCTACTGTCCTTTCTGAGCGGGAAGAATCTCTCTACCTCTATCCTATCCATCCCTTTCATTATCTTATACGTCTCTGTAAGATTCCCCCCTCATCCTTCTAAACTCCAACGAGAACAGACCCCGTCTATTTAGTCTCTCTTCATAGTCCAACCCCCTCATCTCCAGTATCAGCCTAGTGAACCTCCTCTGCACTCCCTCCAAGGCCAAAATATCCTTGCGCAAGTGCGGCGACCAAAACTGCACACAGTACTCCAGCTGCGGCCTCACCAGTGTCCTGTACAGTTGCAGCAAGACCTCCCTGTTTTTATATTCTAACCCCCTCGCTATAAAGGCCAGCATCTCATTCACCGCCTTGATCACCTGCTGCACCTGCAGACTGGGTTTTTGCGACTCATGCACAAGGACCCCCAGGTCCCTCTGCACCGTAGCATGCTGCAGCTTTTCGCCCTTTAAATAGTAATCCCTCCTACTATTATTCCTGCCAAAGTGGATAACCTCACACTTGCTAACACTGTACTCCATCTGCCAGGTCCTCGCCCACTCATTCAGCCTATCCAGATCCCTCTGCAGACTTTCCACACCCTCCGCACAATTTGCTTTTCCACTCATCTTCGTGTCATCAGCAAATTTCGTTACCCTACACTCAGCCCCCTCCTCCAGGTCATCTATATGAATGGTAAATAGCTGAGGCCCCAGCACCGATCCCTGCGGCACTCCACTAGTTACCAACCGCCAATCAGAATAGCACCCATTGATACCAAAGGCCGTGATGAGATTTGACACAAATGTTCAAAATCATGAGGATCTAGACAGGTGGGGAAAAAAGACTGACAGAAGATTGAAAAACCAGAGGACACTAATTGAAGGTGATTGGCAAAAGAACCAATGGAGCCATGAGGGAAAAGCTTTTTGCACAGGGAGTGGTTTGGATCTTGAATGAGCTGTCTGGGAGTGTGGTGGAGGATTTAACCATGGCTTAGAAACAAACTGAATAATTATATTAAGAGCGAGTCCCTGAGGAAGGGGTTAGGAAGTGGGACTTACTGAGTTGCTCTTTCAGAATAGGCCCGCATGTACACGGTGGGTCAAATGGCCACCTTCTGTGCTGTCATTGTGCTGTGATGTTATGGAAGTCAGCAGATGGCGCTGTGTTAGCATCTTGAGTGATGATGTGGGAAGACTATTTTAAACCGCATCACGAGGAATTTGATTCCTTGTCAGCAGAAACATCTTGTCGAGTGTCCAACAGCTGGAAGTATATATGATTTTTGGCTGCTATGATTTTGCAAAGACAGCAGTGAGGTCTAATTAGATACTTGAGTTTGTCACCAGCAACATTTAATGGCTGAAGTGTGTGGGTAAAAGAAGCATTTTGCAGGTGTCCAACACACTAAAAAATGCAGCCTGATCTAAAAGAAATGCAAACTCTCCAAAGACCACCTGATTCCAGCTCCTTCAAGTCATTGTAATGACTGATTTTTGCTGCCCTACACTAATTAGTGAAGCATTATTGGGTGGCTGGGCCACAAATTAACAATGTGAAATTAATCACTGACAATAACATGATGAGGATCTTGGTTCATTGATATTGTGCTGTGATAGAACTCAATATGTAATTCAGTTAACTGATGGTTAGATATGAGAACATCCCAAACATTTCGACTTCAACCTAAGAGAATAGCAATAAAAAAAATTGAAAAAGATAATCCTTTTTTTAAAAAAAAATATGAAATCACTATACCTCGAATCTCCTACTTACCCTGGGGTTTATGTGAACTAAGTACTCAACATCAGAACAGACCTCTTCAGCCTTCAGGGGGGAGGTGTTGGCATAATGGTATTGTTGTTAGACTAGTAATCCAGAGACCCAGGGCAATAAAATGGCAATCATTAAACTATTGATGATTGTTGTAAAAACCCACCTGATTCATGAGTGTCCTTCAGGGAAGGAAATCTGCTGTCCTTACCTGGTCTGGCCTACGTGTGACTCCAGAGCCACAGCAATGTGGTTGACTCTGAAACGGCCTAGCAAGCCTCTTGGTTTAAGGGCAATTATGGATGGGCAATAAATGCAGGGCCAGCCATCCTTTGAATGAATGCTTTAAAGAGTCACAATGCTGCCTTAATCACCAGATGTATCTAATCTCTAACAACCAGAGAAAAATAGCACTACTGCCTCAATGCTTCTGAGACCCAAGTTCAATTCTGGCCTTGGGTGATTGTGGAGTTCGCACGTTCTCCTGCGTCTGTGTAGGTTTCCTCCGGGTGCTCTGGTTTCCTCCCACACTCCAAAGATATGCAGGTTAGGTGGATTGGCCATGCTAAACTACCCCTTATTGTCCAAAGATGTATAGAATAAGGGAACCTTTGGGGTAAATATGTAAGGTTATAGGAATTGAGCCTGGGTAAGATACTCTGTCAGAGATTTGGTGCAGACTCAAAGGGCTTCTGCACTGTAGGGATTTTATGAGGTGCAGAATATGTTCCAAATTGCACGGTAATTAATTAGCTTCTCCCTGGACTTGTTTTCTCCCAGGGACGCAAGCACACATTTTCTTGCAGACAGAAATCTGAAAAGAACCATTCTGGCTTAACCAATGTTGTGTTTTAGAATTATTTCTAAATATCAGGGAATGATTTCCCAGTATGTAAAGAATGCAGTAATATTGATGCCCTTGGAGAGGTTCTTGGAGAGATTTGCATACGCTCTGACAAGCTCTTTGGGATACCTCTGGCTTACTGCATTGTTGCATGAAAGGCAAAGACAGCTTCTGAGATGCTGCCATAAAGGTGAGATGGAGGCTTGGTTATCTTGACCTGTCAATGGCTGCATATTTAAGGAGTGAAATTCAGAAACATTGTTTTCCACACACAAGGTTGTAAAAATCTAGACTTTTCTGCCTGTATTTCAGGGGTGGGTAAGAGTGGGATATTATTAAACTAGAAAGGATGTTACTAAACTAGAAAGAGTGCAGAAAAGATTTACCAGGATACTACCAGCACTGGATGGTTTGAGTTTTAAGGAGAGGCTGGGTAAATTGGGATTTTTTTCCCTGGAGTGTATGAGGCTTAGGGGTGATCTTATAGAAATCTATAAAATAATGAGGGGCACAGATCAGCTGGGTAGTCAATATCTTTTCCCAAAGGTAGGGGGGTCTAAAACTAGAGGGGAGGGATACAAAAGTGTCCAGAGGGGCAATTTTTTCACACAGAGGATGGTGAGTGTCTGAAACAAGCTGCCAGAGGTAGTAGTAGAGGCGGGTACAATTTTGTCTTTTAAAAAGCATTTAGATTGCTACATGGTTACAGTGGGTATAGAGGGATATGGGCCAAATGCGAGCAATTGGGTCTAATTTAGTGGTTTAAAAAACAAGGCGTCATGGATAGCTTGGGCTGAAGGGCCTATTTCCATGCTATAAACCTCCGAGTCTATAACCTGTGGTCTAGGAGCCACGTGCGGCCTACCTGGATTCTGAGTACAGCCGGGCCATGTTGACCATTGTCCGTGCCCATGGTTGCCACATTCCATGACTACCGCCTACCTTTGTTCTTTTCCTGTTGGTATGCTGGAATTGTTACACCCGTAAAGCAAGGGCAAGTGAAGTGAGGTGCATGCTGATTGCTCAAAACACTGACTGTGAGAGCCATGTGCTCCCTCTGTGTCCAATCAAAGCATAAATATTTATATTGTTTTTACCGTTTGAAGATGTGACATCACTATTAAAATGAATGAGTGAGCAATTTCTATAGCTCGTCATGAAATATCCGGCGTGTAATTTAATCTTATTCACAGGGACATCGTTAGTCAACAAACCGGATTTCAATCCTGTGGCCCACTGTGATGAAGGAGGGCCACTTACTGACCGAGGTTGCCCCTCACTGCTCTAAACTGAAATCTCGGGGACTCGGTTCTCCATTCTCCTCCCTTTTCTAATGTGCAGTTGCTCGGTTGGTATAGGTGCCACCTGGTGTCAGTGTTGATTTAAACAAGTGTGTGGAGGAACACATTGAGCAGAACTGAGAGAGAGAACCTTACCCATTAGTCTCCTGGGGTTGTGCTGTAGTGAGGATCTGCAGGATGCTTTTAAACAGTCGAGTGATTTTGGCATTTAAATTTCCTGGTGTTCAGCAGCCAACACTCATGAAATATCCCATTTCTTATATGTTGATATGGAAGGAACTTGCTTTGCTTGTCCCCCTGCTGCTGAATGCTCCTATTTTCTACCAAGATAACAATGTTACAGACGTAGAGGAAATTAGGCTGGAATAATTTTTAGCAATTTTAAAACTTGGCCTTTATTATTTTCCATTATTTGACTACTGGTCCCGTTATCCGCTTCCACGATGCCAGTTAATGCATTTCGCAGAATTTGTTTCCATCTGTATTTCATCTTGTGTCGACGACGCAGTTAAAGATTTAAAGTGATGTCCCCAACATGTTATTAAAGTTTTATTAACTGCAATAAATCCCAACCTGCTTCTTAACCTTCAGCTGTGGAAGGCGTAATGCTCCCAGTGGCTGCAAACTCCTCAGTGGCTGGAGCTTAGACACCCACAGTGCTGATGGGTAGATTTTGCAGAGTCAAACTCCCAAACATATTTTAGCTGCCCTAAGATTTCATATTCTGTTTATAAGATACCCAACAGCACTGATTTAAAAAAAATCAAACATCCCATCCCAACCTAGCCCAGAATATGGGTTTTTAGATTCTCTGTTTTCTCATCTAATTTCCTGTCTCAGCTCATTTGATCCCCAAGAATCATTTCCCCCTGTTCCTCTCCGTCTCTCTTGCCTGCTCTCATTAAATGACTGACCATTTGATTCCCTTCTTGGGCTCCATGCTGGCTGACATTGTACATTGTTTCCTCTCCTCAGCTCCTGTCATTACAAATCTGCTGTTATCAGACTCCTCAGTAGTACATCCCTTGGACACTTTATTCTTTTTAGATAGGGCACGTATCTCCAAATTCCCTTCACTCCTTGAATGTGTTGCCTCTCAAATCCATTTCCATATTTCTCACCACCACCTCCTCAAGGGCAACTAGGGATGGGCAATAAATGCAATAAACAGATCAGAACTCTCCACTCACCTGATGAAGGAGCAGCGCTCTGAAAGCTAGTGGCATTTACTATCAAATAAACCTGTTGGACTTTAGCCTGGTGTTGTGAGACTTCTTATTGTGTTTACCCCAGTCCAACGCTGGCATCTTCACATAATAAATGCTGGCCAGCCGGCACCATCCATATCGAACCAATTAATTTTTTTTAAAATGCTCTGTGTTTGAAACACTCCAATTAGCTTCCTGCCTCTTCCCCAGTACTGAAACATCCCAAAACAAAATCACAAAGGACATCCCCTGCTGTCTTTGACCCTGGAGCACGATCCCTCCTTAACATCTTGACCTCTCTGTAGCCTCTGGCATGGTCACCACCACTGCCCAGTTCAGTAGGACTGTCCTTGCATGTTCCTACTCTTACCTCTGATGCTTCCTGTTTCCACATCAATGATCTGTCTGTCTATACAAGCAAACTCTCAGAATGTCCCACTTGGCCATTTTCCCTGTGCCTGCTAACTTACATTGGCTCCTTGTCCACCATCACCTAGAGTTAAAGTTCTTACCCTCGTGTACAAATCTTTGACTTTGCTTCTCCCTATCCAAGTTCTACAATCCTCTGAGAACCTTTGTCCGTCTAGTTTTGACTTTAGAATCCCTACAGTACAGAAGGAGGCTATTTGGCCCAGCGAATCTGCACTGACACAATCCCACACAGGCCCTATTCCCATAACCCTCAGTTACTCTGCTAATCCCCCTGACATTAGGGGCAATTTAACATAGCCAATGCACCTAACCTGCACAACTTTGGACTGTGGGAGGGAACCAGAGCACCCGGAGGAAACCCACGCAGACATGGGGAGAACATGTAGATGCCGCACAACAGTGACCCAACCTGTGTCCCTGGTGCTGTGAGGCAGCAGTGCTAACCACTGTGCCACCATGCCATCCACTCCTTCACTCACTTTGCCCCACCATTGGTAATCATATCTTCATTATTTAGTCTCTAATCCCTGGAATTCCCTCAGTAAACCTCTGCTTCTTTTTCAAGACCCAGATTTCTTTGACCAAGCTTCTAATCATCTCCTCTAATGCCACCTCCTTTGGCTCTGTGTTACATTTCAAAAGTTCCTGTGACTCAACTTGGCAAGTTTTCCTAATTTTAAGGTGAAATAAAATTGCAATTTGTTGTTGTGGGTGTAGCCTTATCATGCTTGTGAACATAAGAACATAAGAACATAAGAAATAGGAGCAGGAGTAGGCCATCTAGCCCCTTGAGCCTGCCCCGCCATTCAATAAGATCATGGCTGATCTGTCGTGTCTCAGTTCCACATTCCCGCCCTCTCCCCATAACCCTTAATCCCCTCTCTTATCAAAAACCCATCAACCCGCGTCTTAAAAATATTTAGCGAGGCAGCCTCCACCACTTCAACGGGCAGAGAATTCCAGAGATTCACCACCCTTTGAGTGAAGAAGTTCCTCCTCAACTCCGTTCTAAACCGTCCCCCCCTTTATCTTGAGGCTGTGCCCCCTAGTCCTACTGTCCTTTCTGAGCGGGAAGAGCCTCTCCACCTCTATCCTATCCATCCCATTCATCATCTTATACGTCTCAATGAGATCGCCCCTCATTCTTCTAAACTCTAACGAGTACAAGCCTAGTTTATTCAGCCTCTCCTCATAGCTCAACCCCCTCAACTCCAGCATCAGCCTAGTAAACCTCCTCTGCACTCCCTCCAAGGCCAAAATATCCTTGTGTAAGTGCAGCGACCAAAACTGCACACAGTACTCCAGCTGCGGCCTCACCAGTGCCCTATACAGCTGCAGCAAGACCTCCCTACTTTTATACTCAATCCCCCTCGCTATGAAGGCCAGCATCCCATTTGCCTTCCTGACCACCTGCTGCACCTGTAGGTTGGGTTTTTGCGACTCATGCACAAGGACCCCGAGGTCCCTCTGCACTGCCGCCTGCTGCACTTTTTCGCCACGTAAATAATAGTCCTTCCTACCATTCTTCCTACCAAAGTGGACAACCTCACATTTGCCAACACTAACTTCCATTTGCCAGTTCCTGGCCCATTCGCCCAGCCTATCTAGATCCTTCTGCAGACTCTCCACACCCTCTGCACAATTTGCCGTTCCACCAATCTTGGTGTCATCAGCAAATTTCGACACCATACACTCGGTTCCCTCCTCCAGATCATCTATATAAATGGTAAATAGCTGAGGCCCCAGCACCGACCCCTGGGGCACTCTTCTAGTCACCAACTGCCAGTCCGAATAGCACCCATTGACCCCCACTCTCTGCCTCCTATTTGACAGTCAATCCTCTATCCACGCTAACACCCTACCCCCAACTCCATGCCCCCCTGACCTTCTGTAATAACCTCTTGTGAGGTACTTTGTCAAACGCCTTCTGAAAATCAAGGAAGACCACATCCACCGGCTCTCCTCTATCCACCACCCTAGACACATCCTCATAGAACTCCAATAAATTCGTCAGACACGACTTCCCCTTAACGAAACTGTGCTGCGTCTGCTCTATCAAACAATTCTCCTCAGGATGCCTCGCTATTTTCTCCTTGATCACGGAAGAGTAGCTATTGCCTGATTGACCTCTCTGAACTCCTATAGATTCCACACCCTGCCAGCTGAGGGTTTGTCTCAACCTTTGGCGATCCCTCCACCATTCGACCCTTCATTGTGTCAGTCCCTACTTGGTACTATCCTCTTATTTGGGGATGGCATGGTGACACAATGGTTAGCACTACTGCCTCACAGTGCCAGGGATCCAGGTTTGATTCCAATCTTGGTCACAGCCTGTGTGGAGTTTGCATGTTCTCCCCGTGTCTACATGGGCTTCCTTTGGGTGCTCCAGTTTCCTCCCACAGTCTGAAACATGTACTGGTTTGGTGCATTAACCCAAACAGGCACCGGTGTGTGGCAACCAGGGAAATTTCACAGTAACTTCATTGCAGTGTTAATGTAGGCCTTGCTTGTGCCTAATAAATAAACTTTAAAATCATCCTTAAATGTTGTTATAATTCCCGTTGATGCTGCTGCTGAGAAAATCTCAGAATGGAACCCTGGCTCAGAAGATCGCAACTTCTACTTATGAACAGAGTCACAGCTCTGCCAATGAGCTATTAACAAAAAAAAGTTAAATATGGAAAGTTTGATACTCCTTCACAAATGTACACTGATTTTAAGGATAACATGGGTTACAAAATATATCTTATGCTAGCATGGTCTCACAAACACATGGTCCCTTTAAGCCCACAGGTTGACTGTAGTCAGACACACTCCATTCTGAAACCAAGTGAATTTCTGTGGCTTTCTCCTCAGATGCCCCCAGATGATTCTTATACCATGGGCCAACTTTTCTTACTGAACTCTGGCTTTCACATGAATGATTCCAAACTCCACTCTCAAGAAGATGCTCTCCGGATGATCCACCTTGGCCTTCTGCGAAGGTCCCCTGCATCACAGATGCCAGTTTTCAACCATGACAATATTCCGGCAATAATACTGAAGACTTGTGCTCCAGAATGTTCTGTGCCCCCCAGCCAAGTTGTTCCTGTACAGTTACAACACTGGTGTCTACCTGGCAATATGGAAAATTGCACAGGTATGTCCTTTACACAAAAACCAGGACAAATCCCACACAGCTAATTACACCCCATCAGCCTAATCTCAATCATAAACAAAGTGATAGAAGGGGTCATCAACAGTGCTATCAAGCAGCATTTGCTTAGCAATAACCTGCTCAGTGAAGCCCAGTTTTGCCAGGGTCACTCAGCTCCTGACTTCATTATAGCCTTGTTTCAAATATGGACCAAAGAGTTGAACTCCAGAGGTGAAGTAAGAGTGATTGCCCTTTACATCGAAGCAATATTTGATGGAGTGTGGCATCAAGGAGCCCTAGCAAAACTGAAGTCAATAAGAATCGGGGGAAACTCTCCACTTGTTGGAGTCATACTTGGCGCAAAAGAAGATGGTTGTGATGGTTGGAAGTTAATCATCACAGTTCCAGGATATCACTGTGGGAGTTCCTCAGAGTAGTGTTCTTGGCCCAACCATCCTCAGCTGCTGCATCAATGACCTTCCTTCCATTATAAGGTGAGAAATGGGGATGTTCGCTGATGACTGAGTGATGTTCAGTACCATTCGCAAATCTTCAGATGCTGAAAAAGTCCACGTACAAATGCAACAAGATCTGGACAATATCCAGACCTGGGCTGACAAATGGCAAATAAGATTTTCACTACACAAGTGCCAGGCAATGACCCTCTCCAACAAGAGAGAGGACCTAACCATCACCCCTTGATATTCAATTGCCATTGCTGAATCCCCCCAGTATCAACATCCTGGGGGTTACCATTGATCAGAAACTGAACTGGATTAGCCATATATATGTAGACTGTGGCTACAGAATTGGTCAAAGACTAGAAATCTTGCAGCATGTAACTCACCATCTGACTCTCCAAAGCCTGTCCACCATCCACAAGCACTTGTCTGGATGAGTGCAGCTCCAACAGCTCTCTTGAAGTTTGATACCATCCAGGACAAAGCAGTCTGTTTAATTGCTACCTCTTCCACAAATATTCACTCCCTCCACCACCGATGAACTGTGGTAACAGTGTGTACCAGCTACAAGATGCATTGCAGGAACTCACCAAGGTTCTTTAAGCAGCAATTTCCAAACCCACGATCACTGCCAACTAGAGCAGTGGACACCTGGGAACACCACCACCTGGAGATTCCTCACCAAGTCACTCACCATCCCAACTTGGAAATATATCACCTTTCCTCACTATCGCTGGGTCAAATATCCAGAAGTCCCTCCCTCACAGCACTTGGGTGTACCTTCAATTCAGGGACTGCAGTAATTCAAGAAGGCAGCTCACCACTATCTCCTCAGGGGAATCCAGGGTGGACAATAAATGCTGGCCTAGCCAGTGACGCCCATATAAGAACATAAGAACATAAGAACATAAGAAATAGGAGCAGGAGTAGGCCATCTAGCCCTTCGAGCCTGCCCCGCCATTCAATAAGATCATGGCTGATCTGTTGTGGCTCAGTTCCACTTTCCCGCCCTCTCCCCATAACCCTTAATCCCCTCTCTTATCAAAAACCCATCAACCCGCTTCTTAAAAATATTTAGCGAGGCAGCCTCCACCACTTCAACGGGCAGAGAATTCCAGAGATTCACCACCCTTTGAGTGAAGAAGTTCCTCCTCAACTCCGTTCTAAACCACCTCCCCTTTATCTTGAGGCTGTGCCCCCTAGTCCTACTGTCTTTTTTGAGCGGGAAGAGTCTCTCCACCTCTATCCTATCCATCCCATTCATCATCTTATACGTCTCAATGAGATCTCCCCTCATTCTTCTAAACTCTAGCGAGTACAAGCCTAGTTTATTCAGCCTCTCCTCATAGCTCAACCCCCTCAACTCCGGTATCAGCCTAGTAAACCTCCTCTGCACTCCCTCCAGGGCCAAAATATCCTTGCACAGGTGCGGCGCCCAAAACTGCACACAGTAAATCCAGAAAGACCACATCCACCGGCTCTCCTCTATCCACCGCCCTAGACACATCCTCATAGAACTCCAGTAAATTTGTCAGACACGACTTCCCTTTAATGAAACCGTGTTGCGTCCGCCCTATCAAGCAATTCCCTTCAAGATGCCTCGCAATTTCCTGCTTAATGACGGATTCTAACATTTTACCTACCACAGACGTTAAACTAACCGGCCTATAATTCCCCGCCTTTTGCCTGGCACCCTTCTTAAACAAATGTATTTTAAAAAATCTGTTGCTTAACTGGAAATTAATGATAATCAGGTGGTTGGTGGAAAGGTTGCTATGATAAGTCTGTTCCACTAGGAGTCTCCAATTGTGCATACAAAATACTTGTTCATCTAATCCTTTCTTACATATTTGATTTGAGTTCTCTTGGGGTGACGTTGGGTTTATTGATTTATGTGTGTCAACATCTTTCAAAGTGAATAATCAGACATTAAGTTTGGAATATATAGGCTAAAGATTATACATAATGTACCAATAGGTACATACAGACCCATTTAAAAGCATAGAATGAGATTAAAAGATAAAACTAGAGGGTATGCTGGGTACAGTTTGCAAGAGGTCTCCTCACTCTAACGCCATCTTGGAAATCTTCACTTTAATTATTCACTTAATTCCTACATTGGAAGGGATTTGTTCCTATTGCTTTATTTCTAATTGGTCACACAATATAAAATTGATCCAGGCAGAGCGGTTGAGAGCAAGGAAATGGGCAGTTACCCCACGCGAGCAGATGCATTCGAAAGGATGGATTACCCAATTTTCATGCACACCACCTAGCAGTCGATGACAAGCTGTCGATGACAGAAATCCTACAGCAAGTTACCTTCCCCCTCTGCAAATGCCGCGGGAAGTGTGTCCTGGATGGCATTAAAAAAAAAACAAGCATTTGAAGTTAATTAGAAAGAAAGACTGTGCATTCGCCAAGTGTAATCTCGAGTCTCTTAGAAAGGACACAGGCTGCTTGGCATCCCGGTGGATCACAAAGAACAAAGCAAAATACAGCATAAGAACAGACCCTTCAGCCCTCCAAGCCCATGCCAATCATAATGTCCTAAATAAACTAACAAAAAACCATCTGCCCTTCCTCGTTCCGTATCCCTCGATATCCTCCCTGTTCATGTACCCATCCAGATGCCTCTTAAATGTTGCTAAGGTGCCTGCTTCCACCACCTCCTCCAGCAGCATGTTCCAGGCACCCACCACTCTCTGCATGAAAAACCTCCCCTGCACATCTCCCTGAAACTTTTCCCCTTCCATCTTGAACCTGTCTCCCCTTATAATTGACACTTCCACTCTGGGAAAAAGCCTCTGACTATCCATCCTGTCTAAGCCCCTCATAATTTTGTAGGCCTCTATCAGGTCTCCTCTCAGCCCCCTTCTTTCCAGTGAAAACAATCACAGTTTATTCAATCTCTCCTCATAACCAACACCCTTAAAACCAGGCAATATCCTGATGAACCTTCTTTGCACTCTCTCCAAAGTTTCCACATCTTTCTGATAGTGTGGTGGCCAGAACTGCACACAACACTCCAGATGCGGCCTAACCAAAGTTTTATATAGCTGCAACATGATTTCCCAACTCTTGTACTCAATGCCCTGGCCAATGAATTCAAGAATGTCATATGCCTTCTTCATTACTTTGACTACCTGTGTTACCACTTTTAGGGAACTGCAGGCCTGCATGTCCATATCTCTCTGTATGTTAATGTACCCAAGGGTTCTGCCATTTACAGTATAATTCATACCTAAATTTGATCCTCCAAAATGCATCACCTTGCATTTGTCCAGATTAAACTCCTTCTGCCATTTCTGTGCCCAAGTCTCCAATCTATCTGCATCCTGTTGTATCCTCTGACAATCCCTGGCACTATCAGCAACTCCACCAATCTTAGTGGATGGAAAGGTGGTAGGACTGGAGGGTCTTAATGACATTACTGTTACTAGAGAGGCGGTGCTCGACAGACTGGAGGGGCTGATTGTGAACAAGTCCCCAGGACCGGATGGAATGCATCCGAGGGTTCTGAAAGAAATGGCAGAGGTGATAGTGGATGCCTTGGTGGTTATTTTCCAGACGTCGCTAGATTCCGGGGAAGTGCCGGATGATTGGAAAACGGCTAATGTTACGCCGTTGTTTAAGAAGGGTGCCAGGCAAAAGGCGGGGAATTATAGGCCAGTTAGTTTAACGTCTGTGGTAGGTAAAATGTTAGAATCTGTCATTAAGGAGGAAATTGCGAGGCATCTTGAAGGGAATTGCTTGATAGAGCAGACGCAGCACGGTTTCATTAAAGGGAAGTCGTGTCTGACAAATTTACTGGAGTTCTATGAGGATGTGTCTAGGGCGGTGGATAGACGAGAGCCGGTGGATGTGGTCTTTCTAGATTTTCAGAAGGCGTTTGACAAAGTACCTCACAAGAGGTTATTGCAGAAGGTCGAGGGACATGGAGTTGGGGGTAGGGTGTTAGCGTGGATAGAGGATTGGTTGTCAAAAAGGAGGCAGAGAGTGGGGGTCAACGGGTGGTATTTGGATTGGCGGATGGTGACTAGTGGAGTGCCCCAGGGGTCGGTGCTGGGGCCTCAGCTATTTACCATTTATATAGATGATCTGGAGGAGGGAACCGAGTGTAGAGTGTCGAAATTTGCTGATGACACCAAGATTGGAGGAACGGCAAATTGTGCGGAGGGTGTGGAGAGTCTACAGAAGGGTCTAGATAGGCTGGGCGAATGGGCCAGGAAATGGCAAATGGAATTTAATGTTGGCAAGTGTGAGGTGGTCCACTTTGGTAGGAAGAATGGTAGGAAGGACTAA
This sequence comes from Carcharhinus amblyrhynchos, assembly GCF_965287045.1. NCBI lineage: Eukaryota > Metazoa > Chordata > Chondrichthyes > Carcharhiniformes > Carcharhinidae > Carcharhinus > Carcharhinus amblyrhynchos. The sequence continues at coordinate 88,517,809 of NC_137333.1, read as the reverse complement.
TACTTACGGGGCGAAAAACTGCAGCAGGCGACAGTGCAGAGGGACCTCGGGGTCCTTGTGCATGAGTCGCAAAAACCCAGCCTGCAGGTGCAGCAGGTGGTCAGGAAGGCGAATGGGATGCTGGCCTTCATAGCGAGGGGGATTAAATATAAAAGTAGGGAGGTCTTGCTGCAGCTGTATAGGGCATTGGTGAGGCCGCAGCTGGAGTACTGTGTGCAGTTTTGGGCGCCGCACCTGCGCAAAGATATTTTGGCCTTGGAGGGAGTGCAGAGGAGGTTTACTAGGCTGATACCGGAGTTGAGGGGGTTGAGCTATGAGGAGAGGCTGAATAAACTAGGCTTGTTCTTGTTAGAGTTTAGAAGAATGAGGGGAGATCTCATTGAGACGTATAAGATGATGAATGGGATGGATAGGATAGAGGTGGAAAGACTCTTCCCGCTCAAAAAAGACAGTAGGACTAGGGGGCACAGCCTCAAGATAAAAGGGGGGAGGTTTAGAACGGAGTTGAGGAGGAACTTCTTCACTCAAAGGGTGGTGAATCTCTGGAATTCTCTGCCCGTTGAAGTGGTGGAGGCTGCCTCGCTAAATATTTTTAAGACGCGGGTTGATGGGTTTTTGATAAGAGAGGGGATTAAGGGTTATGGGGAGAGGGCGGGAAAGTGGAACTGAGCAGCGACAGATCAGCCATGATCTTATTGAATGGCGGGGCAGGCTCGAAGGGCTGGATGGCCTACTCCTGCTCCTATTTCTTATGTTCTTATGTTCTTAGTGTCATCTGCAAACTTACTAATCAGACCACCCACATTTTCCTCCAGGTCATTTATATATACCACAAACAACAGAGGTCCTAGCATTGATCCCTGCGGAGCATGGTACCTCTCGATGCAGCCTTTTGTTTCTTTATTTGTTTGTGAATTTTATTGCCCTAGTTACTATTGAGGAAGTGCTAGTTAACTGCGCACTTGAAGTCCATTGCTAAACAAGGGGTGAACACAAAAACCATTTAGCACACAGCAACACTCCACCAACAGTGGTGGAATAAATGAACAATTGATTTATTTTTGATGGTGTTGACAGAGTAAGGAATGTTGGGTTGGATACCTGGCAGTGCTTCCTGTACTTCTTCAAATAGAAGAAGTGTGATCTGCAGAGTCCACCTGAGCCACTTGATTACACAAATGAAAGTTGAGTTTTCACAAGAGACGCAATTATTTCCTGATTCTGAAGTACTGCGACCGCCACAGGTCTCATCCTACCCCTGCTAGTATTTTACCTGCAGTGGAGCACAGTTGAGGCCATGGGGTAAGAGTGGCAGCTTTAATTGTGCACATTGGTGCCAGGCAATGAGCTTTTGGGGTCCCCTAAACTTATTGAAAACTCCTCTAACCCCACACTACCCCCATCCCTCCACCTTAGACCATTGAATGCAACTCCCCATCACCCTCATAACCCACCCTCATTGAGGCACTGATCCCAAACTTAACTGGGCTCTTTGGAATTCCTATAATCCCATCAGTGGCCACCTCGCCTATCTAGCCTCTGCTGGGAGACAGAACTATTGGCTAGCCGATTAGCCAGCAGCTCTTAAGTGGGGACTTCCTTCTGAGATAGGGATGGAAATCTCACTTTAGTTGGTACAAACTCGATAGGCTAAAGGGTCTCTTCTGCACTGTATGGTTCTATGTATGATTCTATCGAACACTGCTCCTTACATCTACATCTTGATTTGATTTGATTTGATTTATTATTGTCACCAGTATTAACATACAGTGAAAAGTATAGCTTCTTATGCATTTTACAGTCAAAACAAACCCTTCATAGAGAAGGAAATGAAAGAGTGCAGAATGTAGTGTTACAGGCATAGCTAGAGTGTAGAAAAAGATCAACTTACTGCAAGGTAAGTCCAAAAACTCTGACAGCAGCAGGGAAGAAGCTGCTCTTAGTTGGTTGGTACATGACCTCAGACTTTTGTATCCTTTTCCTGAAGGAAGAAGGTGGAACAGAGAATATCTGGGGTGCATACCATCCTTAATTATGCTGGCTACTTTGCCCAGGCAATGGGAAATGTAGACAGAGTCAATGGATGGGAGGCTGGTTTGCATGATGGATTGGGCTACATTCACGACCTTTTGTAGTTCCTTGTGATCTTGGGCAGAGCAGGAGCCATACCAAGCTGTGATACAACCAGAAACAATGCTTTCTATGCTGCATCTGTAAAAGTTGATGAGAGTCGTAGCTGACATGCCAAATTTCCTTAGTCTTCTGAGAAAGTAGAGGCGTTGGTGGGCTTTCTTAACTATAGTGTCAGCATGGGGGGACCAGGACAGGTTGTTGGTGATCTGGACTCCTAAAAACTTGCAGGTCTCGACCCTTTCTCCTTTGTCCCCGCTGATGTAGACAGGGGCATGTTCTCCTTTACGCTTCCTGAAGTCGATGACAATCTCCTTCGTTTTGTTGACATTGAGAGAGAGATTATTGTGGCCGTACCAGTTCACCAGATTCTCTATCTCCTTCCTGTACTTCGTCTCATCATTGTTTAAGGTCCGACCATTACAATGGTGTCGTCAGCAAACTTGAAAACAGAGCTATCGGCTAGCTGATTGGCCAGCAGCTCTCTTAAGTGGGGGCTTCCTTCTGAGATAGGCGTGGAAATCTCACCTTAGTTGGTGCAGACTCAATAGGCCAAAGGCCTGATCTGCACTGTATGCTTTTATGGAATACTGCTTCTTATATCTATATCTATGCTCGAGACAGAGTATATATATCATGCATGCTGTTCATTATCCATTAATACTGATTAGGCAGTGAGCTTTGGCTCGTTATTCAAACGTGGGAGAGTCACATTGAGTTCTATCTTAACACCAATCACTGGTCACAGTTGTACATCCATCGTCAGGAGTTAATGGTCAGAATTGGGACTTCTGGCTGATTTGTTCCCTGCCCCCACTCTCTCCCCACATCCTCTTGCTGACAGAGACTGAAGACCAATTATAGCACCAATACTACTGCCCAATAATCCAGTCCCACCCTGGCAGAGGGGCCACATATCTCCATGCTGACTCAGACCAAATCTGGTTGCTTCCTGTTGAAATGGCCACTGAGCCAGCCTGCATGGTTTAATGAATTAATGTTGTCAGTATGCGCCTGTCGTCAAGTTAATGCCAAGTTAAAGGACAAATAAATAATTTATGGAGAACCTTTATCCTTGTTATGTGTACCATACTTTTAATTCCAAACCCCCAAGGCAAATACATTTTTCAATGTTTCTCAGTGGCCTCCAACAGCACCTATAGAAATGGAAGCTTTGTTCTATGGAAGTGAAGAGGGATTGAAGGGTAAATGTTTACAAGACAGTAAAGGCAGCATCTCAGGTAGAAAAGGCAGTTTAAACAAAAAGCTAAGGCAATCCTACATTTTATCACAATACATGGAATATAAAAGGCACGAGGTAATGATGACCTTATAAGACCGTGAGACCACAAGACATAGGAGCAGAATTAGGCCCCATCGAGTCTGCTCTGCCATTCAATCACGGCTGATATTTTTCTCATTCCCATTCTTTAAAACGGAAATGCGGAGGAATTTCTTCAGCCAGAGGGTGGGGAATCTGTGGAACTCTTCTTAAAGACACTCAATGACCTGGCCTCCGCAGCCTTCTGCGGCAAAGAGTTCCACAGATTGCTCACCCTCTGGCTGAAGAAATTCCTCCACATTTCCGTTTTAAAGAATCGTCCCTTTAGCCTGAGGTTGCATCCTCTGGTTCTAGATTTTCATCAGCTGCGATTCTCCCAAAAGCACTGAATTGGTGGGAAAACTGTTCTAAATCCTGACTGTTTTTTCAGTTCAGCTTCTCACCTGTATCTCCACACACTGTGCATTGCAGGGGGTCCCAGTTGTGAATCTCATTAAAAACCCGGTGGGGGGGGGGGGGGGGGGGTGGTGCGAGGGGTGGGGAGGTGGGGGGGGGGGTTGGGCCTGCGCATGCCAATTGCTGGCCAGCCTGGGAACCCCGCAGTGCTGCTCCTCCAGCACCCCCCACACCCCAGCCCTGGAGCACCCCGATGCCCAGCCCAGCCCCCCCAAGCAGTGGCGAACCCCCACTCCTCTCATCACGGCAACTACCCCGCCCCCCTCCGGGGTCAGACACCCCCAGAGGCAATTCCCCTCAGCTGACCCCAGTCGCTGCCCTCCCTCCACTCCCACTGATCACCCCTAGGCCCTGCCCACAATAGGCCCCACCCCCTTGGGAAAATAAGGAGCCCCCTGGGCATGAACACTTTGCCTCTTAGGCAGTGCCAGAGGGCACAGGCTGGCACTGCCAGGGTGCTCATGCCCAGGAGGCACCGCACCCCCACCACCCAATCCCCTGGGGGCCCCGATTGCCCCCTTCTTCATTCCGGAGGGGTCTCCTGCTAGTTCCTCGAACATGGGGAGCTGGACTGAACCCCGCCAGAATGAAGTACTCCTGGCAGGGTGGGAGATTCAATAGAGACTGAAAGGCCCTGATAACTAACTAATATATATATTTAAAATATATGCAGAAAAGATTTAAATGACTTACCTGTCTTTGTGCTGGTTTCCAGTATGGTCTGATCGGCGACGCTGGCTCTGGGAGATGCACATACATTCTCGGCGCCTGTGCAAATCCCAGTTCAAGACTGCAGACACACATCTCCTATTGCGGGTCGCAATGGGAGAATCACAGCCATCCTCTCTACGTCCACTCTATCCAGGCCTTTTTAGGAGTTCAGTTAACAGCTATCTTGGTTAAATGCAAATGTGAATATTTCATAATTAAAAGAAAACATGATTTTCAAATAATACTTTTAAAACACATTACGCAATAGTTACGTTACATTAACCGTATTTGTATCATCTTTTTGTTTTATTTTGGATGGATCAGATATCTTGCCACACTTATTCCATGTAAGTAGGACCATTATATTTGCATTTCACTGAATCATAGAATCGGTGGCATGATGGCTTAGTGGTTAGCACTGCTGCCTCGCAGGTTCGATTCCAGCCTTGGTCACTGTGTGGATTTTGCACATTCTCCCTGTGTCTGCATGGGTTTCCTCTGAGGAGCTCCGGTTTCCTCCCAGAGATGTGCAGGTTAGGTTGATTGACCATATTAAATTGACCCTTCATATCATGGAGATTAGCAGAGTAAATTGTGGGATTATGGCAATAGGACCTGGATGGGATTGTTGTCAGTACAGATTTCATGGGCCAAATGGCCTCTTTCTGCACTCTAGGGATTCTCACACATCTCTGTGATGGAATTCAATCTGAAAGATAACTGTCTGAAACACTGCACTCCAGAAGTATTGAAACGTGCATGCTGTAGCAAACTCAAAAATATTTGATGTGTGGATCAGCTTTTGGGATTAGATGCATGATTTCACAAAATATATCCACATCTTTTAGGTAAAGAGTGACAGCATTGTGTTCTACTGTGATATAGCTCAAAAAATTGTGGTAAGTAGATGAAAAATATTTAACCGCTTCACAGTCCAAGACAAATGGTGAGATCAGCATATAGGAGACTGGAATCGCAGCATCTGCTATTGACTCATGTTATATATATAAAAATTGGTGGAAAGTGTCAGAGATTTCAATAGATATATCAAATGGATTCAGTCTTTATACCGTATGGGAAGTGGCTTGCTGTGTTACAGTTCTGACGTTTGTAACATTATTCTGTTTTGGGATTGCGCCTTTAATTTGAGATAAATTGAATGGGATTATGTGACTTGTTCTGAAGTTTGCCTCAGTTTAAAGTTTATTTATTAGAGTCACAAGTAGGCTTATCTTCACACTGCAATGAAGCTACTGTGAAAATTCCCCCAGTCTCTACAGTCCAGCACCTGTTCGTGTCCTCGGGGTGTCCTCCGGGTGCTCCGGTTTCTTCCTACAGTCTGAAAGACGCGCTGGTCAGATGCATTGGCCATGTTAAATTCTCCCTCAGTGTTACCTGAACAGGCACCGGAGTGTGGTGATAGAGGATTTTCACAGTAATTTCATTACAGTGTGAATGTAAGCCTATTGTGACACTAATAAATAAACTTTAATAGTCTTCGGCTGTAAACTGTTTGGCAATAAGTACAATCTACATGAAGGATGGTCCATAGGTTAACTGAATGTTTCAGTCTAACTCTGATGGGATTTATTTGTTTCTTCACTGTCATGCTTTGAAAGTTTTATTGAACCTAATTTATAATTGGATTTACTGTGTTAGCATTTGACAGACATGTATTTGCAACCTAATGTAACTGTAAACTACAGCTTACACTATTGTAAACTTTGATTTTTGATTTGATCTTTATCTTTGGAGAAGTAACAAGCTTGTTATCATATAGAATCTTACAGTGCAGAAGCAGGCCATTCGGCCCATCGAGACTGCACAGACCACAATCCCACCTAGCCCCTACCCCCATAACCCCATGCATTTACCCTAACATGTCCCCCTGACACTAAGGGGCAATTTAACATGGCCAATCCACCTAACCGGCACATCTTTGGAATGTGGGAGGAAACTGGAGCACGCCGAGGAAACCCACGCAGATACTGGGAGAATGTGCAAACTCCACATAGACAATGACCCAAGCCATGAATTGAACCTGGGCCCCTGGTGCTGTGAGGCAGCAGTGCTAGTCACTGTGCTACCGTGCCACTCATACTTTTTTAAAATAAAGATTTCATTAAATTCAGGTGAAACATAGTGATAAGGTGCCACGAATATTCCAACATTAAAAGTCATATAATTGAGAGAAACAGCTGGAATTTCCATTAGGAATTCTATCGAAAATGAGGAGTAGCAGTATCTTGTCTGCTTTTTGCACTTTTATTTTAGCTCTCTGTGATAAACACTTGCAAAAATATAGGCAGTTTCTTTTCCCGTGTCTGTTCCAAGCCACAAAGAGAAGAGAGATAGTACCCTATATGACTTGCTCAAAGCATTTCCTTGCCAATAATTGTTTCATGTTGACTTACTGAACAACACAGTCAGAAGTGGAAGCTTTTTGGGGAAATAACTTGCAACATATGTTTTTTGGTTCACCTTCCCGCTCAGGTTAAAAATCTCAAAGCACTATTTAAAAGGTGAAGAGGGTTGTTACCCCTGTTTACCTGGTTGATAACTGTCCCTCAATCCCACAAAAACAAGGCATCCGGTCATTACCACATGGCTGTCTGTGGGAGCTTGCTGTTTGTAAATTACTATGCCACAAATATGGTGGCACAGTGATTAGCACTACTGCTTCACAGCGCCAGGAACCCGGGTTTGATTCCTGGCTTGGGTCACCGTCTGTGCGGGGCCTGCATGTTGTCCCCGTGTCTGCTCCGGTTTCCCCCCACAATCCGAAAGACGTGCTGGTTAGATGCACTGACCAGGTTAAATTCTCCCTCAGAGTACCTGAACAGGTGCCAGAATGTGGTGACTAGGAGAGTTTCACAGTAACTTCATCACAATGTGAATGTAAGCCTAGTTGTGACACTAATAAATAAACCAAATAAACTAAACTCAAACAAACAGTGACTGTCCTTCAAAAAAGTCTGTCTTGGCTGTAAAACACTTTAGGTGGTGTGTGGTTGTGAAAGGCAAGTTTTCTTTTCAAACTACTTATGTTTGGCACACTAGCTCAATGTACAACCAGTTTTGTTAACCAAACTATGTAAAATAGGGCTTTTGTTATATGAATGCAGTCTTTTTTTATTAATTACACCCAGCATGGTCCTGAACATCTTTCCACAGTGTGTCTATCTATAACCCATCTACTTTTCCCACTGCACGTTTCTGAACTCCTAAAGAGACTGCAGATACTTAAACAATTAGTGTTCTTGTCTAGTACATTTCAATATATTCTACAAAGTCAATCACAGTTCCTCTCCAGTAGATGGAGATATTTAGCCTAACATCTGTGCCATGAGGCTCTTGTTCCAGTTTGAGTTGCTGTCATCAATTTACTGTCTAGGTATTAATCTCTGTTAAGTGCTTTGGGCAATCTATGCACACAGCATGATGTGACTGTGGCAGATCTTTCTAGCTTCAGTCAAAGGAAGGTGTGTATTGGAAAGACAAAAATGGTTGGATAGGAGGAAATTGCAATTTGATCTGTAGGCATGGAAAGAAACAAATAAGTGATGGCCATACATTGAAACTTGTAATGTCTGAACTAGACTAGGGGTTGTGAGGTTCAAACAAGAAGAAAAGATGTGGTTTACACATACAGAGTCACACGAACAACAACAGATGTATTGAAGGAGCTGTTGCCTATATAGTGGATAACTGAAACTAAAAGTAGGAACCTCTGAAACACCCCATCACCAACAAATCATGTGATCTGTTCTTAAAGCAATCATGCAACTACTAAAATATATAACATCCCTCTCCGTTACTTCTGTGGTCACGACAACAAATTACTACAATGTTATACAAAAGACCAATTATACTCTAGACATAGCACCATTAATCATTATACACAGTCAATAAGAAAGTCAATCAGGAGGATATCTATTCCTCTTTCAGTGTATGTGACATCTGGAATTTGGCTGTCCTTGATCCTCGAATTATTATTTGGAATTTCAGTAGACACTTCTTCTCTTGGAACTAATTCTGCCTCATTGTCAAGTGGTATAGTAGCTAAGGCATAATCATCCAATTCAACAAAGCCTTCCGTAATAATATTCACAAAAGTAGTTGGTTCTTTTGGGAGATGATTCTGAGAAATCATGACAACAATTGGTCAGCATGGCATCAGCAAACTAGTTCATCTTCAGTTTGAACTGTGCAAGAAATTGGACCGGTTTGTGCTAAAGCTGTAGGTGGTACCCATTGTAACTGGCTGTAATATGGCGGTGTTAATAAATCATTTCACGCATGGTAAATTATGCAATGCATCAATAATGTAGTTAAATTATCAACAAATTTGCCATACCAATTTACTAATCTTAGCAATGACCTAAATTGTGCCACATTTGTATTCTAAAAGGGCTTCCATCTTTTTAGATACTTTATGTCGGCCTTTACTATCAATAATGTGACCCAAATACTGGACTGTCATCTGGACTGACTTTACTTTCTTGATACGCAGATCACATGCTTGAGGATGTTCCAGAGTCACTTCTAAATTATTTAACTGCTCCTATTTACTGGATGCTGTAATTAGAATATAATTCAGATAACATTGTATACCAGAGAGACCACTTAACGTCTGATCCACTGATCTTTGGAATAGGGCTGGTGCCTATTTTTTCAAAAGTCAATCTTATTAATGAAAAAGAACTTCAATCATGGTCAGCAATGGTTGAGATACACTGGCTACATTTATCTGCAAATATGCTTGTGAAAGATCAATCTTGCTGAATTTCTACCCACCTGATAACCCAGCAAACAAACCTTCAAACTTTTGCCTTCCACTTGATTCCTGTGGTGGAATCGTTCCACGATGACCAATGACATTTCAAGGAGCTTTGTCAAGTCATCGTAAGTTTTGGCTCCTGGCTTTGCTGGATGAACCAAGCTCCAGAGAAAATTAAAGGTTTTACTGCCTATTGTGCTAAGAAATGTGGTATGATAAATTTTATTCGCTTGTACAAAATACTGAAAACGCTCTGCATAGGAACTCAGTGATTCATAGAATCATAGATTCACAGAATTCCTACAGTGCAGAAGGAGACCATTCAGCCCATTGAACCTGCACTGACAACACCCAAGCTCCAGCCTACACATTTACTCTGCCAATCCCCCAACACTAATGGACAATTTATCATGGTCAATCCACATAACTTGCACATCATTGGACTCATTTCCTTCCCATGGAAAGTCCCATGGATTCTAACTGAGTTGCCATTTCTCTTGCAGACACTAGTGACTTGAGACTGCTCAGTATATATATAGTTTTAACTGCCTTTCCAGTACTCCCCTTTTTACCCTGCAGACCACTGACCTGATATATATTCCTTTTCAAATGACCCAAGTGCACAGCAAACTATCCCCTTTTTTCAAATCTACCAGATCTCACTTTTGACTGATCTAAAGAAAAACCCTTTTTTTGTTCTTATAAGGCCTTCCTTCACTGGAACTAGGATGGCATGGTGGCACAGTGGTTAGCACTGCTGCCTCACAGTGCCAGGGACCCGAGTTCAATTCCTGTCTTGGGTCACTGTCTATGTGGAGTTTGCATGTTCTGTCCGTGTCTGCGTGTGTTTCCTCCGGGTGCTCTAGTTTCTTCCCACATTCTGGAAGATGTGCTGGTCAGATATATTGACCCGAACAGGTGCCGGAGTGTGGCGACTAGGGGAATTTCACAGTAACTTCATTGCAGTGTTAACGTAAGCCTTACTTGTGACTAATAAATAAACTTTAAAACTTTATTCCTTTTGTTGATTCTCCTCAGCCCTCCAACATGTGAAGTGTGAGGACTCGCCATGTTTTTTTCTTCTACTGAGCACCTTTCCTTGATGTTCTCGAGGAAACAAATTCTTGTCTTGTTGCCAATTTTCTTTTTGTAATATTGAAATTATATTAGAGCTTGTGGGTTTTAAGTAAAATGAAAAGATCTTGGGAGCAATTTCCACACACCCCCCCACCCAACTTCAGCAAAAAACAATGTGCCCAATGGTGGGGAAAAAGGGAGATTTTCCGGCCTTTTTTTGGGCGAACTTACTTAGTTGGTTGAATTTCTGTCACACTGTGCTGCTTCACAAAGTGCCACCAGGGATTTGCAGCAGAGATCTGGGGGTGGGAGGGGGAGGGCAGGTCCTAATCCTGCCCAAGAGGCTAGCATCAGCATGCTGAGTAAGCCACTGCGCATCTCCCAGTAAGGAGATTGGCCCCGCATTGGCCCTTATCCCATTGTTGGCCCCACCCCCCCGATCACTGGTTCTGATACCCACACCCATGATCACCACCCCGACCCTTCCTAGATTGCTGGCCCTGACCCTCCCCCCGCCAATTGCTGGCCCCACACCCCTCCATGATTGCCGGCCCTGGCCTTCCTCCAATTGCCGGCCCCAATACGCACCCTTCCAATCACTGCCCCTGACACTGCCCCCTTCTGGTGGCCCCCCCAATGGCCATCCCTAATCACTCCCCTCCCTTACTCTCCAAATACTATGCAGAGCGTGCAGCGGTCCCCACCACCACCACCACCACCACCACCACCACTGATAAGTTCGCACCCCTCCCCCCTAGTCCGCCCCAGCCCCCGGAAGGCTCCGCCCCTTTAGGCCCTACACTCTTGGCACAGCCCAGTGTCTGGTGGGCAGTGCCCAATGGGCAGTGCCAGGGTGCCAAGCTGGCATTGCCAGGCTGGTACTGCCCAGCAGCATCCCCCTTGCCCCTGACATCCCGGGAAGGCCTCAATGGCCTCTGACTCATCAGCGAGGCCATCAACATCTGGTCCCTATTGCTGGGGACCAGTTTTAATCCCCACTGGTGGGAACCTCTCCATGAGGTCAGAAATATTAGCGAGTTAGGACAATACCGCCCCAGACTCAGTAATGAGATTCAAATACTGATCATAATATTGTAATCAGTCTCATGCTGTTTCCCGGTGCCAGGCTGAGTACGCCATTAAAAACTGGCCCGGGAAAGTCACAAACAGCCCCTCCCACAATAGGCCCCACCTCCTTGGCACTACCCCATGCCTGATGGGCAGTGCCAAGGTGCTCTCTTGGCTTGGGCAATTTGCCTCTTGGGCTGTGCTGGGGGCACAGGCTGGCACTGCCAGGATGCCATGCTCAGGGGGCACTGCCCACAGCCTGACCCCCTGGGGGGCCCTGATTGCCTCCCTTTACTCTTGCAGGGTCTCCTATTAGTTCCCTGAATGTGGGGAGCTACTCTAAACCCTGCAGGAGTAAAGCACTCCTGACGGGGTGGGAGATGCTATTGGACCTGGCAAGTTCCTTGCCAGACCAGATAATAATATTTAAAATACATTTAAAACAGGTTGAAATCACTTCTCAAACCTCTTCCTATGGCTTCTAAGCTGCTTCTTCAATCATTTTACCAATTTATTCTGCCAGTTATTAATCACTCCTTCCAATGACTTGGCTTTTGTTGCATTGTTAAGAACCTGTGGTTATCAGGTATGTGAAAGGTACAAGTTGCTGCACTCTTACAAAGTGAAAAAGTGTGATATAAGGAAACTATCCTAATTATTACTCATGTACAGACAAACTGTTTGATTAAAACTAGAGGGAATATAAAAGGTCGAATATGCTGCTTTAAAGTGTCCATGCAAATTATGCAAGTTACATTCATACATCTCCTGTCTGGATAGAAACCTGAGCTCACATTTCAGTGGATCAGTCTTGTCAATGGAGAAATCCTATTGCAGTTCTCAACAGCCAGCAATGTTTGTATAGAAATCCTACCACAGTCCTCAATGGTTCAATCTTCTCAGTAAGGAAATCCTTCTGCTGTTCTAAATAGTTAATCTCTGTTAGTATGGAAATCGGACTGCTGTTTTCAATGGTTACGCAGAATTAGTATAGAAACCTGATTGCTTTTCTCAAGGGTCAGTGCTGTTAGTAGAAAAATTCTATTGCTGTTCTACATGGTGTAGCAGTATTAATACTGAAATCCTACCGCTGTTCTCAGTGGCTCAGCAGAGTTTGTATAGAGATCCTATGGCTGTTCCCAATAGTTTACCACTGGCAGTACAGAAATCCTATTACTGAACTCAAAGGTTCAGCACTGTAAGTATAGAAATCCTATTGCTGTATTCAATGATTCAGCACTGCTGGGACAGGAATCCAGCTGCCGTTCTCAATGCTACCACACTGTTAATACAAAATGTTTCAGTGTTGTTACAGAAATCCGGCTGCCGTTCTCAATGTTTCAGTACTGTGAATACCAAAACCCTGTTGCTTTTCTCAAAGTTTCAGTGTTATTGGTGCAGAAATCCTATTGCTGTTTTCAATGGTTCAGCACCATTAAGACAGGAATCTCCTGTTCTCACTGGTTCAGCACCATTCGAACAGAAATCCTGCTGCTGTTCTGAATGTTTTGGCACTGCCAGTACAGAAATCTTACTGCTGTCCTCACTGAGTCAGCTGTGCTAGCAGAGAAATCCTATTTGTCTCCTCAGTGTTTCAACACTGTTACAAAGAAACCATCTTGCTTGGTTCTGAATATTTCAGCACTGTTACTACAGAAATCATGCTGCCATTCCTAATGTACAGAATCCTACTGCTCCTCTCAAAGAATCACCACTGTTCATAGAGAAATCCTATTGCTGTTCTCAATGCTGTTGCAATATTAATGCTGTATTCCAGTTCTCAATACTCAGCAATGTTAGTACAGAAATCCTATTGCTGTTCTCAATGTTTCACCATCTTTAGTACAGAATTCACAGCCAGAATTCTCCCAGAAAAATTCAAAGTGTTAAATTTGAGTGAAAACTGGAGTAACTCACGCTGGTTTTCTCAGTGGGAGTTCAGATTCGAATCTTCCATACTCTGTGCACTGCAGAGCTCACTAGCATGAATATCATTTAAATTTCAGGGGGCACGGCCTATTACCACTGGAGAGGCTGAAATCAGTGTGCTGACGGGGCCACTACGCATGTGCCAATCTGTCAGTGCTGAGATTGGCACATGCGTAGTGGACCCACACTGCCGGCCTCCCAATTGCTGGCTAGCTCAATCGCTGGCCAGTCCCACGATCCCTGCATCACCGCACCTCCACACCCCCCTCTCCCCCTCACATCCCGATCACTGGCCACCCGACCATTCCCAGGCCAGCCCTGAACAGCCCCCCTCCTGGTCTGCCCCGATCTCCAGCCCCTCCTCCTGCTGACTCACTCCCCCAGCAGGATGACACCTCCCTCCTCCCCCACAGTCTGCCCTGATCGCTGGCCTCCCTCCTTCTGTACCGATCCAGGCTGCAGAGTGACAGTGGGATGTCCACCCACATCAATTGGCTTACCAGGGTCTGTCCCCATCAGGCCCTACCCCCCAGGCCCTGCACCCCCCCATAGACCCCACTCTCGTGTCATTGCCCTATGCCCGATGGGCAGTTCCAAGGTGCCCCCTGGGCATTGGCACTTTGCCCCTTGGGCAATGCCAGGGGGCCAAGGCTGGGAGACACCACCAAGGCAGTACCCCTTGCATGAATCCTGCAAATTGGCTGACTTGAAAATCTCCCATTAAAAACATGTGTCTCGCATCCCACTGCACTCATTTTGTGGTGCAGAGGGATGGGAGACACATTTTCAATGGTTCAGCACCTTTAGTACAGAAATCATGTTGCCAATCCTAATGTACAGAATCTTACTGCTCAACTCAAAGTATCAGCACTGTTAGTAGAGAAATTCTATTGCTGTTCTTAGTACTGTAGCAATATTAATACTGAGACCCTATTGCTGGAATCAGTGCTGTAGCAATATTAATACTGAGACCCTATTGCTGTTCTCAGCACTGTAGCAATATTAATACTGATTCTATTGCTGTTCTCAATATTTCAGCATTTTAGTACATAAATACTATTGGTGTTCTCAATCCTTCAGCGCTGTTAGTACAGAAATCCTCCTGCTGTTCTCAATGTACTCTGCATTGTTAATACAGAAATCCCATTGCTGTTCTCAATGGTTCAGCGCTGTGAATAGTGAAATCCCGTTGCTTTTCTCAATGGTTCAGCGCTGCTAATGCAAAAATCCTATTGATGTTCTGATTGGATCAACACTGTTAAGAAATCCCATTGTTCTTCTTGAAGGGTCAGCACTGTTTCTAAAGCAATTCTACTGCTGTTCTCAATGCTGCAGCCCTGTTAATACTGAAATCCTATTCCAGTTCTCAATGGTGCAGCACTGTTATTACAGAAATAATAATGGGGGTGGTGGAGGATGGGGGGTGGGGGGGTCCAAAATATTATTGCTGTACTCGATGCTTCACCTCTGTAGACACAAACATACTATCTTATAGAGTCATAGAGGTTTACAGCATGGAAACAGGCCCTTCGGCCCAACTTGTCCATGCCGCCCTATTTTTTTTAAACCCCTAAGCTAATCCCAATTGCCCGCATTTGGCCCATATCCCTCTAAATCCATCTTACTCATCTAACTGTCTAAATGCTTTTTAAAAGACAAAATTGTACCCACCTCTACTACTACCTCTAGCAGCTTGTTCCAAACACTCACCACCCTCTGTGTGAAAAAATTGCCCCTCTGGACATTCTTGTATCTCTCCCCTCTCACCTTAAACCTATGCCCTCTAGTTTTAGACTCCCCTACCTTTGGGAAAAGATATCGACGATCTAGCTGACCTATGCCCCTTATTATTTTATAGACATCTATAAGATCACCCCTCACCTTCTACACTCCAGAGAAAGAAGCCCCAGTCTATCCAATCTCTCCTTATAACTCAAACCATCAAGTCCCGGTAGCATCCTAGTAAATCTTTTCTGCACTCTTCCTAGTTTAATAATATCCTTTCTATAATAGGGCGACCAGAACTGCACACAGTATTCCAAGTGTGGCCTTACCAATGTCTTGTACAACTTCAACATGACGTCCCAACTCCTGTATTCAATGCTCTGACCAATGAAACCAAGCATGCCGAATGCCTTCTTCACCATTCTGTCCACCTGTGACTCCACTTTCAAGGGGCTATGAACATGTATCCATGGATCTCTTTGTTCTGTAACTCCATCCAACACCGACCATTAACTGAGTAAAACTTGCCTTGGTTCAATCTATCAAAATACCAAAATGCATCACCTCGCATTTATCCAAATTAAACTCTATCTGCCATTTGTCAGCCCACTGGTCTAGTTGATCAAGATCTGGTTGCAATCGAAGATAACTCTCTTCACTGTCCACTATGCCATCAATCTTTGTGTCATCTGCAAACTCAGTAACCATGCCTCCTATATTCTCATTCAAATCATTAATATAAATTTGTTCTCAATGGTTCTGTACTGTTAGTATAGAAATCCTGTTGTTAATCTCAATGGTTCAGCACTGTGTGGTGAAACTGTGCCTTTAAGAAGTGTATTTTAATCATGTTTCTGTGCAGGATGCTTATTAGCAGTCCCTTCCATTTTATTGGTGCAGTTGCTTCTGTATCTGGCAGCTCTTTATTGCACCTGCAGCAGCATAATTTATCCTAATTGCTAGAATGTTTGTTTTAATCTGAGTTAAAGCTGCTCTGTTGTTTTTAGTGTTTTTTTCCCCCTGGGGGTTTGCAGAGTGGGTAGGACTTGATTAAGTTGACCAACAGAAAATAATGTGACTGGGTGGAGCTAGGCTTACACAAAGGTGTTTCTTAGAGTTGTTAGAGAGCAGTGCCTCTCTTTCTCTTTCTCTCTCTCTCTCTCTCCGAGGTTAGAGACTGAAATCTGTTGCAAAGTAAGTCTCTTTCTCGGCCTTTTGGCTAAGATCAAGTGTAGTATCAACATGCTGCACTTGGTTTAAGTCATTAGGTTACATTTCAGCTTCGTTTAAAGTAATTTTTTTAAAGCAGTATCTGGGCCTTTGGGCTAAGATGCAAATGAGATCAAGCCTTGGAGGAGGAGCTGCACCTACTCCAATCAGCTTGGATCATGTAGATCAAGCCCAAGACAGGAGGTGAGAGCCCTGTCTTGTCAGCTTGGATTGGGAATGTCCCAACTTGTTGGGACTCTGAATTGGCTTTAATTTGACTTGATTGGATCAGAATAAAGTTAAAAAAAAGTCACTTTCTCTAAGATCCTGCTGATTGGAGGTGGATCTTTTGCTGAGATGGTTATATGAGAGTCAGAAGACATATGTCTGCCTGGATCTCTGTCCAGAGTGTTAAAAAATTGGAAATGTAGCATTAATTTGAGCATATCTGTTATTGGTGCGGACTGGTTCTAAAGAAAGGATTTGTGTATATTTATGGGTACAGCTGAAATTGGAAAAATAGAGAGTGATAGCTATTAGGAAATATACTTTGTCATGTTTAAGTATTATAATTTGTAAAAGTTATGCTAATTCTTTTTGCTATATTCTAACTGTGTTTTTAAATAAAGTTTGTTTTGATAAAAGCTTCCTGGTTGGTGGATTGAATCATATCAGGAGCAAAACAGCTTATGCTCACCCTAATGTCAAGATCATAAAAAGGTTATGGTCTAGGCTAGCATTATAATATACCTTGGAGTTTCTGATCTGGTCCCTAACAATTGTTAATACAGAAATCTCCTGTTCACACAGGGTCAGCACTGTGAGTACAGAAGTTCCACTGCCGTCCTATGTGGTGTAGCAGTGTTAATACTGATACTGTATTGCTGTTCTGAGTGGTTCAGCTTTGTCCAACATAAATATGATCAGTGTTCTTAATGTTTCATCACCATCATACAGAAACCCTGTTGCTGTTGTCAGTATTTCAGCTCAGTTAGTGCAGAAATCCTATTGCTTTTCCCAATGGTTCAGCACTGTAAATACAGAAGTTCCCAATGTTTCAGCACAGTTAAATCGGAAATCTCTAGTTCTCTCCAGTACAGCACCATTCACACAGAAATACTATTGTTGTTCCCAATGGTTCAGCACTGTTAGTACAGAAATCCTAATGATTGAATGTGATTTATTATTGTCACATGTATTAACATGCAGTGTAAGGTATTGCTTCTTGCACACTATACAGACAAAACAGTTATAGAGAAGGAAACGAGAGTGTGCAGAATGTAGTGTTACAGTTGTAACTAAGATGTAGAGAAAGATCAACTTAATGCAAGGTAAGTCTGACAGCAGCAGGGAAGAAGCTGTTCCTGAGTCGGTGGCCTCAGACTTTTGTATCTTTTTCCCGACGGGAAGAAGGTGGAAGAGAGAATGTCCGGGGTGTGTGGGGTCCTTAATTATACTGGCTGCTTTGCCGAGGCAGTAGCAAGTGTAGGCAAAGTCAATGGATGGGATGCTGGGTTGCGTGATGGATTGGGCTACATTCATGACCTTTTGTAGTTCCTTGCGGTCTTGGGCAAAGTAGGAGCCATACCAAGCTATGATACCAGACTTGAAGCTCTCGACCCTTTCTACTTTGTTCCCGTTGATGTAGACAGGGGCATGTTCTCCTTTACACGTCCTGAAGTTGATGATAATCTTCTTTGTTTTGTTGACATCGACGGAGGGATTATTGTTGTTGCGCCAGTTCACCAGATTCCCTATCTCATTCCTGTACTCTGTCTCATCATTGTTTGAGATCCGACCAACTACAGTGGTGTCATCAGCAAACTTGAAAAACTTGAAAGTGACGTTCCCAGTGTTTCAGCACTGACAGTACAGAAATCTTATGGTTTAAAATGGTTCAGAACTGTTAATATAGAAATCATATCGCTGTTCCCAATGGATCAGCAGTGCTAGTACAATAATTCTATTGATGTTCTCTGAACTTCAGCACCATTAATACAGAAATTTTACTGCTGCTCTCAATGGTTGAATGGTGATATTACAGATATCCTATTCCTGTTCTCAATACTGTAGCACTGTCTGTACAGAAATCCTGCGAGTGATTCTCCCATCATTACCCACAACTTTTCCTACATCTTGGACGGGAAGATGCGTGTCATTGGCCTTTTCCCAGGATTTGTGCATGCGCCGGGAACGCATGTGCATCTCCCAGAGTTGGAGAACAGTTGGAGCCCAGACCATGCTGGAAACTGGCGGGAAGGCAGGTAAGTCCTTTGAATCTTTTATTAATATGGATTAAATATGTTTAGCATCTCATCGTCAGGAACTTGCCGGTCCCGATTGAATCTCCCGCCCCCACCAGGAGTACTTCATTCCAGTGACATTCAGACTAACTCCCCATGTTTGGAGAACTAGCAGAAGACCCCACCAGAATGAAGGGCGGGGGACAATCAAGGCCTCCCAAGGGGTTGGGTGTCAGGGGAGGTGTTGGCCCCGTGGCATGGGCACCCTGGCAGTGCCAGCCTGCACCCCCAGCACTGCCCAAGGGGCAAAGTGCCTATGCCAAGGGGGCACCATGGCACTGCACACTGGGCATCATGCAGTGCTAAGGGGGCTGGGCCTAATGTGGGTGAGGCCTAGGGGCAATCAGTGGGAGTGGAGGGGTCTTGCTGCCACTCTGTATGGCCATTATCTAGGCTGGAGGGAGGCCAGCGATCGGGGCGGGCTGGGGGTTGGGGGTCTGCCCCGGGGAGGGGGGTTTTCCTCCCGGGGGGGGGGTTCTGCCCCTTGGGGGGAGGGGTTCAGCTGGGAGGGGTCTGCTGGGGTGAGGGGAGTGGGGGGGGATCACCACAGCTGGGTGCAGGGCTGCTGAACATTGGGGTGCTCCAGGGTGGGGGTGAGTCAGGGCTGGCCTGGGAATTGCTGTGGGGGCCACGATTGGGCCAGTTGGGGGGAGAGGGAAGGGGCTGGAGGGCAGCACTGTGGGAGCCCCAGGCTGGCCAGCAATCAGAGTT